>NC_084855.1:17397361-18030486 GCF_951802175.1 Populus nigra | reverse complement strand
GTATTTGGGTTTGTTGGAATGCTGATACGGTGAAGGTGGATGTTGTTGGAATGTCAGACCAGGCTATTCATGTTTCTGTCACTATATTAGCTACCAAAATCAGTTTCAATACTTCAATTATTTATGGAGACAACAATGCTTCCTTACGTGAGGCATTATGGGCTGATATAGTGAGTCGTAGTGATGGATGGGAGTCAACCCCGTGGATTCTTATGGGTGACTTTAATGCTATCCGCAACCAGTCGGACAGGTTAGGAGGGTCTACTACGTGGGCTGGTACCATGGACAGATTGGATACATGTATTCGAGAAGCGAAAGTAGATGATCTTCGGTATTCAGGAATGCATTATACTTGGTCGAACCAATGTCCTGAGAATCTGATCATGCGGAAACTAGATAGAGTACTTGTTAATGAGAAGTGGAATCTGAACTTTCCATTATCGGAAGCGAGATTTTTGCCTTCGGGTATGTCAGACCATTCTCCTATGGTGGTAAAGGTTATTGGCAATGATCAGAACATAAAGAAACCATTCAGATTCTTCGATATGTGGATGGATCATGACGAGTTCATGCCCTTGGTGAAGAAGGTATGGGATCAGAATTCGGGGGGTTGTCCAATGTATCAGCTGTGTTGCAAATTAAGAAAGCTAAAGCAGGAATTGAAACTTTTCAATATGGCTCACTTCTCTAACATTTCAGATAGAGTTAAAGATGCAAAAAACGAAATGGATAAGGCTCAACAGGCTCTGCATACAGCGCATGAGAATCCAATTTTGCGCATGCGAGAAAGGGATGCTGTTCGTCTATACGCTTCTACCGTCAGGGCTGAAAAGAGTTTTTTCAAACAGAAGGCAAGGATACAATGGCTTAGCTTGGGGGATCAGAATACTAGCTACTTTCACAAATCAGTAAATGGAAGACAGAATAGAAATAAGCTTCTATCACTTACAAGGGAGGATGGAGAGGTTGTCGAAGGACACGAGGCAGTCAAATCAGAAGTAATTGCATACTTCCATCGTGTGTTAGGAGTGGATCAGATGCCTAGGGTTCTGAACGAGGAAGTGATGGACTCGGCAATTAACTTGAAACTGTCTTCAACGCAACAGCATCTACTCGCACAAGATGTAACAAGGGAGGAGATTAAGCATGCTATGTTTAGTTTGAAGAACAACAAAGCCCCTGGTCCGGATGGCTTTAACGCAGGTTTCTTCAAAAGAATGTGGCACATAGTTGGGGAAGATGTAATCAACGCTGTTAGATCCTTCTTTCAGACTCGTAGAATGCTTAAAGAAATGAATGCTACATCCATTTCTCTTATTCCTAAAGTTGCTAATCCTACAAGGTTGACTGATTTTCGTCCTATTTCTTGCTGCAATACAGTGTACAAATGCATCGCTAAGATTCTAGCTGGGAGAATCAAAGTTGTTTTGCCATCCTTAGTTGGTCCATATCAGACTGCTTTTATCTCAGGACGGCGAATCAGTGATAACATTCTTTTGTCTCAGGAACTAATGAAAGGCTATCATAAATCTACGGGACCTGCTCGTTGTGCTATGAAAGTTGATCTGATGAAGGCTTATGACTCGGTGCGGTGGGATTTCGTTGACGCCATGTTAATAAAAATGGGATTCCCTAGAACAGTCATTGATTGGATCATGGTTTGTGTTACATCATGTCAATTCTCTATCAACGTCAATGGTGAGCTTGCAGGTTACTTTCAAGGGGGAAGAGGGCTGAGACAAGGGGATCCATTGTCGCCATATTTGTTTGTCCTATGTATGGAAATCCTTTCGGGGCTATTCTGCAAGATGAGTGCCAACCAAGAATTCAAGTTCCACTGGAGATGCAAGAAGGACAAAATTTCTCATCTTTGTTTTGCTGACGACTTGATGATTTTTAGCAACGGGGATGTAAAGTCAATTCGTATGATCAGAACGGTGCTCACAAAGTTTCAAGACCTATCAGGTCTGTATCCAAATCCAAACAAAAGTGACATCTTCTTGAGCGGTGTGTTAAATGCTGAGAAGGAGCAAATTATTCATATTCTTGGGTTTAGAGAGGGGGAGCTCCCTATGAAATATTTGGGAGTACCTCTTCTCTCATCCAGACTAAAGGCTGTTTATTGTAAGGGCCTCGTGGATCGAATCACCTCTAAAGTTCGACATTGGACTTGTCGAACACTCTCGTATGCAGGACGGGTACAACTGATTAATTCAGTCTTATTTTCCATACAAGTCTATTGGGCATCTCTCTTTCTCTTACCTGGGCAAGTAATTAAAAATGTGGAGCAAATTATGAAATCCTTTCTTTGGTCAGGTTCAGATGTGAGAACTACTGGGGCTAAAGTGGCTTGGGATCAGGTATGTCTTCCAAAAAAGGAGGGGGGGCTAGGAATAAAACGGATAACAGAATGGAACAAGATTGCTTTGTTGAAACACATTTGGAACCTGTGCAATGACTCAGATGGCTCAATATGGTCTACTTGGATCAGATCCAATCTGTTGCGAGGTAGGAATTTCTGGACAATCAAGACACCACAGAATTGCTCTTGGGCTTGGGGAAAGATTCTAAAGCTAAGATCCTTAGCATGGCCGAAGATGAAGTACATCATAGGAGATGGAATGACAACCTCTCTATGGTTTGACAATTGGCATCCTCACAGCCCACTCGCGGATTCTTACGGGGAAAGATTCATCTATGATTCAGGTATGGCCAAGAACGCGAAGGTGAATGTGCTAATTCATAACTCAGAATGGAAAACTCCTACCACCCAAGCTATTGGCTGGCACCCCATTATAGAAGCTATTCCTTCCAATTCTAATCCTAAAATGGGGCAAAAGGATGAGATAGTTTGGTTGGATTCACCAAATCACAGATTCTTGATCAAAGTAGCTTGGGAACAACTAAGACGTCATCGTCAGATGGTTGAATGGCATGACATTGTGTGGTTCAAGAATGCTGTTCCAAGACATTCATTTCTTCTATGGATGGCTGTCCAACAGAAACTCACAACTCAAGATAAACTTCATCGGTTTGGTATACATGGTCCCAATAGATGCTCGCTCTGTCTCCGCAACAATGAGGATCACAACCACTTGTTCTTTGAATGCTCCTATACTAAAGCGATCTGGTGGGATGTTTGTGACAGATGCGACATTCCAAGAATGACAAAAGGCTGGGATGAATGGATTCGATGGGCCACTGTCTCTTGGCATGGCAAGAGTTTCGTCAATTTTTCTCGTAAACTGAGTTTTGCAGCTACAGTGTATCATGTATGGCAAGAACGGAATGCAAGGATCTTTGCTGGAATGTCTAGAACTTCGAATTTGGTCTTTAATCAAATCGAATGTATCATTCGTGATAAGCTTGATTTGATGAGGAATGTCGCACCAACAAATGAAAACAAAAGGATCCAACGAGCTTGGAGGGTGAATACCATAGATTCTTAATTTGTTAGTTAGCTGGTTGTATTGGTTTCCCTAACGAATCCAGTGAGGTTTCAGTGTTATGGTCGGTGACTAGCTTGTAGCCATCTGTTGTTTTATGTTTCTATTATCATTGTAAATCTGGGGTATGCCCCTTATAATGTTTGTATCTTCTTCTTTTAATACATACGTCAACTTACCAAAAAAAAATGTTTGTATCTTCTTCTTTTAATACACACGTCAACTTACCAAAAAAAATGTATGATCTAGAATAAGCATTTGTGAAATAAAAAAGGACTCTCAACTATATGTTCAAATAAAGTGGGAAGGTGGAAATAAGTCATATAGAATCAATGGATTCATGGTATAATCCCCCCACGATGCATTTTTTTTTTCCTGATAGAGGGATCAAATGGTATAGTTCTTTTGTTGGTAGCTTGGAGGATTAAAAACATGACTATTGCTTTCCAATTGGCTGTTTTTGAATTAATTGCTACTTTGTCAATCTTATTAATTAGTGTACCTGTTGTTTTTTCTTCTCCTGATGGTTGATCAAGCAACAAAAATGTTGTATTTTCCGGCACATCATTATGGATTGGATTAGTCATTCTGGTAGGTATTCTCTAATTCTTTAGAGTTGAGAGACGCATTTAAATTCAATAAAAGTCCTCAAAATTCAAAATACAAAAAAAAAAAATTAGAGGGAGGGGTCAAACTTTCTTATAATTTATCTCTGTGGTCGTAATTGCAGGATGCAAGCGTTATCCGGAATGATTGGGTGTAAAGCGTCTGTAGGTGGCCTTTTAAGTCCGCCATTAAATCCCAGGGCTCAACCCTGGACAGGCGGTGGAAACTGCCAAGCTGGAGTACGGTAGGGGCAGAAGGAATTTCTGGTGGAGCGGTGAAATGCGTAAAGATGGGAAAGAACACCAATGGTGAAAGCACTCTGCTGGGCCGACACTGACACTAAGAGACGAAAGCTAGGGGAGCGAATGGGATTAGATACCCCAGTAGTCCTAGCCGTAAACGATGGATAATGGTGTTCTTTTCCTAGGTCAATGTTAAATATTTTGTTTAAATATTTAAACAAAATATTTAGCCCTTGTTGATTGTTGCAAATGTAATTGCCTATTATTTTAGCCCTTGTCAGCATTCAATCAGTTATTTATTTTGTTTCATTTTTATTGTATTGTCAACCATTAAGCAATGGATGGGTCTGACACATATAATAAAGCTTGTTGGATCAAGGCAATGTTACACATGTTTTGTAACATTTGCATTCGGTTATTGATAGAGGCATGAGACCAAACACCCTTTTCAATAAAGCTCAGCTTAAAAACAAATAGGATGAAGAGCAAACAGGACTTTCATTAACAAAAGCTCAGCTTAAAAACAAATGGGATGGGATTAAAAAGGACTGAGGGGGTGGAAAAAATTAATAAATGAAACTGGAGTTGGTTGGAGTACTGAACTTGGGACCATCTTGGCAACTGATGAATGGTGAATAGAAAAAATTCAGGTTAGTTTTCTTTATCAATAGCCTCACAAAATTTTCAATTGTCTTGTTGCATTATTTATTAATCTGCTAGCATTGCTAACTACATCTAACTTTGTGTGCAAAGAAGTTCGGGCATGTTAGCATAGAGCCCTCGTTGTGTGCCAACTATGACATCATGTTTTGTAACATAGTGGTCATGGGATAATATGCTTGGACTCCCTCACAAGGACTGTTATCAGATGAAGATAATATAAATGCACGTTTCTATGGACTACATACATCATTGCCCATGCTTATTGAACCCTGGGTAGATATTGTTATGAACTTTGTTTTAGGTTTACCTAGGTCAAAGATAGGTAGAGACTCTATTCGATGCGAACCTCGTGATCAAAGTGCGGTAAACAAGAAGTTTTACTAATCTGAATTGTCTAACCTTACATGTCTGGTTATGCCCTTATTTATAGTGACTCCAAACTAAAATAAACCTTAATTGACCCCTTATGTAGACTTATATGATGCCTACTTACAATTAAACCCAAATAATATAAATAAACCTAAAACTAAGAAGAAAATAATGACAACAATAATAAATCCGAAATTAATATTTAAATATGATATGATCAGATTTGTTGCCAATTAGAAGTCTCATATAAGCTAAGAGAATCAAATCTGAAGGTAGAATTAATTCTTCAATCTTCTTTCCTTGTTGTAGCTAGGATGAATAAGGAATCCTTGTAAGAAAAGGATTTTGAAGCATTTATGAATCCTTACCGCACTTGAAAACTATGATGCAGCCCATTAAAGATCTTTATAGAACTAGAAAATTCCCAAAACAAGTTGCCACATCCTTTTAGGAAAAGAATCCTAGCCAAATAGGAAGTCCACAAGTCAAAAGAAAACAAATAACAAAATTTGTATAGCCTCTGTTGACCAGTATTGCGATGCCTTCCCGAATCCAATGGTCGGATTGAGAATTATGATTGTTGCCATAAAATTAGATAATTGCACATTTTACATCAAAATTCAATTTTGACATTGCCTGGATCATATCACTATTTTTATTATGGTTGATAGGTTTTCTAAAATGATGCATTTCATTGCATGCCATAAAACAAATGATGCATCTCATATCGCAGAATTGTTTTTTAGAGAGATTGTACATTTGCATGGCATTCCTAGGAGTAGCTACTTTTGGAGTTCTTTTTAGGGAAAGTTGGGAACTAAATTTTTATTTTTAACAACTTGTTAGCTGCAAACAGATAGACAAACAAAGGTAATGAATAAAACTTTATCCCTAATTTTGCGTGTTGTTATTCGAAAGAATCTGAAAAGTTGGGAAGTATGTTTTCTTTTTTTTTGGTAAGTTGACGCATGTATTCAAAGAAGAAGATACAAACATTATAAGAGGCATACCCCAGATTTACAATGATAACAGAAACATAAAACAACAGATGGCTACAGGCTAGCTACCGACCATAAAACTGAAACCTCACTAGATTCGATAGGAAGACCAATACAACCAGCTAACTATAAGAATCTATGGTATTCACCCTCCAAGCTCGTTGGATCCTTTTGTTTTCATTTGTTGGGACGACATTCCTCATCAAATCAAGCTTATCACGAATGATACATTCGATTTGATTAAAGACCAAATTCGAAGTTCTGGACATTCCAGCAAAGATCTTTGCATTCCGTTCTTGCCATACATGATACACTGTAGCTGCAAAACTCAGTTTACGAGAAAAATTGACGAAACTCTTGCCATGCCAAGAGACAGTGGCCCATCGAATCCATTCATCCCAGCCTTTTGTCATTCTTGGAATGTCGCATCTGTCACAAACATCCCACCAGATCGCTTTAGTATAGGAGCATTCAAAGAATAAGTGGTTGTGATCCTCATTGTTGCAGAGACAGAGTGAGCATCTATTGGGACCATGTATACCAAATCGATGAAGTTTATCTTGAGTTGTGAGTTTCTGTTGGACAACCATCTATTGGGAAGTATGTTTTCCTTTTGTTGAGTTTGCTTATAATAGAATTGTGCATTCCACCACTAACTTTTCTCCTTTTGAAATTGTTTATGGGTTTAATATACTCTTATGGATTTAATTCCTTTACCTTTTGAAGAAAGCGTAAGTTTAAATGGTGAAAAGAAAGCAAAGATGGAGAGACAACTCTATGAGGAAGTTCAGTTGCAAATAGAGAAAATGAACAGACTGTAGTCTTCTAAAGCAAATAAGCAGCCTAAACAGGTTGTTTTCCAACTCGATGATTAGGTTTGGGTGTATGTTAGGAATGATTTCCGAACCAAAGGGAATCAAAATTATAGCCTCGTGGTTATAGTCAATTTTAAAGAGGATCAAAGACAACGCATACAAAATTGATCATCCAGGTTAGTATGGTGTTAGTGCTACCTTTAATGTTGTTGATCTTACTTTGTTAGAGGTCAAATCCTTTAATGCATTTAATGGTGTTAGTGCTACCTTTGTTTGACACAAGTTTTGATTCGAGGTCGAATCCTTTCAAGGAGAGAAGGGATGATGTGGACCAACCTAGAAACACCAGTAAGGACCAGTTACATGTTCCAAATGGTTCAATGACTCAGTCCAAGACAAAGGCATTAAATGCATTGGTTTTGAAGGTTTCAACCAAGTTAGATTTGAAGGGTCCATTGGAGTATTAAGAGGAGGCTAGGTACATCTTATCCATGTGCAAGAGAGGCCAAATCCAATCTTATTTAGGCCATAAGGTGAGGACAACAAAGGAAACAAAATCCTACTACAACTTGGAAACAACATGGGTACCTTTTCCTTTTGTTTCTAGGATTAATAGGTCGCATGGAAGGCTATAAATAAGCTTTTAATCAGTTCTGTAATATTTTATTTCCTTCTCTTCTTCTTATGGCAGAACATGGATTTAATATTGTAAGCTTTATTTTTATTTTTGTTGGTTACAACCCAAGGGTTGTTTAGTCTTAAGTAGTACCTTGTTTTTAGTTAGGATCCAAGGCTTGTTTAAATCCGGTTATGGGTTTTCAGTTTAGGATTTTTGGATCAATTTTGTTTGTGTGATAGTTTAAGCCCACAAGGATAGATCCATTAGGGTTAATTTTTAAGAACTATTTAAACACATGTAACCTAAAATTTGGCAGCCATTAATGAATATTACTTCTTAATTTTTTAATTTTAACATGTGAGAGAGATTCATGCATTTTTCAGTTCTTGAACGAACTAAATTTGACGTATCGAAGATTAATTAGCTTCGTGACGTCATTCTACGTATCATTCCAATAGTGTTGGTGCCTTGGAGCAAGTTTCCATTTTGTCACACTCCTATCAGACCTATTTTGACTTTTCAGGATCAGATGTCAATCTTGATTGTTGGTTACGTGACCACATAATCACGGGGTTGACATCAATGCAACCCATTCTGTCTTTACCTAAGAGATTGGACATTCTTTGAATAGAGGCTGTAATGCAAATCCACGTTCTATTTTGATGGATAACCAAATATTTGAAGGTGATAAAGTGATATGGTTCAGCCTTATGATACGACCCAAGCATGGTCAGATTTGGATTTTGGCGTAAAATTTTCCACCGTCCAGTTTTATGCTATTAAGTATAACTCCAAATCCAACCGTTGGATCGAGTTGAAACTTTACAAGAAGATTTCAAAGTTATGTTTCTATGTTGGGGTAAATTGTTAGGTGAATCAAAGTTCAAAAAGGACTTATGATATAGGTCAGAATAGGCTATATGAATTCTGTTATTTACTTCATTTTGACATGTGAACTTCTTGTTTTGCAAGAAAACTTTTTCCAAAAGGATATAACAACTTGTTTTGGGAATTTCCTAGTTCCACAAGAATCTTTAATGAGATGAAGCATAATTTCCAATAGTGGCAACAATTTATTAATGTTCCAGAATTCTTTTCTTATAAGTATTCTTTATTCATCCTAGCTACATAAGAAGAGAAGGGCTGGTGCTATTTAATGACAAATTAATTATTTTTATTATTTCCTTTCATGTTTGGGCTTAATTAAAACTTTGTTTTGAACTAGGATCCAATACTTGTTTGGATTAGGTTATGGGCTTTTCAGTTTAGGATTTTTGAGTTAGTTTTGTATGTGGGTCAGTTCAACCTATAAGGGTAAATCCATTAGGATTAATTTTTAAATAACTATTTAAACTCATGTAACCAAACTTTCAGCAGCCATTGATGAATTTTACTTCTGAATTTTTCAGTTTTAACGTGTGAGAGTTATTCTTGCATTGTTCAGTTCTTGAACGAACTGAATCTGACTTATCAAAGATTAATGGGCTTCGTGAGGTCATTTTACTTCATTTCAATAGTGTTGGTGCCTTAGGGCAGCTTTTCATTCTGTCACACTCCTATCAGACCTATTTCAGCTTTCCAGGATCTTATCTCAATCTTGATTATAAGTTGCGTGACCACGTGATCACGAGATTCGCATCATAGAGGCTCTATCTTAGGCTTTATTTTTTTAAAAGTAGATTAAATACACTATGCATAGTATTTTTTTACGAAGTTAAAATTCACAAGCCTAAACAAGTCCTTTTTAACATAAGGCTCCCCTAGATACTATGCATAGTGTTCTCATTCTGCTTTGTATTTGTCTGGCTATTATCATATACAAACATACCACGTAGAGGCCTTCATAGATTTACTCTTCTAGGAACACCCAAGATCTAACTTTCTTATTGTAGGCTTTTGTTATTCTCTTCTGGTAGAGTTGGTGGTGACAGATTGTAGGTGTCCTCCTCACTTTTGTCCATTTGGCTCCTATAACTTAGAATCTATCAATATTCTTAATGGTGGGATTTCCAATTACATTTGTATGCCAAAGAATACAGGGTTGCTCATGTTGACGTTCTAACTGTAGTACGATATGCTTAAAGAGTAAATAACATTGAGGTAATAGTCCAGGGCTAACCTATCACTCCGGGTTAATCCATTAATCTCGGTTTGCAAAAGTGGAGAGAAGTCTCTGTAATTATAAGGCGTATTGTAGTTTATGTTATGGGGTAAGGCAGGCCTTGTCAGGAAGTTTTTGTAGACTGCTTGTAATTGGTTGGATTCTACACACTTTCGCTTTCCCTCTTTGGAAACCTATCCATCGTCCTCTGTCCGCAAAAGATCGAGAGTCATCACTTGCCTCACATTCTTCAATATTATGTCCCATGGCTTCGTGGAACTTAAAAAAATGATCTCACTTTCCTGCTACACTTTTTGTGTACATGTTGTATAACCTATCCATGGTCACCCTCAGAGCATGCTTCTTCTTCTCTCTATATTCTATTGCATTCACTCCCCCACTACTAAAAGCATGATTGGGCAACGAGTTAGAATAACTACAAGAGCTTCCTCTTGATTGATGTTGGGTGTATCCTCGAATGATATCCACCCTACCTTGAATGCTAAACAAGTATCAATGTTGTGGCTAGGATTTCTGACATGGTATTCATAAGTTAGTTCTAGTTTGTACAAATTGAGAAAGGGGGTTTAGGTGATGGAAAAGGAAGGGGGGCTACATGATCTATGTTTAGTTGTTTCCCATATATCTCTTTTAAGGGTATTGTTAAAGATGGGAGTTGTTCTTGGTTTTTTTTTTATATGTTCTTCTTGGGTTACTTTCAGTTTGGTTTTTTAAAAGGTAGGTGGGCTGGCTTACTAGAAAGAGTTGGGAAAGCTGATATTGGGTATTTTGGGAGGCTGGGCTTGGTAGCTTTGGTTGTGATACCTATGGGCTTGGAAATCCTTCTTACCCTTATACCCTCCTTCTATATTGTTTACTTCGGCATCCTTCCTTCAACGCCTTGTTCTTCCATCTGTGAGCATATTCCCTCACTGTCTCCTTGTTGCCTTTCTCCATTATTATCAAACTTGTTCGATCTGGAGCGATTTCAATATTGAATTTGTATTGCCTTAGGAAAGCATCCGTGAGATCGCTCCATATCTTAACCCTGGTATTATCTAAAATCATAAACCAATTTAGTGCAAAACCAAAACCAGTCAAGTTATCATAGATAACACCCAAACCTAGCCAAGAGTGGAGCTAAGAAAAAAGTGAAGAAAGTCAGGAAGGGTGATGAGAATTGTGTGAAAAAACTAAAGAAACAACCTAATTTTTATGCTAGAGAGGGTGAGATCAGATCTGTATTTTTCAAAAACACGCCAATGATTTCACTTGTGTACGAGGCTTATTTTAATACTGATGATCTTGATCATATTGTGCCTAGTGTTGCTATTTCTTTGTTGCAGAAGTTTGATGGTGTGTTCTCCGATGATTCTCCTAGCGTTGTTGATGAAAACGCAGATGTGGGTGAAGAGGACTATGATTTTGCATATGCTAGCCAAGGGATGAGGTCTGGACTAAACAGGGCGAGGAGGAATGTGAATTTTCATGCCATGGGGAATTATGAAGAAATTGATGGGGACTTGGACACCATCAAATTGAAAAATTCCTAACTTTCAAGGTAAAACGATCCCAAGGTTTATTTGGAGTGGGCAAAAAGGTAGATTGGATCTTTTATTGTCATAGCTATTCTAAACGAAAGAAGGTGGAATTGGTGATAAATGAGTTTACGGAGTATACATTGATTTGGTGGGATCAAATTGTAATCAGTAGGAGGAGGAATGGGGAACGAACTGTTCAGACTTGGGGGGATGAAAGTCTTAATGAGGACGTGATTTGTGCCAAACCACTATTACAGAGACTTATATCTGAAGCTCTAAGGTTTGAATTAAAGTTATAAGACAATTGATGAATATCACAAAGAGATGGAGATAGCAATGATTCGGGCCAATGTTGTTGAGGATAGAGAAGCCACCATGGCTAGATTTCTTAATGGGTTGAATCGAGACATTGCCAATGTTGTTAAGCTCCAGCACTATGTGGAGCTAGAGGACATGGTTCACATGGCTACAAAGGTGGAGAGACAACTTAGGAAGGGACATGTTCAACCAAAGTTTAATTTGGGTTCTTCATCATCTTGGAAGTCAAATCTAAAGAGAGAGGATATTGTCCAACCGAAGTCCTTTGTTCCTTCCAGAACCGAAACACCAATAGCTAAAGTTGATGTCCCTACTAGTGCCAAAGGTAAATCTGAAACTCAACCTAAACGTACTTGTGCTGTTAAATGTTTCAAGTGTTAGGGACTTGGACATTATGCTTTAAAAATGTCCAAACAAGAGAATCATGATGATTAGAGATAATGGTGATATGGAATCTGAAAGTGACAGATATGATTGTGAAGGTATGCCACCATTGGAGGATAGTGATGGGGATGGGTTAGCATTACCGGTCGAGTCCTTGGTTATAAGGCTAACACTTCAGGTTCAGGTCAAGGAAGATGAAACTAATCAACAAAGGGAGAACATCTTCCATACGCGTTGTTATGTACAAAGGAAGGTGTGTGGTTAATTATAGATAATGGATGTTGTGTTAATGTTTTTAGTACCACCCTTGTTAGTAAACTGAATTTGTGTACTGTTAAGCATGCTAAACCATATAGATTTCAATGGCTAAATGATACTGGTGAAGTGAAAGTGACTAAATAGGTTGTGATTCCATTTTCGATTGGGAAATGTGTTGATGAAGTTCTGTGCGACGTGGTACCAATGCAAGCAAGTCACATCTTGTTGGGGAGCCCATGGCAATATGATAGGAAGGCAATTGATGATAGGGTTAAAAATAGGTATACCATTGTAAAAGATGGTAAAACCATCACTTTTGTACCTATTACACCCAAACAGGTGTATGATGATCAAATAAAGCTAAAGAGTGAGCATGAGGCGATGGGGAGAGAAAATCAAGGTGAGGAATAAGGGGAGAGAAGACCATCAGATTCAGCTAGAACTCAAACAACTTCAAACCATTCGGCCACCCATCCAAACATAAACAAATATTCGGCCAACACTCCAAACAAATCAGACCATTCAACCACTACTCAAAAACACCCAAACCTAGCTGAGAGTGGAGGTAAGACAAGAGTGAAGAAAATCAGGAAGGGTGATGAGAATTGTGTGGAAAACTAAAGAAACAGATGGAAAAACTGAGATAGTGAATAGAACATTATCTCAACTTTTGCGTGTTGTAATTCAAAAGAATTTGAAAAGTTGGGAAGAATATTTGCCTTTTATTGAGTTTCCTTATAATAAAACTGTGCATTGACCACCGGTTTTTCTCCTTTTAAAATTGTTTATGGTTTTAATCCAGTAACTCCTATGAACTTAATTCCTTTACCTTTTGGAGAAAGGGTAAGTTTAGATGGTGAAAAGAAGGCAAAGATGGTGAGATAACTCCATGAGGGAGTTCGACTGCAAATAGAGAAAAAGAATAGGCTTTACGCTTCTAAAGCAAATAAAGGACAAAAATTGGTTGTTTTCCAACCTAGTGATTGGGTTTGGGTGCACATGCATAAGGAACGATTTCCTAACCAAAGAAAATCAAAATTACAGCCTTGTGGTGATGGTCCATTTCAGGTTTTAGAGAGAATCAATGACAACGCATACAAAATTGACCTTCTAGGTGAGTATAGTGTTACTGCTACCTTTAGTGTTGCTGATCTTCCGTTGTTTGACACATATTTTGATTCGAGGTCGAATCTTTTTAAAGAAAGAGGGGATGATGTGGACCAGCCTAGAAACACCAGCAAAGACCCATTACATGTTCCAACTGGTCCAATGACTTGATCTAAGACAAAGGTATTGAAAGAGGCATTGAATGCATTGGTTTTGAATGTTTCAACCAAGTCAGAATTGAAAGGTCTATTACAGTATTAAGAGGAGACCTTAGTACATCTTATCCATGTGCAAGAGGGGGCCAATACAACCTTATTTAGGCCATGAGGGGAGGAAAACAAAGGAAACAAAAGAATCCTACTACAACTTGGAAACAACATGGATGGCTACCTTTTCCTTTTGTTTTTAGGATTAAGGGGCTGCATGGAAGGCTACAAATAAGCCTTGAATTAGTTCTGTAATATTTTACTTCCTTCTCTTCTTTTCATGGCAGAACATGCATTTAATATTAGGAGCTTTATTTTATTTTGTTAGCTACAACCCAAGGCTTGTTTGGGTTTAATTAATACTTTATTTTCAGTTAGGATCCAAGACCCGAAACAAAGACGACACAAAGAAAAATTGATGCGGAAGATAAAAAAACAAAAGTACAAGAAATAAAAGGATAACCTAAATAATGGAGACAAGCTCTGATACCAAATGATGTGAACCTCGTGATCACGTGGTCATGCAAAGACACCAATTCCCGGAAAGCCAAGTAAATCAGGTTTGATAGGAGTGTGACACAAAGATAACTTGTACCTAGGCACTAGCACTATTGGAAACGGAAACCCCCACCCAACGAATATTGATTCGCGAACGAAAAGTATAAGGACGGCGCCACGAAGTCAGTTGTTCTTCGATAAGTCATTTTTCAGTTCTTTATAGAACTAAGGAAGGGAGAGTATCTCACTAACACACACACACACACACACACACAAAGTGCGGCAAACAAGAAGTTTTATTGATCTCATTTTTTTGTTGTTTTATGTTTCTGTTATCATTGTAAATCTGGGGTATGCCCCTTATAATGTTTGTATCTTCTTCTTTTAATACATACGTCAACTTACCAAAAAAAAGGTATGCCTTTATTTATACTAACTCTAGACTTAAATAAACCCTAATGGACCCTCCTAAGGTGGACTTATATGAGGTCCACTTATAATTTATGCAAATAAGTAATAATGACCTAAAGACTAAGAAGAAAATTTTAAAAATCAGAAAATTACTATCCTAAATATGCTAGAATCAGAAAGTTACTATCCTAAATATCCTAAATATGATACGATCCAGGAAAGGTCAAATTCAGATTTTGATGTAAAAAGTGCAACTATCCAGTTTTACGCCAATAGTCATAATTTTCAATTCGACCGTTGGATCGGGCTAAAATTTTACGTGGAGTCTTCTGACATGTTGTCTTACCTTAGGTTAAAATTTTAGGTCAATCAGATTTTGAGAAGACATCTCAATACGGGTCAACAGAGGCTATACGAATTTTGTTATTTACTTTCTTTTGACTTGTGGATTTCCTGTTTGGCTAGGATTCTTTTCCTAAAAGGATGTGGCAACTTATTTGAGAATCTCCTACTTTTCCAAAGATCTTTAATGGGCTGCAACATACTTCAATTATTTATGGAGACAATAATGCTTCCTTACGTGAGGCATTATGGTCTGATATAGTGAGTCGTAGTGATGGATGGGAGTCAACCCCGTGGATTCTTATGTGTGACTTTAATGCTATCCGCAACCAGTCGGACAGGTCAGGAGGGTCTACTACGTGGGCTGGTACTATGGACAAATTGGATACATGTATTCGAGAAGCGAAAGTAGATGATCTTCGGTATTCAGGTATGCATTATACTTGGTCGAACCAATGTCCTGAGAATTTAATCATGCGGAAACTAGATAGAGTGCTTGTCAATGAGAAGTGGAATCTGAACTTTCCATTATCGGAAGCGAGATTTTTGCCTTCGGGTATGTCAGACCATTCTCCTATGGTGGTAAAGGTTATTGGCAATGATCAGAACATAAAGAAACCATTCAGATTCTTCGATATGTGGATGGATTATGACGAGTTCATGCCCTTGGTGAAGAAGGTATGGGATTATAATTCGGGGGGTTGTCCAATGTATCAGCTGTGTTGCAAACTAAGAAAGTTAAAGCAGGAATTGAAACTTTTCAATATGGCTCACTTCTCCAACATTTCAGATAGAGTTAAAGATGCAAAAAACGAAATGGATAAGGCTCAACAGGCTCTGCATACAGCGCATGAGAATCTAATTTTGTGCATGCGAGAAAGGGATGCTGTTCGTAAATACGCTTCTATCGTCAGGGCTGAAGAGAGTTTTTTCAAACAGAAGGCAAGGATACAATGGCTTAGCTTGGGGGATCAGAATACTAGCTACTTTCACAAATCAGTAAATGGAAGACAGAATAGAAATAAGCTTCTATCACTTATAAGGGAGGATGGAGAGGTTGTCGAAGGACACGAGGCAGTCAAATCAGAAGTAATTGCATACTTCCATCGTGTATTAGGAGTGGATCAGATGCCTAGGGTTTTGAACGAGGCAGTAATGGAATCGGCAATTAACTTGAAACTGTCTTCAACGCAACAGCATCGCTAAGATTCTAGCTGGGAGAATCAAAGTTGTTTTGCCATCCTTAGTTGGTCCATATCAGACTGCTTTTATCTCAGGACGGAGAATCAGTGATAACATTCTTTTGTCTCAGGAACTAATGAAAGGCTATCATAAATCTACGGGACCTGCTCGTTGTGCTATGTAAGTTGATCTGATGAAGGCTTATGACTCGGTGCGGTGGGATTTCGTTGACGCCATGTTAATAAAAATGGGATTCCCTAGAACAGTAATTGATGGGATCATGGTTTGTGTTACATCATGTCAATTCTCTATCAACGTCAATGGTGAGCTTGCAGGTTACTTTCAAGGAGGAAGAGGGCTGAGACAAGGGGATCCATTGTCCCCATATTTGTTTGTCCTATGTATGGAAATCCTTTCGGGGCTATTCTGCAAGATGAGTGCCAACCAAGAATTCAAGTTCCACTGGAGATGCAAGAAGGACAAAATTTCTCATCTTTGTTTTGTTGACGACTTGATGATTTTTAACAACGGGGATGTAAACTCAATTCGTATGATCAGAACTATGCTCACAAAGTTTCAAGACCTATCAGGTCTGTATCCAAATCCAAACAAAAGTGACATCTTCTTGAGCGGTGTGTTAAATGCTGAGAGGGAACAAATTATTCATATTCTTGGGTTTAGAGAGGGGGAGCTCCCTATGAAATATTTTGGAGCACCTCTTCTCTCGTCCAGACTAAAGGCTGTTTATTGTAAGGGCCTCGTGGATGGAATCACCTCTAAAGTTCGACATTGGACTTGTAGAACACTCTCGTATGGAGGACGGGTACAACTGATTAATTCAGTCTTATTTTCCATACAGGTCTATTGGGCATCTCTCTTTCTCTTACCTGGGCAAGTAATTAAAAATATGGAGCAAATTATGAAATCCTTTCTTTGGTCAGGTTCAGATATGAGAACTACTGGGGCTAAAGTGGCTTGGGATCAGGTATGTCTTCCAAAAAAGGAGGGGGGCTAGGAATAAAAAGGATAACAGAATGGAACAAGATTGCTTTGTTGAAACACATTTGGAACCTGTGCAATGACTCAGATGGCTCAATATGGTCTACTTGGATCAGATCTAATCTGTTGCGAGGTAGGAATTTCTGGACAATCAAGACGCCACAGAATTGCTCTTGGGCTTGGGGAAAGATTCTAAAGCTCACATCCTTAGCATGGCCGAAGATGAAGTACATCATAGGAGATGGAATGACAACCTCTCTATGGTTTGACAATTGGCATCCTCACAGCCCACTCGCGGATTCTTACGGGGAAAGATTCATCTATGATTCAGGTATGGCCAAGAACGCGAAGGTGAATGTGCTAATTCATAACTCAGAATGGAAAACTCCTACCACCCAAGCTATTGGCTGGCACCCCATTATAGAAGCTATTCCTTCCAATTCTAATCCTAAGATGGGGCAAAAGGATGAGATAGTTTGGTTGGATTCGCCAAATCACAGATTCTCGATCAAAGTATCTTGGGAACAACTAAGACGTCATCGTCAGATGGTTGAATGACATGACATTGTGTGGTTCAAGAATGCTGTTCCAAGACATTCATTTCTTCTATGGATGGCTGTCCAACAGAAACTCACAACTCAAGATAAACTTCATCGGTTTGGTATACATGGTCCCAATAGATGCTCACTCTGTCTCGTCAACAATAAGGATCACAACCACTTGTTCTTTGAATGCTACTATACTAAAGCGATCTGGTGGGATGTTTGTGACAGATGCGACATTCCAAGAATGACAAAAGGCTGGGATGAATGGATTCGATGGGCCATTGTCTATTGGCATGGCAAGAGTTTCGTCAATTTTTCTCGTAAACTGAGTTTTGCAGCTACAGTGTATCATGTATGGCAAGAACGGAATGCAAGGATCTTTGCTGGAATGTCTAGAACTTCGAATTTGGTCTTTAATCAAATCGAATGTATCATTCGTGATAAGCTTGATTTGATGAGGAATGTCGGACCAACAAATAAAAACAAAAGGATCCAACGAGCTTGGAGGGTGAATACCATAGATTCTTAATTTGTTAGTTAGCTGATTGTATTGGTTTCCCTAACGAAACTCTTGCCATGCCAAGAGCAAACAAGAAGCCCACTTATGTGGACTTATATGAAGCCCACTTACAATTGACCCAAATAAGTAATAATAACCCAAGACTAAGAATAAAATAATAAAAATAATAAAAATCCAAAAATTAGCATCCTAAATATGCTAGATCAGATTTGTCACCATTAAGAAGTCCCAAATAGACTAGGAAATCTGATCTAAAGGAAGAATTTATTCTGAAGTCTTCTTTCCTTTTTGTAGCTAGGATGAATGAGGAATCCTTATAAGAAAAGGATTCTAAAATAATTATGAATCCTTGCCACAGTTGAAAACTATGTTGCAGCTCATTAAAGATCTTTGTAAAATTAATATATTTCCAAAATAAGCTGCCACATCCTTTCAGAAAACGTTTCTGCGTCAGTATATCAAAACTTATCGTAAATTTCTCAACCTTTATATTCTATCTATTTGGGTTGATATAGCACTATATATGAAATTGTAGCTCAATTGGACATCATTTACTTTAGGTTCCAGATTTAAACTTAACTTGTCGTAAACGAGTCTATTTGCGTCAACTTTTGAAATTCACTTTCTTTCTGTTGTTTTCAATTCTTGCAATATATTTTCAACATATCCAACATATTTGGGTGTTATTTCATTATTTTGCATATTTCATTTCTGTTTTTATTTGAGTCTTCAGTTTCGTTCATATTTTGAATAGATTTGCTTGCTATTCGCGAGATTATTATCACAGTTTTGTTTTTGCTTGTTTTCTGGTTTTTATTGCTTCTTATATATACATATTTGGATTGCGATGCGAAGTTGGTTCTATTTGGTGTTGGTTCGAGTTCCGCAAGAACGTGAGACGAGAGCTGTGAGCGTGTGAGGATATTAAGAGTGTTTGAGCGAAACACGAGTGAGAGAAATAAAGAGATTAGTGTTCTAAAAAAAGAATCCAAGAGTCTATCCCATATTCTAGGGGAGATGAAGCAAGAACTTGATGTGTTAGCGGCAACAATCAATGCCCAACAAGCTTCAGAAATAGAGGAGAAAATACGCTGCAATGATGATATACGAAATAGAACGGCTGCTACTTTCATCCAAAGTTGTTGGCGAGGATTGTTGGCAAGAAAAGAACTCCAAAGGCTTCAAAAAGAGGCTAAGGAATTGTCCATTCAACTTATTGGTCATTCGAGGATGAATCTTCTTGAAGAAAGAGAGAATTATACGATCCAGGCAAGGTCAAATTTGGATTCTGACGTAAAATGTGCAACTATCCAGTTTTACAGCAACAGTCACAATTCTCAATCCAACTGTTGATCGAGCTGCAGTTTTACGTGAAGTCTCCTGACATGTTGTCCTACCTTGGGTTAAACTTTCAGATCAATCAGAGTTCTGGAAGACATCGAAACACAGGTCAATAGAGGCTGTTTGAATTTTGTTATTTACTTCCTTTTGACTTACAGACTTCCTATTTGGCTAGGATTTTTTTTCTAAAAGGATGTGGCAGCTTATTTTGGGAATCTCCTAATTCTATAAAGATCTTTAATGGGCTGCAACATATTTTTCAAGTGTGGCAAGGATTCATAAATGTTTCAGAATCCTTTTCTTACAAGGATTTCTTATTCATCCTAGCTACAAAAAGGAAAGAAGACTTCAGAATAAATTCTACCTTCAGATCAGATTTTCTAGTCTATTTGGGACTTCTTAATGGTGACAAATCTGATTCTAGTATATTTAGGATGGTAATTTTCAGATTTGTATTAATTTTATTATTTTATTCTTAGTCTTTGGGTTATTATTACTTATTTGGATCAATTATAAGTGGGCTTCATATAAGTCCACCTAAGGGGGGTCTATTAGGGTTTATTTAAATCTAGAGTAAGTATAAATAAAAGGCATAACCAGACATGTAAGTTAGACAATTCAGATTAATAAAACTTCTTATTTGCCGCATTTTGTGTGTGTGTGTGTGTGTGTGTGTGTGTGTGTGTGTGTGTTGGTGAGATATCCTCTCTTCCATAGTTCTCTAAAGAACTAAAAAACAACTTATTGAAGAACAACTGTCTTCGTGGTGTTATCCCTATACTTGTTCACGAATCAATATTCGTTGGATGGGGGTCTCCATTTTCAATAATATTGGTGCCTAGGTACAAGTTATCTTTGTGTCACACTCATATTAAACCTAATTTACTTGGCTTTCCAGGAATTGGTGTCTTTGCGTTTGGGTTGTGTGACCATGTGATCACAAGGTTCGCATCAACTATCCTTTCATTAACAAAAGGTGCCCCTACTCCTTCGCAACCTTTGGCATCCATTAAACCAAGATTAATGGGCTATATTTTCCTTTAGTTTCTAGGATTACTAGGCTGCATGGAAGGTTATAATAAACCTTGAATTAGTTCTATAATATTTTCTTTCCTTTTCTTCTTCTTACGACAGAATATGTATTTAATATTATAGGCTTTATTTTATTTTGTTTGCTAGAGTCCAAAGCTTATTTGGGCTTAATTAATAGTTTGTTTTCAGCTACGATCCCAAGGCTTGTTTGGATCAAGTTATGGGCTTTTTAGTTTAAGTTTTTTGAGTCAGTTTTGTAAGTGGATCAAATAAGTTCATTAGGGTAGATCTATTAGGGTTAATTTTTTAAAAACTATTTAAACTCATGTAACCTAAATTTCAACAATCATTGATGAATAATACTTCTGAATTTTTTTTAGTTTTAACGTGTGAGAGTAATTCCTGCATTTTTTAGTTTTTGGATAAACTGAATTTGACTTATTGAAGATTAATTAGTTTTATACCGTCATTCTACTTCATTCCAATACCACGCAAACAAATAGTGTATAAAATCCTTGACTTTGCTTTTCCTATCCATGAAACCTGACCTTCATGCTAGCTTGGTTCTAAAATACGAAGGAACAAAATAATTGTAATAAGTAGTTTTTTCATCATCCTATGTATCTCGCCATGCATCCCCAACTAATTTTCCAGTCTTTTGTATTGAATATAGTCACAAAAATGTTGCTCATATATTTCTAAAGGTTACACACACACACATGCATGCATTAGTATATACATTAACTCTAAAAAAATATTTTGATGGTTAATAAGGCATGTTCCTTTCTTTAGTTTTGTAGTTTCAAAACATAATGAAAAAAATGATTAAAACTTCCTCTAAACATATTATATTGATGTGAGGATTTATTTTTTAAATCTAAAAAAAATATAATCTTAATTATCTTACAAACTAATTTTAGAATATCATTTGTTGTTGAATAAAAAAGAAATAGTGTATACATATCCATGACTCCAATTGACTTATATGTAGTACTTATTTTTCTACTATATTTTTGCTAATCCATTCTTGAAAGAACTACCCAATCTTGCTAAAACTACATTATGTATATTATAACTCAATAACTTAGTAATTTTGATTAATTTTTTTATTGGTCCTAACTTGGGACCAATGTGGTAAATTCATAATTTACCTATCGTATCAGATAATATATTTAAGAAAAAAAAAATTCTCACTTGATATATAAATTAATAATCTCTTATACATCAATATATATATATATATATATATAATCTGTTTATATTTGTTTACTGTTATTTCTTTGTTCTTTTCACAAAATCAGTATATTGGCTGGAAACGTGTGACTCGATCTAAAAGATCATTCTCAGGTATAACAATGCCACGTACTGTTTATTTAATAATACTGTTTTAATCCTTCCTTAAATTGGTATCAGAGCCTACTAGGATCTGAGTAGGAATAGTAACGTAAGACACAGAATTCCTAGAAAGAAAAGAGACCATTAGACAATAGGTGGATGCTACTGAATGGTGTAAGTCCCGTTTGAGAATCAGGGCAATAAACCCATATAACTTGCAGCCTGTTTCCTACTTTATCTTTCCTATTTATGAATTCAGTTTTTCACATGACTACTTCTATTTTAACTTCCTCTACATCTGAATCTTCTGAAAGTAGAAGGATTGTACAAAGTGAAGAGATAACAATTGAAGATTTAAAAAAAAAAAACATTGATGATTGGAAAATTCCAAAGATTTCTTAAACTCAGATTTATCAAAAATCTAAATATGATATTTTCAAAACAGATTTTACTATTAAAACTGAAGAAAGAGATATTCAGCCCACAAAACCTTTTGAAACCATCCAACTCCTCTCTCAAAAATCTGTATAAAAACATCTAGCCCGAAAGTATAAATACATCCATGTTGTCCTTGTCCAAGTTGGGATAAAACCCCTTACAAAAGAAGGTTTAAACACCTCCATTCTAGCTGTCCTCCGAGATGCTAGATTCCAAAACTTCCAAGACTCACTCTTAAGTTCTATTGAATGCCTTTACAATGACCTAGTATCATTTGATTGTTATCCAAACATAACCATATCCCTCAACGACAAGAATATTTTGCAAAGTATGCTACTACAAATAAAAACCCATAATTATGACATGTTAGAAGAATCAATCCCTATTGCTCTCATATTCAAAATTCACTACAAAGCCATGTTCTCAGCCTTTGCCAGCAAACACAAATTCCAATCTCAAAAAGGAGAAACACTCCTTCTACAAACAGATTTATCCCGCTCAAACATTGTTGTCCCAAAAGCAATCCCATGGAAAGATATATATCCCTTCCAGAAGATTGGATTCTTGAAGGTGCAGCACCGCCAGAATTACCCAAACCACCTCAACCTAATGTCCAAATTAAAAACATTACCTAGTACACAGATGACAAAGTCAAATTGTCTTTCCATTGACACTCTACAAGTTCTAGATTCTCAGAAGACTCTTTTTCTTCCAATACAATAGATCTGAGAAGGATTTCTAAAATCTCTTATGTTGTCAATATCCCTTATCACTCAAACCCTCCTAGAAAATCTACATCTGATATCCCTTCTACTAGTTTTCAAAATGCAGATTATACTACAAATATACCAAAATCTGTTTATACAGACCTTGAGCAACCATCTCCAACTTCACCAACCTTTTCAGCTGTTACCGAAAACATCCAAAATGAGTTGAATGTTTTGACTTCAGAAAAGCATTTTGTCACAAACAAAACTCTTATCAAAAGAGATTTTTATGGTGATCATAATTTTGAAAAACGCTCTTGGTTTTTCCAACACTTTCTCCAACAGAGAAATGATATCCAAAAACAATTTTATGCTTACATTGAGACTCATGAGGTACAATTTTTATTCTTTGATTGGTTTCATGGTCTGACCTCCACACCAACCTTGTCAAACAGATCAAGAAACAGGTCCAAACCATTCCTCTTCTCCATTTAGCTAACCCGTTAGCTCCTACGATCGTCGAAACCTATGCCTATGATCTAGGATATGGTGGGATTCTTAAACAAGTACAAGATAATAAAGAACAAATACTCCAGTACACATCCGCCCACTAGAATGATTGTAAAAAACATTACTCTACAATAAAAAAAGGAGATCCTTTCAATTGTTCTTTGCATTACAAAATTTGAAAGTGATTTATTAAATCAAAAATTTCTTTTACATGTTGATTGCAAATCTACGAAAGAAGTTTTACAAAAAGATGTCCAAACTCTTGCTTCAAAACAAATTTTTGCCCGTTAGCAAGACATTTTAAGCATTTTTTATTTCGATATTGTCTACATTAAAGGAGATTCAAATTCCAATCAAAAATTCATTCTTGAGGCTACAAAAGATTTGATGATCCTCAACTTCAAAAAACATATTTGGATAAACTGTTGAAAGATTTCAACCAACCAGAGCACCCTTCATCTAACCCTCCAAACCGCTCTACATTACCTTCTACTAGCACTAATACCTATGACCTTACAAAAATTCTTAACAAAAAGAAATCCAAAACCACAGTCACAATTCTAGAATTACATTCTGAGATTAAAACCCTCAAAACCGAGTTACAAACCTTAAAACAAGCCCAATAGAAAGACTTTGACGTGTTACAACATCTTCTGTCCAAAATTGAAAGTCAGTCTGACACCGAGTCTGAATCAGAAGATCAAACCATTGAATCCCATGCATTACCTCATGCACTTACCAATATTGAGCATATTCCAGATGATTTCCTGAATGTATTAACATATTATCTTCCAAAAAATATTTGATTAGAATTATGTTAAATTTTTTTAGAAGATTCAAACTTGACACTATTGCCTTATTTGACACGGGTGCAGATTTAAACTACATCAAAGAAGGCATAGTTCCAAAACGATTTTTACAAAATACTTCTGAAAAACTCTTTGTTGCTAACAATTCAAAATTGCATATTGCAGGCAAAACCCAAGCCTCTGTTTTCAACAAAGACATCTCTCTTAAAACATTCTTTGTCGTCACAAAAGATATTAATTATACCATCATCCTTGGCACTCCATTCATCGACATGATCACTCCATATCAAGCACATCATAATTGTATTACCTCCAAAATTAATAACATCAAACTTGTTTTTCCATTCTTAGAAAAATCTAAGACTAGAAATTTGAATTTAATTAAAGCATGCTCCATACATACCTATCATATAAATGCACTGATTCATGGAAAACAATTCCATCTACATGATTTACAAAACCATGTTTCCTTTTCCTTTTTGTCTCCGCAACAATGAGGATCACAACCACTTGTTCTTTGAATGCTCCTATACTAAAGCGATCTGGTGGGATGTTTGTGACAGATGCGACATTCCAAGAATGACAAAAGGCTGGGATGAATGGATTCGATGGGGCACTGTCTCTTGGCATAGCAAGAGTTTCGTCAATTTTTCTCGTAAACTGAGTTTTGCAGCTACAGTGTATCATGTATGGCAAGAACGGAATGCAAGGATCTTTGCTGGAATGTCTAGAACTTTGAATTTGGTCTTTAATCAAATCGAATGTATCATTCGTGATAAGCTTGATTTGATGAGGAATGTCGTACCAACAAATGAAAACAAAAGGATCCAACGAGCTTGGAGGGTGAATACCATAGATTCTTAATTTGTTAGTTAGCTGGTTGTATTGGTTTCCCTAACGAATCTAGTGAGGTTTCTGTTTTATGGTCGGTGGCTAGCCTATAGCCATCTGTTGTTTTATGTTTCTGTTATCATTGTAAATCTGGGGTATGCCCCTTATAATGTTTGTATCTTCTTCTTTTAATACATACGTCAACTTACCAAAAAAAAAAACCATGTTTCCTTTTATCATATTAACAAACAATTACAAAACACTGATTTACAAAAGAAAATCACTAATTTACAAAATAAGATTGAACAACAAATATCTGTTCAGACTTAATGCTTTCTGGAAAAGAAAACAACACATCGTTGATCTTCCATATAAAAATACTTTTTCAGAAAAACTTATACCTACAATAACAAGACCTATACAAATGAATACTGATTTAAAACAGCATTGCAGACTTGAAATCCGCAATCTCGAGTCTAAAGGTCTTATCCAAAAATCTCGATCACCCTTGTCATGTGCAGCCTTTTATGTAAATAAAAACTCTGAAATTGAAAGAGGCACACTTAGACTTGTGATCAATTACAAACCTTTAAATTCTGCTTTAAAATGGATCAGATATCCAATCCATAATAAAAAAGATTTATTGCAAAAATTGCATTTTGCATTCATATTTTCTAAATTTGATATGAAATCCGGATTTTGGCAAATTCAGATTGATCCTTAAGATAGATACAAAACTGCTTTTACAGTTCCCTTCGGTCAATACGAATGGAATGTCATGCCCTTTGGCTTAAAAAATACACCATCTGAATTTCAACGCATCATGAATGACATCTTCAATGCACATTCAAAATTCTGCATTGTTTATATTGACGATATACTTATTTTTTCACATTTCATATATCAACATTTCAAACATCATTTTTTTTTATTATTATTTTATTTTTATTTTTATTTTATTTTTTTTGAATAAATAAGAAATTAGAGAGAGAGAGAGAGAGAGAGAGAGAGAGAGAGAGAGGAAAGAGAGAGAGTGTGGTGCTGTCGGAGCTACATCTACTCCGTCCACCGTTGGATTGTTCTCATTTCTGACTATGTTGTTCCTTCCAACCTTCTCTCAACATTGACCGAACAGATTTGTTATCCAATCAACGAGGTAAGAGATATTGATCTCGCAATTTTCTACTATTCTGCATTTTCAGTTCGGAACTATGGAGAAGTGGTGAAGTTGCAGCATAGTGAATGGATTTTCTTTATGATTTCTCTTATGGCTGTCATAGACATGAAGGCCTTTGCCATATGTGAAGATTAAATCATAGTTCTTTGGAAAAGTTTCATTTTTCTTGCTAGTTTCAGAGTGGTTTGTCGTAGCTTGATCTCCTTTGTTCACCGTTGGATCGTTACCATTTTTGAGTATGTTGTTCTTCGGAACCTACTCTACATTTTGACCGAACGGATTATTGTTACAACCAGTGTGCTGGGAGATATTGGCCTCGTAATTCTGTAATTCTCATCTTCCTTCATGAACTAATCTGCATCTTGTTGTTTATGAGTTAGGTTGCTGTTATTTATGAGCTTAGGTTGCTTCTTGGCCTCAGTTTATCTTATTAGAATTTTGCTCTCTCTAGTATTTGTATGCTACCATAATGTCTCTATGTTCTTCTGTGGAACATGTTCCAATGGTTAGCTCTAACATTGAACAACACAATTAAGTTAAGTCTGGACATACATTAAGATTAGAACTGCAAGATATGTTGAATAGCCATGGGATGAGGATTTCTCAGTTTCAAGCTGATTCTGATGCTAGTATAGAGAAACACTCTACTGTCCAAGCTTCTAATGTTGTTCCAGAAATGAACCACGTGTTGGGTTCTAAAGTTGATGAGGTGAAGGTAGGGTCTCATCAACAAGAACAACTAAAACTTAGACCCAAATTGAATTTTTTAAATGCTTTGAAGGGTTCTGATGTTGATGACAATGAGGGTAGCAAGACCCTTGGCATTAGTTCAGTCCGTAATCTGCACTTTGCTCCCCCTACTATGACTGATGGTCGTGTGACAGTAGCTCCTCCACTTGATGTGTTTGAAGATGGCTGCGAATTTTGAAAATCCACCCTAGTTGGTCATTTTGTGGGGCAGAAATTACCATATCCCGTGGTTAACTCTATTGCCAAAAGAATATGGACCTCCTACGATCTATCAGAAGTTTTGTCTTCGGATAATGGTTTCTTCATCTTCACCTTTGATTCTGTCGATCATGCCACTAATGTGCTGGAAAGAGCCCCATGGCACATGGCAAACAGGCCTTTGGTGCTTAAACGCTGGCAACCGAACACACAATTTTTGAAAGATGATTTGGCAAGAGTTCCGATATGGGTTAGGCTGTATAATGTCCCTCTCGAGTATTGGACTATTAAGGGGTTGAGCTGTGTAGCGAGTGCTATTGGAGTCCCCCTTCATGCGGATCATACGACATTATTGCGTAAAAGGCTTAGTTACGCAAGAGTTTGCGTTGAGATAGATGCTTCGAAGACGTTGGTTAAGGAATATGATCTTCGCTGTCCAAATGGGTTATTCATAACAATTTCAGCTGAATACGAATGGATACCGTCGAAGTGTAGTAATTGCAATGTCTTTGGACACACCACAGCGCTATGTGCTACTAATAACATTGATAATCTTAAAGTGGTGGCAGAGGGTAAGAGGAATCTAGGAGCTATGAACTCTAAATCTGCAGATAACAAGCAGAATCAGTTTCAGTGGCAGGTAGTTGGTAAGCGAAACAAGGGTTCTGTGAGTGGGGAGAATGCTCCCTTGGCATTTAAAGTGGGTAATTGTAATGAGAATGGTTGTTCAACATCTGGTATACATATATCTGATTGTATTATGAATGATCATGCGATATCAGATGTGCGCAATACTGCTTGTCATGAAGATGAAAATCCTTCCTCTTCTCTTGTCTTGAAGAGTTTACGAGAAGACATGAAACAGGAGCAAGGGGCTGCAAGTACTGCTTTAGATCAAGATATGGACGCAATGGGAGGTGATATAGATGGAGAACAAACTGATAAGGAGTTAACGTCAACGATCCTGACAACCCCTCAAACCCTGAATTCCACCGAAAGGGAAACTGTTAATCAGTTAGCTATTAAGGCTAGAGACTCTCTAGAGAAAAAGAAAAAGGGTTCAAAAGCCTCTTCAAAGAAGAATCAGAAATCTGGCTCCTCTCCAGGAGGCACGTCAAGGTAATCTTTGTGTTGCTGTTTGTTCTCCTCTCTATTTTCCTATGATTATTGGATGTTGGAATATTAGAGGTTTGAATGATCCTATAAAGCATTCAGAATTGCGTCGACTCATCCATCAAGAGAGGATAGCTTTTTTTTGGTGTGGTTGAAACACGAGTTAAAGACAAGAATAAAGATAATGTTTCTAAACTTCTTCTGCGTTCTTGGTCCTTCTTGTATAATTATGATTTCTCTTGTCGTGGTCGTATTTGGGTTTGTTGGAATGCTGATACGGTGAAGGTGGATGTTGTTGGAATGTCAGACCAGGCTATTCATGTTTCTGTCACTATCTTAGCTACCAATATCAGTTTCGATGCTTCAATTATTTATGGAGACAATAATGCTTCCTTACGTGAGGCATTATGGTCTGATATAGTGAGTCGTAGTGATGGATGGGAGTCAACCCCGTGGATTCTTATGGGTGACTTTAATGCTATCCGCAACCAGTCGGACAGGTCAGGAGGGTCTACTACGTGGGCTGGTACTATGGACAGATTGGATACATGTATTCGAGAAGCGAAAGTAGATGACCTTCGGTATTCAGGTATGCATTATACTTGGTCGAACCAATGTCCCGAGAATCTGATTATGCGGAAACTAGATAGAGTGCTTGTCAATGAGAAGTGGAATCTGAACTTTCCATTATCAGAAGCGAGATTTTTGCCTTCGGGTATGTCAGACCATTCTCCCATGGTGGTAAAGGTTATTGGCAATGATCAGAACATAAAGAAACCATTCAGATTCTTTGATATGTGGATGGATCATGACGAGTTCATGCCCTTGGTGAAGAAGGTATGGGATCAGAATTCGGGGGGTTGTCCAATGTATCAGCTGTGTTGCAAACTAAGAAAGCTAAAGCAGGAATTGAAACTTTTCAATATGGCTCACTTCTCCAACATTTCAGATAGAGTTAAAGATGCAAAAAACAAAATGGATAAGGCTCAACAGGCTCTGCATACAGCGCATGACAAGCCAATTTTGTGCATGCGAGAAAGGGATGCTGTTCGTAAATACGCTTCTACCGTCAGGGCTGAAGAGTGTTTTTTCAAACAGAAGGCAAGGATACAATGGCTTAGCTTGGGGGATCAGAATACTAGCTACTTTCACAAATCAGTAAATGGAAGACAGAATAGAAATAAGCTTCTATCACTTACAAGGGAGGATGGAGAGGTTGTCGAAGGACACGAGGCAGTCAAATCAGAAGTAATTGCATACTTCCATCGTGTGTTAGGAGTGGATCAGATGCCTAGGGTTCTGAACGAGGAAGTGATGGACTCGGCAATTAACTTGAAACTGTCTTCAACGCAACAGCATCTACTCGCACAAGATGTAACAAGGGAGGAGATTAAGCATGCTATGTTTAGTTTGAAGAACAACAAAGCCCCTGGTCCGGATGGCTTTAACGCAGGTTTCTTCAAAAGAATGTGGCACATAGTTGGGGAAGATGTAATCAACGCTGTTAGATCCTTCTTTCAGACTCGTAGAATGCTTAAAGAAATGAATGCTACATCCATTTCCCTTATTCCTAAAGTTGCTAATCCTACAAGGTTGACAGATTTTCGTCCTATATCTTGCTGCAATACAGTGTACAAATGCATCGCTAAGATTCTAGCTGGGAGAATCAAAGTTGTTCTGCCATCCTTAGTTGGTCCATATCAGACTGCTTTTATCTCAGGACGGAGAATCAGTGATAACATTCTTTTGTCTCAGGAACTAATGAAAGGCTATCATAAATCTACGGGACCTGCTCGTTGTGCTATGAAAGTTGATCTGATGAAGGCTTATGACTCGGTGCGGTGGGATTTCGTTGACGCTATGTTAATAAAAATGGGATTCCCTAGAACAGTCATTGATTGGATCATGGTTTGTGTTACATCATGTCAATTCTCTATCAACGTCAATGGTGAGCTTGCAGGTTACTTTCAAGGGGGAAGAGGGCTGAGACAAGGGGATCCATTGTCCCCATATTTGTTTGTCCTATGTATGGAAATCCTTTCGGGGCTATTCTGCAAGATGAGTGCCAACCAAGAATTCAAGTTCCACTGGAGATGCAAAAAGGACAAAATTTCTCATCTTTGTTTTGCTGACGACTTGATGATTTTTAGCAACGGGGATGTAAACTCAATTCGTATGATCAGAACTGTGCTCACAAAGTTTCAAGACCTATCAGGTCTGTATCCAAATCCAAACAAAAGTGACATCTTCTTGAGCAGTGTGTTAAATGCTGAGAAGAAGCAAATTATTCATATTCTTGGGTTTAGAGAGGGGGAGCTCCCTATGAAATATTTGGGAGTACCTCTTCTCTCGTCCAGACTAAAGGCTGTTTATTGTAAGGGCCTCGTGGATCGAATCACCTCTAAAGTTTGACATTGGACTTGTAGAACACTCTCGTATGCAGGACGGGTACAACTGATTAATTCAGTTTTATTTTCCATACAAGTCTATTGGGCATCTCTCTTTTTCTTACCTGGGCAAGTAATTAAAAATGTGGAGCAAATTATGAAATCCTTTCTTTGGTCAGGTTCAAATATGAGAACTATTAGGGCTAAAGTGGCTTGGGATCAGGTATGTCTTCCAAAAAAGGAGGGGGGGCTAGGAATAAAACGGATAACAGAATGGAACAAGATTGCTTTGTTGAAACACATTTGGAACATGTGCAATGACTCAGATGGCTCAATATGGTCTACTTGGATCAGATCCAATCTGTTGCGAGGTAGGAATTTCTAGACAATCAAGACGCCACAGAATTGCTCTTGGGCTTGGGGAAAGATTCTAAAGCTCAAATCCTTAGCATGGCCGAAGATGAAGTACATCATAGGAGATGGAATGACAACCTCTCTATGGTTTGACAATTGGCATCCTCACAGCCCACTCGCGGATTCTTACGGGGAAAGATTCATCTATGATTCAGGTATGGCCAAGAACGCGAAGGTAAATGTGCTAATTCATAACTCAGAATGGAAAACTCCTACCACCCAAGCTATTGGCTGGCACCCCATTATAGAAGCTATTCCTTCCAATTCTAATCCTAAGATGGGGCAAAAGGATGAGATAGTTTGGTTGGATTCGCCAAATCACAGATTCTCGATCAAAGTAGCTTGGGAACAACTAAGACGTCATCGTCAGATGGTTGAATGGCATGACATTGTGTGGTTCAAGAATGCTGTTCCAAGACATTCCTTTCTTCTATGGATGGCTGTCCAACAGAAACTCACAACTCAAGATAAACTTCATCGGTTTGGTATACATGGTCCCAATAGATGCTCGCTCTGTCTCCGCAACAATGAGGATCACAACCACTTGTTCTTTGAATGCTCTTATACTAAAGCGATCTGGTGGGATGTTTGTGACAGATGCGACATTCCAAGAATGACAAAAGGCTGGGATGAATGGATTCGATGGGCCACTCTCTCTTGGCATGGCAAGAGTTTCGTCAATTTTTCTCGTAAACTGAGTTTTGCAGCTACAGTGTATCATGTATGGCAAGAACGGAATGCAAGGATCTTTGCTGGAATGTCTAGAACTTCGAATTTGGTCTTTAATCAAATCGAATGTATCATTCGTGATAAGCTTGATTTGATAAGGAATGTCGCACCAACAAATGAAAACAAAAGGATCCAACGAGCTTGGAGGGTGAATACCATAGATTCTTAATTTGTTAGTTAGCTAGTTATATTGGTTTTCCTAACGAATCTAGTGAGGTTTCAGTTTTTGGTCGGTGGCTAGCCTGTAGCCATATGTTGTTTTATGTTTGTTATCATTGTAAATCTGGGGTATGCCCCTTATAATGTTTGTATCTTCTTCTTTTAATACATACGTCAACTTACTAAAAAAAAGAGATAATCTCCCTTCCATTGTTCTCTAAAGAACTAAAAACCGACTTATCAAAGAACAACTGTCTTCATGGCGTCATTCCTTATACTTCTCGTTCGCGAATCAATATTCGTTGGGTGGGGGTTTCCATTTCCAATAGTGCTGGTGTCTAGGTACAAGTTATCTTTGTGTCACACTCTATCAAACCTGATTTACTTGGCTTTCCAGGAATTGGTGTCTTTGTGTGTGAGTTGCGTGACCACGTGATCACGAGGTTCGCATCAGTTTTAGCTCGATCCAATGGTTGGATTTGAAGTTATACTCAAAATTATAAAACTAGACAATAGGAAATTTTACCAACATGTTTAATGGACAATTCCTTAGCCTTTTGTTAAGGACTTTGGAGTTCTTTTCTTGCACGCAATTGCTTGTAACAACATTGTATGAATGTAATAGCTGATAATAATTTCAAATAAACACGTCTTGCCATCCACTTGCGTGTATATTTTTGAATTATAACCACTGCTGCCCTCTTTAATTTTTCATTCTTTTGGCACTGAACTGAAGTTTTCCATTTTTCATAGCTACGACAATCGAAAACCCAATCCACCTTTTTCTCCCACTCCAAATACATCTCCGGATCGTTTTTACCTTGAGAGGTGGGAATTTTAAGTTTAATTAAGTCGAAGTCCCCGCCCACATCTTCATTGATGAGGATAAATTGACGATGCCAATGGGGCCATATCTTCAGCCCAATACCAAGCATAATCATCCCAACGACCAATTGAAGGTGCAAATAGGGCCACTTATAAGAGCTAGGATAAAGATGCTTTAAAGAAGCATTGAATGGGCTTGTATAGAACATATGGAGTAAGATGGACCAAGAGGAGCTCAGGACATCTAAGGAGCATGAAGAAAAACCTTTAATTCATCTAATTTAGGTCCAAAAAGAGCCCAATTCGTTTGGAACAAGGGGCTGATGTGTGCGGCCCCATACCAGCCTTATTAGGCAGGTTTTTCCTAATGATACAAGGATAAAAAGTTAACAATTTATTCTCCTAAACAGTCAAGGAAGTTTCGGCAAATCATTTTCCTAAAAAGGGAAGAATTATTTAATGTTTTTCCTAATTTAGGAAGTAAAGTAATTAAATCAGCAACAAAGAGAGAAATTTGTTTTCTTATTTGTCTAAGTTAAATAAGGAAATCCAAAGAATTTTATTATTTACTTTCTTTTGACTTGTGGACTTCCTATTTGGCAAGGATTCTTTTTATAAAAGGATGTGGCAGCTGGTTTTGGAAATTTTCAAGTCTTAAACGGATATTTAATGGGTAACAACATAGTTTCCATGTGTGATATGGGCTCTATATTAACGTGGAATCTTTAGAGTGTATGGAAACAATTATTTTATCCTTATTATAGTAGGAATCTATCATTAAAATAAGTTTCCAAGTCAGCTAAGAATACTTTACAAACAAGGAAAGTAAAAAAGAGGCTACTTCATATTTGATTCTCCTATCTTATATGAGACTTCTAAAGGACAAAAAATCTGATCCTATCATATTTAGGATATTCAATTCGGTTTATAATTGTTATTATTATTTCCTCTTTAGTTTATGGTTTATTTATATTATCTGGGTTTAATTGTAAGTGGCCATCATATAAGTCCATATAAGGGGTCCATTAGGATTTGTTTAAGTCTAGAGTCAGTATAAATAAAGGCATAACCAGCCTTAATATGGTTCAGCCTTTTAATATTGATGTGGACCAGCCCAGAAACACCAGCAAGGACCCCTTACATGTTCCAAATGGTCCAATGACTCGATCTAAGACAAAGGCATTGAATGCATTGGTTTTGAATGTTTCAACCAAGTCAGAATTGAAAGGTCCATTAGAGTATCAAGAGGAGACCCTAGTACATCTTATCCATGTCCAAGAGGGGTCCAACAAACCTTATTTGGGCCATGAGGTGAGGACAGCAACGGAAACAAAAGAATCCTTTTACAACTTGAAAACAACATGGGTGGCTACCGTTTCCTTTTGCTTCTAGGATTAAGGGGCTGTATGGAAGGGCTATAAATAAGCCTTGAATCAGTTCTATAATATTTTACTTCCTTCTCTTCTTCTCATGACAGAACATGGATTTAATATAATGGGCTTTGTTTTATTTTGTTAGCTACAGCCTAAGGCTTGTTTGGGCTTAAATAATACTTTGTTTTCAGTTAGGATCCAAGGCTTGTTTAGATTAAGTTATGGGCTTTTCAGTTTAGGGTTTTGGGTTAGTTTTGAGTGGACCTCATTTAAGTCCACATAAGGGGTCCATTAGGGTTAACTTTTCAAGAACTATTTAAACTCATGTAAGGCAAAATTTTGGCAGCTTTGATGATAATTACTTCTGAATTTTTTAGTTTTAACGTGTAAGAGTGATTCTTGCATTCTCAATTCTTGAACAAATTGAATCTGACTTATTGAAGATTTTTTTTTTTGGTAAGTTGACTTATTGAAGATTAACTTGCTTTATGGCGTCATTCTACTCAATCCAATAGTGTTGGTGCCTTGGGGCAGGTTTCCATTGTGTCACACTCCTATCAGACCTATTTCGGTTTTCCAGGATCGGATTTCAATCTTGATTATGGGTTGCATGACCACGTGATCATGAGGTTTGCATCAGTTGGTATCAGAGCTAAGCTCCGAAACAAGGTCATATCCTTGTGTTATTTTCGTTTTTTATTAGTGTTCCTTTAAGTTTTTCAGTGTTTGCGCCCATCTTCTTGTTCTTTGTGTCTGTGTCATCTAAGCAAAAAAAAGGGTTATATTTAATTTTGTTACCGTCTCTAATCATATCAGTAAATTAAAAAGAAAGAGAAATAGGGATTAGTTGAAATTTGAAGGATCATTCAATTTTTCATCGCAAAAACACAACTCTTGGTGAACCATAAGCAAACCACCTCGGAATCAATTGCAACTTCATATTCAGTCTATTGGGGGTGAGAGCACATCATATGTCAAATTTGGGCTTATTCTGATATTGTTTGCTTGAGGTTTTAATTCGAGGCTCAATTCTGCCGCAGAAACACTACTCTTTGTGAACCATAAGCAAACCACTTCAGAATCAATTGAAACTTCATATTTAGTCTATTGGGGGTGAGATCGCATCATATGTCAAATTTGGGCTTATTCTGATAGTGTTCACTTAAGGTTTTAATTCGAGACTCAATTCTGCCGTAGAAACATTACTCTTTGTGAACCATAAGCAAAACACCTTAGAATAAATTGAAACTTCATATTCTGTGTATTGGGGATGGGATTGAACCATATATTAAATTTGGGCTTATTTTGATATCGGCTTCTGGAGGTTTTAATTGGGGGTTCAATTCTGCCACAAACTGATCATACAAGGGGTTTGGGTACCTAGACATAAAAGAACGACCTATAAATTTATTTTGTTGTTTTTGTAGTATTATAATTCTAAATATTGAATTTGAGGTCATTTCGAGATTGTTTGGTCTGGGTTTCAATTCTGTTACGTAAAAATTGCGTAATAGGTTAGATTTGTGTCAAGTTTCAAAACGTGATCCTTACTATTTAGTTTTGTCCAAATATTTTTGTTTCTATTATATTTGGGTTATCTAGGAGTCAAGCAACTGTTTTCACTAATATTCGCTTCTGTTTTATTCCGTGTCTTCGTTTCGTCCACAATTTGTACGAATTTGCATTGCTACTCGCAAAATCATAATCTTAGTTTTGTTTTGCTTTGTTTTCAATATATTTATTGATTCTTGAGTCTGAAAATTATAATTAGAGTGCACTGCGAAGGCTACTGACTTTGATTTGTTGATTTCAGTTCCTAAAGAACCAAAAGAAATGGTTGAATGGCATGACATTGTGTGGTTCAAGAATGCTGTTCCAAGACATTCATTTCTTCTATGGATGGCTGTCCAACAGAAACTCACAACTCAAGATAAACTTCATCGGTTTGGTATACATGGTCCCAATAGATGCTCGCTCTGTCTCCGCAACAATGAGGATCACAACCACTTGTTCTTTGAATGCTCCTATACTAAAGCGATCTGGTGGGATGTTTGTGACAGATGCGACATTCCAAGAATGACAAAAGGCTGGGATGAATGGATTCGATGGGCCACTGTCTCTTGGCATGGCAAGAGTTTCGTCAATTTTTCTCGTAAACTGAGTTTTGCAGCTACAGTGTATCATGTATGGCAAGAACGGAATGCAAGGATCTTTGCTGGAATGTCTAGAACTTCGAATTTGGTCTTTAATCAAATCGAATGTATCATTCGTGATAAGCTTGATTTGATGAGGAATGTCGCACCAACAAATGAAAACAAAAGGATCCAACGAGCTTGGAGGGTGAATACCATAGATTCTTAATTTGTTAGTTAGCTGGTTGTATTGGTTTCCCTAACGAATCCAGTGAGGTTTCAGTGTTATGGTCGGTGGCTAGCTTGTAGCCATCTGTTGTTTTATGTTTCTGTTATCATTGTAAATCTGGGGTATGCCCCTTATAATGTTTGTATCTTCTTCTTTTAATACATACGTCAACTTACCAAAAAAAAATAAAAGGCGTAGTGAGCTTATTAGAGTGAAAAGCCTTGATTTGTTTTTTGTGTGATACACGAGAGATGTGAGGATATATTTTGTGCTACTAACCAAATTTTGCAGATTCAAAGAATGTCTGAAAACAATGAATCAACTGCACAAAACGCTGACGTAGCTTTCTAATTACGAGCCATAGGCCAGCAACTTGAGCTGTCGTCTAGATCATACAAGGATCTGAAAGATGAGGTGAATTCAATAAAGCAACAGAATAGTTGGGCTGATCGCCGAGGAAATATAGTTCGTATGGCCATACGGAATGTCAGATCTGATTTTGAAGAGTTTGTTGATGAAAACGCTGATGTGGGTGAAGATGACTATGATTTTACATCAGTTGGCCAAGGAATCAGGTCTGGACCAAACAGGGCTAGGAGAAATGTGAATTTCTGTGGCGTGGGCACTTATGAAGATATGGATGGAGACTTGGACACCATTAAACTGAAAATTCCTAACTTTCAAGGTAAAAACGATCCCGAGGCTTATTTGAAGTGGGAGAAAAAGGTAGATTGGATTTTTGATTGCCATAGCTATTCTGAACAAAAGAAGGTGAAATTGGTGATAATTGAGTTTATGGAGTATGCATTGATTTGATGGGATCAAATTGTAATCAGTAGGATGAGGAATGGGGAGTGACCCGTTCAGACTTGGGGGGAGATGAAAGTTTTAATGAGGAGACGATTTGTGCCAAACCACTATTACAGAGACTTATATATGAAGCTCCAAGGTCTGAATCAAGGTTATAAGATAGTAGATGAATATCACAAAGAGATGGAGATAGCAATGATTCGGGCCAATGTTGTTGAGGATAGAGAAGCCACCATGGCTAGATTTCTTAATGGGTTGAATCAGGACATTGCCAATGTGGTTGAGCTACAACACTATGTGGAGCTAGATGACATAGTTCACATGGCTACGAAGGTGGAGAGACAACTTTGAAAGGGACATGCTTAGCTAGTGTTTAATTCGGGCTCTTCATCATCTTGGAAGCCGAATCTAAAGAGAGAGGGTACTATCCGGCCAAGATCCTTTATTCTTTCTAGAACTGAACCACCAAAGGCTAAAGTTGATGTTCCTACTGATGCCAAAGGTAAATCTAAAACTCAACCTAAACATACCTGTGATGTTAAATGTTTCAGGTGTCAAGGACATGGACATTATACTTCAGAGTGTCCAAACAAGAGAATCATGATGATTAGAGATAATGGTGATATGGAATTTGAAAGTGACAAATCTGATTGTGAAGGCATGCCGTCATTGGAGGATAGGGATGGATGAGTTAGCATTACCGGTTGGGGAGTCCTTGGTTATAAGACAAACACTTCAGGTTCAGGTGAAGGAAGATGAAATTAATCAACAAAGGGAGAACATCTTTCATACGCGTTGTTATGTACAAAGCAAGGTGTGTGTTTTAATTATAGATAGTGGAAGCTATGTTAATGTTTATAGTACCACCCTTGTTAGTAAACTGAATTTGTGTACTGTTGAGCATGCTAAACCATATAGATTGCAATGGCTGAATGATAGTGGTGAAGTGAAAGTGACTAAACAGGTTGTGGTTCCATTTTTTATTGGGAAATATATTGATGAAGTTCTGTGCGATGTGGTACTAATGCAAGCAAGTCACATCTTGTTGGGGAGACCATGACAATATGATAGGAAGACAATTCATGATGGGGTTAAAAATAGATATACCATTGTAAAAGATGGTAAAACCATCACTCTTGTACCTCTTACACCCAAACAAGTGTATGATGATTAAATAAAGCTAAAAAGTGAGCATGAGGCAATGGGGAGAGAAAATCAAGGTACGGAACAAGGGGAGAGAAGACCATCAGATTTGGCTAGAACTGAAACCACTACAACCCATTCGGCCACCCATCCAAACACAAACAAATATTCAGCCAACACTCTAAACAAATCAAACCATTCGACCACAACTCAAAAACACCCAAAGCTGGCCGAGAGTGGAGGTAAGACAAGAGGAGTGAAGAAAGTCAGCAAGGGTGATGAGATTTGTGTGGAAAAACTAAAGAAACAACCTAATTTTTATGCTAGAGAGGGTAAGGGTCAGATCTGCATTTTTCACTAACAAGCCAATTATTTTACTTGTGTAGAAAGAGGCTTGCTTTAATACTAATGATCTTGATCATATTGTGCCTAGTGTTGCTATTGCTTTGTTGTAGGAGTTTGATGATGTGTTCCCCGACGATACTCCTAGCAAATTACCACTATTAAGGGGGATAGAGCATCAGATTGATTTCGTACCCGGAGCTTCAATTCCTAACCGACCAGCCTATAGAAGCAATCCCGAGGAGGCGAAGGAGCTTCAAAGGCAAGTTGATGAGCTGATGGAAAAGGGCTACATTCGTGAGAGTATGAGCCTGCGTGCTGTACTCGTACTACTTGTGCCTAAGAAGGATGGAATATGGAGGATGTGTGTTGATTGCCGAGCCATCAACAACATAACGGTAAAGTATAGACACCCCATTCCTAGGCTTGATAACATGTTAGATGAGTTACATGGATCCTGTATTTTCTCTAAAATCGACTTGAAAAGTGGGTACCATCAAATTAGAATGAAAGAAGGTGATGAGTGGAAAACAACATTTAAGATTAAGCATGGTTTGTATGAATGGTTCGTAATGCCGTTTGGACTTACAAATGCACCTAGTACATTTATGCGTTTAATGAATCATGTGTTGCGTGCATTCATAGGTAAGTTTGTGATTATGTATTTTGATGACATTCTGATCTGTAACAAGAACTTAACTGAGCATCTTGATCATTTGCGTAATGTACTTAGTGTGTTGCGTAGTGAGAAATTGTATGCTAATCTTAAAAAGTGTGCCTTTTGCGTGGAGAAAATTGTATTTCTTGGCTATGTTGTAACTGCACAGGGTATCGTGATGGATGAGGAGAAAGTTAAGGTCATCCAGAATTGGCCCATACCCAAATCGGTAAGTGAGGTAAAGAGTTATCATAGGTTAGCTAGGTTTTACAAGCGTTTTGTGAAAGATTTCAGTACAATAGCTGCACCCTTGAATGAAGTTGTTAAAACGTCAGTTGGGTTTAAATGAGGGGAGGAACAAGAATTGGCTTTTGTTCTTTTGAAAGAGAAATTATATTTTGCATCTGTTTTGGCTTTACCTGACTTTACGAAAGCATTTGAAATAGAATGTGATGCATCTAGAATGGAATAGGTGCTGTTTTGATGCAGGATCGGAAACCTATTACGTATTTTAGTGAGAAGTTAAGTGGAGCAACCTTGAACTATCCCACTTACGACAAAGAACTCCATGCATTGGTAAGAGCATTTGAGAAATGGCAGCATTACTTGTAGCCAAAAGAGTTCGTAATCCATTTGAATCATGAGTCCTTGAAACATCTGAAAGGACAAGTTAAGCTGAATAGGAGGCATGCAAAATGGGTTAAATTCATTGAAACTTTTCCTTACGTAATCAAGTATAAGCAAGGCAAAGAGAACATCATAACTGATGCACTTTTGCGCAGGTATGTTCTTTTACACATTATGAATACTAGATTGTTAGGCTTTGAATATATGAAGGAATTGTATGTTAATGATTCTGACTTTATCGAGATTTATAACGCATGTGGACATTCGGCTTCTGATAAGTTGTATTTGATGGATGGTTATTTGTTCAAAGAGAATAGATTGTGTGTTCCTGCTAGTTCTTTGCATGAATTGCTTATTCGTGAAGCACATAGGGGTGGTTTAATGGGTCACTTTGGGGTTGCAAAAACCTTGAATGTATTGCATGAACATTTCTATTGGCCAAAGATGAAAAGAGATGTGCAACGAATTTGTGAACACTGCATTGCTTGTAGAAAGGCAAAATCTAAAGTACAACCGCATGGACTATATACACCATTACTTGTGCCTACTGAACCTTGGGTAGATATCTCTATGGACTTTGTTTTAGGTTTACCCAGGTCAAAGAAAGGTAGAGACTCTATTTTTTTTTATGGTTGATAGGTTTTCTAAAATAACGCATTTCATTGCATGCAATAAAACGGATGATGCATCTCATATCGTAGACTTGTTCTTTAGGGAGATTGTATGTTTGCATGGCATTCCTAAGACTATAGTGTCAGATCGTGATGTTAAGTTCCTTAGCTACTTTTGGAAGACCTTATGGGGAAAGTTGGGAACTAAACTCTTATTTTCAACAACATGTCATCCTCAAACAAATGGACAAACTGAGGTAGTGAATAGAACATTATCCCAACTTTTACGTGCTATAATTCAAAAGAATTTAAAAAGTTGGGAAGAATGTTTGCCTTTTGTTGAGTTTGCTTATAATAGAACTGTGTATTCGACCATTGGTTTTTTTCCTTTTGAAATTGTTTATGGTTTTAATCCACCAACTCTTATGGATTTAATTCCTTTACCTTTTGAAGAAATGGTAAGTTTAGATGGTGGAAAGAAGACAAAAATGGTGAGACAACTCCATAAGGGAGTTCCATTGCAAATAGAGAAAAAGAACAGACTTTACGCTTTTAAAGCAAATAAGGGACGTAAACTGGTTGTTTTCCAACCTGGTGATTAGGTTTGGGTGCACATGCGTAAGGAACGATTTCCTAACCAAAGAAAATCAAAATTACAGCCTCGTGGTGATGGTCCATTTTAGGTTTTAGAGAGAATCAATGACAACACATACAAAATTGACCTTCCAGGTGAGTATGGTGTTAGTGCTACCTTTAATGTTGCTAATCTTACGTTGTTTGACACACATTTTAATTCGAGGTCGAATCCTTTCAAAGAGAGAGGGGATGATGCGGACCAGTTGAGAAACACCAACAAGGACCCATTACATGTTCCAAATGGTCCAATGACTCGGTCCAAGGCAAAGGCATTGAATGCATTGGTTTTGAATGTTTCAACCAAGTCAGAATTGAAATGTCCATTAGAGTATCAAGAGGAGACCCTAGTACATCTTATCCATGTCCAAGAGGGGTCCAACAAACCTTATTTGGGCCATGAGGTGAGGACAACAACGGAAACAAAAGAATCCTTCTACAACTTGGAAACAACATGGGTGGCTACCTTTTCCTTTTGTTTCTAGGATTAAGGGGCTGCATGGAAGGCTATATTTTATTAGGGGTAGTTTGTAATATTTTACTTCCTTCTCTTCTTCTCATAGCAGAACATGGATTTAATAGTAGGGGCTTTATTTTATTTTGTTAGCTACAGCCCAAGGCTTGTTTGAGCTTAATTAATACTTTATTTTCAGTTAGGATCTAAGGCTTGTTTGGATTAAGTTATGGGCTTTTCAGTTTAGGGTTATGGGTCAGTTTTGAGTGGACCTCATATAAGTCCACATAAGGGGTCCATTAGGTTAATTTTTCAAGAGCTATTTAAACTCATGTAAGCCAAAATTTCGACAGCTTTGATGATAAAGCATGAGCTTGTTCATGGAGGCATTCTTTGAAAGAAGGTAAAGTTGGACAGTCATTGGTTGAGTGTTCATTGGTTTCACAGATTTGACATACAATGTCTTGAACAAATTTGAATTGACCACTCTTTTTACTTTCAAGTGCCTCGACTTTTCTAGCTAAAGATGCAAATTTAGCTTGGAAGTTATGATCTTCCCTAAGGTTGTACATACCTCCACTAGATGTATGAGGTTGAGTTTTACTCGGTGCCTCATAAGTGCCCATAGTATTCCAATTTTGAGCATTTTCAGCTAGCAAATCTAGGTACTCCATTGCTTCATCAGGGTCTTTATTTTCAAAAGTTCCATTGCACATCAATTCCACCATTTGTTTATCTTTAGGTGTTAACCCTTCATAAAATTGTGAAACCAATCTCCATGTTTCAAAACCATGATGAGGGCAAGTATTAAGCAATTCTCAATACTATCCCAACATTGGTAAAATGTTTCACCTGGTTTTTGAGTGAAAGTGGTGATTTGTCTTTTGAAAGAGTTTGATCTGTGAGATGGAAAAACCTTCTTTAAAAATTGTTGTTGCATTTCATTCCAAGCACGAATGGATCTTGACTTAAGATTTTGTAGCCATATTTTAGCTTTATCTTTTAATGAAAAAGGAAAAGCTTTAATTTAATGGTATTCATGCTATAATTTAAGTCATTATAGGTGTTACAAACTTCTTTAAATTATCTCAAATGCAAGTATGGATTTTCTAGAACTAAGCCATGAAAAAAAAGGTAAAAGTTGAATAATATCTGACTTAAAATCAAAATGAGATGCATCAGGAGGAAAAACTATGCATGAGGGTGCACTTGTTATAAAGTGACTGATTATCTTCTTCAGCCATATTTTCTGAAAATGATGAGAATACCCTACAAAGTCTACCACTTAATGTACGTGATCAAACTCTCATGCAAGTATAGGAAGAGAATAAAAGGAAGAAAAGGAAACAAAAACAAAACAAAATAAAAGTTAGATAAAATGAAAAGTGAAAAGAGAAAATAAAATAAGTATTATAATTTATACAAGAATTTACCTAGAGTAACGACGCCAAAAACTTGACACGACCAAAAGATTGATGTCTTCTCCCAAATGTAAGAGTGTCGGAGTAATAAATAATCCAGCAAGACCGGGGTTGAACCACAGGGAGGTTAACTATATAAATTATAAATAATAATAATAAGAACAACAACAACAACAACAACAACAACAACAACAACAACAACAACAAGAAGTTAAAGAGGACTTTGAGATGTAAGATTAATGTGAGGATTAAACACTAATAAAAATAAATGTCAAGGTTAGAGGATCCACTAATGGTATTTTAAACAAGTATAGTATAAACTCTTTTTATTACTCAACTGGAAACCACACACAAAGGAGGTTCCAATCGGATGATTTGTCATTAATAGCTCATTATAAATTGTTAACATGATCATATTAATTATCTTATTTAAATAACACCAAACTTTTAAATATTGTCAGGAATTTATGATGCTAACTTATGTTAACAACAAATCAAGTTCCAAGCATTTGTTGTACCAAGTGTTATACAACACAAATCTAGATTAAACATTTAACAAGCAAGGTATTAAGAATTAATAAGATAAAAATGATAAGACATGTTAATAGCAAGTTGTTTATGATATAAGTATTGAAGTCCATATTGAGTTTATATTATTCTACTTGGATCAGATCCAATCTGTTGCGAGGTAGGAATTTCTGGACAATCAAGACGCCACAGAATTGCTCTTGGGCTTGGGGAAAGATTCTAAAGCTCCGATCCTTAGCATGGCCGAAGATGAAGTACATCATAGGAGATGGAATGACAACCTCTCTATGGTTTGACAATTGGCATCCTCACAGCCCACTCGCGGATTCTTACGGGGAAAGATTCATCTATGATTCAGGTATGGCCAAGAACGCGAAGGTGAATGTGCTAATTCATAACTCAAAATGAAAAACTCCTACCACCCAAGCTATTGGCTGGCACCCCATTATAGAAGCTAATCCTTCCAATTCTAATCCTAAGATGGGGCAAAAGGATGAGATAGTTTGGTTGGATTCGCCAAATCACAGATTCTCGATCAAAGTAGCTTGGGAACAACTAAGACGTCATCGTCAGATGGTTGAATGGCATGACATTGTGTGGTTCAAGAATGCTGTTCCAAGACATTCATTTCTTCTATGGATGGCTATCCAACAGAAACTCACAACTCAAGATAAACTTCATCGGTTTGGTATACATGGTCCCAATAGATGCTCGCTCTGTCTCCGCAACAATGAGGATCACAACCACTTGTTCTTTGAATGCTCCTATACTAAAGCGATCTGGTAGGATGTTTGTGACAGATGCGATATTCCAAGAATGACAAAAGGCTGGGATGAATGGATTCGATGGGCCACTGTCTCTTGGCATGGCAAGAGTTTCATCAATTTTTCTCGTAAACTGAGTTTTGCAGCTACAGTGTATCATGTATGGCAAGAACGGAATGCAAGGATCTTTGCTGGAATGTCTAGAACTTCGAATTTGGTCTTTAATCAAATCAAATGTATCATTCGTGATAAGCTTGATTTGATGAGGAATGTCGTACCAACAAATGAAAAACAAAAGGATCCAACGAGCTTGGAGGGTGAATACCATAGATTCTTAATTTGTTAGTTAGCTGGTTGTATTGGTTTCCCTAACGAATCTAGTGAGGTTTCAGTTTTATGGTCGGTGGCTAGCCTGTAGCCATCTGTTGTTTTATGTTTCTTTTATCATTGTAAATCTGGGGTATGCCCCTTATAATGTTTGTATCTTCTTCTTTTAATACATACGTCAACTTACCAAAAAAAAAAAGAGTTTATATTATACTTATTCTTACACCATTAGTGTAACCTTTTCACCTTGACATAATAAACTTAGCTAAACATAATGAAGAAGAGAAACATAAATGATGTGCCGTGAATGATTCAAAAATCGACAACAATGAATCTGACGAAAATGGATAAAGGATGGGTCTGGTTGTGTTGTCTTTCTTTTGGTGTTTAGGTTGGATTATAGTGACTTTAAGGTAAATAAGATGGAGGATAGACTAGAATGATACTTTGATAAGTCGATCTGGACGCCACAAAGATCAATCTAGGATTTCGACGCCACACTCTTTGTGATTAAAGAGTGATAAGTCAGGTAGGGTTCTTCACAAAATCAATTTGAAAGAACAACTCTTAATTCTGTGAATTAAGTTTCAAATCTTGGACAAAAGTGTTTTATTACATATTCTGATACTATATTTATAATTGGAACATCCCTCGAAAGTTAGGAAAAATTCAACATGACAGAAGTCAAGCCCAAAAATTAGACTTTGACAAAGTAACTAGACAAATTTAACTTGCACATATTTTCTGACTTTAATTGAAACATAAACAGGTCATATTTAAAATGGCTATAACTTCTTGCACAAAGTCCAATGCAATCATGGTTGGACAATCTAGAAAAATCACTTTTTGAACTTGAAATTCACCTAGATTTGTCTTGTTTTCACATGCAATTGATGACTTCAAATTCGGGTTCAAATTCATTTACTGTTCTGACCGTAAACATCATCAATTCCTTCACTTATTTGCATTATCAACCCAAATTCAAGTAGCCCAGCATCAAAAGAACCATTAAGGGCTTTTCCCATCTCGAAGTTCCAATTGTAGGCAAATAAGCACCTTTGAACCAATTTCAAACTGATTGCTAATTTTTAACTCCAACGCAGCTTCAATCATTCCAATTTGACTCGTCAAGGCCCTGTGTAATTGTTTCTCTCTCACTCTTGTCATTAGACCATCTGAATCCTCTTGCATATTAGATTTAACTTTACGAGATGGATTATAATTCTCATGATGCACATCATCAGCCCCGGGTTGAAAATGATTTGTCCTCAAATCAAAATCGTCGTTGTCATCCAAGTATGGAGTCAAGTCTTTCACATTAAAAGTAGATGATACGTTGTAATCACCAGGAAGATCTACCTTATACGCATTGTCATTCACCTTCACTATAATCCGAAATGGACCATCAACTCTTAGCATCAACTTGGACTTATGTTTGCTTGGGAATCTGCCCTTACTAATATGAATCCAAACAAGATCTCCAGGTTCAAACCTAACCATTTTCCGCCCTTTGTTAGCTTGTTTAGCATACTTTGTCATTTTCTCCTCAATATGTAATCGAACCTGCTCATGTAGTTTCTTCATCAATTCTGCCTTTCTAATTCCATCCATAAATGTCCTCTCATCAATTGGAATATGAACAAGATCAATAGGAACATAAGGATTAAAGCCATATATAAACATCAAATGGTGAAAATTTTGTAGCCCTATGCACACAACGATTATATGCAAACTCCACAATAGGCAAACAAGTATCCCAACTCTTCAAATTCTTATGTATGACAGCTCGTAACAAAGAAGATAAAGTTCGGTTTACTACCTTAGTTTGTCCATCAGTTTGTGGATGACATGTCATACTGAAAAGTAACTTCGTTCCAAGCTTCCTCCAAAGAGTCTTCTAAAAGTGGCTTAAGAACTTTGTATCACGATCAGAGACAATGCTCTTAGGAACTCCATGCAAACGAACAATCTCTTGAAAGAACAAATCAGCAACAAGTATTGCATCGTCAGTTTTATTGCAAGGAATGAAATGAGACATTTTGAAGAATTGATCAAGCATGACCATTATTGAATCCTTTCCACCTTGTGTTCTTGGTAACCTAAGTACAAAGTCCATGCTAACATCCATCCATGGTTGCTCTGGAATAGGCAATGGCATATACAGTCCATATGCTTTCTCTTTACCCTTAGCTTTCTTGCAAATAGCACACCTCTCAATCACCTTGTGCACATCCCGTAACGTGCTAGGCCAAAAAGAATGTTCTTTCAGCAGCTCATAAGTCTTCTTCTCCCCAAAATGACCACTAAGACCACCACCATGAGCCTCTCGCACAAGTAACTCCCGTAAAGAACCTGAAGGAATACACATTGATGCGGATCAGCCCAAGACCAAGCGTAATCATGCCAACGACCCATTGGAGGTGCCAATTAGGCCAATCACAAAAGCTAGGGCAAAGAAGCTTAAAGAAGCATTGAATGGGCTTGTTCAGAACTTATGGAGCAAGATGGACCTAGAGGGGCTTGGGACATTTAAGGAGCATGATGGACAGCCTTTAATTCATCTAGTTCAGGTCCAAGAAGAGCCCAATTCGTGTGGAACAAGGGGTTGATATGTCCGGCCCAATACCAACCTTGTTAGGCTTGTTTTTTTCCTAATGCTACAAGGATAAAAAGTCAGCAATTTATTCTTCTAATTAAGTAAGGAAATTGGCCATATCTTATTCCTAAAGAGGAGAGGACTATTTAATGTTTTTCCTAACATAGGAAGGAAAGTAATTAAATCAGCAACAAAGGAGGAAATTTGTTTTCTTATTTGTCCAAGCTAAACAAGGAAATCCAAGCTAATCAAGGATATCAAAGGAAAGGGGGCAGCAACACAAATTTTCTAAACTCAGATTTTTCCTAGTTTATGTAGGACTTCTTAAGGGTGACAAATCTGATTCTAGCATATTTAAGATGGTAATTTTTGGATTTTTATAATTTGAAAACATATAAACTATCCTTAAATTACCCTAAATATAAATGCTTCTTACTTTTGTTCATAAATTAGTTTTATAATTTTAAAACATTTAAACTATCCATCAAGTATCCTAAACAAAAATACTAGTAATTTTTTTTAAAAACTATTTTTATAATTTTGAAACTTTTAAATTATCATTCAAGTATTCTAAACACAAATCCTAGTAATTTTTTTTAATTATTTTAATAATTTTAAAACATTTAAACTATCCTTCAAGTGTCCTAAACAGAAATACTAGTAACTTTTTTTTTTAATTTTTTTAATAATTTAAAAACATTTAGACTATCCTTCAAGTACCCTAAACAGAAATCCTACTTACTTTTGTTCATAAATTAGTTTTATAATTTGAAAACATTTAAGTTATCCATCAAGTATCATAAACAGAAATACTAGTAAGTTTTTTAATTATTTTTATAATTTTAAAGCATTTAAACTATCTATCAAGTATTCTAAACACAAATCCTAGTAAGTTTTTTTTAATTATTTTTATAATTTTAAAAGATTTAATCTCTCATTCAAGTACCCTTAACAGAAATTCTATTTACTTTTGTTCATAAATTATTTTTTTAATTTGAAAACATTTAAATTATCCATCAAGTATCATAATCAGAATCACTAGTAATTTTTTAAAATTATTTTTATAATTTTAAAACATTTAAACTATATTTCAAGTATACTAAACAGAAATACTGGTAAGTTTTTTTTTTAATTATTTTTATAATTTTAAAACTTTTAAATTATCCTTCAAGTATCCTAAACAGAAATAGTAGTAATTGTTTTTTAATTTTTTTTTTATAATTTTAAAACTTTTAAATTATCATTTATGTATCCTAAACAGAAATACTAGTAAGTTTTTTTAAATTTTTTTATAATTTTAAAACATTTAAACTATCCTTCAAGTATCCTAAACAGAAATTCTAGTTATATTTTTTTATATAATATTTTTATAATTTTAAAACATTTAAACTATCATTCAAGTATCCTAAACAGAAATACTAGTAACTTTTTTTTAATTTTTTTAATAATTTTAAAATATTTAGACTATCTTTCAAGTACCCTAAACACAAATCCTACTTACTTTTCTTCATAAATTAGTTTTATAATTTGAAAACATTTAAATTATCCATCAAGTATCATAAACAGAAATACTAGTAAGTTTTTTTAATTATTTTTATAATTTTAAAAAATTTAAACTATCTACCAAGTATTCTAAATAGAAATACTAGTAATGTTTTTTTTAACTATTTTTATAATTTTGAAATATTTAAACTATCATTGAAGTATCCTAAACACAAATTCTACTAACTTTTTTTTAATTATTTTTATAATTTTAAAAGATTTAATCTCTCATTCAAGTACCCTAAACAGAAATTCTATTTACTTTTGTTCATAAATTATTTTTTTAATTTGAAAACATTTAAATTATCCATCAAGTATCATAATCAGTGTTGTAACCCAATTTTGGATTCACCAAGATTTTCTCGAATGATATTTTGTTTCTATTATTATTTATAAAAATCCAAAAAAAATTAAGAAAAAGTTTAAAATTCAAAAATATATTTTTCTTGAGTCAACCGCATCTTTCCATCAAAACCGAGTCCACCGGGTCAATACGGGTCAAACCATGTCGACCAGGGTAAAAAATGAGTTTCAGGCCGTTACGGGTCAAAACCGTCATTTTCGGTCAAAACCAAGTCTACCGAGTCAATACGGGTCAAACCATGTCGACCAGGGTAAAAAATGAGTTTCAAGCCGTTTCGGGTCAAAACCGTCATTTTTGGTCAAAACCGAGTCCACCGAGTCAATACGGGTCAAACCATGTCGACCAGGGTAAAAAATAAGTGTCGGGTCGTTTTGGGTCAAAACCGTCATATTTGGTCAAAACCGAGTCCACCGAGTCCATACGGGTCCAACCATGTCGACCGGGGTAAAAAATGAGTTTCAGGTTATTTTGGGTCAAAACTATTATTTTCGGTCATTAAAATTGATTTTTAGCGGTTGAAACGAGATTTTTCTAATACTGATTTGTTTATTATTATATATAATAAAACAAAATTAATAATACAAATTTGTTATATTAGGCGGGGCAGTTACATTAATTGTAGGCGGAGTAGTTGTGCGTACACAATTTTTCTTAAAGCAGATTCGTGTTGTTCCCTTTCATTGGCTATAAATAGCCAGTGATAGTTCGCCAAAGAGGAAAAGAGGAAAGAAAAAAAGAGAAAGAGAAAAAAGAAGAAGAAGAGTACTGTTATAATTTTTTTTAGTTTTTCTTCACAAGAGTAGGATATTGTTTAAAAAAAAACAATTTGAAAAATACCAAATATATCCCGACACATCTCAGCCTTTAAAATATTCCAAGATTTGATCCCGTTGGGCCACGTCATCCGGTGTACCGAGCTTTCGGTGCACCGCGCCACACCAGATCAAGGCTCCGCTCATCCAGACCGTCCGATCCACGTGCAGATCTAGCCAATCACAGTCATCTGATCGTTTCATCCGAGATCCAACGGCGCACAGTGTTCAGAGGTACCGTTGCACCATGCGCGCGTTCACACCGTAGCACTTCTCAGACTCCCTCTCTCCTCTTGCCGGCGACGCTCTCTCTCTCATCCGATCTCCACTTTCCGGCCATCTCCAGCCTCCGCACCACCACAGAAAGGTTTCTCCCCTGCTGTAAAGAAAAACCCCGATGGTTTTCAGCATTTTCTCCGCCTCATCTAGCCGGAAAAGGGCCGCGATTTTTGTCGGCCACCGAAGCTTCAAACCGATGATTCTCCCTCGTCAGCCATCAACGGTCGTCGAGACCATCGCCATCAGAACCCTCGACATCAGATCTACCAGGATCGACCATCGGTTGGCCAGAAATCTCGCTGGAAAATCTCCCCTCCGCCAACAGTAGCCGCGCGTGTGCCACACGCGCTGCCAGTGGCATTTTCATAATTTTCGGAGAACTTCGAGGGTATTTCAGTATTTTACTTATACAGTGACACTCAGGTAATTTTTTGGATTTCAACTGGTATTTTTGATATTTTTTATATATAAATGCTTGTAAAGTTTCTTGCATGTTGTAAAAAAAATACAAAAACCAAAGTCGACACGTCTCTTTTTTAAAAAAAGGACCGATGTCAAAAATATAAATACCAAATATGGATTATGTCCATTATTTTTTTGGTAACCCAGACGTAATTCTCCTTTTTAGGGACAAACGTCAATATTTTAGACGAGTCTCCTAATTTTTAGGGACTGATGTCATTTTTAACGTGTCTCCTATTTTTAGGGACCGACGTTAATCATTTAAAAAAATTACAAATAAGCCCAAAATATAATCGCATTTGAATCAAACAAAAAACACACAAGTAAGGGTAGCCTTTCTATTGAAAGGATGTTTTAAGGGTGGTGTCTACTTTCCCTTAATCATAACTAACCCCGTACCCGAATCTCTGGGATCAGTGTCTAATTTGGGATTTCTAGTTCCCTCAAATTACTAGATGGCGACTCCAATAAAATCTTTGTTTCCCCCAATTGAGAAAAAACCCTTTTTGTTAAATAAACAAAAAAAGCAGGAGCCGTCGCCTGACGTCGTGTATCGACAATCAGAATCACTAGTAATTTTTTTATAATTTTAAAATATTTAAACTATCCTTCAAGTATCATAAACAGAAATACTAGTAAGTTTTTTTTAAATTATTTTTATAATTTTAAAACTTTTTAATTATCCTTCAAGTATCCTAAACAAAAATAGTATTAATTTTTTATATATAATTTTAAAACTTTTAAATTATCATTTATGTATCCTAAACAGAAATACTAGTAAGTTTTTTTAAAAAATTTTATAATTTTAAAACATTTAAACTATCCTTCAAGTATCCTAAACAGAAATCCTAGTTATATTTTTTTATATAATATTTTTATAATTTTAGAACATTTAAACTATCATTCAATTATTCTAAACACAAATCCTAATAACCTTTTTTTAATTATTTTAATAAAATATTTAAACAATCCTCCAAGTACCCTAAACTGAAATTCTACTTACTTTTGTTCGTAAATTAGTTTTATAATTTTAAAACATTTAAACTATCCATCAACTAACCTAAACAGAAATATTAGTAACTTTTTTTTAATTTTTTTAAAATTTAAAACATTTAAACTATACTTCAAGTATCCTAAACAGAAATACTAGTAACTTTTTTTTTAATTTTAAAACATTTAAATTATCCTTCAAGTATCCTAAACTTAAATACTTGTATTTTTTTAATTATTTTTATAATTTTAAAAGATTGTATCTTTCCTTGAAGTATCCTAAAATATTCGTAATTTTTTTTATAACATTTTTAATAATTTTAAAACATTTAAACTATCCTTTAAACATGCTTAAGCTAAATCCTACTTACTTTTTCTTTATAAATTATTTTTATAATTTTAAAACATTTAAATTATCTTTCAAGTATCCTAAACCAAAATCCTACTAACGTTTTTGTTTATTAACTATATTTACAATTTTAAAACTTTTAAACAATCCTTCAAGCATTTTTAACCTAAATCCTACTTACTTTTTCTTTATAAATTATTTTTATAATTTTAAAACATTTATATTATCCTTCAAGTATCCAAAACAAAAATCCTATTTACTTTTTTGTTTATTGACTATTTTTACAATTTTAAAAGTTTTACACTATCCTTCAAGCATTCTTAACCTAAATCCTACTTATTTTTTCTTTATAAATTATTTTTCTAATTTTAAAACATTTAAACTATTATTCAAGTATCCTAAAAAAAATCCTACTTACTTTTTTGTTTATTAACTATTTTATAATTTTAAAACTTTTAAATTATCCTTCAAGCATTCTTAACCGAAATCCTACTTACTTTTTATTTATTAATTATATTTATAATTTTAAAATATTTAAACTATCCTTCAAGTACCTTAAATAGAAATCCTACTTACATTTTTTCATAAATTAGTTTTATAATTTTAAAACATTTCAATTATCCCTTAAGTATCCTAAACAGAAATACTACTTACTTTTTTTTAATTATTTGTATTATTTGAAAACGTTTAAACTATTCTTCAAGTATGCTAAACAGAAATCATAATTTTTTTAATTATTTTTATAATTTTAAATATTTAAACTATCTTTCAAGTATCCTAAACAGAAATCCAACTTAATTTTTTTCAATAAATTATTTTTATAATTTTAAAACATTTAAACTATCCTTCACATATCCTAAACAGAAATCCTACTTAATTTTTTTTGTTAAATTAATTTTACAATTTTAAAATATTTAAACTATCCTTCAAGTATCCTAAACAGAAAAACTTGTAACTTTTTCTTTAATTATTTTTATAATTTGCAAATGTTTAAACTATTCTTTAAATATGTTAAACAAAAATCCTAGTTACTTTCTTTTAATTATTTTTATAATTTTAAAACATTTAAATTATCATTTAAGTATCCTAAACAGAAATCCAACTTAATTTTGTTTTTATAAATTATTTTTATAATTTTAAAACATTTAAACTGTTCTTCAAGTATCCTAAACAAAAATACTAGTAACTTTTTTTTAATTATTTTTACAATTTTAAAACAATTAAACTATCCTTAAAGTATCCTAAACAAAAATCCTCGTAACTTTTCTTTTAATTATTTTTATAATTTTAAAACATTTAGACTATCATTAAAGTATCCTCAACAGAAATATTAGTAACATTTTTTTTAATTTTTTTATAATTTTATAACATTTAAACTATCCTTCAAGCATTCTTAACACAAATCGTACTTACTTTTTCTTTAGAAATTATTTTTATAATTTTAAAATATTTAAACTATTCTTCAAGTATCATATACCAAAATCTTACTTACTTTTTTGTTTATTAACTATTTTTACAATTTTAAAACTTTTAAACTATCCTTTAAGCATTCTTAACCAAAATCATACTTACTTCTTATTTATTAATTATTTTTATAATTTTAAAATATTTAAATTATATTTCAAGTACCCTAAACAGAAATCCTACTTACTTTTTTTCATAAATTAGTTCTATAATTTTAAAATATTTCAACTATCTTTCATGTATCCTAAACAGAAAAACTAGTTATTTTTTTTAATTATTTTTATAATTTTAAAACATTTAAATTATCCTTTAAGTATCCTAAACAAAAATCCTAGTCACTTTTTTTTATTATTTTTTTATAATTTTAGAACATTTAAACTATCATTCAAGTATCCTAAACACAAATCCTAGTAACTTTTTTTGTACTATTTTTAAAATTTTAAAACATTTAAACTATCCTTCAAGCATTCTTAACATAAATCGGACTTACTTTTTCTTTATAAATTATTTTTATAATTTTAAAACATTTAAACAATCCTTCAAGTATCCCAAACAGAAATCCTAGTTACTTTTTTTATATATATAATTTTAAAACATTTAAACAATCCTTCAAGTATCCCAAACAGAAATCCTAGTTACTTTTTTTATATATATAATTTTAAAACATTTAAACTACCATTCAAGTATTCTAAACACAAATTATAGCAAATGTTTTCTAATTTTTTTATAATTTTAAAAGATTTTATCTCTCATTCAAGTATCCTTAACATAAATATTAGTAACTTTGTTTTTTAAATATTTTTATAAAACATTTAAACTATCATTCAAGTATCCTAAACACAAATCCTAGCAACTTTTTTTAATTATTTTTATGATTTTAAAATATTTTATCTATCCTTCAAGTATCCTAAACAGAAATCCTACTTAATTTTTTTCATAAATTAGTTTTATAATTTTAAAATATTTAAACTATCCTTCAAGTATCCTAAACAGAAATTCTAGTTATTTTTTTTATTTTTTTTTATAATTTTAAAACTTTTAAACTATTATTCAAGTATCCTAAACACAAATCCTAGTAACTTTTTTTTTTAATTATTTTTTTAATTTTAAAATATTTTATCTCTCCTTCAAGTATCCTAAACAGAAATACAAGTAACTTTTTTTTAACTATTTTTAAAATTTTAAAACATTTAAACTATCCTTCAAGAATTCTTAACATAAATCGGACTTACTTTTTCTTTATAAATTATTTTTATAATTTTAAAACATTTAAACAATCCTTCAAGTATCCCAAACAGAAATCCTAGTTACTTTTTTTATATATATAATTTTAAAATATTTAAACTATCATTCAAGTATTCTAAACACAAATCATAGCAAATGTTTTCTAATTTTTTTATAATTTTAAAAGATTTTATCTCTCATTCAAGTATCCTTAACAGAAATATTAGTAACTTTGTTTTTTAAATATTTTTATAATTTTAAAACATTTAAACTATCCTTCAGGTATCTTAAACAGAAATCCTAGTTACTTTTGTTTTTTTATATAATTTTAGAACATTTAAACTATCATTCAAGTATCCCAAACACAAATCCTGGTAACTTTTTTTTAATTATTTTTATAATTTTAATAGATTTTATCTATCATTCAAGTATCCTAAACAGAAATCCTACTTACTTGTTTTTATAAATTATTTTTAAAATATTTAAACTATCGTTCAAGTATCCTAAACAGAAATACTAGTAACTTTTTTTTTATTCTAGTTATAATTTTAAAACATTTAAATTCATCACGTATCCTAAACAGAAATACTAGTAACTTTTATTTTTTATTACTTTTATAATTTTAAAACATTTAAACTATCCTTTAAGTATCATAAACAGAAATCCTAGTTACTTTTTTTTTTAATTTTAAAACATTTAAACTATGATTCAAGTATCCTAAACACAAATCCTAGTTACTTTGTTTTTTTTAATGATTTATATAATTTTAAAAGATTTGATCTATCTTTCAAGTATATTAAACAGAAATTGTACCTATTGTTTTTTATAAATGATTTTTATAATTCTAAAACATTTAAATTATCCTTCAAGTATCCTAAACAGAAATACTAGTAATTTTTTTTAATTTTTTTAATAATTTTAAAACATTTAAACAATCTTGCAAGTATCCGAAACAGAAATCCTAGTTACTTTTTTAATATATAATTTTTTTTGTAAATTTAAAACATTTAAACTATCATTCAACTATTCTAAGCACAAATCCTAGTAACTTTATTTTTAATTATTTTTATAATTTTAAAAGATTTTGTCTTTCCTTGAAGTATCCTAAACATAAATAGTAGTAATTTTTTTTATAACAATTTTTATAATTTTAAAATATTTAAACTATCTTTCAAGCATTCTTAATATAAATCGTACTTATTTGTTCGTTATAAATTATTTTTATAATTTTAAAACATTTAAACTATCTTTCAAGTATCCTAAACCAAAAATCCTACTTACTTTTTTATTTATTAATTATTTTTACAATTTTAAAACTTTTAAACTATCTTTCAAGCATTCTTAACAAAAATCTTACTTGCATTTTATTTATTAAATATTTTTATAATTTTAAAATATTTAAACGATCCTTCAAGTATCCTAAACAGAAATCCTACTTCTTTTTTTTCATAAATTAGTTTTATAACTTTAAAATACTTCAACTATCCTTCAAGTATCCTAAACAGAAATACTAGTTATTTTTTTTAATTATTTTTATAATTTGAAAACATTTAAACTATTTTTCAAGTATGCTAAACAAAAATCCTAATTTTTTAATTTTTTCTATTTTTAAATTTTTAAACTATCATTCAAGTATCATAAACAGAAATCTAATTTAATTTTTTTCCATAAATTATATTTATAATTTTAAATGATTTAAAGTATTATTCACATATCCTAAACAGAAATACTTGTAACTTTTTTTTTTCTATTACTTTTATAATTTGCAAATGTTTAAACTATTCTTTAAGTATGCTAAACAGAAATCCTAGTTACTTTTTTATATATTTATAATTTTAAAACATTAAAACTATCCTTCAAGTATCCTAAACAGAAATCCTAGTTACATTTTTTTTTTATAATTTTTTTTACAATTTTAGAACATTTAAACTATCATTCAAGTATCTTAAACACAAATCCTAGTAACTTTTTTTTAATTATTTTTATAATTTTAAAATATTTTATCTATCTTTCAAGTATCCTAAACATAAATCCTACAAACTTTTTTAATAAATTATTTTTATAATTTTAAAATATTTAAACTATCCTTCAAGTATCCTAAACAGAAATCCTAGTATCTTTTTTTTTAATTATTTTTATAATTTTAAAACATTTAAACTATCATTAAAGTATCCAAAACAGAAATCCAACTTAATTTTTTTATATAAATTACTTTAAAATTTTAAAAGATTGAAATTATTTTTCACATTTCTAAACAGAAATCATACTTAATTTTTTAATACAAATTATTTTTATAATTTTAAAACATTTAAACTATCCTTAAAGTACCCTAAACAGAAATGCTTCTTACTTTTGTTCATAAATTAGTTTTATAATTATAAAACACTTAAATTATCCATCAAGTATCCTAAACAGAAATACTAGTAACTTTTTTTTTAAAACTATTTTTATAATTTTGAAACATTTAAACTATCATTCAAGTATCCTGAAAAAAAATCCAACTTAATTTTTTTTTATAAATTATTTTAAAATTTGAAAACGTTTAAACTATTTTTCAAGTACGCTAAACAGAAATCCTAATATTTTTAATTTTTTTAATTTTAAATATTTAAACTATCATTTAAGTATCCTAAACAGAAATCCAATTTAATTTTTTTCTATAAATTATATTTATAATTTTAAATGATTTAAAGTATTATTCACGTATCCTAAACAGAAATACTTGTAACTTCTTTTTTTTTAATTATTTTTATAATTTGCAAATGTTTAAACTATTCTTTAAGTATGCTAAACATAAATTATAGTTATTATCCTTCAAATATCCTAAACAGAAATCCTAGTTACATTTTTTAATACAAATTATATATATATAATTTTAAAACATTAAAACTATCCTTCAAATATCCTAAACAGAAATCCTAGTTACATTTTTTAATACAAATTATTTTTATAATTTTAAAACATTTAAACTATCCTTAAAGTACCCTAAACAGAAATGCTTCTTACTTTTGTTCATAAATTAGTTTTATAATCATAAAATATTTAAACTATCCATCAAGTATCCTAAACAAAAATACTAGTAACTTTTTTTAAAAACTATTTTTATAATTTTGAAACATTTAAACTATCATTTAAGTATCTTAAACAAAAATCCTACTTATTTTTTTATAAATTATTTTTGTAATTTGAAAACGTTTAAACTATTTTTCAAGTATGTGAAACAGAAATCCTATTTTTTTAATTTTTTTAATTTTAAATATTTAAACTATCATTCAAGTATCCTAAACAGAAATCCAATTTAATTTTTTTCTATATATTATATTTATAATTTTAAATGATTTAAAGTATTATTCACGTATCCTAAACAGAAATACTTGTAACTTTTTTTTATTATTATTTTTATAATTTGCAAATGTTCAAAGTATTCTTTAAGTATGCTAAACAGAAATCCTAGTTACTTTTATATATATATATATATATATATATATAAAAAAAAATTTTAAAACATTTAAACTATCCTTCAAGTATCCTAAACAGAAATCCTAGTTATATTTTTTTTTATAATTTTAGAACATTTAAAGTATCATCCAAGCATTCTAAACACAAATCCTAGTAACCTTTTTTTTTTAATTTTTCTTTATAATTTTAAAATAATTAAACCATCCTTCAAGTATCCTAAACAAAAATACTTGTAACTTTTTTTTATTATTATTTTTATAATTTGCAAATGTTTAAACTATTCTTTAAATATGCTAAACAGAAATCCTAGTTACTTTTTTTTATATTTATAATTTTAAAACATTAAAACTATCCTTCAAGTATCCTAAACAGAAATCCTAGTTACATTTTTTTTATAATTTTTTTATAATTTTAGAACATTTAAACTATCATTCAAGTATCCTAAACACAAATCCTAGTAACTTTTTTTTAATTAGTTTTATAATTTTAAAATATTTTATCTATCCTTCAAGTATCCTAAACATAAATCCTACAAACTTTTTTAATAAATTATTTTTACAATTTTAAAACATTTAAACTATTCTTCAAGTATCCTAAACAGAAATCCTAGTAACTTTTTTTTTAATTATTTTTATAATTTTAAAACATTTAAACTATCATTAAAGTATCCAAAACAGAAATCCAACTTAATTTTTTTATATAAATTACTTTAAAATTTTAAAAGATTGAAATTATTTTTCACATTTCTAAACAGAAATCGTACTTAATTTTTTAATATAAATTATTTTTATAATTTTAAAATATTTAAACTATCCTTAAAGTACCCTAAACAGAAATGCTTCTTACTTTTATTCATAAATTAGTTTTATAATTATAAAACACTTAAATTATCCATCAAGTATCCTAAACAGAAATACTAGTAACTTTTATTTAAACTATTTTTATAATTTTGAAACATTTAAACTATCATTCAAGTATCCTAAACAGAAATCCAATTTAATTTTTTTCTATAAATTATATTTATAATTTTAAATGATTTAAAATATTATTCACGTATCTTAAATAGAAATACTTGTAACTTCTTCATTTTTAATTATTTTTATAATTTGCAAATGTTAAACTATTCTTTAAGTATGCTAAACATAAATTATAGTTACTTTTTTATATATATATAATTTTAAAACATTAAAACTATCCTTCAAGTATCCTAAACAGAAATCCTAGTTACATTTTTTAATACAAATTATTTTTATAATTTTAAAACATTTAAACTATCCTTAAAGTACCCTAAACAGAAATGCTTCTTACTTTTGTTCATAAATTAGTTTTATAATCATAAAACATTTAAACTATCCATCAAGTATCATAAACAAAAATACTAGTAACTTTTTTTAAAAACTATTTTTATAATTTTGAAACATTTAAACTATCATTCAAGTATCTTAAACAAAAATCCTACTTATTTTTTTATAAATTATTTTTGTAATTTGAAAACGTTTAAACTATTTTTCAAGTATGCCAAACAGAAATCCTATTTTTTTAATTTTTTTTAATTTTAAATATTTAAACTATCATTCAAGTATCCTAAACAGAAATCCAATTTAATTTTTTTCTATATATTATATTTATAATTTTAAATGATTTAAAGTATTATTCACGTATCCTAAACAGAAATACTTGTAAATTTTTTTTTTTTATTTTTATAATTTGCAAATGTTTAAAGTATTCTTTAAGTATGCTAAACAGAAATCCTAGTTACTTTTTTATATATATATAATTTTAAAACGTTTAAACTATCCTTCAAGTATTCTAAACAGAAATCCTAGTTATATTTTTTTTTATAATTTTAGAACATTTAAAGTATCATCCAAGTATCCTAGACACAAATCCTAGTAACCTTTTTTTTTAAATTTTTCTTTAAAATTTTAAAACAATTAAACCATTTTTCAAGTATCCTAGACTGAAATATTTGTAACTTTTTTTTATTATTATTTTTATAATTTGCAAATGTTTAAACTATTCTTTAAGTATGCTAAACAGAAATCCTAGTTATTTTTTTTATATTTATAATTTTAAAATATTAAAACTATCCTTCAAGTATCCTAAACAGAAATCCTAGTAACTTTTTTTTAATTAGTTTTTTAATTTTAAATTATTTTATCTATCCTTCAAGTATCCTAAACATAAATCCTACATACTTTTTTAATAAATTATTTTTATAATTTTAAAACATTTAACCTATCATTCAAGTATCCTAAACAGAAATCCTAGTAACTTTTTTTTAATTATTTTTATAATTTTAAAACATTTAAACTATCATTCAAGTATCCAAAACAGAAATCCAACTTAATTTTTTTTATAAATTATTTTAAAATTTTAAAAGATTCAAATTATTTTTCACGTATTCTAAATAGAAATCCTACTTAATTTTTTAATTCAAATTATTTTTATAATTTTAAAATATTTAAACTATCCTTAAAGTACCCTAAACAGAAATGCTTCTTACTTTTGTTCATAAATTAGTTTTATAATTATAAAACATTTAAACTATCCATCAAGTATCCAAAACAGAAATATTAGAAACTTTTTTTAAAACTTTTTTTATAATTTTGAAACATTTAAACTATTATTCAAGTATCCTAAACAAAAATCCTACTTATTTTTTTATAAATTATTTTTATAATTTTAAAACCATTAAATTATCCTTCAAGTATTCTAAACAGAAATCTTACATACTTTTTTTTATAAATTATTATTAAAATTTTAAAACATTTAAACCATCATTCAATTGTCGTAAACAGAAATCCTACTTATATTTTTTGTAAATTATTTTTATAGTTTTAAAACATTTAAATTATCCTTTAAGTATACTAAACAGATATCCTATTTATATTTTTTTATAATTTTAAAACATTTAAATTATCCTTCAGGTATTATAAAAAGGAATCCTACATACTTTTTTTTGGAAATTATTTTTATAATTTTAAAACATTTAAATTATCTTTCAAGTATCCTAAACAGAAATCCTACTTATATATTTAAATAAATTATTTTTCAAATTTTAAAACAATTAAACAAATCTTCAAGTATCTTAAACAGAAATTCTACTTATATTTTTTATAAATTATGTTTATAATTTTAAAACATTTAAACCATAATTTAAATATTATAAACAGAAATCCTACATACTTTTTTTTATAAATTATTTTTAAAATTTTAAAACATTAAAACTATCCTTCAAGTATCTTAAACACAAATCTTACGTATTTTTTTTATAAATTTTTTTTATAATTTTAAAACATTTAAAGTATCCTTCAAGTATGCTAAACGGAAATCCTACATAATTTTTTTTATAAATTTTTTTTATAATTTTAAAACATTTAAATTATCCTTCTAGTATCTTAAACACAAATCCTACGTATTTTTTTTTATAAATTGTTTTTATAATTTTAAAACTTTTAAAGTATCCTTCAAGTATGCTAAACGGAAATCCTACATAATTTTTTTTATAAATTTTTTTTATAATTTTAAAACATTTAAATTATCCTTCTAGTATCTTAAACACAAATCCTACGTATTTTTTTTTATAAATTGTTTTTATAATTTTAAAACTTTTAAAGTATCCTTCAAGTATGCTAAACGAAAATCCTACATAATTTTTTTTATAAATTTTTTTTATAATTTTAAAACATTTAAACAATCCTTCAAGTATCCTAAAGAGAAATACTACTTACTTTTTTATATAATTTTAAAAAATTTAAACTATCCTTCAAGTATCCTAAACATAATTCCCACGTACATTTTTTTTATAAATTATTTTTTTTTTAATTTTAAAACATTTAAACTATCCTTCAAGTATTCGAAACAGGAATCCTCCATATTTTTTTTATAAATTATTTTTATATTTTTAAAACATTTAAACAATCCTTCAAGTATCCTAAATAGAAATCCTACTTACATTTTTTAATAAATTATTTTCATAATTTTAAAACATTTAAACCATAATTCAACTATCATAAACAGAAATCCTATGTACTGTTTTTTATAAATTATTTTTAAAATTTTAAAACATTTAAATCATCATTCAACTGTCATAAACATAAATCCTACTTATTTTTTTTTTTGTAAATTATTTCAATAATTTTAAAATATTTAAACTATCCTTCAAGTATTCTAAACAGAAATCCTATTTATATTTTTTAATAAATTATTTTTATAATTTTAAAATATTTAAACTATCGTTCAAGTATTCTAAACAGAAATCCTACATACTTTTTTTCTTATAAATTAGTTTTAAAATTTTAAAACTTTTAAACTCTCTTTCAAGTATCCTAAACAGAAATCCTACTTATATTTTTATATAAATTATTTTTCAAATTTTAAAACAATTAAACAATTCTTCAAGTATCTTAAACAGAAATCCTACTTACATTTTTTATAAATTATGTTTATAATTTTAAAACATTTAAACCATAATTCAAATATTATAAACAGAAATCCTATATACTTTTTTTTATAAATTATTTTTAAAATTTTAAAACATTAAAACTATCCTTCAAGTATCTTAAACACAAATCCTACGTATTTTTTTTTTATAAATTATTTTTATAATTTAAAACATTTAAAGTATCCTTCAAGTATGCTAAACGGAAATCCTACATAATTTTTTTTATAAATTTTTTTTATAATTTTAAAACATTTAAATTATCCTTCTAGTATCCTAAAGAGAAATACTATTTACTTTTTTTATAAATTTTTTTTATAATTTTGAAAAATTTAAATTGTCTATCAAGTATCCTAAACAGAAATATTACTTACCTTTTTTATATAAATTATTTTGTAATTTTAAAAAATAAAACTATTCTTCAAGTATCCTAAACAGAAATCCTTATAACTTTTTTTTTATTTTTTTTATAATTTTAAAACTTTTAAACTCTCCTTCAAGTATCCTAAACTTAGTCACTGTTTTTCAAATAAATAATTTTTATAATTTTAAAACATTTAACCTATTGTTCAAGTATCCTAAATAGAAATACTAATTACTTATTTTTTTTATATAAATTATTTTTAACATTTTAAAATGTTTGAACTATCCTTCAAGTATTCTAAATATAAATCATGCATACTTTTTTTACTAATTATTTTTAAAATTTTAAAACATTTAAACTATCCTTCAAGTATCCTAAATAGAAATCCTACTTATATTTTTTTATAAATTATTTTTATAATTTTAAAACACTTAAACTATCCTTCAAGTATTCTAAATAGAAGTCCTGCAAACTTTTTTTTTATAAATTATTTTTATACTTTTAAAACATTTAAATCATCATTCAAATATCATAAACAGAAATCCTACATATTTTTTTTTTTATAAATTATTTTTAAATATAAAAATATTTAAAATATCCTTCAAGTATCTTAAATACAAATCCTACTTATTTTTTTTTATAAATTTTTTTTAAAATTTTAAAACAATTAAACTATCCTTCAAGTATTCTAAACAGAAATCCTACTTATTTTTTTATATATAATTTTAAAACATTTAAACTATCGTTCAAGTATACTAAACAGAAATCCTACATATATTTTCTTATAAATTATTTTTATAATTTAAAAACATTTAAACTATACTTCAAGTATTCTAAACAGGAATCCTCCATATTTTTTTTATAAATTATTTTTATATTTTTAAAACATTTAAACTATCCTTCAAGTATTCTAAATAGAAGTCCTGCATACTTTTTTTTTTATAAATTATTTTTATATTTTTAAAACATTTAAACCATCATTCAACTATCATAAATAGAAATCCTACATACTTTTTTTTGTAAATTATTTTTATTATTTTAACACATTTAAACTATCCTTCATGTATGCTAAACGGAAATCCTACATAATTTTTTTTTATAAATTTTTTTTATAATTTTAAAACATTTAAACAATCCTTCAAGTATCCTAAAGAGAAATACTACTTACTTTTTTATATAATTTTGAAAATTTTAAACTATCCTTCAAGTATCCTAAACATAATTCCCACGTACATTTTTTTTTATTTTAAAACATTTAAACTATCCTTCAAGTATTCTAAACAGGAATCCTCCATATTTTTTTTATAAATTATTTTTTTTAATTTTAAAACATTTAAACTATCCTTCAAGTATTCTAAACAGGAATCCTCCATATATTTTTTTCTAAATTATTTTTATATTTTTAAAACATTTAAACAATCCTTCAAGTATTCTAAATAGATATCCTACATTCTTTTATTTACAAATTATTTTTAAAATTTTAAAACATTTAAACCTTCATTCAATTGTCATAAATAGAAATCCTACTTCTCTTTTTTTGTAAATTATTTTTATATTTTTAAAACTTTTAAACTATCCTTCAAGTATTCTAAATAGAAATCCTACATACTTTTATTTACAAATTATTTTTAAAATTTTAAAACATTTAAACCTTCATTCAATTGTCATAAATAGAAATCCTACTTCTTTTTTTTCGTAAATTATTTTTATAATTTTAACACATTTAAATTATTCTTCAAGTATCCTAAACAAAAATCGAACTTACATTTTTTTAATAAATTATTTTTACAATTTTAAAACATTTAAACTATCCTTCAAGTATTTTAAACAAAAATCCTACATCCTTCAAGTATCGTAAACAGAAATCCTACTTATATTTTTTTATGAATTATTTTTATATTTTTAAAACATTTAAACTATCCTTCAAGTATTCTAAATAGATATCCTACATTCTTTTGTTCACAAATTGTTTTTAAAATTTTAAAACATTTAAACTATCATTCAATTGTCATTAACAGAAATCCTGCTTACTTTTTTTTTTATAAATTATTTTTTTAATTTTAATACATTTAAACCATAATTCAAATATCATAAACATAAATCCTACATACTTTTATTTATAATTTTTTAAAAAATTTTAAAACATTTAAACCATCATTTAAATGTCACAAAGAGAAATCCTCCTTATTTTTTTTTTTATAAAGCATTTTTATAACTTAAAAACATTTGAACCATCATTCAACTGTCATAAACAGAAATCCTGCTTGCTTTTTTTTGTAAATTATTTTTATAATTTAAACTCATTCAAACTATTCTTCAAGTATCCTAAACAGAAATCCTACTTATATTTTTTTATAAATTATTTTTATAATTTTAAAACATTTAAATTATCCTTCAAATATTCTAAAAAGAAATCCTAAATACTTTTTTTTTGTAAACTTTTTCTATAATTTTAAAACATTTAAACTATCCTTCAAGTATCGTAAATAGAAATCCTACTTATATTTTTTTATAAATTATTTTTATATTTTTAAAATATTTAAACTATCCTTCAAGTATTCTAAACAGATATCCTACATTCTTTTATTTACAAATTATTTTTAAAATTTTAAAACATTTAAAACATCATTCAATTGTCATTAACAGAAATCCTGCTTACTTTTTTTTGATAAATTATGGCTTTAATTTTAATACATGTAAACCATAATTCAAATATCATAAACAGAAATCCTACATACTTTTATTTACAATTTGTTTTTATAATTTTAAAACATTTAAACTATCGTTCAAGTATACTAAATAGAAATCCTATATACATTTTTTTTATAAATTATTTTTATAATTTTAAAACATTAAAACTATCCTTCAAGTATCCTAAACAGAAATCCAACATATATTTTTTTAATAAATTATTTTTATAATTTTAAAACATTTAAGCTATCCTACAAGTATTTTAAACAGAAATCCTACATACTTTTTTTTTGTAAACTATTTTTATAATTTTAAAACATTTAAACTATTCTTCAAGTATCCTAAACATAAATCTTACTTATATTTTTTTATATAAATTATTTTTTTAATTTTAAAACATTTAAACCATAATTGAAATATCATAAACAGAAAACCTACATACTTTTATTTACAAATTGTTTTTAAAATTTTAAAACATTTAAACCATAATTCAACTGTTATAAACAGAAATCCTGTTTGCTTTTTTTTTTGTAAATTATTTTTATAATTTTAACACATTCAAACTATTCTTCAAATATCCTAAACAGAAATCCTACTTATATTTTTTTTATAATTTTAAAACATTTAAACTATCCTTCAAGTATTCTAAACAGAAATCCTACATACTTTTTTTTTTGTAAACTATTTTTATAATTTTAAAACATTTTAACAATCGTTCAAGTATACTAAATAGAAATCCTACATATATTTTTTTTATAAATTATTTTTTTAATTTTAAAACATTTAAATTATCCTTCAAGTATTCCAAACAAAAATCCTACATAATTTTTTTTTCTAAACTATTTTTATAATTTTAAAACATTTAAACAATATACTAAACAGAAATCCTACTTATATTTTTTTTATAAATTATTTTTTTAATTTTAAAACATTTAAATTATCCTTCAAGTATTCTAAACAGAAATCCTACATACTTTTTTTTTTGTAAACTAGTTTTATAATTTTAAACAGAAATCCTACATACTTTTTTTTTATAAATTATTTTTATAATTTTAAAACATTTAAATTATCCTTCAAGTATTCTAAACAGAAATCCTACATACTTTTTTTTTGTAAACTAGTTTTATAATTTTAAAACATTTGAACTATCGTTCAAGTATACTAAATAGAAATCCTACATATATATTTTTTATAAATTATTTTTTTAATTTAAAAACAATGAAGCTATCCTTCAAGTATTTTAAACAGAAATCCTGCATACTTTTTTTTTGTAAACTATTTTTGTAATTTTAAAACATTTAAACTATCCTTCAAGTATCCTAAACAGAAATCCTCCTTATAGTTTTTTTTATAAATTATTTTTTTTAATTTTAAAACATTTAAACCATAATTCAAATATCATAAACAGAAAACCTACATACTTTTATTTACAAATTTTTTTTAAAATTTTAAAACATTTAAACCATCACTCAACTGTTATAAACAGAAATTCTGCTTGCTTTTTTTTGTAAATTATTTTTATAATTTCAACACATTCAAACTATTCTTCAAATATCCTAAACAGAAATCCTACTTATATTTTTTTATAAATTATTTTTATAATTTTAAAATATTTAAACTATCCTTCAAGTATTTTAAACAGAAATCCTACATACGTTTTTTTTGTAAACTATTTTTATAATTTTAAAACATTTAAACTATCGTTCAAGTATACTAAATAGAAATCTTACATATATTTTTTTTATAAATTTTTTTTTAATTTTAAAACATTTAAACTATCCTTCAAGTATCCTAAACAGAAATCCAACTTATATTTTTTAATAAATTATTTTTATAATTTTAAAACATTTAAGCTATCCTTTAAGTATTTTAAACAGAAATCCTACATACTTTTTTTTTGTAAACTATTTTTATAATTTTAAAACATTTAAACTATCCTTCAAGTATCCTAAACAGAAATCCTACTTATATTTTTTTTTATAAATTATTTTTATAATTTTTAAACATTTAAGCTATCCTTCTAGTATTCTAAACAGAAATCCTACATACTTTTTTTTTGTAAACTATTTTTATAATTTTAAAACATTTAAACTATATCCTAAACAGAAATCCTACTTATATTTTTTTATAAAATATTTTTATATTTTTAAAACATTTAAACCATAATTCAAATATCATAACCAGAAAGACTACATACTTTTATTTACAAATTTTTTTTTAAAATTTTAAAACATTTAAACCTTCATTCAACTGTCATAAACAGAAATCCTGCTTTTTTTTTTGTAAATTATTTTTTTAATTTTAACACATTCAAACAATTCTTCAAGTATCCTGAAAAGAAATCTTACTTATATTTTTTAATAAATTATTTTATAATTTTAAAACATTTAAACTATCCTTCAAGTATCCTAAACAGAAATCCAACTTATATTTTTTAATAATTTATTTTTATAATTTTAAAACATTTAAGCTATCCTTCAAGTATTTTAAACAGAAATCCTACATACTTTTTTTTTTGTAAACTATTTTTATAATTTTAAAATATTTAAACTATCCTTCAAGTATCCTAAACAGAAATCCTACTTATATTTTTTTATATAAAATATTTTTTTAATTTTAAAACATTTAAACCATAATTCAAATATCATAAACAGAAAACCTACGTATTTTTATTTACAAATTGTTTTTTAAATTTTAAAACATTTAAACCATCATTCAATTGTCATAAACAGAAATCCTGCTTGTTTTTTTTGTAAATTATTTTTATAATTTTAACACATTCAAACTATTCTTCAAATATCCTAAACAGAAATCCTACTTACATTTTTTTATAAATTATTTTTATAATTTTAAAACATTTAAACTATCATTCAAGTATTTTAAACTATCATAGAATTGAAGAGAAATTTAGTTGAAGATTGAAGCAAATCTTGGTTCAAATAAGTGCTCCAAATTTGTCCCAAAAATCAATTCTAGTTCAATTCTAGAAAAGAATATCATATGATCTATTTCAAGCCCAAACATGCCTTATGTTATGTGCAAACTTCAACCATCAAACACTCAAGGTTTCAATGTCAATCTTAGCCCAAATAATAGGTACATTTGTATCCTTATTTGATGCTTAAATTCAGCCCCAAATCAGCCCCAAATCACCCTCCAAATCAGCCCAAACACAATCCATGATCCTACATGTCCACACAATAAATAACATTTGATTTATTTGGGTAATTCATTGATCCAAGAGGGCAAGCACATGGATGGAAAGCTGGAGGGGACATTGTGACATTATTTTGGGTCAAAATAAGAAAGAGACAACTCATAAAGGAGGAAGAAAAACGTGCACCAAAGTGCTCTCCAAGCTGGCCTGGTTTGATTTTCCAGAACACCTTTCGGTGTTTTGTCCATAACTTTTGACTCAGATGTCCAAATGATCTGTTCTTTAATGATCTGGAAAGCTAACAGAATGGCCTATAAATATGTCTCTAATAGCCATCTCCAGAGGAGGCTTCTAAAAGGGTCGAATTGCTGTCCAAAGTTAGAGTCAGATTTGTGTCCGAATTTTTACTGAAATTGTGTTGTGTTCTTCTTTATAGATTTCGGTTCTTTAGCTTGTAAAACTCATTATTTCAGTTTGATTCAAGTCATTTTATGTTTATTAAAGTGTTATTATATATAATCATGGTTGGCTAATCTTCTTCTTGGATCCAAATCAAGGATGATGGTGGTTGAGGTGAGTTCTTTAAGATATGAATGAATCTTAATGTCTATCTTTTCATTTTCTTCATGAATGTTTTATTATTGCAAAGAAATTTTAGAAATCATTTAGGTAATGTTATAATCTTGAATTTTTATGCACAAACCTTAGTTTTGGTATAGAGATTGCTTGATTCAATGTCTTACTTAATATGAAAATACTTGTTCATTCTTAAGCAATAATCAATCTTCACCTTTTTAAACTTCATTGTAATATCTTCCGATCTAATATCACCATCGTTGATATTAGGTTGAGTTATCTTATATATGTTGAAGAAATCACCAATACATCACCATTAAAATTGATTTGGACCAAGACTTACTTTTTCTTGCCATTTAAAATCTATTTTACACTTTTTCATCTTTGAAAACAAATCCATCAATCATTTTCAACCAAGTTATTATTAATTTAATTTCTCTTGAGTTTTGTTTTGTTACCTAGCTTAATTTCCAGATTTAGCTCTCTGTGGATATGACCTCGATCTTACCGAGTTAATTGCTACATCGCACACTCGTGCACTTGCGAGTTAAAACAAGCCGATCATAAAAAGCGGTCAAGCAATCTTCTTCGGCCATATTTTCTGAAAATGATGAGGATACCCTACAAAGTCTACCACTTAATGCACGTGACCAAACTCTCATGCACGTGTAGAAAGAGAATAAAAGGAAGAAGAAAACAAAAAAAAAAGAAACAAAACAAAAGAAACAAAAGTTAGATACAAGAAAACTGAAAAGTAAAAATAAAATAAATATTATAATTTAGACAAGAATTTACCTCCCCGGCAACGACGCCAAAAACTTGAAACGATCAAAGAGTTGATGTTTTATCCCAAGTGCAGGAGTGTCAAAGTAATAAATAACCTGGCAAGACCGGGGTCGAACAACAGGGAGGTGTATTATATAATAATAATAATAATAATAAGAACAATAACAACAATGATGATGATGATGGTGATGATGAGTTAAAGAGGACTTTGAGAAGTAAGATAAATGTGAAGATTAAACAATGATAAAAACAAATGTCAAGGTTAGAGGATCCACTAATAGTATTAGAGATAAGTAAAGTATAAACTCTTTATAAATTATCAACATAATCATATTAATCATCTTATTTACGTAACACCGTGCTTATAAATTTTATCAGGTATTCATGATGCTAACTTATGTTGACAACAAATCAAGTTCCTCTCATAATAACGATGTCGAAGACTATGAAAGATCAAGTATTTGATGTACCAAGTGTTATACAACACAAATCTAGATTAACCATTTAACAAGCAAGGTATTAAGAATTAATAAGATAAAAATAATAAGACATGTTAATAGTAAACTTTCTTGGATATAAACATTAAAGTCCATGTTGAGTTTATATTATACTTATCCTAACACCATTAGTGAAACCTTTTCACCTTGACATAATTAACTTAGCTAGACATTATGAAGAAGAAAAACACAAATAAACAATATAAGAGCATAAACATGATATAAGTTAACTAAGTATAGTAAAGGAAATGAAAAGCATGAATAAGAGATTAATGAAAGCAAAACTTAAGTATTACAAAAATATAAAGAGAGAGCAAGAACATGATCTTGATATGAAGAACCAAGATTCCTAAATGAATGGCAAATGCTTCCTTTTATAGGCTAAATTTCAGAACTATTCATTTGGTAATTGATTATTAATGTAGTGGCCAACTATTGATTTAGTGGACTTGGTGGACAGCAGCACTCAAGCATTTTGGCTGGATAAATTGACATTGATGAAATCAGAATTTGGCAAAGTGTTCACCATGAAAGTTGTTGAAAATCATCTTATCTTTCCACACATAAGTTTTCAGAGCATTTGGATCACTAGAGCTCGAGATATGGCTAAAATACTGAGTAGTGCTGCTGGTGGACGTGGTGGATAGCCCTCAAGCTCTTGTCTGGATGAAATGTCATTGTTTCCATCAGAATTTGAGCAGGTCTTCTCCATAAAAGTTGTTGGAAATTGTCTTTTCCTTCCACCCACAAAATTTCACATCATTTTGCCTTCCAAAACTCCAGATATGGATAAACTTCTGAGCAGTGTTTGGGCTGGATTGCAGGATAGATTCTGACTTCTCTTTTGTGGCCAAACTTTAGATTTGAAAACGGCAGATTTGGGTCTTCCACTATTCATGAACATTGTAGGCCTATTTCTTATCTTTCTATCCATATAAATTAAACTGAAATCCAAGATCTACAGCTCCAGATATGACCAAATAACTGAAAAGTGTTCCAATTTCAATTGAATCGGTATCTCCTTTCTAAGCTTCGCCTTTTCTTTGTCCTTTCACTTTCAATAGTTAATCACATCAATCAATCCTTTAAATTGTGAGATATGCCTGCATTTAAAATGAGCATTTATCATAAATTAAAGCTATCTTATATTATCAGACTTGTTATTATAAAACATGCTCTAGTTAAGGAGTTATTGATACTTCAAGTGCAAAATGATGATATAAAACCTTGATAAAAATGTACTTTTAAGTACTAATCAGTAGCTATGAAATCTCTACACTGTGAAACGAAGGTCCGGTCGCGCCTCACTAAGTAACGGCTTAAAAGGGCTCTAATTTTTTATCCGACTATTGAATCATGCCTAAATTTTTATAGTAGTTTTCGGAAGCTGTTTTCCTTGTTGTAGCAAAGGAATCGCTCCTCGGTGAAGAGGAGATGTCGACATGCCTAACCAGCGTAACGGCTCAAAAGCGCCTTAACTTTTGATTCGATCATTTGATCACTTTCAAATTTTTATAGGAGTTACTAGAGGCCATTTACCTTGTAGTAGCTATGAAATCTCTACACTATGAAGTGAAGATCCGATCGGGCCTAACTAGAGTAACGGCTCAAAAGAGCTCTAACTTTTGATCTGACTGTTGGATCCTGCTCAAATTTTTACACTAGTTTCTAGAAGTTGTTTTCCTTGTGGTAGCTATGGAATTCCTACTAGGTGAAGAGCACGTCTCGTCGTGCAAGACCAGAGTAACAGCTCCACAATGCCTTAACTTTTAATCCGACCGTTGGAACACTCCTGAATTTTTACAGGAGTTTAGGAGGCCATTTTCCTTGTAGTAGCTATGAAATCTCTACTCTATTAAGCGAAGGTCCGGTCACCCTAGACAAGAGTAACGACTTAAAAGGGCTCTAACTTTTGATCCGACGTTAGATCATGCTCAAATTCGTACGCTAGTTTCTGGAGATTGTTTTCCTTATGATAGGAATGGAATCGCTACTGGTGAAGAGCAGGTCTCGTCGAGCCAGACCAACATAACGGATCAAAAGCGCCTTAACTTTTGATCCGCCTGTTGGATCACACCTGAAGTTTTACAGAAGTTACTGGAGGCCATTTACCTTGTAGTAGCTATGAAATCTCTACCCTGTCACGTGAAGGTACGGTCGCGCCTGACTAGAATAACGGCTCAAAAGGGCTATAACTTTTGATCCGACCGATGGATCGTGCTCAAATTTTTACAATAGTTTCCGGAGGTTATTTTTCTTGTAGTAGGAATGGAATCGCTACTCGGTGAAGAGCAGGTCTTGGCAAGCCAAACCAGCATAGCAGCTCAAAAGCGCCTTAATTTCTGATCCGCCCGTTGGATCACACCTGAATTTTTACAGGAGTTTACTAGAGGCCATTTACTTTGTAGTAGCTATGAAATCTTTACATTGTGAAGCGAAGGTCCGGTCATGCCTGACTAGAGTAACGACTCTAACTTTTGATCCGACTGTTGGATCATTCCCAAATTTTAGAGGTGTTTCTCGAGGTCATTTTTCTTGTAGTAGCTATGGAATCTTTATTTTGTGAAGCGAAGGTCCGGTAGCGCCAGACTAGAGTAACATCTCAAAAGGGCTCTAACTGTTGAATCGTGCTCAAATTTTTACAGTAGTTTCCGGAAGCTATTTTCCTTATGGTAGGCATGGAATCGCTACTCGGTGAAGAGCATTTCTCGTCTTGCCACACAAGAGTAATGGCTCAATAACACCTTAACTTTTGATCCGACCGTTGGATCACTCCCGAATTTTTACTGGAGTTTCTGGAGGCCATTTTCCTTGCAGTAGGTTTGAAGTCTCTACTCTGTGAAGCGAAGGTCCAATCACGCCAGACTAGAGTAACGGCTCAAAAGGGCTCTAGCTTTTGATCCGACTGTTGGATCGTGCTTAAATTTTTACAGTAGTTTCTGGAGGTTGTTTTCCTTGTGGTAGCAATGGAATCGAGACTCGATGAAGAGCAGGTCTCGTTGTTCCATACCAGCATAACAGCTTAAAAGCTCCTTAACTTTTTACCCGATCATTGGATCACTCCCGAATTTTTACAGGAGTTTCTGGAGGCCATTTTCCTTGTAGTAGCTTTGAAATCTCTACATTATGAAGTGAAGGTCCGGTCAAGCCAGACTAAAGTAACGGCTTAAAAGGGCTCTAACTATTGATCTGACCGTTGGATCGTGCTCAAATTTTTACAGTAGTTTCCGGAGGCTGTATTCCTTGTTAGAGCAATGGAATCGCTACTTGGTGAAAGCAAGTAAAAAAGGCTCTAACTTTTTATTCGACCATGGGATCGTGCTAAAATTTTTACAGTAGTTTCTGGAGGTTGTTTTCCTTGTGTTAGCAATGGAATCGTGACTCGGAGAAGAGTAGGTCTCATCGTGCTAGATCAGAGTTACGACTCAACAGTGCCTGAACTTTTGATCTGACCATTGGATCAGTCTTGAATTTTTACAGGAGTTTCTGGAGGCGATTTTCCTTGTAGTAGCTTTGAAATCTCTACAGTATTAAGCGAAGGTTCGGTTACACCAGACTAAAGTAAGGGCTCAAAAGGGCTCTAACTTTTGATCTGACCGTTGGATCGTGCTCAAATTTTTACAGTAGTTTCCGGAGGCTGTATTCCTTGTGGTAGCAATGGAATTGCCACTCAGAGAAGAGGAGGTCTTGTCAAGCCAGACCAGCATAACAGTTCAAAAGCGCCTTAACTTTTGATTCGACCATTGGATCACTCCCGAATTTTTACAGGAGTTTCTAGAGGCTATTTTCCTTGTAGTAGCTTTGAAAACTATACACTATGAAGCGAAGGTCCAGTTACGCCAGAATAGAGTAACGGCTCAAAAGGGCTCTAACTTTTGCTCCAACCATTGGATCGTGCTAAAGTTTTAGAGTAGTTTTCGGAAGTTGTTTTCCTTGTGTTAGCCATGGAATCCGTACTCGGTGAAGAGCAGGTCTCACCGTGTCAGACCAGAGTTACAGCTCAACAACGCGACTTTTGATCCGATCGTTGGATCACTCCTGAATTTTTACTGGAGTTTCTAGAGGCTATTTTCCTTGCATTAGGTTTGAAATCTCTATACTGTGAAGCGAAGGTCCGGTCGCGCCAGACTATAGTAATGACTCAAAAGGGCTCTAACTTTTGCTTCGACCGTTGGAACGTGCTCAAATTTTTAGAGTAGTTTCCGGAAGCTATTTTCCTTGTGTTAGCCATGGAATCCCTACTCAGTGAAGAGTAGGTCTCGCCGTGCCAGACCAGAGTTAAGGCTCAACAACGCAACTTTTGATCCGACCGTTGGATCACTCCCGAATTTTTACTAGAGTTTCTGGAGGTAATTTTCCTTGCAGTAGGTTTGAAATCTCTATTCTATGAAATGAAGGTCCGGTCGCGCCACATTAGAATAACGGCTCATAAGGGCTCTGACTTTTGGTCCGAACGTTGGATCGTGCTAAAATTTTTACAGTAGTTTCTGGAGGTTGTTTTCTTTATGGTACCAATGGAATCTCAACTCGGTGAAGAGCATGTCTCATCGTGCTAGACCAACGTAATGGCACAAAAGCTCCGTAACTTTTGACCTGATCGTTGGATCACTCCTGAATTTTTATAAGAGTTACTGGAGGCCATTTACCTTGTAGTAGCTATGAAATCTCTACACCGTGAAGCGAAGGTCTGGTCGCGCCAGACCAGAATAACAACTAAAAAGGGCTCTAACTTTTGATCCGACCGATGGATCATGCTAAAATTTTTACAATAGTTTCTGGAGTTTGTTTTCCTTGTGGTAGGAATGGAATCGCTACAAGGTGAAAAGGAGGACTCGTTGTGCCAGACCAGTGTAATGACTCAAAAGCACCTTATCTTTTGATCCACTCGTTGGATCACTCCTAAATTTTTACAGGAGTTATTAGAGGCCATTTACCTTGTTGTAGCTATGAAATCTCCACATTGTGAAGCGAAGGTCCGGTCGCGCTAGACCAGAGTAACGGCTTAAAAGGGCTTTAACTTTTGCTCCGACCGTTGGATCGTGCTCAAATTTTTAGAGTAGTTTCCGGAAGCTGTTTTCCTTGTGGTAGCCATGGAATCGCTACTCGGCTAAGAGCAGGTATCGTTGAGCCAGGCTAACATAACAGATCAAAAGCGCTCTAACTTTTGATCCGACCGTTAGAACATGCTCAAATGTTTAGAGTAGTTTTCAGAGGCTGTTTTCCATGTGGTAGCAATGGAATTGCTCCTCAGTGAAGAGCAGGCCTCGTCTTGCCAAACCAGCGTAACGGCTCAAAAGCGCCTTAACGTTTGATCTGATCGTTGGATCAGTCCTAAAATTTTACAGGAGTTACTAGAGGCCATTTACCTTGTTGTAGCTATGAAATCTCTACACGGTGAAGCAAAGGTCCGGTCGTGCCAGACCAGAGTAATGGCTCAAAAGGGCTCTAACTTTTACTCCGACCATTAGATCGTGCTCAAATTTTTAGAGTAGTTTCTGGAAGCTGTTTTCCTTGTTGTAGCAATGGAATCGCTCCTCGATGAAGAGCAGGTCTCGTGGTGCCAGACCAACATAACGGCTCAAAAGCGCCTTAACTTTTGATCCGATCGTTGGATCAGTCCCTAATTTTTATAAGAGTTACTAGAGGCCATTTACCTTGTTGTAGCTATGAAATCTCTAGATGGTGAAGTAAAGGTCCGGTTAGGCCAGATCAGAGTAATGGCTCAAAAGGGCTCTAACTTTTGCTCCGACCGTTGGGTCGTGCTCAAATTTTTAGAGTAGTTTCTGGAGGCTGTTTTCATTGTGGTAGCCATGGAATCGCTACTTGGTGAAGAGGAGGTATCGTCGAGCCAGACCAACATAACGGCTCAAAAGTGCCTTAACTTTTGATCCGATCATTGGATCAGTCCCCAATTTTTACAGGAGGTACTGGAGGCATTTACCTTGTTGTAGCTATGGAATCTCTACTCTGTGAAGCGAAGGTCCAGTCGCGCCAGACCAGAGCAACGACTCAAAAGGGCTCTAACTTTTCCTCCGACTGTTGGATCGTGCTCAAATTTTTAGAGTAGTTTTCGGAGACTATTTTCCTTGTGGTAGTCATGGAATCGCTACTCGGTGAAGAGTAGGTATCGTCGAGCCAGACCAGCATAACGACTCAAAAGCGCCTAAACTTTTGATCTGACCGTTGGATCACTCCTAAATTTTTACTGGAGTTTCTCGAGGTTATTTTCCTTGTAGTAGCTATGGAACCTCTACTCTGTGAAGAAAAGGTTTAGTCGCGCTAGTCTAGAGTAACGACTCAAAAGGGCTCTAACTTTTGATCCGACCATTGGATCGTGCTCAAATTTTTATAGTAGTTTCCGGAGGTTGTTTTCCTTGTGGTAACCATGGAATCGCTAATCGTTCAAGAGGAGGTATTGTCGAGCCAGACCAGCATAACGACTCAAAAGCGCTCTAACTTTTGATCTGATTGTTAGATCGTGTTCAAATTTTTACAGTAGTTTCCGGAAGTTGTTTTCCTTGTGGTAGCAATGGAATTGCTCCTCGGTGAAGAGCAGGTCTCGTCGTGCCAGACCAACGTAACGGCTCTAAAGCACCTTAACTTTTGATCCGATCATTGGTCACTCCTGATTTTTAACAAGAGTTATTGGAGGACATTTACCTTGTTGTAGCTGTGAAATCTCTACATTGTGAAGCGAAGGTCTAGTCCGACCGATGGACCGTGCTCAAATTTTTACATCAGTTTTCGGAGGTTGTTTTCCTCGTGGTAGGAATGGAATCGCTACTCGGTGAAGAGCAGGTCTCATCGAGCCACACCAGCCTAACAGCTCAAAAGCTCCTAAACTTTTGATTCGACCATAGGATCACTCCTGAATTTTTACCGTAGTTTCTCAACGCCATTTTCCTTGTAGTAGCTATGTAATCTGTACTCTGTGAAGCGAAGGTCCAGTCGCGCCAGACTAAAGTAACGACTCCAAAGGGCTCTACCTTTTGCTCCAACCGTTGGTTTGTGCTCAAATTTTTAGAGTAGTTTCCGGAGCTGTTTTCCTTGTGGTAGCCATGGAATCGCTACTCCGTGAAGAGCAGGTATCGTCGAGCCAAGCCAGCATAACTGCTCAAAAGCGCTCTAACTTTTGATCCGACCGTTAGATCGTGCTCAAATATTTAGAGTAGTTTTCGAAGGCTGTTTTCCATTTGGTAGCAATGGAATTGCTCCTTGGTAAAGAGTAGGTCTCGTCGTGCTAGACCAGTGTAACGGCTCAAAAGCTCTTTAACTTTTAATCCGATCGTTAGATCGTGTTTAAATTTTTACAGTAGTTTCCGGAGGCTATTTTCCTTGTGGTCGCAATGGAATCGCTCCTCGGTGAAGAGCAGGTCTCATCGTGCCTGACCAGCGTAACGACTTAAAAGCCCCTGAACTTTTGATCCGATCATTGGTCAATCCTAAATTTTTACAGGAGTTACATGAGGCCATTTACCTTATTGTAGCTATGAAATCTCTACATTGTAAAGCGAAGGTCCAGTCACGCCAAACCAGAGTAACGGCTTAAAAGGGCTCTAACTTTTGATCCGACCAATGGATTGTGCTCAAATTTTTACATTAGTTTCCAGAGGTTGTTTTCCTCATGGTAAGAATGGAATCGCTACCCGGTGAAGAGCAGATCTCGTCGAGCCACACCAGCCTAACAACTCAAAAGCGCCTAAACTTTTGATCTGATCGTTGGATCACTCCTGAATTTTTACCGCAGTTTCTCGACGCCATTTTCCTTGTAGTAGCTATGCAATATCTACTCTGTGAAGCGAAGGTCCGGTTGCACCAGACTAGAATAACGACCCAAAAAGGCTCTAACTTTTGATCCGACCGTTGGATCGTGCTCAAATTTTTACAGTAGTTTCCGGAGGTTGTTTTCCGTATGGTAGCCATGGAATTGCTAATCTGTCATAAGGAGGTATCGTCGAGCCAGACCAGCGTACTGACTCAAAAGCGCCTTAAATTTTAATCCGACCGTTGGATCACTCCTGAATTTTTACAGGAGTTTCTCGAGGCCATTTGCCTTGTAGTCGCTATAGAATGTCTCCTGTGTGAAGAGAAGGTCTGGTTGCGCCAGACTAGAGTAATGGCTCAAAAGAGGCTTTAACTTTTGATCCGACCGTTGGATTGTGCTCAAATATTTACAGTAGTTTCCAAAGGTTGTTTTCCTTGTGGTAGGAATGGAATTGCTACTCCATGAAAAGCAGATCTCGTCGAGCCCAGCCAGAATAATATTTCAAAAGCGTCTTAACTTTTGATCCGACCGTTAGATCACTCCTGAATTTTTACAGGAGTTTCTGGAGGCCATTTTCCTTGGAGTAGTTGTGAAATCTCTACTCTGTGAAGCGAAGGTCCGGTCGCGCCAGACAAGAGTAGTGAAGAGCAGGTCTCATCCTGTCAGACCAGCGTAACGGCTCAATAGTGCCTTAACTTTTGATCCGACCATTGGATCACTCCCAAATTTTTACAGGAGTTTCTGGAGGCCATTTTCCTTGCAGTAGCTATGACATCTCTACTCTGTGAAGCGAAGGTCCGGTCACGCCAGACCATAGTAACGGCTCAAAAGGGCTCTAACTTTTGATCCGAACGTTGGATTGTGCTCAAATTTTTAAAGTAGTTTCCGGAAGTTGTTTTCCTTGTGGTAACAAATAAATCCCTACTCGGTGAAGAGCAGCTCTCGTCTTCCCACTCCCAAATTTTTACAGGAGTTTCTGGAGACCATTTTCCTTTTAGTAGCTATGAAATAACTACTCTGTGAAGCGAAGTTCCGGTTGAGCCAGAGTAGAGTAACGCCTCAATAGGGCTCTAACTTTTGATTCGACCGTTGGATCGTGCTTAAATGTTTACTGTAGTTTACGGAAACTGTTTTCGTTGTTGTAACAATGGAATCACTACTCGGTGAAGAGCAGGTCTCGTCGTTCCAGACCAGCGTAACGGTTCTAAAGCGCTTTAACTTTTGATCCGACTGTTGAATCACTCCCGAATTTTTACAGAAGTTTTTGGAGGCCATTTTCTTTGTAATAGCATTGAAATCTCTACTCTGTGAAGTGAAGGTCCGCTTGCGCTAGACCAGAGTAACGACTCTAACTTTTGATCCTACTATTAGATCATGCTTAAATTTTTACAATAGTTTCCGGACGTTGTTTTCCTTGTTATAGTAATGGAATCGCTACTCGGTAAAGAGCAGGTCTCATCGTGCCTGACCAGCATACCGGCTCAAAAGCACCTTAACTTTTGATCTGATCGTTGGATCATGGTCAAATTTAAAGTAGTTTTTGAAAGTTGTTTTCCTAGGGGTAGCTATGGAATCGCTGCATGGTGAACAACAGCTCTCGTCGTGCCAGACCAGCGTAACGACTCAAAAGTGTCTTAACTTTTGATCCGACCGTTGGATCACTCTCGAATTTTTATAGGAGTTTCTGGAGACCATTTTTCTTTTAGTAGCTATGAAATCACTACGCTGTGAAGCGAAGGTTCGGTCGTGCTAGACCACAATAACGGCTTAAAATGACTTTCATGTTTTATCTAACCGTTGAATCGTGCTTAAATTTTTACAGTAATTTCTGGAGGTTGTTTTCCTTGTTATAGAAATGGAATCACTACTCGGTGAAGAGCAGGTCTAGTCATGCCGACCACCAGAACAGCTCAAAAGCGCCTAACTTTTGATCCGATCGTTGGATTACTCCCTAATTTTTACAAAAGTTTCTAGTAGCCATTTTCCTTGCAGTAGATATGAAATCTCTACTCCGTGAAGTGAAGGTCCGGTTGCGCCAGACGAGAGTAACGACTCAAAAGGGCTCTAACGTTTTATCCGACCGTTGGATCGTGCTCAAATTTTTACACTAGTTTCCAAAGGCTTTTTTTCTTGTTGGTGCAATGGAATTGCTACTCGGTGAAGAGCACGTATCGTCGTGCCAGACCACCATAACAGCTTAAGAGCGCATTAACTTTTGATCCAACCATTGGATCACTTCCTAAATTTTACAAGAGTTTCTGGATGTGATTTTACTTGTAGTACCTATGGAATCTATACTCCGTGAAGCGAAGGATCGGTCGCGCCAGACCACCAGAACGGCTCAAAAGCGCTTTAACTTTTTATCCAACCGTTGGATCACTCCTGGATTTTTACAGGAGTTTCTGGTGGCCATTTTCCTTGTAATAGATGTGAAATCTCTACTCTGTGAAGCAAAGGTTCGGTCGCACCAGACCAGAGTAACGGCTATAACTTTTGATTCTACCGTTGGATCGTGATCAAATTTTTACAATAGTTTCCGGAGGCTGTTTTCCTTGTTGTAGCCATGGAATCGCTACTCGGTGAAGAGCATGTCTTGTCGTGCCAGACCAGCGTAACGGCTCAAAAGCACTTTAACTTTTTCTCCGATCGTTGGATCACTCCCAAATTTTTTCAGGAGTTTCTCGAGGCCATTTTCCTTGTAGTAGTTGTCATAACCCATTTTTGGGTTCTTTCAAATTACATTTTTCTTTTCTTAAAAAAACCCCTGAAACAGTGCCATTTTGAATGAAAGTGTTCTCCTTCCTTGCGCATGCAAAGGCAGGGAAGAAAAAGATTTTTGAAAATGTTTTTCCCGCTCACTTTCTCTCCCTTCCACTTGCATAAAACCTTGCCAAAACCCATACCCACATAACCATACCCTGCCAACGTGACAATAAAAGAGAGGGACACCATGCCCTACAAACACGGCCGGCCACCTTACCTTGCAGAGGTAAGGCAACCCGTTCCCCCCCCCCCCGCACCACGATGGGACAGAGTAGGGGGGCACCTTCCCTTCCTGCTAATAAATAGTAGGGGGAGGAGAATGAAACTAGGGTCTCGGGCAAAACAAGAGGAGGGAAGGAAACAAGGGGAAAAGAGGGAAGGAAACAGAAGGAAAGAAGGGAAATAAACAGTGGAGAAAACAAAAGAGGGCCAGGTGTTTTGAGAGTTAAAAGAAACGGAGAAAAGGAATGAGAGAGGATGGTTTGAGAGGGGAGACTGAGCAGAGTGAAGGAATAGAAAAGCTGAAGCCAGAAGAAGAACACAAAGGGGGAATTTTCGGGTCCAAAGTTAGAAAAAATCAGCTTTTTTTCAGGTTCCAGCAGCTGCTCATCTCTCTCCACCGTGGCCTTTGGCCACCACCATCCATCACCGTTGTTCCAGCCACCTACTAGAGCCACCACCGGCCTCTCCTCCATCAGCTCCAGAGTAGTAAACCGTTCAACCACCAGGAGTTGCCGCTGCCCCCTCTCTTTCTCACTTGCAGATTTTCTTCTCCGTCTTTCTTCCTGCCTCATCCATCGTCTACCACCACTGCTGCCACCGCTTGCTCCGTACTGCCCTTCACACCGGCCAGACCACCTCCATCGCAGGTCAGCCTTCCGCCCCTTTTCCTTCTTCTTCTTCTTCTTCTTCTTCTTCTTCTTCTTCTTCTTCGTTGCACCATCTCCACTGTTCTGGGTGAACAGTGGAGAGTGCTCCACTATTCACTGGGCCAAACAAGTCTGGCCTAGCCCAAAATGAGTGGGCCGGGTCCGACCCGGTTCAAAAAAAATTCAAAAAAATCTTTTTTAAAAAATTTGTGATTCTTCCGTGTATTCTTCTACTAAATTTTGCTTAATATTGGTTTGTGTAAAAATACAAATCCGGTATTAAAATACCCAGTTTTCATCAAAACTTTGAAAAAAAAATTTGGTTTTCATGTATATGGCCAAGTCTCTCAAAGAAAAAATCACGTCATATTTTCATACAACAAAGAAAATTTCAAAAAAAAAAATGTTTTAGCATCCATTTTGGCTTTAATAACAAGTTTATTAAAGTCACAAGAACTTGGCCAAAATTTCAAAAATTCCAAAAAAATTTATTTGTTTTCTTAATATCAGGGATTATGAATTTATACGTAAAACGTACTCTCGATATTAAAAAGGTAGTTTTATTTTATAGACATTAGAATGGTTAGGCTTTGCCCCATAAGATAAGAACCTCCTTACTAAGGAGGGCTTTTCTTGAACCATAGACGGACCAACAATTAAAAAACATGACAAGACCTTAGATTTTTATTAGACAAAAAAACAATCAGCTTACCTTAGGTAGAGCGTATTTGGGGTGCTAATACCTTCCCTTTACGCAACCAGTCTTCGTACCCGATCTTTGAGACCAATTAGGGTTCCTAGTGACCAGAATACTAGGTGGTAACTTCGATTTTATTTTTTCCACAGATAAGAGATAAGAATTCCTTGTCTCTCTATATTTTCCAAATACACACACATGAGAATGGACGATGATCGTCGCGATGCCGCACACGTGTGACAGTAGCAATGAAATCTATACTGTGAAGCAAAGGTCCGATCACGCCAGACCAGAGTAACGACTATAACTTTTGATTCTACCGTTGGATCGTGATCAAATTTTTACTGTAGTTTCCATAGGCTGTTTTCCTTGTTGTAGTCATGGAATCGCTACTCGGTGAAGAGCAGGTCTCGTCGTGCCAGACTAGTGAAACAACTCAAAAGCATCTTAACTTTTGATCCGACCGTTGGATCACTCCTGAATTTTTACAGTAGTTTCTGGAAGCTGTTTTCCTTGTGGTAGCTATGGAATCGCTACTCGGTGAAGAGCAGATCTAGTTGTGCCAAACCAGGGTAACGACTTAAAAACGCCTTAACTTTTGATTCGCTGTTGGATCACTCTTGAATTTTTACAGTAGTTTATAGAGGCCATTTTACTTGTAATAGCTATGGAACATCTACTCCGTGAAGCGAAGAACGGGTCACGCTAGACCAGAGTAGCGGCTCAAAAGTGCTCTAACTTTTAATCTGACTGTTGAATCGTGCTCAAATATTTACCGTACTTTCCGGAAGCTGTTTTCCTTATGGTAGTTATGGAATCGCTACTCGGTGAAGAGTAGGTCTCATCGTGTCAGACCAGCGTAACGGCTCAAAAACACCTTAAGTTTTGATTCGTCGTTGGATCACTCCCGAATTTTTACAGTAGTTTATGAAGGCCATTTTACTTGTAGTAGCTATGGAACTTTTACTTTGTGAAGTGAAGAACCGGTCATGCCAGACCAGAGTAGTGGCTCAAAAGGGCTCTAATTTTTAATCCGACCGTTGAATCGTGCTTAAATATTTACCGTACTTTCCAGAAGTTGTTTTCCTTGTGGTAGCTATGGAATCACTACTCGGTGAAGAGCAGGTCTCGTCGTGACGGACCTGCATCACGGCTCTAAAGTGCTTTAACTTTGGATCCAATCAGTGGATCACTCCCGAATTTTTACAGGAGTTTCTGGAGGCCATTTTACTTGTATTAGCTATGGAATCTCTACTCCGTGAAGTGAAGGACAGGTCGCGCCAAACCAGAATAACGGCTCAAAAAGGCTCTAACTTTGGATCCGACCGTTGGACCGTGCTTAAATTTTTATAGTAGTTTTCGGAACTGTTTTCCTTGTGGTAGCTATGGAATCGCTACTCGGTGAAGAGGAGGTCCCGTCGTGCCAGACCAACGTAATGGCTCAAAAGTGCTTTAATTTTGTATCCGACTATTGTATCACTCTCGAATTTTTATAGGAGTTTCTGGAGGCTATTTTTCTTGTAGTAGCTATGAAATCTCTACCCTGTGAAGCGAAGGTCCGGTCATGCCAGACCAGAGTAACGACTCTAACTTTTGATTCTACCGTTAGATCGTGCTCAAATTTTTACAATAGTTTCCGGAGGCTGTTTTCCTTGTTGTTGAAATGGAATCGCTACTCATTGAAGAGCAAGTATCGTCATGCCAGACCACCGTAACGGCTCAAAAGCGCATTAGCTTTTGATCTGACCGTTGGATCACTCCTGAATTTTTACAGGACTTTCAGGAGGCCGTTTTCTTTGGAGTAGCTGTGAAATCTCTACCCAGTGAAGCAAAGGTCCGGTCGAGCTAGACCAGAGTAATGGCTCAAAAGGGCTCTACCGTTTTATCTGACAATTGGATCGTGCTCAAATTTTTACAGTAGTTTTTGAAGGATGTTTTCCTTGTTGTAGCAATGGAATTGCTACTCGGTGAAGAGCAAGTCTCATCGTGCAAAACCAGCGTAATCGCTCAAAAGCGCCTTAACTTTTGATCCAATCGTTGGATCACCTGAATTTTTACAAGAGTTTCTGGAGGCCATTTTCCTTGTAGTAGCAATGAAATCTCTACTTTGTGAACCGAAGATCCGGTCGCGCCAAACCAGAGTAACGGCTCTAAGTTTTTATTCTACTGTTGGATCGTGCTCAAATTTTTACATTAGTTTCTAGAGGCTGTTTTCCTTGTTGTAGCAATGGAATTGCTACTCGGTGAAGAGCAGGTCTCGTCGTGCCAGACCAGCGTAACGACTCAAAAGCGCCTTAACCTTTGATCTGATTGTTGGATCACTCCCGAATATTTACAGGATTTTTTGGAGGCCATTTTTCTTGTAGTAGATATGCAATCTCTACCATGTGAAGTGAAGGTCTGGTCGCACTAGACAAGAGAAACAGCTCAAAAGGGCTTTAACTTTTAATCCGATTGTTCGATCGTGCTCAAATATTTGCAATAGTTTTTGGAGGCTGTTTTCGTTGTTGTCGCATGGAATCGCTACTCGGTGAAGACCAGGTCTCGTCGTGCCAGACCACCGTAACGGCTCAAAAGCGCCTTAACTTTTTATCCGACCGTTGGATCGTGCTCAAATTTTTACAGGAGTTTCTAGAAGTCATTGTCCTTTTAGTAGCTATGAAATCTCTACACAGTGAAATGAAGGTCCGGTGGTCGCGCCAGACCAGAGTAACGGTTCAAAAGGGCTCTAACTTTTGATCCGACCGTTGGATCGTGCTCAATTTTTTACAGTAGTTTGCAGAGGCTGTTGTTCTTGTTGTAACCATTGAATGGCTACTCGTTGAAGAGCAGGTCTCGTCGTGCAAGACCAGCATAACGGCTCAAAAGCATCTTAACTTTTGATCCGACCGTTGGATGACTCCCAAATTTTTATAGGAGTTTCTAGAGGCCATTTTCCTTGTTGTAGCTATGCAATCTCTACCCTATGAAGCGAAGGTCCGGTTGCGCTAGAGCAGACGAACGACTCAAATGGGCTCTAATGTTTTATCTGACCGTTAATCGTGCTTAATTTTTTTCCAGTAGTTTCTAGAGGCTGTTTTCCTTGTTGTAGCAATGGAATCGCTACTCGGTGAAGAGTAGGAATCATCGTGCCAGACCATCGTAACGGCTCAAAAGCGCCTTAACTTTCTAAAGGCCATTTTCCTTGTAGTAGTAATGAAATCTCTACTCTGTAAACCAAAGATCCGGTCGCGCCAGACCAGAGTAATGACTCTAACTTTTGATTCTACCATTAGATCGTGCTTAAATTTTTACAATAGTTTCCGGAGGCTGTTTTACTTGTTGTTGAAATGGAATCGCTACTCGTTGAAGAGCAGGTCTCGTCGTGCCAGACCACCGTAACGGCTCAAAAGCACTTTAACTTTTTATCCGACCGTTGGATCGTGCTCAAATTTTTATAGGAGTTTCTGGAAGTCATTTTATTTTTAGTAGATATGAAATCTCTACACAGTGAAGCGAAGGTCCAGTCGCGCCAAACCAGAGTAACGGCTCAAAAGGGCTCTAACATTTGATCCGACCGTTGGATCGTGCTCAATTTTTTACAGTAGTTTGCGGAGGCTGTTTTTCTTGTTGTAACCATGGAATGGCTACTCGTTGAAGAGCAGGTCTTGTCGTGCCAGACCAGCGTAACGTCTCAAAAGCGCATTAACTTTTGATCTGACTCTTGGATGACTCCCGAATATTTACAGGAGTTTTTGGAGGCCATTTTTCTTGTAGTAGATATGCAATCTCTACCTTGTGAAGCGAAGGTCTAGTCGCGCCAGACAAGAGAAACAGCTCAAAAGGGCTTTAACTTTTGATCCGATCGTTGGATCGTGCTTAAATTTCTGCAGTTGTTTCAGGAGGCTCTTTTCATTGTTGTAGCATGAAATCGCTACTCGGTGAAGAACAGGTCTCGTCGTGCCAGACCACTGTAACGGCTCAAAAGCACCTTAACTTTTTATCCAACCATTGGATCGTGCTCAAATTTTTACAGGAGTTTCTGGATGTCATTTTCCTTTTAGTAGCTATGAAATCTCTACTCTGTGAACTGAAGATCCGGTCGTGCTAGACCAGAGTAATGGCTCTAACTTTTGATTCTACCGTTTGATCGTGCTTAAATTTTTACAATAGTTTCCGGAGGCTATTTTACTTGCTGTTGAAATGGAATCGCTACTCGTTGAAGAGCAGGTCTCGTCATGCCAGACCACCGTAACGGCTCAAAAGCGCCTCAACTTTTTATCCGACCGTTGGATCGTGCTCAAATTTTTATAGGAGTTTCTGGAAGTCATTTTATTTTTAGTAGCTATGAAATCTCTACACAGTGAAGCGAAGGTCCAGTCGCGCCAAACCAGAGTAACGGCTCAAAAGGGCTCTAACTTTTGATCCGACCGTTGGATCGTGCTCAATTTTTTACAGTAGTTTGCGGAGGCTGTTTTTCTTGTTGTAACCATGGAATGGCTACTCGTTGAAGAGCAGGTCTTGTCGTGCCAGACCAGCGTAACGTCTCAAAAGCGCATTAACTTTTGATCTGACTCTTGGATGACTCCCGAATATTTACAGGAGTTTTTGGAGGCCATTTTTCTTGTAGTAGATATGCAATCTCTACCTTGTGAAGCGAAGGTCTAGTCGCGCCAGACAAGAGAAATAGCTCAAAAGGGCTTTAACTTTTGATCCGACCGTTGGATCGTGCTTAAATTTCTGCAGTTGTTTCAGGAGGCTCTTTTCATTGTTGTAGCATGGAATCGCTACTCGGTGAAGAACAGGTCTCGTCGTGCCAGACCACTGTAACGGCTCAAAAGCACCTTAACTTTTTATCCAACCATTGGATCGTGCTCAAATTTTTACAGGAGTTTCTGGATGTCATTTTCCTTTTAGTAGCTATGAAATCTCTACTCTGTGAACTGAAGATCCGGTCGTGCTAGACCAGAGTAATGGCTCTAACTTTTGATTCTACCGTTTGATCGTGCTTAAATTTTTACAATAGTTTCTGGAGGCTATTTTACTTGTTGTTGAAATGGAATCGCTACTCGTTGAAGAGCAGGTCTCGTCATGCCAGACCACCGTAACGGCTCAAAAGCGCCTTAACTTTTTATCTGACCGTTGGATTGTGCTCAAATTTTTATAGGAGTTTCTAGAAGTCATTTTCTTTTTAGTAGCTATAAAATCTCTACACAGTGAAGCGAAGGTCCAGTCGCGCCAAACCAGAGTAACGGTTCAAAAGGGCTCTAACTTTTGATCCGACCGTTAGATCGTGCTTAATTTTTTACAATAGTTTTCGGAGGCTGTTTTTCTTGTTGTAACCATGGAATGGCTACTCGTTGAAGAGTAGGTCTTGTCGTGCCAGACCAGTGTAACGTCTCAAAAGCGCATTAACTTTTGATCTGACTGTTGGATCACTCCTAAATTTTTACATGTGTTTCTAGAGGCCTTTTTCCATGTAGTAGTTATTGAATCTCACCTCTATGAAGTGGACGTTCAGTCGCTACAGACTATCATAACGATCACAAAAGTGCTTTAACTTTTGATCTGACCGTTGGATCACTACTGAATTTTTACAGGTGTTTCTTAAGGATGTTTTGCTTGGAGTAGGTATGGAATCTCTACTCGGTGAAGCCAAGGTCCAGTTGTGCCAAATGGGAGTAACTTCTCAAAAGAGCTTTAACTTTTTATGCCACCGTTGATCGTGCTCAAACGTTTACAATAGTTTCCAGAGGCTGTTTTCCTTATTGTAGCAAGGAAATCGCTACTTGGTGAAGAGCAGGTCACGTCGTGCCGGACTAGCATAACAGCTCAAAAGCGCCTTAACTTTTTATCCGATCTTTGGATCAATCCTGAATTTGTACAGGAGTTTCTGGAGGATGTTTTTCTTGGAGTAGGTATGGAATCGCTACTCGATGAAGCGGAGGTCCGATCGCTCCAGACTAGAGTAGCAGCTCAAAAGGTCTTGAACCTTTGATTCGACTGTTGGATCATGCTCAAATTTTTACAGTAGTTTCTAGAGGCTCCTTTCCTTGTTGTAGCAATGAAATCGCTAGTTAATGAATAACATGTCTCGTCAAGCCAGACTAGCATAACGGCTCAAAAGCACCTTAACTTTTGATCCGACCGTTGGATAAATCCCAAATTTTTACAAGTGTTTTTGGAGGATGTTTTCCTTGTAGTATGTATGGAATCACTGCTCGATGAACGTAGGTCCGGTTGCGCCAGACCAGAGTAACAAATCAAAAGGGCTCTAACTTTTGATCTTATCATTGGATCGAGCTTAAATTTTTACAGTAGTTTCCGGAGGCTGTTTTCCTTGTGGTAGCAATGGAATTGCTACTTGGTGAATATCAAGTCTTGTCGTGCCAGACCAACATAACGGATCAAAAGCTCCTTAACTTTTGATCCGACCATTGGATCACTCCTAAATTTTTACAGGTGTTTCTGAAGTCCCTTTTCCATGTAGTAGCTATTGAATCTCTACTCTGTGAAGCGGACGTCCAGTCGTTGCAGACTAGCATAACAACTCAAAAACACCTTAACTTTTGATCTGACCGTTGGATCACTGCTGAATTTTTATAGGTCTTTCTGGAGGATGTTTTTCCTTAGAGTAGGTATGGAATCACTACTCGGTGAAGCCAAGGTCCGGTCGTGCCACATGAGAGTAACTTCTCAAAAGGGCTCTAACTTTTTATCCCACCATTGGATCGTGCTTAAACGAAATCGCTATTTTCCTTGTGGTAGCAATGAAATCGCTATGTGGTGAGGAGTAGGTGTCGTCGTGCCAGACCAGTATAACGGCTCAAAAGCACCATAACTTTTGATCCAACCGTTGGATCACTCTCGAAATTTTACAGGAGTTTATGGATGCCATTTTCCTTATAATACCTATGGAATCTCTACTCTATGAAGTGAAGGTCTAGTCGCGCTAGAATAGAGTAACTGTTCAAAATTTTTGATCCGAATGTTGGATCGTGCTCAAATTTTTACAGTAGTTTCTGAAGGCTGCTTTTTTTATGGTAACATGGAATCACTACTTAGTGAATAACAGGTCTCATTGAGCCTGACCAGCATAACGACTTAAAAGTGCCTTAACTTTTGATCCGACCATTGGATCACTGATGAATTTTTACAGGTGTTTCTGGAGGATGTTTTCCTTGGAGTAGATACAGAATCACGACTTCGTGAAGTGAAGGTCTGGTCGTGCAAGACGAGAGTAACTTCTCAAAAGGGCTCTAACTTTTTATCCAACCGTTGGATCATGCTCAAATTTTTACAGTAGTTTCCAGAGGCTGCTTTTCTTATGGTAGCAATGCAATCGCTAGTTGGTGAATAACATGTCTCGTCATGCCAAACCAGCATAATGGCTTAAAAGCACCTTTACTTTTGATCCAATTGTTGGATCACTCCCAAATTTATACAGGAGTTTCTGGAAGATGTTTTCCTTGAAGTAGGTATGGAATCGCTACTCGGTGAAGCGGAGGTTTGGTTGCGCCAAACCAGAGTAACAGCTCAAAAGGGCTCTAACTTTTGATCCTACCGTTGGATCATGCTCATATTTTTACACTAGTTTCCAGAGGCTATTTTCCTTGTGGTAGCAATGGAATTACTACTTGGTGAATAGAAGGTCTTGTCATGCCAAACTAGTATAACGACTTAAAAATGCCTTAACTTTTGATCTGATCGTTGGATCACTACCTAATTTTTACAGGTGTTTCTAGAGGATGTTTTCCTTCGAGTAGGTATGGAATTGCTACTTGGTGAAGCGTAGGTCTGGTCGCGCCATACTAGAGTAACGACTTAAAAGGGCTCTAACTTTTGATCTGATCGTTGGATCACGCTCAAATGTTTACAGTAGTTTCTGAAGGCTGCTTTCCATGTGGTAGTTGTTGTTACCCATTTTTGGGTCACTGCACAAAAAATATAAAATATAAAAAATAGATACAAAAAAAGACATTTTTAAAAAATATATTCAGAAGGAATCTAAAAAAATAATAGGAGTGAGAAAAGGATGCTGGAACGCCCATAAAATGGCTAGAAATTGGTTGAGGAGTTTCAAAAATACAAGAATTGAAATTTGAAAGTATATTTTTAACTGGTGAGAGCCCTGTTAACAAGGAAAATTCAATTTTAAGGAAGAAAAGTCCAAAATCAGATGTTTATGGACTCAATTAAATTTTATTCAAGGTTTAATTGAATTTATGAAGGGTTTCATTGCAAGAAAAATTGATTTTTAATTCAATTTAGGCTTTTATTGAAAGAAATTAAAGTTCTAGGTCCAATTATAATTTTGAAGAGTTGATTTGGTCAAATCAGGGGCTTAATTGCATAATTATTGAAGTTTGATGGCCAATTAGAAACTTAATTGAAACAATCCGAAACCAAGGACCAAACTGAAAAGGAGCTAAAATCAAGGGATCCAATTATAATTTTTCTAGGGGGGCTTGATTAAAAAATTGCAAAAAATTCAATGACCAAATCAGAAGTATCTATTTGAATTTTGAAACTGCGTCGTTTCTTAGACACTATTCATTGTCTCCTTCAGTAGCCATTTCAGCAATAAATGCTGAGACGTTTTCTGCAGCAAAGGCGCTAAATTGCGTCCAATATGCGGCATGTTTTAAGGTTATTATCACTCTGCATGCAGATTCAGAGCCAACCGTTACCACCGTAGGGCATTCTCTGGCCTATAAAAGCTAGAGAAAGACAATGAAAAAAAAAACTGGGAGAGGGGGAATGAAAGGAAGAAGAACAGAGAGGCAGAGCGAGCAGGGCAGGAGAAAACCAAGAGGAGGAGGAGAGAAAAAGAAAACAGAGAGGGCATGATACAAAGCAATACAAAGTGAAGAACAAAAATACACAGACGTGGAGGAGAAAAACAGAGAAAAAAAATCAGAAAATGTGATAGACAAGAGAAATAAGGGAGAAGGAGAAGAAGACAGAGTAAGCAAAACATGAGAGAAAGTGAAGAGCAATAAAAAAGAAAAAAACAGAGAGGAGTAATAGAGGAAATACAGCGGCAACAGAGTGGAACAGGGGAGAAGAACTAAAGAAAAGAAACAGAGAGAAGGAGAGAACCAGACATAGAGAGAGGAGATAAGAGACGGACACGAGGAGAAGACAGAATAGAAGGGAAGCCAAATGTAGGGAGTGGCATCATAGCTTCTTCCCAGAATCCCAGCGACAAGCTCAAGAGGGATTTCTCCCAGCAACGGTTGGGAACCATGTAAGCTTTTCACTCCTTCTCGGGTCACTAGCCCAAGCCCAAAATATAAAAAGAAAAAAAGAAATTTTCCTAAAAAATTATTTCAAAAAATCTGTGATTTTCCTATTGAATTTTGATTAATATTGGTTTGTATTTTTATACCGTAAAGATACAAACCCGATATTAAAATACCCGGTTTTCATCAAAACATTAAAAAAATTAAAAAAATATTTTGTTTTCATACATACAACCAAGTATCTCAAAAAATATATATCATATTTTCATATAACAAAAATTCAAAAAATAGGTATTAGTATGCATTTTGGCTTGAATAACCAGTTTATTAAAGCCACGAAAACTAGGCCAATATTTAAAAAATTCCAAAAAAATCATTTTCTTTTAATATTAAGGATTACGAGCTTATATGTAAGATGTATTCTCGATATTAAAAAAAATAGTTTTCTTTAGTTGACATAGAATGACACGATCAAAGAGTTGATGTCTTATCCCAAGTGCAGGAGTGTCAAAGTAATAAATAACCCAGCAAGACTGGGGTCGAACCACAGGGAGATGAATTATATAAATTATAAATAATAATAATAATAATAAAAACGTAGATAAGTTTGGTTTCGCAGCCTCCCTAATCTAAGCAATTACGCCCGAAGGGGTGTTTTAACATCTAATACCCTAAAGTCAACTGACTTGGGAGTTATTGGCCCAACTCTTGTTATATGGGTTGAGGAGAAAAGCTTAAGGGAATCAAACATTGCACTATCTACGTATCAGTATCTGCAACCCGAGTTATTAAGCTCGAAGGGGTGTCTCAACACTTAATGCCTTATGACCAGCTGGTTTGGGAGTCATTAGTTGAAAGCTCATTACATGGGTTAAAGATGCATTGTGTTTTAAGTTATATCTAAATAAAAAAAATAAAAAAAGAAAAGAAAAAGAAAAGGATAATAATCCCAACCCGAGGAAGTTAACCTTAAACATTAGAACATAATATTGTTTTCTTCCAATAAAAGCCCCATCATCTATGTTTTCATACATTTGAGCACATAAAAAAAAAGGTTTATTAATATTTTGTTTAAGAGGTACTGAGCAGATATATATAAATTTAATGAGAGTTTGTTTACTTGAATAGATTAATGGAAGTTAAATGATGAATGCCTTGCTTTGTGGAACTTGCAAATTGTTTTTCTATTTTAACGCTTTGATTACTAGGGACTAGTAATAAGCTGGTTGGGGGGGGTGATTAGTACTTAAAAGTCGCTTTGATTATTAGGAAGGCTATGAAACCAAACTTATTTATGTTTTTATTATTATTATTATTATTATTATTATTATTATTTTGTTTTTTTAATCATATACTATCCCTTTCCCGTAGTTGTTACCTTTAACAAAAGAAAATTAATAATGTAATAATCCAATGTGCGACCCACAATCATATGTTAAAGTGTGTGTGTGAAAATGAAGGTTTAAGAATACTTGTTTAATTAGTATATAAGCAGAATCAATTGATAATAATACGAGAGTTTGTAAACCTGAATATTTCAAGAAGTATTATGATAGACCTTGTTAAGAATGTTTACTAAGATGCGTCTCAAGAGCCACTTTAACAAAAGAACTCCTTGACTCTGCCATCTTAGTAACAACGGTTTTGCAAATAGAAAACATAGTTAGTGAATTTTTTTTTTTTAGTATCAATCAACTACTACACTTTCTCCCCAACCAAAACGAGACATTGTCCTCAATATCCTAAGGTAGAAAGATAGAGTATAGAAGACATCACCTGAAACAACGAACAGTGACAAACCTGAAACACACTTAAACAAATATAAGAAATAACAAAACAAAATAATATGCTATTAATAAAATCAAAAGACACAAGGTTTCACAAACGAAGGCTCAAATCCAATCTAAGCTTTTTACGGCTTTCCTCGGTTGACCAATGTAGGCGACTCATTGAGGGATCAATCATAGCGATGAAATATTGTAGTTGGTCAATCAATTGTTCAGTAGTAGCAGCAGAGATTATGATTTGTCATGCCGAAGATGTTAGAAATTCTTGTTCCACAACTTGTTCAAGAAAAGACAACAATTTATCATAAAAACCATTAACATTAAACAAACCTATAGTTTTATGGTGAATGTGAAGTTGGGCCCAAGAGGAAATATGAAAGATCTCTTCCAATGTGCCCAGACCACCTGGTAAGGCAATGAAGGCATCAGCATGTTTAAACATTGTATTCAATCGTTTGGACATTGTAGAGACTTGTAGTTCCTCTCCAATTGTTTTTCCAAGGAGGTCCCCTTTTGCTAAAGCTTTGGGGATGACCCCCAAAACTTGACTGCCCCCTAAAAATACAGCTATTGACACACCCCCCATTAACCCAAGACTGCCTCCGCCATACACTAAATGAATCTTTTTCTTAGCTAATACTTGACCAAGATGATTTGCTGATTCTAAAAACTCATTTTCTTTCCCAGGACTGGATGCACCAAAAACACAAATATTCTTTATTTGAGGACTTGAGGAACCTGCCATTTCGACACACTTCGATATCTGTTAAATGTGTAGGTTGAGTAGAAATGAAGGGAAGGAAGAGAAGATTTTATAGATGAGAAATTGAAAAAGCAATCATACCACCTATATATAGGCCAGCTGGAGTCTCTTTCCCTTTTTTTTCTTTTTCTCTCTCTCTCTCTCTCTCTTTTTATTTTTTTATTTTTTTAAAAAATATATATGTACAAGTAGTTGTGATTGTGGCTCACATCTTCCCTTGGTTTTACGTCCAAGAACGGCTTAAACGCCCTCTATGGGTCGGGGATATGCTTCCCATCCAATTTTCTTAAAAACTGGCAAACATGGTCTTTTTTAGTCAGATTCCCAAGACTATGTTGAGCATGTTCCTTATGAAATTGTGGCCATAAATCATGAATTGCATGATGCACATCTCCACTAGGGTGCGTCTCAAGAGTCAACAGAAGATTATCTAAAGACTCCTTACTCAGGCTATCCTTAATGAACTGTATTTTATCTTCACGATTTACAGATACCATTCCTAAAGAACGACATTTTGCATTACAAGTCCATTTGGCACATATGTGATAGACTTGCAGTCGTTTTGCACGACCTTTCTTTGCAAAAGTGCTTTTACCTGTTCCAGGCATGTATGAAATGAAAGAATTAGAGGACTCACCTGATAATCGAACCTTTGATTCAATTAGCCAGCGAATATCTTTAGGAATTCCATGGTTCATTAACAATCGCAATCTTGCACATCTAGCACGGTAAATTTTTGTAATCGCATTCTGAGGCAGAGCAGGAAAATACTTTTTCAAATTTTCAAGAGTGGTGTCCATTTTTTTTTAGATGAGAAGTGGAAAAGAGATGTAAAGAAGGGAGAAAGAACAAAGAATTGCACAAATATATACACAGATATCAGTTATCATGGGAAACTAAAAGAACCGACTTTAAGAGTCACGGAGTACCGTTATCCGCCATTTGACCGGGGTGAGAGAAACTAGCAAAATAAAGGTCACACCAAAAAGAAACACAAAAACAATGTGAGAAAAAGAATCAATTTTTATATACAAGATCACCTAATTCAATAGAGTCATTTTCAACTGAAAAAATGTCAAAGTAAACTTTCAAACGATGTCCATTTACCTTGAAAACATTACCATTCTTTGGATTCTCAATATCACAGGCCCCATATGGATACACATGTTTCACAATAAAAGGACCGCTCCATCTTGATCTTAGTTTTCCAGGAAATAAATGGAATTGAGAATTATAAAGCAAGACTTTTTGACCAACATTGAATGTTTTTCTCAATATTTTCTTGTCATGAAACTCTTTGATTCTTGCTTTATGAATTCTTGAATTTTCATATGCATCATTTCTTATTTCCTCAAGCTCATTTATTTGTAATTTTCGCAGCTGACTAGCATCATCAAGATTTGAATTGAAAGCTTTAATAGCCCAATAAACTTTATGTTCAAGTTCCACAGGCAAGTGACAAGGTTTCCCATAGACTAGTCTATAAGGTGACAAACCTAATGATGTTTTATAAGCAGTTCGATAAGCCCAAAGTGCATCATTAAGTCTTAAAGACTAGTCTTTCCTATTAGGGTTCACTGTTTTCTCCAAGATCTGTTTGATCTCCCTATTAGCAAGTTCTACTTGTCCACTTGTTTGAGGGTGATAAGGGGTGGCAACTTTGTGTGTGATTCCATATTTCTTCATTAAAGACTCAAATGACTTGTTGCAGAAATGTGTTCCACTGACACGACCAAAAGATTGATGTCTTCTCCCAAGTGCAGGAGTGTCGAAGTAATAAATAACCCGGCAAGACCGGGGTCGAACCACAGGGAGGTTACTTGTATAAATTATAAGCAACAATAATATAACAACAATAGTAACAACAACAACAATAATAATAGTAGTAGTAGTAGTAGTAGTAGTAGTAATACTAGTAATAGCACCAATAATACTATTAATAATGATAATAATAAAGAAGAAGAAGAAGAAGTTGATGAGAACTTTGAGATAGAAGATTAACGTAAGGATTAAACAATGATAACAACAAATGTCAAGGTTAGAGGATCCACTAATGGTATTTCAAACAAGTATAGTATAAACCCTTATTATTCAATTGGAAACCACACACAAGGAGGTTCCAATCAGATTATAAATTGTTAACATGATTACATTAGCTATCTTATTCGAATTATGCTAATACTTGTAAATGTTTTCAGGCATTCATGATTATAACTTATGTTAACAACAAATCAAGTTCCTTTCATAGCTCAGGTGTCGGTTATACCATACAGTATGGGCTATGAAAGTGCCAAGTATTTGTTGTACCAAGTGTTATACAACATAAATCTAGATTAACCATTTAACAAGCAAAGTATTAAAAGTGAATAAGATAACAAATATAAAGCATGTTAGTATCCAACATTAAAGTCCATGTTGAGTTTATATTATACTTATCCTTACACCATTAGTGTAACCTTTTCACCTTGACATAATTAACTTAGCTAGACATAATGAAAGAAAGAAACATAAATAAACAAGATAAGAACATAAGTAAGATAAAAGTTAACTAAGTAAAGGAAAGGAAATGAAAGGCATAAACTTGATATTAATGAAAGCAAAGCATAAGCAATACAAAGAGAGAAAGCAAGAGCATGATCTTGATCTGAACACCAAGATGCCTAAATACATGGCAAATGCCTCCTTTTATAGGCCAAAATTCGGAACTATTGATTTGTTGACTAATTGATGAGTGGGTGGCCTCATCTTGACTTGGTGACAATTCTTATCTTCTTGTCTGCCAGAAACGTCATTGATGATGTCATAATTTGAACAAACTTGAATCATGAAAGTTCTAGGAAATTGTCTCATATTTCCAGGGTAAACATTTGAGATCATTTGGACTTCTAGAACTTGAGATATGGGCTGAACACTGAACAATGTCTGGGCTGCAGGACAGATTCGGACTTCTTTGTTGTTGCTACAATTTGGGCTTGAAAACGGCCTTGTTAAATCTTGGGCTCCACATGAAAGTTGTAGGCCTCTGTCTTATCTTTCCATCCATATAAAATGGACCTAAATCCAAGATCTACAGCTCCAGATATGACCTAATTACCGAACTGTGTTCTAATTTGGACTGCACCAGCATCTCTTTGGCCATCTTTTTGTCCTTTCAATTTCAGTACTTCAACTCATCAATCAATTCTTTCATTTATGTGATAGGCCTGCATTTAAGATTAACATTTACCATAAATTAAAGGTATCTTATGTAATTAGATATGTTATTATAAAACATGCTTTAGTTAAGGAGTTATTGATACTTCAAGTGCAAAATGATGATATAAAACCTTGATAAAAATGCACTTTTAAGTACTAATCACACCCCCCAACCAGCTTATTACTAGTCCCTAGTAATTAAAGCGTTAAAATAGAAAAACAATTTGCAAATTCCACAAAGCAAGGCATTCATCATTCAACTTCCATTAATCTATCCAGATAAACAAACTTTCATTAAATTTTATATATCTGCTCAATACCTCTTAAACAAAATATTAATAAACCTTCCTTGTTATGTGCTCAATGTATGAAACATAGATGATGGGGCTTTTGTTGGAAGAAAACAATATTTTGTTCTAATGTTTAAGGTTAACTTCCTTGGGTTGGGATTATTTTATTTTATTTTACTTTTTTTTTTAATATCTATACATATAACATAAAACACAATGCATCTTTAACCCATGTAACGAGCTTTCGGCTAATGACTCCCAGACCAGTTGATCTTAGGGCATTAGGTGTTGAGACACCCCTACGAGCTTAGTAACTCGGGTTGCAGATACCGATACGTAGATAGTGCAATGTTTGATTCCCTTAAGCTTTTCTCCTTAACCCATGTAACAAGCTTTGGGCCAATAGCTCCCAAGTCAGTTGACTTTAGGGTATTAGGTGTTAAAACACCCCTTCGGGCTTAATTGCTTAGGTTAGGAAGGCTACGAAATCAAACTTATCTACGTTTTTATTATCATCATTTTCTTTTTCTTTTTCTTTTTCTTTTTTTTTCTTTTTTTTCTTTCTTTTTTCTTTCTTTTTTCTTTTTTTATTTTTTGCAAATTATAGACTATCCCTATCCCTTAGTTGTTACCTTTAACAAAAGAACATAAATAATGTAATAATCCAATGTGCAACCCACAATCATATGTTAAAGTGTGTGTGTGAAAATGAAGGTTTAAAAATACTTGTTAAATGAGTATATGAGCAGAATTAAGTGATAACAATGCCAGAGTTTGTAAACCTGAATATTTCAAGAAGTATTCTAATAGGCCTTGTTATGAATATTGCAAATAACCATTAGAAAATGTTTACTAAGATGCGTCTCAAGAGTCATTCCCCCTTACTCTACCATCCTAGTAATAACAGTTTTGCCCAATGGTTTTTAAAAACAAAAACAGTTAATTGGTTAGTTTTTTTTTTTAATTACTACTACCCTCTTCCCCCAACCAAAACGAGACATTGTCCTCAATGTCCTAAGGTAGAAAGATAGAGTATAGAAGACATCACCTGAAACAACGAACACTGACAAACCTGAAACACACTTAAACAAATATAAGAAATAACAGAACAAAATACTATGTTAGAAATAAAACCAAAAGACACAAGGATTCACAAACGAAGGCTCAAATCCAATCTAAGCTTTTTACGGCTTTCTGTAGTTGACCAATTGATGCGACTCATGGAAGGATCAATTACAGGGGTGAAAGATTGTAGTTTGTCGATCAATTGTTCAGCCGTAGCAGCAGAGATTATGATTTGTCGTGCCGAAGATGTTAGAAATTCCTATTCCACAGCTTGATCAAGAAAAGACAACAAAGTATCATAAAAACCATTAACATTGAGCAAACCTATAGGTTTATGGTGAATGTGAAGTTGGGCCCAAGAGGAAATATGAAAGATCTCTTCCAATGTGCCCAGACCACCTGGTAAGGCAATGAAGGCATCAGCATGGTTAAACATTGTATTCATTCGATCAAACATTGTGGAGACCTGTAGTTCCTCTCCAATTGTTCTTCCAATGATGTCCCCTTTTGTTAAAGCTTCGGGGACGACCCCCAAAACTTGACTACCTCCTAAAAATGCAGCTATTGCCACACCCCCCATTAACCCAAGGCTGCCTCCCCCATACACTAAATGAATCTTTTTCTCAGCTAGTACCTGACCAAGATGATTTGCTGCTTCTAAAAAAACTATTTCCTTCCCAGGACTAGATCCACCGAAAACACAAATATTTTTTATGTGATAACTTGAGGAACCTGCCATTTCTACACGCTTCTATATCTGTCTAATGTAAGGGATGAGTAGAAATGAGGGGAAGGAAGAGAAGATTTTATAGATGAGAAATTGAAGATGCAATCATACCACCTATATGTAGGCCAGCTGGAGTCTCACACTCTCTCTCTCTTTATTTATTTATTTATTTTGAAAAAGCATGTGTATGTACAGGTAGTTGTGATTGTGGCTCACATCTTCCCTTGGTTTTACGTCCAAGAACGGCTTAAACGCCCTCTATGGGTCGGGGATAGGCTTCCCATCCAGTTTTCTTAAAAACTGGCAAACAGGGTCTTTTTTAGTCAGATTCCCAAGACTAAGTCTATCATGTTCTTTATGAAATTGGGGCCATAAATCATGAATTACACGATGCACATCTCCACTAGGATGCGTCTTAAGGGTCAATAAAAGATTATCTAAAGACCCCTTACTCAGGCCATCCTTAATGAATTGTATTTTATCTTCACGGTTTATAGATACCATTCCTAAAGAACGACATGTGGCATTATAAGTCCATCTGGCACATCGGTGACAGACTTTCAATCGTTTTGCACGACGTTTCTTTGCAAAAGTGCTTTTACCTGTTCCAGGCATGTGTGAAATGAAAGAATTGGAGGACTCACCTGATAATCGGACCTTTGCTTCAATCAGCCAGCGAATATCTTCAGGAATTCCATGATTCATTAACAACTTCAATCTTGCACACCTAGCACAGTAAATTTTTGTAATCGCATTCTGAGGCAGAGCAGGAAAGTACTTTTTCAATTTTTCAAGAATGGTGTCCATTTTGAAATGAGAATTGGAGAAGAGATTCAAAGAAGAGAGAAAGAGCAAAGAATTGCAAAAATATATACAAATATCAGTTATTATGGGATACTGAAAGAACCGACTTAAGTCACGGAGTACCGTTATCCGCCATTTGACCGGGATGAGAGACTAGCAAAACAAGAGTCACACCAAAAGGAAACACAAAAACAATGTGAGAAAAACAAAATAATCAACCTTTATCTACAGGATCATTCAAACCAATGGATTCATTTTCACTAGGAAAATTATCAAAGTAAGTTTTCAAACGATGTCCATTTCTCTTAGAAACATTGTCATTCTTTGGATTCTCAATATCAAAGGCCCCATAAGGATAAACATGTTTCTCAATAAATGGACTGCTCCATCTTGATCTTAGCTTTCCAGGAAATAAATGGAGTCGAGAATTATAAAGCAAAACTTTTTGACCAGTATCAACTTTTTGACAATTTTCACAAGTTTTGCAGAATGCATGTGAGTCCTTGAACATGGTGGGCCAGTAAAATCCGCATTGTAAGATTTTTGCAGTTGTCTTTCTTGATGAGAAATGGCCCCCACATGCCTCAGAATGACAAAATTTAATGACACTACTTACCTCATTGTCCGCAATGCATCTTTGAAATATTTGATCAGGACAATGTTTAAATAAGTTAGGGTCATCCCAATAAAATTTCTTCACTTTGTTCAAAAACTTACCTTTGTCTTCGGTACTCCAATGAGTTGGCAAGTCTCCTGAGGCAAGGAAATTGATATTTTTAGCAAACCAAGGCATTGGACTAAGAGAAAGTAAGGATTTGTCAGGAAAGAATCATCGGTTGGTGTGATGTCAGATATCGAATCTGTTGTCACTCTTGACAAAAGATTCGCATCAACATTTTCAATGCCTTTTTCATCCGTGATTTCTTCCTGAGAATAAGTCATTTGCAAATCTTCAAATTCATCAAACTCAGTATTACTCAAAGTAGATTCAAGTTGATCACAAACTAATTCTTCAATAAGATCTACTTCTTGTAAATCATTATCATCTCTAGGTTGCTTGCAAATGTTGAAAATATTCATCTCCAATGTCATGTTCCCAAATGATAGCTTCATCAGTCCATTCCTACAATTAATCAATGCATTAGAAGTTGCAAGAAATGGACGCCCTAAAATAACAGGAAATGAATTGCATGCTTCAACAGGTTGTGTGTCCAAGACAATAAAATCCACAGGATAAATGAACTTATCGACTTGTACTAACACATCTTCAACTATTCCTCTAGGCACTTTTACAGATCTATCGGCAAGTAAAAGAGTTACAGAAGTTGGTTTTAACTCACCTAGATTGAGACTTTGAAAAACTGAATATGGAAGTAAATTCACACTAGCTCCAAGATCAAGTAAGGCTCTTTCAATTTTATGTTCTCCAATAAAGCAAGAAATTGTAGGACAACCAGGGTCTTTATATTTCAAAGCATTATTGTTCTGAAGAATGGCACTTACTTGTTCGGCTAAAAAGGCTTTCTTTTTCACATTCAGTTTTCTCTTCACAGTGCACAGATCCTTCAAAAATTTAGCATAAGAAGGAACCTGTTTAATAGCATCCAACAAAGGTATATTGATCCTTACCTGTTTGAAAGTTTCAAAGATTTCAGAGTTGTGATTGACTTTCCTTTGTTTGGTCATGGCATGAGGAAATGGAAGTGCTGGCGGAGAATCAGTCTTTTCTTTGCAATGATCAGATTCAACCCCTTCCTTACCCTCAGAGATTGACTCATCATCATTCTCACAAGGTTCAAGAATGGGTTTTTTAATAACCTTACCACTGCGAAGAGTGATGACTAATTTGGCTTGATCCATGTGTTGGCTTCCAGAACTACTTGCATTTACATTGTATTGCCCCTTTGGATTTTGTTGTGGTTGAGAAGGAAACTTACCTTTCTCTTGGAAACTGAGAGCAGATGTCAATTTTGCAAGAGTATCTTTAAAATCTGTCATGCTTTGAGCAAGTTGAGTGTTAATTGCCTCTTGCTTTTCCATAAATGCATGCAATGTTTCCTCAAGATTTCTTCTAGGAGGGGGAGCATAAGGAGGTGCATATCCATAAGAATTTTGGAAATTATGGTGTGCTTGAAACGGTGGCTGTGAAGTTTGAGCATTATTGTTCTCACTCTTCCAACTGAAATTTGGATGATTTCTCCAACCAGGGTTATATGTTTGTGAATATGGGTTATGGTTGGGCCTTTGAAAACTGTTTAATGCATGGGCTTGTTCATGGAGACATTCTTTAAAAGAAGGCAAGGTTGGACAGTCATTGGTTGAATGTTCGTTGGTTTCACAGATTTGACACGCAATATCTTGAATAGATTTTAGTTGACCACTCTTTTTTAATTCTAGTGCCTCAACTTTTCTAGCTAAAGATGCAAACTTGGCTTGGAGGTCATCTTCCCTAAGGTTGTACATACCCCCACTAGATGTATGAGGTTGGGTTTTACTTGGTGCCTCATAAGTTCCTGTAGTGTCCCAATTTTGCGCATTTTCAGCTAGCAAGTCTAGGTATTCCATTGCTTCATTAGTGTCTTTATCCTCAAAAGTTCCATTGCACATCAATTCAACCATTTGTCTATCTCTAGGAGTTAACCCTTCATAAAAATGTGAAACTAATCTTCATGTTTCAAAACCATGATGGGGGCAAGTATTAAGTAAGTCTCGATACCTATCCCAACATTGATAAAATGTTTCTCCTGGTTTTTGAGAGAAAGTAATGATTTGTCTTTTGAAAGAGTTTGTTCTGTGGGATGGAAAAAACTTCTTTAAAAATTGTTGTTGCATTTCATCCCAAGCACGAATGGTTCCAGGTCTCAAATTTTATAGCCATGTTTTAGCTTTATCTTTTAATGAAAAAGGAAAAAGAGAAAAGAGAAAAGAGAAAATAAAATAAATACTATAATTTGTACAAGAGTTTACCTCCCCGGCAACGGCGCCAAAAACTTGACACGAATAAAAGATTGATGTCTTCTCCCAAGTGCAGGAGTGTCGAAGTAATAAATAACCCGGCAAGACCGGGGTCGAACCACAGGGAGGTTACTTGTATAAATTATAAGCAACAATAATATAACAACAATAGTAACAACAACAACAATAATAATAGTAGTAGTAGTAGTAGTAGTAGTAGTAGTAATACTAGTAATAGCACCAATAATACTATTAATAATGATAATAATAAAGAAGAAGAAGAAGAAGTTGATGAGAACTTTGAGATGGAAGATTAACGTAAGGATTAAACAATGATAACAACAAATGTCAAGGTTAGAGGATCCACTAATGGTATTTCAAACAAGTATAGTATAAACCCTTATTATTCAATTGGAAACCACACACAAGGAGGTTCCAATCAGATTATAAATTGTTAACATGATTACATTAGCTATCTTATTCGAATTATGCTAATACTTGTAAATGTTTTCAGGCATTCATGATTATAACTTATGTTAACAACAAATCAAGTTCCTTTCATAGCTCAGGTGTCGGTTATACCATACAGTATGGGCTATGAAAGTGCCAAGTATTTGTTGTACCAAGTGTTATACAACATAAATCTAGATTAACCATTTAACAAGCAAAGTATTAAAAGTGAATAAGATAACAAATATAAAGCATGTTAGTATCCAACATTAAAGTCCATGTTGAGTTTATATTATACTTATCCTTACACCATTAGTGTAACCTTTTCACCTTGACATAATTAACTTAGCTAGACATAATGAAAGAAAGAAACATAAATAAACAAGATAAGAACATAAGTAAGATAAAAGTTAACTAAGTAAAGGAAAGGAAATGAAAGGCATAAACTTGATATTAATGAAAGCAAAGCATAAGCAATACAAAGAGAGAAAGCAAGAGCATGATCTTGATCTGAACACCAAGATGCCTAAATACATGGCAAATGCCTCCTTTTATAGGCCAAAATTCGGAACTATTGATTTGTTGACTAATTGATGAGTGGGTGGCCACATCTTGACTTGGTGACAATTCTTATCTTCTTGTCTGCCAGAAACGTCATTGATGACGTCATAATTTGAACAAACTTGAATCATGAAAGTTCTAGGAAATTGTCTCATATTTCCAGGGTAAAAATTTGAGATCATTTGGACTTCTAGAACTTGAGATATGGGCTGAACACTGAACAGTGTCTGGGCTGCAGGACAGATTCGGACTTCTTTGTTGTTGCTACAATTTGGGCTTGAAAACGGCCTTGTTAAATCTTGGGCTCCACATGAAAGTTGTAGGCCTATGTCTTATCTTTCCATCCATATAAAATGGACCTAAATCCAAGATCAACAGCTCCAGATATGACCCAATTACCGAACTGTGTTCCAATTTGGACTGCACCAGCATCTCTTTGGCCATCTTTTTGTCCTTTCAATTTCAGTACTTCAACTCATCAATCAATTCTTTCATTTATGTGATAGGCCTGCATTTAAGATTAACATTTACCATAAATTAAAGGTATCTTATGTAATTAGATATGTTATTATAAAACATGCTTTAGTTAAGGAGTTATTGATACTTCAAGTGCAAAATGATGATATAAAACCTTGATAAAAATGCACTTTTAAGTACTAATCATCCACCATCACTTATTATGGCTCGAGGGATTCCAAATCGACTTAAAATATTTTCTTTCAAAAACTTTATCACTATTTTGTGATCATTGTTTCGACTTGGAATTGCCTCTATCCATTTTGAAACATAATCTACTGCGACTAATATGTACAAGAAACCAAATGATGGAGGAAATGGACCCATAAAATCTATACCCCAACAGTCAAAGATCTTAATGACAAGAATAGGATTTAAAGGCATCATGTGACGTTTTGAAATAGATCCCAACTTTTGACAATTTTCACAACTCTTGCAGAATGCATGTGTGTCCTTGAACATGGTGGGCCAATAAAATCCACTTTGTAAGATTTTTGCAGTTGTCTTTCTTGATGAGAAATGACCCCCACATGCCTTAGAATGACAAAATTTAATGACACTACTTACCTCATTGTCAGGAATGCATCTTCGAAATATTTGATCAGGACAATATTTGAATAAATAAGGGTCATCCCAATAAAAGTTCTTCACTTCGTTCAAGAACTTTCTTTTGTCTTGGGTGCTCCAATGAGCTGACAAATGTCCTGAAACAAGAAAATTAACAATATTAGCAAACCAAGGCATTATAGCAATAGAAAGTAAATATTCATCAGGAAAGTAATCATTGATTTGTGTGATGTCAGATGTGGAATCTATTGTCAATCTTGACAAATGATCCGCGACAACATTTTCGGTGCCTTTCTTGTCTTTGATTGTGATATCAAATTCTTGAAGTAACAAAATCCATCGCACCAATCTAGCCTTAGAATCCTTTTTTGAAAGAAGATATTTCAAAGCTGCATGATCACTAAAAACAACAATAGGTGAGCCAACAAGATAAGATCTGAACTTGTCACATGCAAATACTACTGCAAGTAATTCCTTTTCAGTGGTAGTATAATTCATTTGAGCACTATTTAAAGTTTTACTTGCATAGTAAATCACATAGGGTTTCTTATCTTTTCTTTGTCTTAAGACAGCACCTACGGCATAATCACTAGCATCACACATTATTTCAAAAGGAAATGACCAATCAGGAGGTTGAATGACAGGAGTAGAAGTAAGCAAGCTTTTAAGTTTAACAAAGGCTTTTTCACATTGTTCAGTCCATTCAAAAACGTTTTCCTTTGTTAGAAGGTTGCACAATGGCTTAGATATGACACTAAAATCTTTGATGAACCTTTTATAAAAACCAGCATGTCCTAAGAATGATCTAACATCTTTAACAGATTTTGGTGTTGGCAAGTTGGCAATTAACTCGATTTTAGATTTGTCAACCTCAATTCCTTTCGATGAAACAATGTGACCCAGTACAATGCCGTTTGTTACCATAAAATGACATTTTTCCCAATTCAGCACAAGATTCTGAAACTTACCTTTCTCTTGAAAACTAAGAGAAGATGTGAATTTTGCAAGAGCATCTTTTAGATCTGCCATGGTTTGAGCATTTTGAGTGTTGATTGTCTCCTACTTTTCAATGAATGCATGCAATGTTTCCTCAAGATTTCTTCTAGGAGGTGGAGCATAAGGAGGTGCATATCCATGAGAATTTTGGAAATTATGGTGTGCTTGAAACGGTGGCTGTGAAGTTTGTGCATTATTGTTACCACTCTTCCAACTGAAATTTGGGTGATTTCTCCAACCAGGGTTATATGTTTGCGACTATGGGTTATGATTGGGCCTTTGGAAACTAATTAAAGCATGGGCTTGTTCATGGAGGCATTCTTTGAAAGAAAGCAAAGTTGGACAGTCATTGGTTTGCATGTTCATTCGTTTTACAGATTTGACACATAATGTCTTGAACAGATTTTAATGGACCACTTTTTTTTAATTCTAGTGCCTCAACTTTTCTAGCTAAAGATGCAAATTTGGCTTGGAGGTCATGATCTTCCCTAAGGTTGTACATACCTCCACTAGATGTATGAGGTTGAGTTTTACCTGGTGCCTCATAACTGCCTGTAGTGTCCCAATTTTGAGCATTTTCAACTAGCAAGTCTAGGTACTCCATTGCTTCATCAGGGTCTTTATTTTCAAAAGTTCCATTGCACATCAATTCCACCATTTGCCTATCTTTAGGTGTTAACCCTTCATAAAAATGTGAAACCAATCTCCATGTTTCAAAACCATGATGAGGGCAAGTATTAAGCAAATCTCGATACCTATCCTAACATTGGTAAAATGTTTCTCCTAGTTTTTGAGTGAAAGTGGTGATTTGTCTTTTGAAAGAATTTGTTCTATGAGATGGAAAAAACTTCTTTAAAAATTGTTGTTGCATTTCATCCCAAGCACGAATGGATCCTGACCTAAGATTTTGTAGCCATGTTTTAGCTTTATCTTTTAATGAAAAAGGAAAAAGCTTTAATCTGATGGTATTCATGCTACAATTTAAGTCATTATAGGTGTTACAGACTTCTTCAAATTCTCTCAAATGCAAGTATGGATTTTCTAGATCTAAGCCATGAAAAGAAGGTAAAAGTTGAATAATGTCTGGCTTAAAATTAAAGTGAGATGCATTAGGAGGGAAAACTATACATGAGGGTGAACTTGTTCTTATTGGATTCATGTGGTCTCTTAGTGTTCTAACTCGATTATTCTCGTTATGAAGTGATTGGTTATCTTCTTCGGCCATATTTTCTGAAAATGATGAGGATACACTACAAAGTCTACCACTTAATGTACGTGACCAAACTCTCATGCACGTGTAGAAAGAGAATAAAAGGAAGAAGAAAACAAAAGAAAAAGAAACAAAACAAAAGAAACAAAAGTTAGATACAAGAAAAGTGAAAAGTGAAAATAAAATAAATATTATAATTTAGACAAGAATTTACCTCCCCGGCAATGGCGCCAAAAACTTGACACGATCAATGAGTTGATGTCTTATCCCAAGTGCAGGAGTGTCAAAGTAATAAATAATCCAGCAAGACCGGGGTCGAACCATAGGGAGGTGAACTATATAAATTATAAATAATAATAATAATAATAATAATAATAATAATAATAATAATAATAAGAACAACAACAACAATAACAATGATGATGATGATGATAGTGATGATGAGTTAAAGAGGACTTTGAGATGTAAGATAAATGTGAAAATTAAACAATGATAAAAACAAATGTCAAGGTTAGAGGATCCACTAATAGTATTAGAGATAAATAAAATATAAACTCTTTATAAATTATCAACATGATCATATTAATCATCTTATTTACGTAACACCATACTTATAAATTTTATCAGGTATTCATGATGCTAACTTATATTGACAACAAATCAAGTTCCTCTCATAATAACGATGTCGGCCGAAGACTATGAAGGATCAAGTATTTGATGTACCAAGTGTTATACAACACAAATCTAGATTAACCATTTAACAAGCAAGCTATTAAGAATTAATAAGGTAAAAATGATAAGACATGTTAATAGCAAACTTTCTTGGATATAAACATTAAAGTCCATGTTGAGTTTACATTATACTTATCCTAACACCATTAGTGAAACCTTTTCACCTTGACATAATTAACTTAGCTAGACATTATGAAGAAGAAAAACATAAATAAACAATATAAGAACATAAATATGATATAAGCTAACTAAGTATAATAAAGGAAATGAAAAGCATGAACAAGAGATTAATGAAAGCAAAACTTAAGTATTACAAAAATATAAAGAGAGAGCAAGAACATGATCTTGATATGAAGAACCAAGATTCCTAAATGAATGGCAAATGCTTCTTTTTATAGGCTAAAATTCAGAACTATTCATTTGGTAATTGATTTTTGATGTAGTGGCCAACTATTGATTTAGTGGACTTGGTGGACAGTAGCACTCAAGCATTTTGGCTGGATAAATTGACATTGATGCAATCAGAATTTGGCAAAGTGTTCCACATGAAAGTTATTGGCAATCATCATATCTTCCCACCCATAACTTTTTAGAGCATTTGGATCACTAGAGCTCGAGATATGGCTAAAATACTGAGTAGTGCTGCTGATGGATGTGGTGGATAGCCCTCAAGCTCTTGTCTGGATGAAATGTCATTGTTTCCATCAGAATTTAAGCAGGTCTTCTTCATAAAAGTTGCTGGAAATTGTTGTTTCCTTCCACCCACCAAATTTCACATCATTTGGCCTTCTAGAACTCCAGATATGGGTAACATTCTGAGCAGTGTTTGGGCTGGATTGCAGGACAGATTCTGACTTCTTTTTTGTGGCCAAACTTTGGATTTGAAAATGGTAGATTTGGGTCTTCCACTATTCATGAACATTGTAGGCCTATTTCTTATCTTTCTATCCATATAAATTAAACTGAAATCCAAGAGCTACAACTCTAGATATGACCCAATAACTGAACAGTGTTCCAATTTGAATTGAATCGGTATCTCCTTTCTAAGCTTCTCCTTTTCTTTGTCCTTTCACTTTCAATAGTTAATCACATCAATCAATCCTTTGAATTGTGAGATATGCCTGCATTTAAAATGAGCATTTATCATAAATTAAAGCTATCTTATATTATTAGACTTGTTATTATAAAACGTGCTCTAGTTAAGGAGTTATTGATACTTCAAGTGCAAAATGATGATATAAAACCTTGATAAAAATGCACTTTTAAGTACTAATCATAGAACAGTTAGGTTTTACCCGATGAGATAAGAATCTCCGTATCGAGGTGGACTTTTTCTTAAACCATAGACGGACCAATAACTAGAAAACACGACAAGACCTTAAATTTTATCAGACAATAAAACAATGTAGCTAACCTTAGGTAGGGTGTATTTGGGGTGTTAATACCTTCCCTTTACACAACCAGTCCCCGTACCCGATCTCTGAGACCTGTTAGGGATCCTAGTGATCAAAATACTAGGTTGCAACTCCCATTCCATTTTTCCACTAATAAAAGACAAGAATTCCTTGTCTCCCCATATTTGCCTAATAGATCCAATATGAGAGTGGATTTTTTCGCCGTGACGCTGTACACGTGCGACAAAATGGGGAATTCGCTGGGGACCTTGTGGACTAAGCTTTGTTTTTGTCTTATAATTGTGTTTTGTTTGGTTTGCGTGTTTTTTTGTTAAATAAGTTTATTTTATTTATTTATTTTTACACGTTTTAATTTTTGTACATATATGTTCATGCATTGTATAAAACTGCCTCATGCATCATATACTTTAATTTTTGGAAAGCACACACAAGCTTCTAAGTTAGATGGGGGATTAACGATCTGCCCTATGACTATTGGTCAGGGTTCAGATGCGTAAAACACCCAAATCATATCTGAGTGTATGCTTGGTAATGGTGGGCATACGTGTCTTAACCATTTCTCACAAAGCCCCTATATTGTCTTTACGAAGATCGTCACTAGGCAGATATGAGACTCTTTTTGAGACTAGATAGTCAACCTACCCTTTGTCTCACTTAATGAATAGAACTTGTCCTTAGGTTATGTGTGTTACCTTTTGTTTTGCATGAAAGTAAACTCTTTCTGAAGCATCTTGAACTCAAGACTGACAGTTACTCAAGAAATTTCCGTTGTAGAGCAAGAATCAAAAATTTTGTACCATCATGTAAGGGTCACGACCATGTGTCAACCCTAGAAGGGCAAACTCATCATATATAAGCATACTCAAAGATACTCATACATGTTGCCAGGTTGAAACGTAGGTCCCCCACCTAAGATTTGCTACACTTGAAAGATGAAAAATGAAGAAAGAGCTCAGTTAGAGGCCCATTATCAAAATGAAATTGAGAGCATCAAAGGTGAAAGTAGCTAGACTTATAGATCTGATTGAACAAGTGCTGAGCTCCAAGAATGGAAAATGGATTTCTGCACAACCTCCTATGAAAACACCATCAATCCACGTCCCTCACACATCTCAAAACTTGGGGGCAGACTTAATAACTGGGAATCATTTTGTCTTTTTCGCCACTGTCTATCCAACTCAAGCTCAGATCACCATAAATCCAACAACAAAAGGACCTTTTGACGATAGGTTTACTAATCCCATGGGCCATGATAAATGGGTAACCCTAGAAGAAAGATTGAGAGCAGCTGAAGGAAATAATCTAATTCACCTTGTGATAGCAACTTAAGTTTGTTTGGTTCCAAATATTGTGGTACCGAAGGAGTTTAGAGTATCGGATTTCATCAAGTATACCAGACTAGAATGCCCATACACCCATCTCCGGTCATACTGCAACAAGATGGCTGAAATGATCCATAATGATAAGATGTTGATATACTTTTTCCAAGATAGTCTTACTGGATTCGCTTTGAGCTGGTACATGAGACTAGACAATATCAAGATCAAGACATGGAAAGACCTGGTAGACGCCTTTTTGAAGCAGTATAAATTTAATCTGGAAATTGCTCTTGACAGAACCATCCTAATAGCTATAGAGAAGGAAATCTAAGAGTATGTGAGGGTATATGCGCAAAGATGGCGAGATAAAGCAACATATGTTCAACCTCTACTAATGGATACAGAAATGGTGATGTTTGCCAACACCTTTCAATCCCCTTATTATGAGCATTTAATAGGAAGCTCAGCTCAACATTTTCATGAAGTTGTGAGGATTGCTGAAAGAATTGAATAAGCTATGAAGAGGGGAAAGATTGAAGGTTCAACCATGGATTCCAGAACAATGAGAGATGACTCTGAGGTGGGAAACCTTAGTTATATGGTCTAGTCAGGTCTCGTTGTAGCATCCACTCCTCAAATGTCTTTGTCAAAGGTTGACATTCCTCTGCCACTTGAGTTTGTCTACTAGTATTGATGCAACCATATTATTCGATAGTTTCACCCATATTTAACTAGTGTTTTGCCTATGTTTTATATATAAAATTCCTTGATATTTTTTATTTTATGTTTTGAAGGTACTTTTGGATGAAAGATGCAAAAAGGAGTAAATTGGAGGTAATTGGTAAATTTGGCCTTCAGTTGATGTTTTGTGCAGAGCATGAGCTCTAGAGGTTGAAATGAAGTGATTCCAATGGAATTAAAAAGCTAACATCCATAGGTTTTCGGACATCTAAGGCAAGAAAATAAAATAAGGAAGAGCATGGAAATTGCAGCCTTCAAAGTCAAATCTCGCAATTTGCTAGTGTTGACCTTTGGTCATTCCGACTTAAATATCTGGAGCTATAGAAATCCAATTGATCCAAACTTAATTTTTTTGGATTCCTGATGCAAAGGCCTATCTACGCTCAACATTTCAGAAAACAACAATGTCATATGAGAGTGATATGATTTTTTAAAGATGACAACTGAATTCTATCAGCAAACATGTTTCGTGAAGAAACGAGTTCAAATTATGTTCCAAAGCATCTAAATCGATATCCAAGTTTTTATTTCAGGAATTTAGCTCCTCTAAGTCAAAGCTTGAAGATTTCATGCAAGGCTATTTCTTTTTTTTAAGGAAAATAGTTATTGAAGTACTTAAATGTAAACTGTCTACTTAAAGGAGGGCTATTTTGTAAAATAGAGACTAGGGTTTCTTAGGATATAAAAAGAATGAGAGAAGAGAAGGGGGGCAGCCAGCCAAGAGGAGAAAAATGCCCTCTTCCTCTAAGAAACCTGAAATCATGCATTCTTCCTTCTTTTTGATTAGTTGTTCAACAAACATGCAAGGCTAAACTCATTTTCTTGGTTGCAAAGACACGGAAACCTTCGGATTTCAAGAATTGTGAGATTTATTTTACCTTTTCTTTTCAGTTTATATGATGAATATGTTTGTTCTCCTATACTTATTTTTCCTATGATTGTTTATTTTAATTGCTAGAGTAGAATCTAAGTTATTATTGTAGACAATCTATTGCTAAGTTTGATATCAAAACCGGAGTTGTGGTAAATGAACTTGTGAAGCAACTGAGTTTAATAATTATGGCGGATCTACATTATTAATCTTAGGGAGAACATTCAATCAAATCAAACATATACTACAGACAGTTATGTTTTCTTGATTAATCAACTTATCTAGTTCTTAAGGCTGCCATTGAATTAAATTACTAGTGCGGACACTGTGGTTATTTGATGGTTAGGGTTAGTTATACGGTGGATCTGTTAACTAACCAATGTTAAGTTACACGATCAAAGAGTTGATGTCTTATCCCAAGTGTAGGAGTGTCAAAGTAATAAATAACCCGGCAAGACCGGGGTCGAACCACAAGGAGGTGAACTATATAAATTATAAATAATAATAATAATAATAATAATAATAATAATAAGAACAAGTGATGATGAGTTAAAGAGGACTTTGAGATGTAAGATAAATGTGAAGATTAAACAATGATAAAAACAAATGTCAAGGTTAGAGGATCAACTAATAGTTTAGAGATAGGTAAAGTATAAACTCTTTATAAATTATCAACATGATCATATTAATCATCTTATTTACGTAACACCATACTTATAAATTTTATCAGGTATTAATGATGCTAACTTATATTGACAACAAATCAAGTCCCTCTCATAATAACGATGTCGGCTGAAGACTATGAAGGATCAAGTATTTGATGTACCAAGTGTTATACAACACAAATCTAGATTAACCATTTAACAAGCAAGGTATTAAGAATTAATAAGGTAAAAATGATAAGACATGTTAATAGCAAACTTTCTTGGATATAAACATTAAAGTCCATGTTGAGTTTATATTATACTTATCCTAACACCATTAGTGAAACCTTTTCACCTTGACATACTTAACTTATCTAGAAATTATGAAGAAGAAAAACATAAATAAATAATATAAGAACATAAACATGATATAAGTTAACTAAGTATAGTAAAGGAAATGAAAAGCATGAATAAGAGATTAATGAAAGCAAAACTTAAGCATTACAAAAATATAAAGAGAGAGCAAGAGCATGATCTTGATATGAAGAACCAAGATTTCTCAATGAATGGCAAATGCTTCCTTTTATAGGCTAAAATTTAGAACTATTCATTTGGTAATTGATTATTGATGTAGTGGCCAACTATTGATTTAGTGGACTTGGTGGACAACAACACTCAAGCATTTTGGCTGGATGAAATGACATTGATGCAATCAGAATTTGGCAAAGTGTTCCACATGAAAGTTGTTGGCAATCATCTTATATTTCCATCCATAACATTTCAGAGCATTTGGATCACTAGAGCTCGAGATATGGCTAAAATACTGAGTAGTGCTGCTGATGGACGTGGTGGATAGCCCTCAAGCTCTTGTCTGGATGAAATATAATTGTTACAATCCAAATTTGAGCAGGTCTTCTTCATGAAAGTTGCTGGAAATTGTCTTTTCCTTCCACCCACCAAATTTCACATCATTTGGCCTTCTATAACTCTAGATATGGGTAAAATTATGAGCCATATTTGGGTTGAATTGCAGGACAAATTCTGACTTCTCTTTTGTGGCCAAACTTTGTATTTGAAAAAAATAGATGTGGGTCTTCCACTATTCATGAACATTGTAGGCCTATTTCTTAGATTTCTATCCATATAAATGAAACTGAAATCCAAGATCTACAGCTCTAGATATGACCCAATAATTGAACAGTGTTCCAATTTGAATTGAATCGGTATCTCCTTTCTAAGCTTCGCCTTTTCTTTGTCCTTTCACTTTCAATAGTTAATCACATCAATCAATCTTTTGAATTGTGAGATATTCCTGCATTTAAAATGATCATTTACTAAAATTAAAGCTATCTTATATTATCAGACTTGTTATTATAAAACATGCTCTAGTTAAGGAGTTATTGATACTTCAAGTGTAAAATGACGATATAAAACCTTAATAAAAAAACACTTTTAAGTACTAATCATTAAGAAGAGATAAATATTCAGAATATAAATTAATGTTTCGTTTCCATGATCAGTTCTGATTTCTGTGGGTGGATGTGTGCTTGCGACCAAGGTTTGTTCTCTTGATAATTTTCTAATTTTATTAAACTTCGTTTGATAGCTTTCTGTTTTCTTTTGATTTAGCCTAGATAACATCTAACCCCCCCTCAAATTGCATATCATCTAGCATAAAAATCTGACTTAAACCTTCCTCGTGGGATCGACCCCCTGCTTGCTCTATACTATCTTGTCGGTTGTGTTTGAAGCTAGGGTAATTAATTTGTGCGACCGCGACATCGCAACAAGTATTTTTTAGGCTCAAGACTTATTGCCCCAACTTTGTCAAATCCCATACAACCACCGTTTCCTAGGCGGTATCATCCAGACAAGAGATATAAATGTCATGGTGGGGTCCTGGGCTGTTTTAGTGAAACAGTTGCAAGTATTTCAAAAATCGAGCCCGGAAGTTGGTGAGCAAGAGGCAAGTTGATTTTGTGAAAGATGATATTATCAGCCATATTGTCACCAGAACATACTCAGAATGACAAGTGATATTGATTAGTACTTAAAAGTGCATTTTTATCAAGGTTTTATATCATCATTTTGCACTTGAAGTATCAATAACTCCTTAACTAAAGTATGTTTTATAATAACAAGTTTGATACTATAAGATACCTTTAATTTATGGTAAATGTTTATCTTAAATGCAGGCCTATCACATAAATCAAAGGATTGATTGATGAGTTTAACTACTGAAATTGAGAAGACAAAGAGAGGGTTAAGCTTAGAAAAGAGATGTTAGTTCAGTCCAAACTAGAACACTGTTCAGTCATTGGGTCATATCTAGAGCTGTAGATCTTGGATTTTAATTTGGTTTATATGGCTAGAAAGCTAAGACATAGACCTAAAACATTCATGGGGAGTATAAGACTCAATTCTGTTGTTTGGAAGTCTAAATCTTAGCAACAACAGAGAAGTCAGAATTTGTCCTGCAGCCCAGACACTATTCAATGTTCAGCCCATATCTCTAGTTCTAGAAATCCAAATGCACTGATTTTTGTTGTTGGAAAGCTGAGACAATTTGCTAGAACTTTCATGATTTAAATCTATTCAAATTCTGATGTTATTATTGACGTTTTGTTCAGACAAGAAGATAAGGATTGTTACCAAGTCAAGATGTGGCCACCAACTCAACAATTAGTCATCAAATCAATAATTTCAAATTTTGGCCTATAAAAGGAGGCATTTGCCATGCATTTAGGCATCTTGGTTTTTAGATCAAGATCATGCTCTTGCTCTCTCTCTCTCTCTTTATATTTTTGTAATGCTTAAGTTTTGTTTATATTAATCTCTTGTTTATGTTTTTCATTTCCTTTCCTTTACTTAGTTAACTTATATCTTATTTATGTTCTTATCTTGTTTATTTATGTTTCTCTTCTTCATTATGTTTAGCTAAGTTTATTATGTCAAGGTAAAAAGGTTACACTAATGGTGTAAGAATAAGTATAGTATAAACTCAACATGGACCTTAATGTTTGATACTAACATGTTTTATATTTGTTATCTTGTTCACTTCTAATACTTTTCTTATTAAATGGTTAATCTAGATTTATGTTGTATAACCCTTGGTACAACAAATATTTGGCACTTTTATAGCCCAAACCGTATGGTATAACCGACACCTATGTTATGAAAGGAACTTGATTTGTTGTTAACATAAGTTATAATCATGAATACCTGACAACATTTACAAGTATTAGCATTATTCGAATAAGATAACTAATGTAATCATGTTCACAATTTATAATCCGATTAGAACCTCCTTTGTGTGTGATTTCCAGTTGAGTAATAAGAGTTTATATTATACTTGTTTGAAATATCATTAGTGGATTCTCTAACCTTGACAATTATCTTTATCATTGTTTAATTCTTATATCAATATCACATTTCAAAGCTCTTTTTAACTTATTATTATTATTATTATTATTATTATTATTATTATTATTATTATTATAGTTAACCTCCCTGTGGTTCGACCCCGGTTTTGCCGGGTTATTTATTACTTCGACAATCCTACACTTGGGAGAAGATATCAATCTTTTGGTCATATCAGATATTGTTATGGAATTTTGATGCTCGATTTTGTTTTGGAATCACTTCAGATCCTTTAACGAAACATTTCTTTTCTGTCTCTTTGTAGTTCTGAAGTCAGGAGATGTTTAGCATTTCATTTTTGATAAAATATTTTGATCAAACTCCAACATGCCAAATTAAAGCTAGTTAATCCTAAAAGATTAAAAGTGTTTTGATTGCAGAAATGACTTGATGTTTGTTAAAATGACATGAGGTGACCAAACAAATTTTGAGATCGCACATGAAATCAAACCACAGACAATATAGCTAAGTTTTAGCAGTATGCATAATGACGAGTAGTAGATTTGGTAGTTATGGACTCATAAATCATGATTCTTAAAAGTCCAAATCATTACATTGGACGAGGTCAAAATTTATCGGTTCTAACCGACCTTGCTTGAAATGAGAAAAGGCCATCTTTGTTTATCTCTTCACTTTTTAAAGATTATATCCCTTATGGTCCCCATTTGAGCCTGATAGAATATTTCTTTTCAGAAGAAACCTTGACCAGGATCACACCCCACACTAGGGGCAAATGAGCATGTTTGATTGAAAATAAGAAGACAATGTTAGAATCAATGGAGAAGGTTAAGAACAAAAGTCTAACATTTGAGAGAGAGGGCCAAAAGAGAAAAGAGACATAGACTGGGGGCAAAAAATATTGATGCCGGTTTGTCATTACCATCCAGACAAAGCAGTGAAGATGAGTGTTGGAATTGATCATGTCACATTTAATAGACACAATAAAAGCCAAAAGTCCATACCATAAAAAATATCAAGTTACAAACATTATCTTTTGGTATCAATGAAAAAGCCTCTAATGACTTCCAATGATTAGACTGATTATTCATTAAAGAAAAAGTTGGATTTGTATTATGACCCATGTTAAGAGAATTTTGATCTTTGAGGTTAACAAGGTTATATGTCACTTCCTCTACAAAGACAACAAGAGAAAGAGAATTGATGAATAGTTAATGTTGATCCTATGTCTTTGAAACCCTCAAACACCTTTTTGAGCTTGTGAATTTCCCTTTCTTTCATTGCCATGAACCATAGCCTGCATTACGTGCTTTTAAAAGCTCTTTTTGATCAAGTAAGCAATCTAAACCAATAAATGGCGCTCTCAAAACTTGAAGAGCTTTTTCATAAGAGTCGTGGCTTCATGAATTAAGCTACTGGTTATTATGCATACTAATAAAATAAGTGCTAAAAAAGAAACAACCTTTCTTGATAAAGCCTCGAGTTTTGACTTGAGTATCTTGTTTTTCTTGAAATTCATAGAAGGTCATCTCATTATGTACAATTAAATGATATACCCAAGATCAAAGATTAAGATTGACACAAAGAACCATAAAAAAAGCAATTTTAATCTTACAATGGGTCAATTTCTATTTTCAAAATACAAGACAATCAAAGGACTGTGTATTTTGAATGACGTGTGTTGGGTCTTTGACCAAAAAGCTTGATTTTTAAAAGATCCTTTCAAAAACGAACATCTCTGATTTCATTTCAACAATTAGACTTGAATAGACATGATCTTTGAAATGCAAGAGTTGATTAAGATTGTCGAACAGAGAAGAACATCGATTGAGTCTGCGAAATCCTTGATAGAAATGACATTGACACTTCTCGACACTCCTTGAAAAGTTGAGCAGCTAGGGGCAATAAAGTGGACCCTGAGAAGGAAAAACAAGCAGTATTCAGATCAGCTAGGGGGCAATGAAAGATGATTAAATGATGAATTAGTGAATTGAGGACAATGGTGCTCAAAGAAAGATAATAAGATGAACGAGCACATTTAGATCATACTGAGGGCAATGTTGTTAAAAAACATTCCATGATCTAGTGAACTCTAATAGCAATTGAAAACAACGTTGTACTTAAGGGACAACTTCGTATCTTCATCTTGGGGTTACCCTTTGAAACATGGCGATGATAGATGTTATCGCATAGTTGCATTTGAATGAATGTCAGAAAGATGCACACCACCAAGACTGACTATGGGACCATCTGTTTTAAAACCCAAAGACGCACTTCACCATATGAATATGGGTGATGGACATCATTGATGATGTCAATGCACTCATTTTCACAACCTGATTAGACGACCAGTTGAAAGGGATCCATTGAGAAGAGTATGGAGCCTACAATAAAGAGTCTTTTACTACAAGCTATAAGATGCATGTCTAGATGACTAAATAGTTTCCAAGAAGGCTGATGATAGCATATACTTGAAGAGTATTGTATCAACAGGAGGCAAGTTTGTGAATGATTGGCAATCTAAGATGAGGATGACACTAGAAAACCTCTTGATGAGTGTTGGCACAAAGCGCATAATCAAGGAGAGAACAATTCTCAGGAGAATCCAGAAGATGAATGATTTGTTAAGCTCATTCATGATGAATCAAGCAACACCACACTTGGGGGCACAGTCATGCTTGATAAACAACGAGAGCAGTAATCATCATGGATAGCCCGGAACAAGCACTACACTTACAACTGAGTGAAAGGCTAGCACACGGAAGAGCCGGTGAATCAGAAGAACAAAGAAGTCTTTGGAAGACATCTTATAATGATGGAGCATCGAAGAGGGGGGCCTATATTTCAAAACAAGGTATGAATGCATGTATGTCATCTAACCACAAAGCATTACACATATATTTTGACTTGTTACAAAAAAAATCCTCAATGAAATCTAGCAAGATTGTAGACAAAGAAAGAATCATTGAGTTGATGATAGAAACGAATCACAGTTTTGACCATGGAACGAGAAGAAGATGAGATAAACCCTTCCATTACAAAAATCTCAAAGTCAACCTTATCATCGAGAAAAATCCAGTTAATTGTAGTCATCAGAAGGATAGATGTCAACCTACAATCAGGAAGCACCAAGTTTTCCAACCTTGTCATCGAGAAAAATAAAGTTAATTTTAGTCATTAGGAATGATAGATGTCAACCCTGCAATCAGGAAGGACTTATGTCAGTCTTGCAAAATCACAAAAGTCAAAAAAACAAAATCATCAAGTGAAAAAATTGATCATCCTTATCATCAAGAAGAAAAATGAGAAGAACCTTACCATTAGGAAATTCTCAAAACAAAAGAAGAAAGTTCAAACCTTGCCATCAGGAAGAACATATAGATATTGGTTCTGGTTAAAAGGGATTGCTAGATGGGATCTCAGGTTAGCCCAATCACACCTAACCACGCAGATTTTGGTTCTGGTTAAAGGGGATTACCAGATGGGACCTCAAATTAGCCCAATCATGCAGATTTTGGTTCTAGTTAAAGAGGATCGCCGGATAGGATCTCGGGTTAGCCCAACCACGCAGCTTTTGGTTCTGGTCAAAGGGGATCGCCGGATGGGATCTCAAGTTAGCCCAACTCGCAGATTTTGGTTCTGGTCAAAGGAGATCCCCGGATGGGATCTCAAGTTAGCCTAACCACACATGATTTGGTTCTGGTTAAAGGGGATCGTTAGAGGGGATCTCAGGTTAGCCCAACCACACAGAGGATTTTAGCTTTGGTTTTTAAAGGTTGTTTTCCTTGGCGTAGCCACGGAATCGCTACTTAGTGAATAGCAGGTCTCGTTGTGCCAGACCAACATAACAGCTCAAAAGCACCTTAACTTTTGATCCAACCGTTGGATCACTTCCAAATTTTTACAGATGTTTCTAGATGATGTTTTCCTTGGAGTAGGTATGGAATCGCTACTCGGTGAAGTGAACGTCCAGTCACGCTGATTTCTGCATCGGCAGCGAAGCAGATTTCACAACCGATTTCTTGATCGGCAACGATGTAGTTTTTGCTGCCGATTTCTTGATCGGCAACGATGCAGTTTTCGCTGCCATTTCTGCATAGGCAGCGATGCAGTTTTCGCTGCCGATTTCTTGATCAGCAGCGACGCAGTTTTCGCTGCTGATTTCTTGATCGGCAGCGACGCAGTTTTCCTGCCGATTTCTTGATCGGCAGCTAAGTAGTTTTCGCTGCTGATTTCTTGATCGGCTGCGACGCGGTTTTCGCTGCCGATTTCTGCATCGGCTGCAACGCGGTTTTTGTTTTTAAAAAAATTAACTTAAGGAGCTGGGAGGGAGGGGTAAAACCGGTTTTATATAGACCAAAATAAGGATAAGAACACATCTAAACCAACCCCCAAACAACCCACATTTGATGGGGAGTATAAATACAAGGAGAGAGAGGATGATCCATCCTCTTCCCAAACAGCAGCTGCATGTCGTTCTTCCCTTCCTCTTTCAAAACAGAAACCTAAACCAAACCAGTAGGGAGTGCCTTGTGAATGTGTGAGGGAAAGATGAGACTGTGAGAGAAGATTTGACAGCTGCCTAGAGGGAAAGGAAAAAGAGGGCTGGAAAACGTGAGAGGAAGAAGGAGGAGGAGAACCAGCAGGAGAAGAGAAAGAATAGTGTCAAACCTTCCTCAAACTTAGTTAGATTCGAAAGGTATGTGTCATGAAATTCCCTTCCTCTTCTCCTTAAGACCAGAAACAGAAATGAAGAAGAAAACCCTAAGAAAATTGACCTAAGTCCTAAGCTAGTTGTGAAGGAAACTGAAATTAACTAGGAGGACAAGGAAACAAAAATGAAATAAAGCCAATTTCAGAACATCTAACAAAGAAAAATGAATAAAATGGAAATAACAAATCATGGTAGAGGGCTGGCTTTAACAATGGGGTTGGCCAGCATGCATGTGTGTGTTCTGCTGGGATTTGTTGAAGGATTATGTGCTGAAATTGATAGTTTCAATGTGTGTGTTCTGCTGCAATTTATTGAAAGATTATATGCTGTAATTGATGGTTTTCAGTGTGTGTGTTCTGCTGGGATTTTGTTAAGGGATTATGTGCTGAAATTGATGGTTTCAATGTGTGTGTTCTGTTGAAACTAGGTGACAGTGTATATGTTGGGGTTGTTACAACATGTGTGGTGTGTGTTCATGCCAAAATGTGTGTTGTGCAGTGAAACTGTGATTTGTTGCCGAAATTGTGTCGGCTGCAGCGAATTAGCATTCGCTGTCGAATTATGTGTTGTGCAGCGAAACTGTGATTCGCTGCCGAAACTGTGTCGGCTGCAGCGAATTAGCATTCGCTGTCGAAACTGAGTTGTCTGCAGCGAAAATGTGATTCGCTGTCGAAACTAAGCCTTCTGCAGCGAATGAGCATTCGCTGCCGAAACTGAGTTCTCTGCAGCTAATTTGTGATCCGCTGCCGAAACTGAGTCTTTTGCAGCGAATTGTGATTCGCTGCCGAAACTGTGACGTCTGCAGCGAATTAACAATTCACTGCCGAAACTGAATCTTCTGTAGCGAACTTGCGATTCGCTGCCAAATTGGAGTTGTCTGCAGCAAATCGCTGTCGAAGTTAAGTTGGCCACAACGAAATTGTGATTCATTGCCGAAAATGAATTGTCTACTACGAGTTACCATTTGCTGCTGAAATTGTGACGCCAGCATCGAAACAGTTTTCGCTGCCGAACTAGCTGCCTGCAGCGAAACAGTTCTTGCTGCCGAATTGGGCAGCCTACAGCGAACCAGTTCTCGCTGCCGATTTCTACAATAAGCCTCCTAGGCAGAAATGACTTAAATGCTAGTAACAATTTCATGGTATGATGGTGTAAAATGTGGAACACTTGAATGTGAACATATAAACTCTTGAAATAAGTGTGGTAACGAATGTGATTCAAAAATACAAATGTATTGATTTGTGACCATTTATGTCTTAGGTGGTGCAGTTGGGATTGGACCATCGTCAAGACAAGAACAACCCACAGGTGGAGTAGGTAGGTGACTTGTACCTTCCTTTTTCATACGTTGAATAATGAAATACTTTATCATGAATATTACCATATTGCGTTAAAACAGATATTAGATTGTTGAATGCTTAAATGTTGACAAATGGTTAATTAGCTTTGGCTAACGGAATTCAAATGGATGACCGGGACGAATGATTGATTAGCTTCGGCTAATGGCATCCAAACAGATGACCGGGACGAACAATTGATTAGCTTCGGCTAATGGCATCCGAATGGATGCCCAGGACAAATGAATGATTAGCTTCGACTAATGGCATCCGAATGGATGGCTAGGACAAATGAATGATTAGCTTCGACTAATGGCATCCGAATGGATGGCTAGGACAAATGAATGATTAGCTTCGGCTAATGGCATCCGAATGGATGACCAAGATAAACGGTTGATTAGCTTGGCTAATGGCATTCGAAGTGGATGACCGGGGTGAGTGAACGGTTAACCTCAGCAAATGATGCTTTAAGAGGATAGCCGGGTTTAAGATTATAGTTGATTGCAAAATTTGGTGTATCTATATGCATTACAAGCTTTTTATACCAATTACATGAAGAAATTATAAATGTTAATGCTTCATTTGACTGCCAGACCGTTTAGTTACCATTATTATTATTATTAAGTAATTGTATTCTCTTAAATGTTTTGTACTACAGTAAGGACGTCACACCAACGAGATATCTAGGAAACCCAATACACAGGAACCTACTTTTGCAAGGAATCATGTAGATGCATTCTAAATCACAATGTATTTTGTATGAATCAATGTACTGAATGTATAACTTTTATTAGATCCTTTTGTTTAAATTCGTAATGGCTATTAGTAGGATAGGAATGCAAACTCATGTCTATGTATGTATATTTTTAATATGAACTTCTAATCATGCAACCATAATATTATGTGTTTATGTAAGATTCACTTTTAAATGAAATGTTGATTGTATGGATTGTATTTTGATGATGTGAGGGATCAGGTTCGCTGATTACCGACACCATGTGTGTCAGGTATTAAAAAAAATTATCGTTGTTTTGGGCTTGAAAAGCCGGGTTGTTACAAATGGCTGAAAAGGGCTCTAACTTTTGATCCAATCGTTGGATCATGCTCATATTTTTACAGTAGTTTCCGGAGGCTGTTTTCATTATGGTAGCGATGAAATTGCAACTTGGTGAATAGCAGGTCTCGTCGTGCCAGACCAACACAACGACTCAAAAGCACCTTAACTTTTGATCCGACCGTTGGATCACTCCCGAACTTTTACAGGAGCTTCTAGAGGCCATTTTACATGTATTAGTTATGGAATCTCTACTCTGTGAAATGAAGGTCCGGTCGCGCCATACCAAAGTAACAGCTCAAAAGGGCTCTAACTTTTGATCCAATTGTTTGATCGTGCTTATATTTTATAGTAGTTTTTGGAGGCTGTTTTCCTTGGCGTAGCCATAAAATCGCTACTTGATGAACATCAGGACTCGTCATGCAAGACCAGCATAATGACTCAAAAGTGCCTTAACTTTTGATCCGACTGTTAGATCACTCCCAAATTTTTACAGGTGTTTCTGGAGAATGTTTTCCTTGGAGTAGATATGGAATCACTACTCGATGAAGCAGATGTCCGGTCACACCAGACCAGAGTAGTGGCTTAAAAAAGCTCTAACTTTTGATATGACCGTTGGATTGTGCTCAATTTTTTGCAATGGTTTTCGGAGGTTGTTTTCCTTGTGGTAGCAATAGAATCGATACTTGGTTAAGAGCAAGACTCGTCATGCCAGACCAACATAACAACTCAAAAGTGCCTTAACTTTTGATTTGACCGTTGGATCACTCCTAAATTTTTACAGGTGTTTCTGGAGGTTGTTTTCCTTGGAGTAGGTATGGAATCGCTACTTAATTAGAACTTAAAAGTGCATTTTTATCAAGGGTTTATATCATTATATTGCACTTGAAGTATAATTAAATTCCTTAACTTGAGCATGTTTTATAATAGCAAGTACAATAACATAAGATATCTTTAATTATGGTAAATGCTTATGTTGAATGCAGGCATATCTCATAATTTAAAGGATTGATTGATGTTTTTAACTATCAAAAGTGAAAAGATAGAGAGAGTTAAGCTTAAAGATGATATTTTGGTTTAATTCAAATTAGAACACCATTCGATTATTGGATCATAAATGGAGCTATAGAACTTGGATTTAGATATGGTTTATATGGATAGAAAGCTAAGACATAGGCCTAAAACTTTTCATGAAGAGTCCAAGATTCAAAAGGGTTGTTTTCAACTTTAAATTGTAGAAACAAAAGAGAAGTCGGAATCTATCCTGCAGCCTAGATACTATTCAGTGTTCAGCCCATATCTCGAGTTCTAGAAGTCCAAATGAGCTCAATCTTGTTTTGTTGAAAAGAGGAGACAAATGCCTAGAACTTTTATGAAGACTATCTATTCAAATTATGATGTTAGCAATGACATGTTGTTCAGACAAGAAGATAATGATTATCACTAAGTCAAGAAGTGGCCACCTACTCAATAATTAGTCATCAAATCAATAGTTCTGAATTTTAACCTATAAAATGAGGCATTTGCCATGAATTTAGGCATCTTGGTGTTTAGATCAAGATCTTTCTCTTGCTCTCTTTCTTTGTATTTTGTAATGTTCAAGTTTTAATCTCATGTTATATTAATCTCTTGTTTATGCTTTTCATTTCCTTTTCTTTACTTAGTTAATGTATGTCATTATTATGTTTCTATTTTGTTTCTTTATGTTTCTCATCTTCATTATGTTTAGCTAAGTTTATTTTGTCAAGGTGAAAAGGGTCAATTAATGGTGTAAGAATAAGTATAGTATAAACTCAACATGAACTTTAATGTTTGATACTAACATGTTTTGTATTTGTTATCTTACTCACTCTTAATACCTTGCTTGTTAAATGATTAATCTAGATTTGTGTTGTCCAACCCTTGGTACAACAAACACTTGGCACTTTCACATCTTACTCGCTAAAACAGAGGTCCTGTCGCGCCAGACTAGAGTAACAGCTCAAAAGAGCTCTAACTTTTGATCCAACCGTTAGATCGTGCTCACATTTTTACAGTGACTTCCGGAGGCTGTTTTCCTTGTGGTAGCAATGGAATTGATACTTGGTTAAGAGCAGGTCTTGTTGTGTAAGACCAGCATAACGGCTCAAAAGCGCCTTAACTTTTGATCCGACCGTTGGATCACTCCCTAATTTTTACAAGAGTTTCTGGAGGCCATTTTCCTTGTAATACCTATTGAATCTCTACTTGGTGAAGTGAAGGTCTGGTCACGCCAAACGAGAGTAACTTCTCAAAAGGGCTCTCACTTTTGATCCGACTATTGGATTGTGCTCAAATGTTTGCGGTAGTTTCCGGAGCCTTTTTTCCTTGTGGTAGCAATGGAATCACTACTTGGTTAAGAGCAGGTCTTGTCGTGCTAGACCATGATAACGGCTCAAAAGCGCCTTAATTTTTTATCCGATCGTTGGATCACTCCCGAATTTTTACAGGAGTTTGTGGAGGCCATTTTCCTTGTAGTAGGTATGGAATCTCTACTCTGTGAAGCGAAGGTCTGATCACGCCAAACCAAAGTAAAAGCTAAAAAGGGCTCTAAGTTTTGATCCGATTGTTGGATCGTGCTCAAATTTTTCCAGTAGTTTATGGAGGTTGTTTTCCTTGTGGTAGCAATGGATTCGCTATTTGGTGAATAGCAGGTCTTGTCACGCCAAACCAACATAACACCTCAAAAGCGCCTTAACTTTTGATCCAACCAATGGATCACTCTCAAAATTTTAAGGGTGTTTTTGGAGGTCATTTTCCTTGTAGTAGCTATGGAATCTCTACTCTGTGAAGCGAAGGTGCGGTCGCGTAAGACCAGAGTAACAACTCAAAATGGCTTTAATTTTTGATCCGACTGTGGGATTGTGCTTATATTTTTACAGTACTTTTTAGAGGCTGTTTTCCTTGGAGTAGCCATGGAATCGCTACTTGGTGAATAACAAGTCTCGTCGTGCCAGATCAGCATAACGGCTCAAAAGCGCATTAACTTTTGATTCAACCGTTGGATCACTCTTAAATTTTTAAGGTTAACTTCCTTGGGTTTGGATTATTATCTTTTTTTTTATCTTTTTTATCTTTTTTTTTCTTAATATATATACATATAATTTAAAACACAATGCATCTTTAACCCATGTAACGACCTTTCGGCTAATGACTCCCAAACCAGTTGGTCTTAGGGTATTAAGTGTTGAGACACCCCTACGAGCTTAGTAACTCGTATTACAGATACTGATACGTAGATAGTACAATGTTTGATTTCCTTAAGCTTTTCTCCTTAACCCATGTAACAAGCTTTGGGCCACTAGCTCCCAAGTCAATTGACTTTAGGGTATTAGGTGTTAAAACACCCCTTCAGGATTAATTGTTTAAGTTAGGAAGGCTACGAAACCAAACTTATCTATGTTTTTATTATCATTAATATTAGCAATTTATTTGTTTTGTTTTTGCAAATTATATACTATCCCTTTCCCTTAGGTATATTGATCCTTACCTGTTTGAAAGTTTCAAAGATTTCAGAGTTGTGATTGACTTTCCTTTGTTTGGTCATGGCATGAGGAAAAGGAAGTGCTAGCGGGGAATCAGTCTTTTCTTTGCAATGTTCAGATTCAACCCCTTCCTTATCCTCAGAGATTGACTCATCATCTTTCTCACAAGGTTCAAGAGTGGGTTTTTCAATAACCTTACGACTACGAAGAGTGATGACTGATTTGACTAGATCCATGTGTTGGCTTCCGGAACTACTTGCATTTGCATTGTATTACCCCCTAGGATTTTACTGTGGTTGAGATGGAAACTTACCTTTCTCTTGAAAATTGAGAGCAAATGTGAACTTTACAAGAGCATCTTTTAGATCTGCCATGGTTTGAGCATTTTTAGTGTTGATTATCTTCTGCTTTTCAATGAATACAAGCAATGTTTTTTCAAGATTTCTTCTAGGAGGTGGAGCATAAGGAAATGCATATCCATCAGAATTTTGAAAATTATGATGTGCTTGAAATGGTGGCTGTGAAGTTTGTGCATTATTGTTAGCACTCTTCCAACTGAAATTTGGGTGATTTCTCCAACTAGGGTTGTATGTTTGCGAGTATGGGTTATGATTGGGCCTTTGGAAACTATTTAAAGCATGGGCTTGTTCATGAAGGCATTCCCTAAAATAAGGCAAAGTTGGACAATCATTTATTGAGTGTTTATTGTTTTCACAGATTTGACACATAATGTCTTGAAAATATTTTAATTGACCACTCATTTTCAATTCTAGTGCCTCAACTTTTCTAGCTACTGATGCAAACTTGGCTTGGAGGTCACGATCTTCCCTAAGGTTGTACATTCCTTCACTAGATGTATGAGGTTGAGTTTTACTTGGTGCCTTATAAGTGCCTGTAGTGTCCCAATTTTGAGAATTTTCAGCTAGCAAGTTTAGGCACTCCATTGCTTCATTAGAGTTTTTATTTTCAAAAGTTCCATTGCACATCAATTCCACCATTTGTCTATCTTTAGGTGTTAACCCTTCATAAAAATGTGAAACTAATCTCTATGTTTCAAAACCATGATGAGGACAACTATTAAGCAAGTCTCGATACCTATCCCAACATTGGTAAAATGTTTCTCCTGGTTTTTGAGTGAAAGTGGTGATTTGTCTTTTGAAAGAGTTTGTTCTGTGAGATGAAAAAAACTTCTTTAAAAATTATTGTTGCATTTCATCCCAAGCACGAATGGATCTTGACCTAAGATTTTATAGCCATGTTTTTAGCTTTATCTTTTATTGAAAAAGGAAAAAGCTTTAATCTAATGGTGTTCATGCTACAATTTAAGTCATTACAGGTGTTACAGACTTCCTCAAATTCTCTCAAATGCAGGTATGGATTTTCTAGATCTGATCCATGAAAAGAATGTAAAAGTTGAATAATGTTTGGCTTAAAATTAAAATGAGATACATTAGGAGGGAAAACTATGCATGAGGGTGCACTTGTTCTTGTGGGATTCATGTGGTCTCTAAATGTTCTAACACGGTTATTCTCATTATTCTTATTATGAAGCGACTGGTTATCTTCTTCAGCCATATTTTCTGAAAATGATGAGGATACCCTACAAAGTCTACCACTTAATATACATGACCAAACTCTCATGCATGTGTAGGAAGAGAATAAAAGTAAGAAAAGGAAAGGAAAGGAAACAAAACAAAACAAAACAAAAAAAACAAAAAAAACAAAAGTTAGATACAAGAAAAGTGAAAAGTGAAAAGTGAAAAGAGAAAGTGAAATAAATATTATAATTTATACAAGAATTTACCTCCTCGACAACGATGTCAAAAACTTGACACGACCAAAGAGTTGATGTCTTCTCTCAAGTGTAGGAGTGTCAAAGTAATTAATAAATAACCCGGCAAGATCGGAGTCGAACCACAAGGAGGTTAACTATATAAACTACAAATAAAGAAATAAATGATAACAAAAAAGGAGTTGAAGAGAGCTTTAAGATGTGATATTGATATAAGGATCAAACAAGGATAAAATAATTGTTAACTTTTGATCCGACCGTTGCATCACTCCCAAATTTGTACAGAAGTTTCTTGGAGTAGGTATGGAATCCCTACTCAGAGAATCGAATGTTCGGTTACGTTAGACGAGAGTAACGGCTCAAAAGGACTCCAATTTTTGATACGACCGTTGGATCGTGCTCAAAGTTTTACAATAGTTTCTGGAGACTGTTTTCCTTGTTGTAGTAGTGGAATTGCTAATTGGTTTAGAGCAGGTCCCGTCGTGCCAGACCAGCATACCAGATAAAAAACGACTTAACTATTGATCCGACTGTTGGATCACTCCTGAATTTTTATAGGAGTTTCTGGAGGATGTTTTCCTTGGAGTAGGTATGGAATCGCTACTCGGTAAAGAGGAGGACAAGTCACGCGAGACGAGAGTACCAGCTCAAAATGTCTCTAAGTTTTAATACGATCGTTGGATCATGCTCAAAGTTTTACAATAGTTTTCGGAGGCTGTTTTCCTTGTGGTAGCAGTGAAATCGCTAATTGGTTAAGAGCAGGTCTTGTCGTGCCAAACCAGCATAACAGATAAAAAACAACTTAACTTTTGATCCGACTGTTGGATTACTCCTGAATTTTTATAGGATTTTCTGGAGGATGTTTTTCTTGAAGTAGGTATGGAATCGCTACTCGATGAAGAGGAGGTCAGGTCACGCTAGACGAGAGTAACGACTCAAAAGGGCTCGAACTTTTGATCTGACTATTGGACCATGCTCAAATTTTTATAGTAGTTTGCAGAGGCTGTTTTCCTTGTGGTAGCCATGGAATCGCTACGAGGTTAGGAGCAAGTCTCATCGTGGCAGACCAACAAAACGACTCAAAAGCGCCTTAACTTTTGATGCGACCATTGGATCACTCCTGAATTTTTACAGGAATTTCTTGATGATGTTTTCCTTGGAGTAGGTTTGGAATCGCTACTTGGCGAAGAGGAGGTCAGGTCGCGCCAGACTAGAGTAAGGGTTCAAAAGGGCTCTAACTTTTCATCTGACTGTTGGACCGTGCCCAAAGTTTTACAGGAGTTTGTGGAGGCTGTTTTCGTTATTGTAGCCATGGATTCGCTACTAGGTTAAGAGTAGGTCTCATCGTGCCTGATCAGCATAACGGCTCAAAAGGGCTCTAACTTTTGATCCGACCGTTTGATCGTGCTCAAAGTTTTTAGTAGTTTTTGGAGTCTTTTTCCCTTATGGTAGCTATGGATCGCTACTTAGTGAATAGCAGGTCTCGTCGTGCCAGACCAACATAACAAATCAAAAGCGACTTAACTTTTGATCCGACCGTTGGATCACTAGTGAATTTTTATAGGAGTTTCTAGAGGATGTTTTTCTTGGAGTAGGTATGGAATCGCTACTCGGTGAAGAGGAGGCCAAGTCGAGCCAGACGAGAGTAACGGCTCAAAATGGCTCTAACTTTTGATACTGTAATAACCTTGATTTTTCTACATTCTTTTTTGCAATATATTGGAAATTTTCAAGTAATTTTTTTTTGATATACAAGTTCCACCAAAATTTCTACCAAAATTTTGGCAGAATCTCCCCTATACTGGTAGGTCCCAAGTTATCGACATATACCCTGTTTACATTTCTAATATCTCACATCTCATAACTCAAAATCATGACCCAATCATCTTGGGTCTCAACCCAACTCATTATCATCAACACAACATCTTATTCAATAACATCATATAATGTAGTTCAAATGAAAGATTCAATTTCAACTATAAACATGCATGGTCAAATAGGTACTAAGAGTTTCAACCATTAGATTAAAGATATACATTCAAATTTACAGATTAATATTACATCTCAAGTTTTAGGAGATAAGTCTTTTAATTTACAAATAATTTACATGGTCAAAAGCAAAAGATAACTAAACTAGTATTACCCTTGGCACGACCTTGATGGAGCTGAAAATAGAAATTAACATGTACATATAAATATAAAAAGATAGTAACAAGCAATAACAATGGCAGACAATAATCTCTACGAAATTTCTTTTGATATATAAAGTTAGGCATAAACCTCTTCTACAATATATATTTTCTATCTATTACCAATATCCATCTAATATCCTATCTCATTTGCCAAGAATAATTCCATCTTGGAAATCTAAACACAACTCAACGGTTTGCGAACACCATCTCCTTATAAATCAATTCTCATTTGATACCAAGATATTCCTCTCTTGGTATCATTAGCTTATCTCATTCTTTTGGATAATTAATCAATATTTTCCCTTTTTTGAATCTGTTGCTAGAAGATAGCCGCCGAAACTAATAAATCTCATTAGTATCATTAGTCTTCTAATATTGGGCTAAACCAATAAATTTAAGAAATACCAGCACTGATGAAACCTCATCGATACCATTAGCAATCCAATCTTGGATAGCTAATCAATGCCATTTGATTCTTCCATTCATATCGAACCCCTTTCATTTTTCTTATTAACATCATATGCATTGTAACCACAGTTGCCAAGTATCAATTTATGCCCTTAGCCAATATCATTATAGTGTTAAGTATCATTGTAATGTATCCTTAGCCACCAACACTATGGTAACCAATTATCTATCAATTCCCCTCCAATCTCCAAATCATTGTGTCTACCTAATAAGCACATTAATTAATTAACTCAATATCTTAGTCATATATTAATTATTTTACTCATAACATTTAGAATTTACTACTTCTAACTTTAATCGATTAATTCACATAATCTTTTCAAAACTTAACTATCCGGCTAACTCATCTCGATTGCCAATAATTCTAGTAGTTTCATATAATTACCCACACAATTGGTTAACCTTTCTCGGTTACCAGTACATCTGGTAATTCCATATGAATTACCCAACCTCCAGCTAACTTCTTTTGTTAGTCAATAAATCCTGTAATTCCATACAAATTAGCCCATATCCAGTTAACTTCCTCGTTAACCAATAAACCCAGTAATTCTCTTAATTACCCAAGAAATCTGGCTAACCCATCTTGGTTTCCAAAGTCAATCCGGTAATTCCATACGAATTACCTAGCATCCGGCTAACTTCTTTTGTTAGCCAATTAATTCGGTAATTCCATATGAATTACCCACCATCTAGCTAACCTCTTTTGTTAGCCAATCAATCCGGTAATTCCATACGAATTACCCTATATCCAGTTAACTTCCTTGTTAACCAATAAACTCGATAATTCTTATAATTACCCAAGAAATTTGGCTAACCCATCATGGTTGCCACATTCAATCCGGTAATTCCATACAAATTACCCCATATCCAGTGAACTTCCTCGTTAACCAATAAACCTGGTAATTCTCTTAATTACCCAAGAAATCTGGCTAACCTATCTTGGTTGCCACAATCAATTCGGTAATTCCATATGAATTACCTAGCACCCGGCTAACCTCTTTTGTTAACCAAATAATTTCGGCAATTTCTCTTAAATTACCAATAATTCTCATTTGTAATAATCACTCAACTTATTCATTTGTTTCATTCTTTTAACATCAATTAAACATAACATAAATATTTAAGAAAAACTAATAATTACAAAATAAGGTGATGAATCACCTACCTAGAATAGGTGTACGTGATGCCACTCCATGCAATTATCCAGTCTCCACAGCTTCCCCTGTACCACTAGGGATTCAATTTTTTATCAACAATACAAGCAACATCACATCTTCATTTAATTCTTTTTCAACTAGTATTCTCAAACCAATCACAAAGAATTTTATTTAAGATCTCATACTCTTACTCATTTTCACGTTTATATTCATTCTTATAATTTTGTTATCAAAACCATCACTCAACAGCAATTCCAAGCAAAGATTGAAATTTGTCTAATTTCGATCAATTTATCTTAACTAATCCAGAACACTATCTAGTGTCTTAATCATAACTAAAGCTGTAAAACTCAGTTTGGGCGTGATTTGTCTCTATGAAAAGCTGAAACATGAAAATACAACTTTTATGAAGAAACCAACTTCAAATTATTTTGTTTTAAGGTTCAAAATCAACAATCACAATAGCCCCTCCTTTATAGCTAAAATTTTGGACAACGAGGATTTTCATTCCTTGGAAATCCTTTTCAACTTCCAACTTATTTTCATCCAAAAACAACATCATCCAAGGTCATTTGGCATCATTAAATCACAAATTCAAACCAATTCTAAAGCAAAATATTCAAACAATTTCTCTACCTCTACAATATAGTAAGATTAGACCAAAAAATAAGGAAACTCGTTCCTTTTGGGATTTCTCCTATTATTATTATTAATACAAATATACGGCAAACCTTAACAATTAATATACTTAGATCATTATCACAACAACAATTTCACCCTACTAGTTGGAATCCATGACAATCTTCATTAACTAATCAATTTGCCAAAAATACTTATGGCTAGCTTTAAAAATGTTTTATTTTCCAAATTTCTTTCATTTCAATTTCTTCATGGTTCCACCCCATTTATATCCACACAACCAACAAGTTAGCTTTGTATTCAATCAACATGTTCATATAGCAATGTTCCTTACTATTCTTACACAATAATCATCCTTCCCCTCATATAAAGAATACACAATTAATCTATACTAATACTAATAACAAGAACATATTTTACCATTACATCTTCCATAAAACCTACAACCACACAATTCTAATTTCATCAAAACATGTATTTAATCAAGCTTACTACATTTTGCCAGAACTAGCAATAGATTCAAAAGGCAATAAGTCATCAACCTCTGATTATTGTTTTAAACCCAACGGTCAGACTACATATCATAGAGTTGTGCATAATATATCTCCAAATCACAATGATCCAACGGTTAGATCTCCCTAGGTCTGCATAAAACCGAGCTTACCTGAAAATGGACGAGCTACTATTCGACATGCACGAAACCTTGCCGGAGAATGAGTTTCCGATCTCCACCATCCATAATGAATGAAACATCTAGGCGCACCACATATCCAAGAATGAGCATGATCCAACGGTGGAAGAGAGAGAAACTAGTTGGTGACCAAACTGCCCTACAAGTGCATTTCCTTTTTGTTTTCCAGGAAATTTCCGATGTTGATTTCTGTCAAACGAATTATATTTCTTCCAATCCCTTCGGTCAGTTAGTAGAGGAGTGTAATAAGAACAACATATCCAAAACACAGCATGATCCAACAGTGAATTCCAAAGTTATGTCCACCAGAACATTATTGGTTTTTCTCCAAAATCTGCAGCTCTCTCTATCCGCTTTTCTCTATTTTTTTTCTTTTCTTTTTTAACCGGTGGCCTCTTTGCAGTTTTATAGGCATCTTTTTCCATAATTACAAATTTTTCCCCTCATGTATTTTATTTTATTTTTCATGTAAACTATCTGGTTTATTTCTGCTTAAATCGCTAGTCTTTACCAAACTCTGATTGAGATGAGATATTTAACCAATGTAGAAAAACATATTAATAGACTTCATGCAAAATTTCATCACAATCCAACGATTGGATTGAGAGCTTTGTTTTCTAATGTAAACTTGTTCAGTTCATGACTTTCCATAAACAATCTAGATTTTTCTTGTTCAATCTTCACAAAAATCATATCAATTATCCTTCTAGACCTTTAAGGTCATTTTATTATTTTGGAATGTATTCATTTTAGGATTTCCACCTTTATTTATTTATCGGGCTTATTACCGTTTCAAAATAACATCACTGATTTTTAATCGGTGCTTGCATCTTCAGTCCTACCCTTTTCATTGCACTATCCTTTATTATAATGCATTCTTTATTACCTCACTTATTTCCTAAAAATATTGTCATTTTTCTCATTGTTTTATCCATCAAAACACGTTATCAGTTTCTCTGTCCTTATGAATTCTAAACCAAAATTCATTTTTTAGAGATCATCTCTTCCATTATATATCATTATTTATCTATTATTTCTAATCTTGGTTTCCATCACTCATTGAAATATTATCACTTTCAGTCTTATGTTTACATGAGAGTTTACACATCTACATATTTAAATAGTAAATTTCCAGGGTTTCACATATACGATCGTTGGATCGTGCTCAAAGTTTTACAATGGTTTCCGGAGGCTGTTTTCCTTGTGGTAGCAGTGGAATCGCTAATTGGTTAAGAGCAGGTCTCGTCGTGCCAGGCAAGCATAACAGATCAAAAGCGACTTAACTTTTGATACGACTGTTGGATCACTCCCGAATTTTTACAAGAGGTTCTGGAGGATGTTTTTCTTGGAGTAAGTATGGAATCACTACTCGATAAAGAGGAGGTCAAGTCGAGCCAAACGAGAGTAACAGCTCAAAAGGGCTCGATATTTTGATTCGACTGTTGGACCATGCTCAAATTTTTATAGTAGTTTGCGGAGGCTGTTTTCCTTGTGGTAGCCATGGAATCAGTACTAAGTTAGGAACAGGTCTCATCATGGCAACATAACGACTCAAATGCGCCTTAACTTTTGATCCGACAGTTGGATCACTCCTGAATATTTACAAGAATTTCTTGATGATGTTTTCCTTAGAGTAGGTATGGAATCACTACTCGGTGAAGAGGGGGTCAGGTTGCGCCAGACTAGAGTAAGGGCTCAAAAGGGCTATAACTTTTGATCCGACTGTTGGACCGTGCCCAAAGTTTTACAGGAGTTTGCGGAGGCTGTTTTTGTTGTGGTAGCCATGGATTCGCTACTAGGTTAAGAGTAGGTCTCGTCGTGCCCGATCAGCATAACAACTTTAAAGGGCTCTAACTTTTGATCCGACCATTTGATCGTGGTCAAATGTTTTAGTAGTTTCCGGAGGTTTTTTTCCTTGTGGTAACTATGGAATCGTTACTAGGTTAAGAGCAGGTCTTGTCGTGCTAGACCAATATAAAAGCTCAATATCGCATTAACTTTTCATCCGACCGTTTAATCACTTGAATTTTTACAAGAGTTTCTAGATGATGTTTTCCTTTGAGTAGGTATGGAATTGCTACTCGGTGAAGAGGAGGTCAGGTCACACCAAACCAGAGTAATGGCTCAAAAGGGCTCCAACTTTTGATCCGAAAATTGGATCGTGCTCAAATTTTTACACTAGTTTCTAGAGGTTGTTTTCCTTGTGGTAGCAATGGAATCACTATTTGGTTAAGAGCAGGTCTTATCATGCCAGACCAGCATAACACATCAAAAGCGACTTAACTTTTGATCTGATCGTTTGATCACTCCGGAATTTTTATAGGAGGTTTTGGAGGATGTTTTCCTTGGACTAGCTATGGAATTGCTACTTGCTGAAGAGGAGGTCAGGTCACGCCGGACCAGAGTAACGGTTCAAAAGGGCTCTAACTTTTGATTCGATTGTTGGATCGTACTTAAATTTTTACATTAGTTTGTGGAGGTTGTTTTCCTTGTCGTAGCAATGGAATTGCTACTAAGTTAAGAGGAGGTCTCATCTTGCCAGACCAGCATAATGACTCAAAAGCGCCTTAACTTTTAATCCGACCATTGGATCACTCCTGAATTTTTAGAGGAGTTTATGGAGGATGTTTTCCTTGGAGCAGGTATGGAATCGCTACTTGGTAAAGAGCAGGTCAGGTCGAGCCAGACCAGAGTAACGACTCAAAAGGGCTCTAACTTTTGATACGACCGTTGGATCGTGCTCAAAGTTTTACAATAGTTTTCGAAGGCTGTTTTCCTTGTGGTAGCAATGGAATCGCTAATTGGTTAAGAGCAGGTCTGGTCATGCTAGACCAGCATAATAGATCAAAAGCGACTTAACTTTTGATCTGACAGTTAGACTACTCCTGAATTTTTTATTGGAGTTTCTAGAGGATGTTTTCCTTGGAGTAGGTATGGAATCGCTACTCGGTGAAGAGGAGGTCAGGGCGCACCAGACGAGAGTAACGGCTCAAAAGGGCTCTAAATTTTGATCTGACTATTGTATCATGCTCAAAGTTTTACAGTAGTTTACGAAGGTTGTTTTCCTTGTGGTAGCCATGGAATCGCTACTAGGTTAAGAGCAGGTCTCGTCGTGCCCGACTAGCATAACGGCTCAAAGCGCTCTAACTTTTGATCCGACCCTTGGATCGTGCTTAAATTTTATAATAGTTTTCAGAGGTTGTTTTCCTTGTGGTAGCTATGGAATCGCTACTAGGTTAAGAGCAGGTCTCGTCGTGTCAGACCAGCATAATAGCTCAAAAACGCCTTAACTTTTAATCCAACCGTTTGATCACTCCTGAATTTTTATAGGAGTTTCTTGAGGATGTTTTCCTTGGAGTAGATATGGAATCGCTAGTCGGTCAAGAGGAGGTCAGGTCGCGCCAGACCAGAGTAACGACTCCAAAGGGTTCTAACTTTTGATCCACCTGTTGGACGTGCTCAAATTTTTATAGTAATTTGCAGAAGCTGTTTTCTTTGTGGTAGAAAAGGAATTGCTACTACGTTAAAAGAGGTCTCGTCGTGCCAGACCAGTATAACGGCACAAAAGCACCTTAACTTTTAATCTAACCGTTGGATCACTCCTGAATTTTTACAGGAGTTTATGGATGATGTTTTCTTTGGAGTAGGTTTGGAATCTCTAGTCAGTGAAGAGGAGGTCAGGTCACGCTAGACTAGAGTAACAACTCTAAAGGGCTCTAACTTTTGATTTGACTATTGGACCCTGCTCAAATTTTTACAGTAGTTTGCGGAGGTTGTTTTCCTTGTGGTAACAATGGAATCGCTACTAGGTTAAGAGGAGGTCTCATTGTGCCAGACCAGCATAACGGCTTAAAAGTGCCTTAACTTTTGATCTGACCGTGGGATCACTCCTGAATTTTTACAGGAGTTTATGGAGGATGTTTTCCTTGGAGTAGGTATGCAATCTCTACTCGGTGAAGAGGTGATCAGGTCGCGCCAGACCAGATTAACAGCTTAAAATGGCTCTGACTTTTGATTCGACTATTGGATCGTGATCAAATTTTTACAGTAGTTTGCGGAGGTTGTTTTCCTTGTGCTAGCAAGGAATCGCTAGTAGGTTAGAAGGAGGTCTCGTCGTGCCAGACCAGCATAATGTCTAAAAAACACCTTAACTTTTTATCCATCCGTTGGATCACTCCTGAATTTTTATAGGAGTTTATGGAAGATGTTTTCCTTGGAGTAGGTATGGAATCGCTACTCAGTGAAGTGGAGGTCCGATCGCAACAGAACAAAGTAATGGCTCAAAAGAGCTCTAACTTTTGATCTGACCATTGGATTGTACTCATATTTTTACAATACTTTTCGCAGGTAGTTTTTCTTGGAGTAGCCATGGAATCGCTACTTGGTGAATAGCTGGTCTTGTCATGCCACACCAATATAACTGCTCAAAAGTGCGTTAACTTTTGATCTGACCGTTGCATCACTCCCCAATTTGTACAAGAGTTTCTTAAGGATATTTTTCTTAGAGTAGGTATGGAATCGCTACTCGATGAATCGAATGTACGGTCGTGCCATACCAGAGTAACAGTTCAAAAGGGCTCTAACTTTTGAAATGACCGTTGGATCGTGCTCCAAGTTTTACAATAGTTTCCGGAGGCTGTTTTCATTGTGGTAGCGATGGAATCGCTAATTGGTTAAGAGTAGGTCTCGTCGTGCCAGATCAGCATAATAGATGAAAAGCGACTTAACTTTTGATTCCACCGTTGGATAACTCCTGAATTTTTATAGGAGTTTCTAGAGGATGTTTTCCTTGGAGTAGGTATAGAATCACTACTCAGTTAAGCGAAGGTCCGGTGGTGCCAGACCAAAGTAACGTCTCAAAAGGACTCTAACTTTTGATATAACCGTTGGATCGAGCTCAAATTTTTACAGTACTTTCGGGAGGCTGTTTTCCTTGTGGCAGCCATGTAATCACTACTTGGTAAATAGATGTCTCGTCGTGCTAGACCATCATAACGGCTCAAAAGCGCTTTAACTTTTGATTTAACCATTACATCACTCCCAAATTTATACAGGAGTTTCTGGAAGATTTTTTTCTTGGAGTAGATATGGAATCGCTACTCGGTGAAACGAGGGTCCGGTTGCACTAGACAAGAGTAACGACTCAAAAGGGCTTTAACTTTTGATACGATTGTTGGATCGTGCTTAAATTTTTACACTAGTTTTCGGGGGCTATTTTCCTTGTGATAGCAATGGATTCGCTACTTGGTTAAGAGCAGGTCTCGTCCTGCCAGACCAGCATAACGGCTCAAAAGTGCCTTAATTTTTTATTCGACCTTTGGATCACTCCCGAATTTTTACAGGAGCTTCTGCAGGCCATTTTCCTTGTAGTACCTATGGAATTTTTACTCTTTGAAGCAGAGTTTCGGTCACACCAAACTAGAGGAACAGCTGAAAAGGGCTCTAACTTTTAATTCAATAGTTGGATCGTGCTTAAATTTTTACAGCAGTTTCCGAAGGTTGTTTTCCTTGTGGTGGCAATGGATTCGTTATTTGGTTAAGAGCAGGTCTCGTCGTGCCATACCAGCATAACGACTCAAAAGCACCTTAACTTTTGATCCTAACATTGCATCACTCCCGAATTTTTACAGTAGTTTCTGGAGGATGTTTTCCTTGAAGTAGGTATGGAATCACTAATCGGTGAAGCGGAGATTCGGTCGTGCCAGAATAGAGTAATGACTCAAAAGGGCTCTAACTTTTGATCCGACTGTTGAATCGTGCTCAAATGTTTACACTAATTTCCAAAGGCTGTTTTCCTTGTGGTAACAATGGATTCGTTAATTGGTTAAGAGTAGGTCTCGTCGTGCCACACCAGCCTAATGGCTTAAAAGCGCCTTAACTTTTGATCCGACCGTTGGATCACTCCCCAATTTGTTCAAGTGTTTCTGGAGGCCATCTTTCTTGTAGTAATTATAGAATCTCTACTCTATGAAGCGGTGATCCGGTCACGCCAAACGAGATTTACTTCTCAAAAGGGCTTGAGCTTTTCATCCGACCTTTGGATCGTGCTCAAATTTTTACAGTAGTTTGCGGAGGCTGTTTTCCTTATAGTAGCAAAGGAATCGCTAATTGGTTAAGAGTAGGTCTCGTCATGCTAGACCAGCATAACGACTCAAAAGCGCCATAACTTTTGATCCCACCATTGGATCGCTGCCAAATTTATACAAGTGTTTCTGGAGGGCATCTTCCTTGTAGTAGCTATAGAATCGCTACTCGATGAAGAGGAGGTCCGTTCGTGCCAAACCAGAGTAACGGTTCGGAAGAGCTCTAACTTTTGATCAGACTGCTTCATCGTGCTTAAATGTTTATAGTAATTTGCGGAGGCTATTTTCCTTGAGGTAGCAATGGAATTGCTACTAGGTTAAGAGCAGGTCTCGTCGTGCCAGACCAACATAACGACTCAAAACTGCTTTAACTTTTGATCCGTTGGATAACTCCTGAATTTTTACAGTAGTTTTTGGAGGCAGCTTTCCTTGTGGTAGCAATGGAATTGCTAATTGGTTAAGACCTTGTCTCGTCATGCCAGACCAATGGAATTGCTACTAGGTTAAAAGCAAGTCTCGTCATGCCAGACCATCATAACGACTCAAAAGCGCTTTAACTTTTGAACAGTTGGATAACTCTCAAATTTTTACAGGAGTTTTTGAAGGATGTTTTTGTTGGAGTAGGTATGGAATCGTTATTCGGAGAAGCGGAGGTTCGGTCGTGCCAAACAAGAGTAACTGCTCAAAAGGGCTCTAACTTTTGATCCAATCGTTTGATTGTGCTTAAATTTTTACAGTAGTTTCCGGAGGTAGTTTTCCTTGTGGTAGCAATGGAATTGCTAATTGGTTAAAAGCAGGTCTCGTTATGCCTGACCAGCATAACGGCTCAATAGCGACATAACTTTTGATCCGACCTTTGGATCGTGCTCTAATTTTTACAGTAGTTTGCGGAGGTTGTTTTCCTTGTGGTAGTAATGGAATCGCTACTAGGTTAAGAGCAGGTCTCGTTGTGCCAAACAAGCATAACGGCTTAAAAGTGCCATAACATTTGCTCTGACTGTTGGATCACTCCTGAATTTTTACAAGAGTTTTTGGAGGATGTTTCCTTGGAGTTGGTATGGAATCGCTACTTGGTGAAGCAAAGGTCTGGTCCCGCCATATCAAAGTAACGGTTCAAAAGGGGTCAATGTTTTGATCCGACCGTTGGATCATGCTTAAATTTTTACAGTAGTTTTTGGAGGTTGTTTTCCTTGTGCTAGTAATGGAATCACTATTTGTTTAAGAGCAAGTCTCGTCGTGCCAGACCAACATAACGTCTCAAAAATGCTTCAACTTTTTATCCGACCGTTGGATCACTCTTGAATTTTTACAGGAGTTTCTGAAGGATGTTTTTCTTGGAGTAGGTATGGAATTGCTAGTCAGTGAAGCAGAGGTCCGGTCGCACCAGACGAGAGTAACGGCTCAAAAAGGCTCTAACTTTTGATCCGACCATTGAATCATGCTCAAATTTTTATAGTAGTTTCCAAAGGTTTTTTTTCCTTGTGTAAGCAATGGAATTGCTAATTGGTTAAAAGCAGGTCTCGTCATGCCAGACCAGCCTAATAGCTCAAAAGCGCCTTAACTTTTGATCCGACCGTTGTATCACTCTCGAATTTTTACAAGAGTTTCTTGAGGATGTTTTTCTTGTAGTAGGTATGTAATCGCTACTAGATGAAGCGGAGGTCCAGTCGTGCCAGACTAGAGTAACGACTCAAAAGGGCTTGAACTTTTAATTCGACCGTTGGATCGTCCTTAAATTTTTACAATGGTTTCTGGAGGTAGGTTTCCTTAAGGTATAAATGGAATCGCTAATTGGTTAAGAGCAGGTCTCGTCATGCCATACCAACATAACGGCTCAAAAACGCCTTAACTTTTGATCCGACTATTGGATCACTCCCAAATTTTTACAGGAATTTCTAGAGGTTATTTTCCTTGGAGTAGGTATGGAATCGCGTCTCGGTGTAGTGGAGGTCCGATCACACTAGACAAGAGTAACGGCTCAAAAGGGCTCTAACTTTTGATCCAACCATTGGATCATGCTTAAATTTTTACAGTAGTTTCCGGAGGCTGTTTTCCCTATGGTAGCCATGGAATCGCTACTAGGTTAAGAACATGTCTCTTCATGCCAGACCAGCAAAACGCCTTAAAAGCTCTTGCATAGAGTCCCTAAAAGTATTGTATCTGATCATGATGCAAAATTCCTAAGCCATTTTTAGAAGACTCTTTGGAGGAAGCTTGGAACGAAACTATTGAATGTCATCTGCAAACTGATGGACAAATGGAGGTAGTGAACCGAACTCTTTCTTCTTTGTTGTGAGCTATTATAAGTAAAAATTTGAAGAGTTGGGACACTTGTTTGCCTATTGTGGAGTTTGCTTATAATCGTAATATGCATGGAGCTATAAAATTTTCACCATTTAAAGTTATGTATGGTTTTAACGCTTGTGTTCCTATTGATCTGGTGTTTGTTCCAATTAATGAGAAGACTTCTATGGATGGGGTTAAAAAGGAAGAAATGATGAAAAAACTCCATGAACAGGTTCGATCTCATATTAAGGAGAAGACGACAAAGTATACCAAGCATGCTAATAAAGGGCGGAAAATGGTCAGGTTTGAGCCGAGAGATCTTGTTTGGATTCATCTTAGCAAAGGTAGATTTCCAAGCAAGTGAAAGTCCAAATTGATGCCGAGAGTTGATGGAAAATTTTAGGTTGTCAAAAGGGTGAATGATAATGCTTACAAGGTTGACCTTTCTAGTTAGTACAATGTTTCAACTACTTTTAATGAAAAAGACTTGTCACCTTATTTGGAAGATGTTGATGATTCTGATTTAAGGACAAATCACTTTCAACCCAAGGGTGATGATATGCATCATGATTCTAACATGGAAGGGGTTGATTCTAATTTTTATGGGCATTCAGATGGTCCAATAACAAGAGCTCGAGCAAAACAACTATAAAGTGCCTTAACAAGTCAGATTAGCACAACTGAAGCTTCGATGAGTTTAAAGGTTTACGAACTAAATGAAAATGGTTCATATATGTTTGTTTGTCTACAATTAACGCTTGGATCATGATTTGAGAATTTTGATGAGTTTGGGTTTGCTGTCAGTCCATGGACTAATTTTGGCCTAAATTTTGCTCCTGTTTAATGCGTGGCAAAATAAAGCCTATTCTACATGGTTTTCAAGTTCAAAATATCATCTTTTCATATTGTTTAACCATGAATGCATTGGAGTTTTGTACAAAAAGTTATAGTTGTTTTAGTTTTTTGTGTCTGTTTGTCTGCTATAAGTCAAAAACACGTGATATTTATTATTTGTCTAGTTTTTTTTAACAAAGTCATTTATTTGGTCTCCATTATGTTATTTTGGTATTTCCTAAACTTTGAGAGTTGTTCCAAATATATAATGATGTTTCAGACCATATTTTGTGACTTTTGATAATAATATGAAACTTAATTATAATTTACTCCTGTACAATTTATCACGGTTGATATTTTACTAGTTGTGTCAATTGCTATGACAAAAACAGAATCTACTCTCGAGAGAGAAATCTCAATTACACCGAGATGCCTGGGTAACAGGATCTATCTGATGAGTGTGGGTTGACCATGGATTAGGTATAAAGCAGGTACCCATCCAGCGATATCCCTACTTATGTGGAAAATGGATGTGAATGTTAGCAAATTTATTGACGACAAGGACCGATTTGATTTTATATAGACCTCAATTTTGGACACGAACGAAAGTGCTTTTCTTGAGTGTTCCTTGTAACTTCATACATGAATTGGAAGATTTTATTAATAGAAGGAAGGAAACACTTGAAATCTATGGCGTGGTATCATATTGCTTGACTATATTTTAAACATCAATATCAAATACAAGTAAGATGTAAACAATAGAGGAAAGATTTTGGCTTTCGTTTGAATAAAATCAATTAATTATGCTAGCTAGCCTCCTTCATACTTCTCCCTTTTGATTTAAATAATTCTCTACTTGTGCATTTTCCTAAACTAATGAAACAGGTAGGCAGATGTTTATTGTGTGCAGCACCTGGCAAGTCAAGGGGCGAATTTTTCATCAATTGACTCTGGCAAAATCTCTGGAAGCTTATAGGAAGGAAAGCCAATTTTCCTAGGCAAGTTAAAACATGGAAGAATGAAAATGAAACAGCTCAATACATTCAAAAGGGATCCCTGCAAAATATAGTGTTAGAATTCCCTCAAACAAGGCACCTACAAACACCTAATCCTTCACTGGATATATAAACCCTGTGCACTCACATATAATGATGCATCAGTGCATAACATCCTCGTAATAAACATAGTGCTGTCTGCCTGTATCAACACTATTTCCAAGAGCAACAACAAAGACTTGTTAATCCCACACTAGTCTGGGTTAGCCTTTTCCAAGTATTATTTTAAAAAAAATGTTCTGAGCATAAGCACTGCGTTCGGATTTTACTTGGATCAAAATAATGCCACATATATTTAATTGCCTTAGAATAAGTGCAAACACACATCTATGAATGTAAGCCCATGAACACAAGGCACGGAGTGACCTAGTGAACAATAGTTACTCTGAAGGTGATGGATTAGGTGAGACTGGATTCAGCTTGCCAGTTTCTTCCTTGGGACAGATGAAAATCCTATGGACCGCTGATAGGAATTCCCTGCATTTTTAAATAACAGTAGCACCAAATTAATTCACAGCTAACCATTACAAAGGCAGCAAAAAATAATGCCATGAAATGCTACTTCGTTTCTTTCTTTTTCCTTTGTTTTTTGTTGAATACTATACAAGCTGTTCAGAGCTTTTGATACTTAACTGCCATGGGCAATCTGCAATCTGTATCATGTCCCCTTCATTGTCCGAGTACGCTACACACCACCCGCTGGTCCCATCGATCAAACTTCCTTGGAAGTCAAACATCAGGTCAAGCTCACAAATAAGTTCACTGTACCCATCGAATTGTGTGAGATCAACTGATCTTCCTAGTACAGTTCCATATTTGAGCACCTGAAAGAAAGAAAACTATCTCAAAATTAAAATAAGAAAACAATCATTCGGCACATACAGGGTGCGCCAAAGAAATTTCATGAAGGACGATTATAAATGATGACTTCATTGGCCTTCTCATTAAATGATGTAATTTGAATGGGATCCCTTACCAAGAAAATTAGTTTTTTTTTTTTTTGCTTGTAGTTGTTTTAGTGCCCGTTTGGTAATGTAATAAAAATGTTTTTGTTAGTGAATATATCTTATAGTTAATCGGTTCGTTACACATAATACTGATTTTATTCATGTAAAACATATTTATTATTAATAAAGCTTTTTTTATCTTTAATATTCAATTATATTTAATTAATGAATCAAATATTTCTTACTTAGCTTTGAATGAATTTAAATTTATTATTAAGAGCAAATATTGTTCTTTTTATAATAATGGTGTTTTTATATGAATTCAATTATTATACAAATAGTTTGCATATACTTGATTTTAAAATGATCATGTTCAATATAAACTCCAAGAAGAATATATTAGATAATGAATATCTTTCATATTTATGGCATTGTAGACTAGGTTATATTAATGATTACATAAAGAAGGATGTTTTGATCTTTTTTATTATGAATCGTACAAAACTTGTTAAGTTTGTATATTAGGTAAGATGACCAAAGAATTGTTAGTTCTAATATATACAAAAGCATGTGGACCAATGACGATTCGTGTCATATGTGAATATACTTATTTCATTACATTTACTAATGACCATTCTAGATATGGTTATGTGTATTTAATAAAACATAAATCTGAATCATTTGAAAAGTTTAAGCAATTCAGAAATGAAGTTGAAAAAACTCTGAAAAGAGTATCAAAATACTTTAATCTAATCAAGGTGGTGAATACTTGAACCAAGTATTTCAAGATTATTTAAAATATAATAAGATTCTCTCACAATGAAAACCTTCTAGAACACCACAATTTAATGGAGTTTCTAAAAAGAAAAATCATACCCTATTGGATATGGTATGGTTCATGATAAACTATACAAACCTTTTACCTTCTTTCTAGGGCTATGCCCTGCAAAATGTTTCTTACCTTTTAAATAGAGTTCCTTCAAAATTTATTGATAAGACTTTATATGAGATATGGAATGGTAAGAGACCAAACCTATCATACATAAATATTTGGGATGAAATGTTTGTGAAGCATTTAATATATGAAAATGTAGAAGTTAAGTCAGATAATATTAAGTTTATAGGGTATCCAAAAAAACTAGTTGGGTATTATTTCTACCATCCTATTGAGCAAAAGGTGTTTATCTTAAAATATATTACCTTTTGTAGTGAAAGAATTTGTTCTTGAAAATATCAATAAGCGGAAAATAGAACTCCATGAAGTTTTCTTAATGTGATATGTAGATGACATAATATTGATAGGAAATGACATTCTTTTACTCTAATCAGTAAAGATCTAGTTGTCCAAGAATTTTTGCATAAAAGATATAGGAGAAGCAGCCTATATATTAGGAATAAAGATCTATAGGATAGATCTAGAAGATTATTTGGATTGTTTCAATCCACGTACATAGATAAAATGCTAAAACGATTTAGCATGAAAGAATTCAAAAGAGAACACTTACTTATTTCACAAGGAATACATCTTTCCAAAAATATATTCTAAGACACGAATTGAGAGAGATATGATGAAAAAGATTCCTTATGTTTTGGCTATAGGATCCATTATAAATGTGATGCTATGTATAAGACCACATATATCTTATGCTTTGAGCATAACAAGTAGATATCAATCTATTCCAAGTCAAAGTCACTAAAGGATAGTTTAGAATATTTTGAAGTACTTAAAAAAAACTAAGAATGTCTTTATGATCTATAGAGGACATGAATTGGAAGTTCATAGTTATTCAGATGCTAGTTTTCAATCTGATATTGATGATAACAAATCTCAGTCAAGATATGTTTTTACTCTAAATAATGGTGTGGTTAGTTGGAAGAGTCACAAACAAGAGATCACAATAGATTTTACAACTGAAGTTGAAATCATCTAGGCGTCAGAGATGGAAAAAAGGTTATTTTGATCAAGAAGTTCATCACTGAACTAGGCGTGATTCCTAGCATTGTTTATCCAGTAACCATGAACTATGATAACAATGGAGCCATTGCATAAGCAAATAAACTAAGGTCTCATCAAAGATCCAAACATTTATTGATACAATTCAACCATGGATTTATCATAAAAGACCTTCGATTTTATGCTTGGGTTTGATGGGGAGGCCATTTGGCCAAGATTGTGTTTTTTTCTTGGGATTTAACTTGTGTTCCATACGACTATGATGAGTTTTTGGCATGGGATAGTTTTAGGCAGCCTTTGTTTGTACATGATGATGGATTCAGTCAAATCTCTTTGATGGTTTCAGTTCAGCCCATGTATGGGTCTGATTTGGACAGCAAAGTAAATTTGTTGGGAGCTTGTATTAGGTCTGATTTGAGTTATATTAACGAGTATGGGTTTGAGCCACAATACTTGGACGAATTAAGATGTTAGAATGTTTTTGTACAAGGATCAGCAAAATATTATCCTAGAATTGAATGGGAAATTCATTCATTATTGGCCCTATTATTTAGGAGAATATTTAGCAACAAAGAAAGAAGTTTTCTAGTCATTAAAGGAAACTAAAGAGAGCTGTCAGATCTGAATCCTAAACTTGGAAGGATTATTTAATATTAAAGATTTGATTCTCCTAGTCAAGGAAGAAAAGTGATAGGTGGTTGCAAGGAGAATTAATTTCTAAGAATATTTTTCATATTCTAAAGGGAAATCCTAGCCCTATAGGGAAATAAAACTTTAACAATTAAATTTCTATTTAAATCAGATTTGCTAGCATCTAAAGGACTTTAAAAGTTGACTAAGCAATCCTAGAGTATCTAGGAAGGTGGATCTCGGCCAAGAGTTATTTAAGCTATGAAATTAAGATATTTTATCTTTTTTTTCTTTTTATTATATGCGGTTCAACAAGTTACTACCCAAACTTGTTGTTTTCATTATTATTTCTATGTTTAAGCTTAATTAATACTTTGGTTTTAAACTAAGATCTAAGATTTGTTTGGATTAGGGTTTAGAATTGCTAGTAAAAGTTTTAGGTTAGTTTTTGTAAATGGATCAATGCAACTCATAAAGGTAGATCCGTTAAGGTTTTTAAACACATGTAAAGCCTAAATTTGTTTTTTAAAAAAAACACTTTGATGAATAATACATCTGAACTTTTCAGTTTTAACGTCGGAGAGAAATTCTTGCATTCTTTGGTTCTTGAAAAACCTAAATCTGACTTATCGAAGATTAACTAGCTAGCTTCGTGACGTCATTCAACTTCATTCCAATAGTGTTGGTGTCTTAGGACAAGTTTTCATTATGTCACACTCCTATCAAACCTCTTTCAGCTTTTCGAGATCAGATCTCAATCTTAATTGTGAATTGCATGACCATGTAATAACGAGGTTCGCATCATTTATTTAGGTGATTCTATTTTATTAGAGAAATTATAGAAAGAAAAGATATAAAATTGTTATAATTATGATATTTATATTGCATCAACACATTATTCCTAAATATTCTTAGTCAGTGTTCTATTAAAATTGGACATTAATTAAAGTTGTTAAGACCGATGTATATTATGTTCCTTTATGGAAGAAAGCAGCTGCTCTCATAAACTAAGGTATGTGGGATACCTAAAACTAATATGCAAGTACTTGTTAAATGACATGTAAATTGAATTGGTCCACAAGAGAGTTCCATATGGAGAAATCACATGTCTATGAAAAGGATCACATAATAGTTGTGTAAGTGATCCTTAGACTTGATATTACTAAGTTATCTTATATATGGAGTGTTATATTTTGATCATGATCACATTTTGTCCTAATCAAAGGTAGCAAATGAAAAGATGTTGGGTATAACATAAACTATATAAAAGTATTTGAGTAATCAAGAGAGAATTCATCATCCTAGGTAAATTAGAGAAAATATTTCATCTATTCTCAAATAGTATTGATTATGAAATTCATGGCCAAGGTGGAATAAAATCTTAAAAAGAGTTTTAAATCTTATTCAAATAATCAATTATTATAGTGTTGAAAACTAACATGATTTAACAAATCACACATATTTCATACTATAATAACTAAATCAGAACATTCATGATGAAGGGATAATAATTACACTAAGAAAATAGTCACCAAAAAGTTAAGTCAAACCACTTGTGACTTTCTTAATATTTAGAAGATCTTGACAGGTTGCTAAATATTATATTTGATCTTCTAATATAAGTCAATCAATTGTTGAATTGATAATAAATTAAATTATTTAATCTTATTTTATTTAAGATTATAATTTATATTTGGGTCAACTTATTAGAGAATCTAATGGATCACATACAAAATAATCATTGGTCAAAAATTAAAATGGAATGATTAATCAAGTATAACTTAATTGTAAATACATTTTAAAAATTCAAGACTAGAATGTAATTAATAAAGATGATTACAATTCTAGACCTAGAAAAAAATCAAATATGGACTTGATCGAATAAATTTATAAAATTATTTTAAAATAATATATGTAATATTATTGAATGGGAAATATGGTATTTTGTTATTTATAGGGTTTTAAAATTTCTCTATAAATAAAATGTCTTTTCTAATGTGACTAGAGTACAATACATAAACACCTAAAACATAAAAGAGTTAGCACCCAAAAGTATAACAATTTCTCTCTCCTAAAAGAGTTTAGGAGATTTCTCATTGATGGTTGTGTGAATTACCATTAGAGACTGAATATTTGAACAGTTTATGGTTTACGACAACCCAATCTTAAAGTAAATATTCAAAGCCAAAAAGAACATATAATCTTCAGGTAATATTCACATGAAATCTAAACTACTTTAAATATGTCTAACGGGATCTTTGGGACTCCTAAAAAAATTTAAATTTATTGTTTCTATTGTATATATGTATTTAGAGAAACCCAACAATTTTTACTCCCACCACAATACCAAAAGTGTTTAATAAAAAATAAAAAAGAGAGCTCTCACCACACACTTTTAGCTACACCTAGAACCAAGCATCAGTTTGATGCTTATGCAATGGACAATTCTGAACACAAATGTTTTTTTAATATATTTTAAATTGTTTGTCCATTTATTGCTTGGTTTGTAGCATGATGGGTCTTGGGGAGAGTGGAAGTACAATTATTATCCTCTATTCAAATTTCTTCTTCTTCTTTTTATTTCTGATGTTATCCTATTAAATCTTGACATGCATTCTAAGATTATATATATATAAAAAAAATCCAGGGTAAAATAAATAAGAAATAACATGCATGTGCCCTTTTTTTTAACACTTGATGAAAAAAATAACAAATGCTTGAAAATAACAAAAACATGTTAATTTTTTAGCTATAACATAATATTTTCATTATTTTTTATTAAAGTTTATTTTTTTTCATTTTAGTTGTGCACCACTTTTTAACAATAATTTTTCCCAAACACATTCCAAAAGCCACAACTGCAGCAAAAACCAACAGCATTACCAAATTAAGCCTTAATGTATGCAGCTCCTCTAAAAATGCAATTCAAAAGGTCTACTTCCTAAAACACAAGAAAGAAAAAAACTAGAGACAATAGAATACCTTTGTGCAACTAGGAATAGCAGCCGAGGAACAGTTCCTGCATTGTTTATCAGAATTAACACCTGACGTACTCTTTGATGGCTCTGAAACACTCGACTGAGATGTTAGGGGAACATAATTGTGATTTTCAAGAACAACAGAAGTGGCAACTTGTGGTGAAGGGAGCTCCGGTGGATTATTTTCTAAATTGACACCGAAAAGCATATAACTGCTGCCACCACTGTGCGGGGCAGCAAGTGGAACTTCGTTTGCATGCTTCAGTTCAAAACCTCTCCACTTCTGAGACCCAGAATTGTGAGACACAAATGGAACTGACAAGCTTCTGCTTCCAACAGCATTATCATGGACTCCATAAGAGCTAGGTGTGGAGCACCAGCTATTAGGATTACCCAGCCTTGCTATGTTTCCACCAGGAAATGATACTGTACTGCTGGGACACGGATAAACGGGGCCATGCATCCAAAACAGCTCCTGATTATCTTTTCCGATTGGTGAGAAGTTCCATTCAGGATTTGGAGGGGAAAGCAAATGTGCTATTGTAGGCGGTTTAAATGCACCAAATTTATTAGCACCCGTATCCCTATCTACTTGACCTTGGAAGACCTTTAAGTGGCTTCGATTTGCATACTCAACTGAACTATGCAATAAGCCTGATAGTAAAAGGGAATTTCAGAACATAAATTGCAGAAGCAAACACTTTACTTCCAATTTTCTATTATTAGGAGAAGCCATGGATAAATAGCAACTGACCATCCTTGACAGAGATAAGAAACCTAGGCAGTGATGTGTCTGCTATACATGCCTTCTTTCCTTGATGTACAAGAGAAGCATGCTTCTTTCTTATAGGTTCTATAGGCTCAATGTTCCAGGGAGAAACACGTTCTGGATGCACGAATGCATCTGAAACAGCATCCCATTTTACCTATAAAGGCTCAAGATTATTAAATAGTAAAAAAATTGGAATCTATTTAAGAGGCTAGATAATGTATTTAAATCATAGAAAATGGCTTGTTACCTTGAGAATCCTCCATTCTGAGTTGGGCCACCGAATATGATCAACATCTTCAGCACCAACTACAGTGCCCTCACATCTTTCGATCCTAAAGGTACTGATGACAAAAGGAAGGAATTATATGCCATAACTGTGCATTGTTGTCACGTATTTACTGTTTATAGAATGTGAAATCACAGTAATATTGAATAGCTAAGCTGTTCTTCCAAATTCATCACAGATAACAGATAAAATGCCATTAACAGTTGGCAGATCCAGGAATCCTAAGATTTTCAAATATGTTAAAGAGTGCAAAATGTTCCAAAAGTTTTGGCACCTCTGTTCTGTGCATTCCTCTCCTTCAAACTGCATGATGAATCTTGTCCCAATGGAGTACTCAATTTCAGCTGACTTCATGTATTGATCAAATGGAATGATAAATTCAGCAGGACTTGTCCTGAAAAAGAGATAAAAAGTTCTTTTCTCAAATCATAAAAACATAGCAAGCCCATTCCAACTGCTAGAGTCAACGACCCATTCCTAAAGACTTCATAAATCATCACGTAACTATTACTCACCAAGGATGGAAGAAGATTGTAAAAATGCTTCCAGTAGAAATGGCATGGGAAGCACTGGAAAGTATTCCAAGTTGCATGCTATGGGCAGATACGACATTCGCTGATAAATTGTTCTCTAGTTTCATTGCTCGACGGACCCCAACCCGAAGTTCTCCAGATTCGCCTCTGAAAACAAATATTGTTATTCATCTGACAAATCAAGAGATATCAATAAAACTGGAGCCTGTAACATATTACAATTACTCTAAAATTAATATAGATACAAAACAGGACTTATAGCCTCAAAATTTATCATTGTTAGTCACTGAAGGCAGTGCTTAGTGGATACATGAAAACATCAGTTGTAAAAAGAATATTTAAGTAAATGTCAAATCCTTTGACACACAAACACCAATGAGAGAGAGAGAGAGAGAGAGAGAGAGAGATTACCGAAGGAAGATAAAAGAATCCCCAGCAACAACCCTTTTTGAAGAGATAAATGTGCTCCAACCACCAGTAAGCAAATGCCTCTTTGGTTGGCCTACAATGATTCAGGCAAAAACAAAGGTTAAAAAGAAATATTTTCCACAAAACATTAGAGATTCATATGATAAATTTTTTATTGGTGTTAATTCATTGAAGTGAGCCTATTGTCATTTCATTTTGAAAGCTAAATAGATTTTCCTTTTCTTTTCCCTCAGCATTATGTAGAAACAGAAGAGAATTTTGAATCTTGAAAGAAAAACACTTCATCCATATGAACATGATAATATGGACATAAGATAAAAAAAAAAAAAAAGCTATGCTTCCTTTTTCACACACAAATAAGCTCACATGATCATGCATGTCCCTGAGCACTGCATTGACAAATAGAAGTACATATGAATTATTGCAGGCCTAGATGTTTCGAGATCTATAGTTAAGTAGGATTTACCTCTATAGATATGTCTAAAGCGCCATTCAGAACCATGCAAGTCTTTGGCGACAAGTTCCTGTGCTGGGGGTTGCTGAGACTTGTCCTGCACCACCACTATAACATGTGAATACAAAATCTCCTCGTACAAATAGTTCATCATAGGTTGGCGAATTGCAATTATTCAATAGGGGAATTGATCCCCATCTGCCTAACACAAAGAAGTTATCTAAGAAAATCATGTGTAGTGAATAATGACTAAAAATGACAGCTCAACGGGTTCAGACTGTACAGTATGATTTGATGTTGTTGATTGCTTAAATAAATCACTGTAAGGATACTAACCAGAGGTGGAAGGGACTCTTCTGCATGTCGCTTTGGAACAGAGAATCCACCTTGTGTGCTTGTGTCAGATGGAGTAAGTTTCTTGGTAAAGGATAGCACACGAGTTTTTCTATGCAACAGAAGGGACTCTCCATCCTTGTTTGAGCTTAGCTCATCTCCCTGCAGGCAAACAACACATAAAAATTGTGATAGCTGAGGTAAATAATAAAACATTTATAAACAAGGTTTAGGAAAATTATTCGGGCATCTCCATGGAAGTTTAATGGACAAATTTTATTTTCTGATTTTCCATTGTCAAGAAAATGAGTACAGTCATGTATATTAATTAATCAATAAGATCTGAATATAAATAGAAATACCATCGTCGAAAAACCAAATGAATCCACTCATGACTCATTTATGAACATAACATATTGCAGATTGGATCACAATATCAGCAGCTAGCTAACCTCTGCTACTGGAAGCAAATTTATGTGGGCAAACACCTCATCTGTTTTAGCTTCAGCCTGCAAGATGACAATAAACACTAAGAACACTACAAGACTCCATAACTACACAAAATGCAACAAATTTTTAACCTATCTGATTCTCAGACCATATAATTCACACACATCATTCCAAATAAATAAAACAAACAAACAATGACCTGAATGTGGCATACCTTAAGTTGAACATGGACGACCTTGCAGAGGATCTTGTAAGGTAAATCGTAGATGGGCATTGCCGTCTTACTATCTTCATTCAAGAATGCAGCAACCTGTAGCAGATTACAGAACACCATATAAATGAAACGTACATGGCAAATAAAATTAACATTTAGTTTTCTAAACTTTTGTGTGGGTATTCACAAACGAATTCAGAACCATCTTGTAATGCATTAAAACATTTTGGGAATCCAGTAGAAGTAATCTTGTCTTGTTTCTTTTAAATTCACACTCGTTGATGGAAACAATTCAAGGCAATAATTCTCGTACGAAACAAAATGGAATAAAATCTTGTTTCTTCATTACACACACACACACACACACACACACACACACACACACCCCATTGAAATGTGCAAAAAATCAAGTGACAGATAAATTCCAGAAAGAAAAAAAAAGCAATTAAACAGAAAAAAGTAGAACCTGTTCCAGGTGACCCTGTGGGAAGTAGAAAACCTTGTCACCAACTCGCGGTACATAAACTAGAGGACCGGCGCATGCATACCACAGTTCAGTATATAGATCGTTTTTATTTTCTGAGACATCATGAATATATAAAGATTAAAAAAGATCAACTACGAAATTAAATTCACATGTCCCAAAATTAAAAAAATTTCATTTCAGGTTCCCAATTCTGGTTGAATGAAGAGACATAACAAACTTTCTTTTTATATATATATATAAAAAAAAACAGGAGTGAAATAAGAAAGAAAAACATACTGAAACATTAAAGAAAATTTATGCTCTATGTCTACAGAAAACACCATCTAAATATTTCACAATGTATAACAAAATAAGGATGGTAATAAAAAATAAAAGTAGAAAATGGGAAAATTTGGAGGGAAAAAAAAACCTTGGGGGTTGTGAGGAGGAGGAGGCAAGCCATTGTTGACCCATTTTGTGGTCTCAAGTACTCCAACCTCATGACTTCCTGACGTCTTTGCTTCGCCAACGACACTCCTCTTCTTACCCGTCTCTCCCTTTCTCATTTTCGCTAAAAACAAGATTGATGCAAGTAAAAATGAGAAAGAGAAAAAGGCCCTGCCCTTACCCCTGCTTGTGACTGGCTGACAACACAGTCTAGAAGAAGACAAATAACAAAGTTAACAATCAGGTGTCCCGTGTCCACCTATGCAATGAATATTGTGATACCATTACTGATTTTGCTCTTCTTAAATTTTTGATCCGTTTCTTCCACCACCGCCACGCCACGCCCTCAGTGCGTAACAAACATTGGTTTGCTCGAATTGCAATGTAACGTTTGAAATTGAAGTGCAACGGGGGAGGAATACCAGATGGAGATGCCGGTTTGTTGCGCTACTTCTTGTGCATCACACTAGCTAAAACTGCTCTTTCTTTCTTTCTATCTCCGTGAATGTGTGTGAGTGTGTTTCTCTGAACAGTAGGGAGGAGAAAGGTAGTAGTGGCAGTACTATTTGTATTTCTTCATTCTCTTGATAATTAGAAGCTGAAAGCCATATGGGGTCAGTGTTTTGCTCATTTGTTTTCTGTATTGGCGATACTTGCCACTTTGCTGGCCGATTTCTTCTATGTGTGCTTTGATTGCCTATGCACCTTGCTTTTACCCTTTCTGCCGTGGCAATCTCCGTCCCCTCTCCTTCATATTTTTCTCTTTTTCTATACTTTGTCAGCTGACACCGTGTCCCGCCCCTTGTCTTTTATTGCAAGCACCGTCTCCTTCCCTGGCCGGTTCATTTCATTAATTTCTCTCTGCTGACTTTTCTTTATTTCTTCTCTAACATCTACAGTTGTTAATATGTCCATTAAGGCAAATCTAGTGCAAGAAAGTTACATAGGAAAGGACACCTCCCTTTGTCTTAAGTTCTGTGCTGACTTTCGTGTTCATTGTCTCCAGGACAAGAATTATGTTTACAGTTGCTTTATTTGCTGCTGAAAAAGAGGTTTTCGCTAAGAAGATTCAGTCAAGATTAACTGCAATTTGTAAGGATGCTAGGAACAGTTTTTTTCTGGTTTTATCTTGTTATTATTTTTCTGAAGTTTGTTATCAAAACTTTTCTATAAAAAAATTATTACATCAATAAAAAAAAATTATGTTTGCAGTAACAATAATAACAATTCTTATTACTGGTCTATTTCTTTGTTTCTTTTGTATCTCTATACTGTCTTACAACTTCAAATTGGTATTAGAGGTTTATTTGTTCTTACGGGACCAGCTTGAGTGAAGAGAGTAACTTGTAAGAAACCTTTTTTTCATCAAACATACAAACACCAAAGCCTCTTTTCTATTTTTAAATGGCATCAAACATGTATTCTCTTGCATCATCACCAGTATTTACCGGTAAAAACTATCAAATGTGGGCTATAAGAATGAAAACATACTTACAAGCCTGTGATTTTTGGGATGCTGTAGAACAAGAACATGAAACAAAACCATTTCCTGCAGATCCTACTTTAGCTCAAATCAAAAATCATCATGAGGAAAGAGCCAGGAAGTTCAAAGCAAAGACATGTCTCTACTTTGCAGTTTCAGAAGCAATATTTCCCAGAAAAATTGCATTTGATACAGCCAAGCAAATTTGGAATTATCTTCAAGAGAAATTCCATGGAAATGAGAGAACAATCCAGATGCAAGTCTTGAATTTGAGGAGGGAATTTGAAATGCAGAAGATGAAAGAAACAGAAACAATCAGAGAATTTTCTGATAGATTACTTTCCATAATCAACAAAGTAAGACTGTTGGAAGAAGACCTTCCCGATAAAAGAGTTGTTGAAAAAATCCTTGTAACTTTACCAGAAAGGTTTGAATCAAAAATTTCTTCGTTAGAAGAATCTAAAGATCTGTTAAAAATTTCTTTGACAAAATTGCTCAATGCTTTACAGGCACAAGAACAAAGAAGAATAATAAAGCAAGAGGAGACTACAGAAGGAGCTTTTCAAGCTAAAATGCATGTTCAGGAAGGAGACAAAGGCAAAAAGAAGAACAACAAATATAAGGGAGCCGATAGCAGCAGTAAAAGATTTGGAAACTTTCCTCCCTGCCAACACTGTAAGAAAACAAATCACTTACAGAAATATTGCTGGTGGAGACCTGATATTAAATGCGAAAAGTGTAATCAACTGGGACACATGGAGAAGATTTGCAAAAGCAAAACTAACCAGCAAGAGGGTGAAGCTCAAGTTGCAGATCAACAACAGGAGGAGCAGCTGTTTGTGGCCACTTGTTTTGCTAGCAAACATGCAAGTGATTGCTGGCTTATAGATAGTGGTTGCATAAATCACATGACAAATGATGAAAATCTATTCAAACAACTTGACAAATCAAGCGTTTCTAAAGTTAGAATTGGAAACGGTAAATACATTCCTATCAAAGGGAAATGAATTGTTGCTATTGAAGGAAATTTAGGTATAAAACTCATTTCAGATGTTCTTTTTGTCCTTGAAATTTATCAGAAGCTATTGAGTGTTGGTCAGCTTCTTGAAAAAGGAGACTCAGTTGTGTTCAAAGAGAAACATTGTTCAATTTCTGTTCCTGCTGGATTAGAAATATTCACTATAAAGATGAAAGGAAAAAGTTTTTCACTAGACTGGATGGAAGAGGAGTCGGTTGCTTTTCCAAGCACAGCAAATCAGACAGAATTGTGGCACAAGAGGCTGGGACATTTTAATCAAGCAACGTTGGTGCAGATGCAGAAAAAGAAGATGGTGCAGGGAATGCCAAACCTGAAAGAGGATATCACAGTCTGTTCTTCTTGTCAATATGGCAAACAGAATAGACTTCCATTTCCTTTAAACAAGGCTTGGAGAGCAATGAAAAAGCTTCAGTATTCATACTGATGTTGCTGGACCTCTGAAGACAATATCTCTAAATGGAAGCAGGTATTATATAGCTTTCATTGACGATTATACAAGGATGTGCTGGGTATATTTCCTAAAGTTTAAAACTGAGGTAACAAGTGTTTTCTGAAGTTTAAAAACTGGATTGAAAATCAAAGTGGTCACAGAATTCAGGTTGTAAGATCTGATAATGGCATCGAATACACATCAAACAAGTTTGCCAAGTTTTGTCATGATGCAGGGATTGAACATCAATATACTACACCTTACACTCCTCAACAAAATGGTGTAAGTGAATGAAAAAATAGAACAATCATGGAGATGACAAGGTGTCTGTTATTTGAGAAAGATTTACCCAAGAAGTTTTGGGCAGAGGCTGTGAACACTGCAGTTTTCTTGTTGAATAGGCTGCCAACAAGAGCATTGTAAAACAAGACTCCATATGAAGCTTGGCACGGTTATAAACCTTCACTCCAGAATTTAAAGATTTTTGTTTGTTTATGCTTCACTTATGTTCCTCAGGTAAGAAGAGATAAACTTGATAGAAAGGCTGAAGTTGGCATCTTTGTCGACTACAACAATGTTACAAAAGGCTACAGAGTTTTTCAATCTCAAACAAAAAAGGTGAAACTAAATTGCAGGATTGTGTTAAAGAGTTAGCAGAGACATCAAATTCATTGAAACTGAAAAGTGGAACTTTAAAGATGTTGAAAAAAGTGCAGGTAAGGAGATTATGCAGGATATTGATGACATTGATGAAGCACCAGTCAGAGGAACTAAATTGCTTTCAGACATTTATCAAAGCTGCAATGTAGTTGTGTTAAAACCTGCAGAATTTGAAGAAGCCAAAAACGATCCAAAATGGATTGATGCAATGAAAGAAGAGTTGAGGATGATTGAGAAGAATCAAACATGGGAATTGGTGGTCATGCCGAAACACAAAAAACCTATTGGAGTAAAATGGGTTTACATAACAAAGTTGAATGCTGATGGCACCATCAACAAACACAAAGCTAGATTGGTGGTTAAAGGTTATGCACAGATTTTTAGTGTAGATTTTTCAGAGACCTTTGCATCAGTTGCACGTCTAGACACCATAAGAATGCTACTAGCAGTTGCAACTCAAAAAGGTTGGAAAATATTTAAACTTTATGTGAAGTCTGCATTCTTGAATGGTTATCTGCAGGAGGAAATTTTCGTGGAACAGCCAAAAGGATTTGTTGTGGGAGGTGAAGAAGAAAAGGTTTACTTATTGAAGAAAGCTTTATATGGATTGAAACAGGCTCCAAGAACCTGGTATAGCAGGATTGATGAGCATTTACTCAAACTTGACTTTAAGAAAAGTTTGAGTGAATCAACCTTATACATCAGAAATTCAAACTCTGATTACATTGTGGTTTCACTTTATGTGGATGATCTTTTTGTTACAGGAAACAATCCAAGCATGATACACAAATTCAAAGCAAAAATGATGAAGGTCTTTGAAATGACAGACCTCGGTGAAATGTCTTATTTTCTTGGTATGGAAGTGCAACAAAACCAACGTAGAATCTTTATTTGTCAATAGAAATATGCCAAAGTGATTTTGAAGAAATTCAAAAAGGAAGAATGCAAATCAATGCCTATGCCCATGAACATGAAAAAAAAATTCTGTAAAGAAGATGGAGCTGATAAAGTAAATGGAGCAATTTACAGAAGCTTGATTGGATGTCTGATGTACCTCACAGCTACAAAACCTGATATCGTGCATGCTGTAAGCTTGTTATCGAGGTTCATGTATTGTGCAAGTGAAGTTCACTTCAAGGCTGCGAAAAGAGTTGTGAGGTATATCAAAGGTACACTAAGCTATGGCATTCAATTTAGTTGTATTGAAAATTTTGAACTCCAAGGATATGCAGGCAATGATTGGGCTGACAGTTGTGATGACATAAAAAGCACCTCTGGATATTGTTTTAGTTTTGGATCAGGAATTTTCTCCTGGTGTTCCAAAAAACAAGAGATTATTGCTCAATTAATAGCAGAAGCAGAGTATATATGTTGCACCTACTGCAACTGCAAATCAAGTTTTATGGCTTAGAAAAATCTTAGCAGATTTGGACATGGAGCAAAAGAAGGCTACTAAGGTCAATGTTGATAATCAGGCTGCAATTGCAATATCCAACAATCCAATCTTTCATGGCAAAAAAAAGCATTTCAAGCTCAAGTATTATTTTATGAGAGAAGTTCAAAAAAATAAAGAATTACAACTTATTTATTGCAAGACAGAAGACCAGCTTGCTGATATGTTAACCAAGCCATTGTCAAAACAAAGGTTTGAAACGTTGAGGAACAAGATAGATGTCTGCAGCAAAAGATGCAAGGAGGAGTGTTGACAGTTGCTTTATTTGCTGCTGAAGAAGAGGTCTTCGATGCTAAGAAGATTCAGTCAAGATTAGCTGCAATTTGTTAGGATGTTAGTTGCAAATAAAGCTGTTATAAAACAGCTCTTTTTCTGTTTTTATCTTGTCATTATTTTTTTGAAGTTTGTTATCAAAACTCTTCTATAAAAGAGTTATTATATCAATAAAGAAATTATGCTTGTAGTCACAATAATAAAAATTCTTATTGCTGGTCTATTTCTTTGTTTCTTCTGTACTTTATGCTGTCTTACAACTTCAAATTAAATACTGCAAATTAACGTAGATACTTGAATCTTTTCCATGAATCTCGTGGGAAAATTGTAAGGTTTGTATTCTGGAGCTAGTAGCAGCTTCCTTGAATATGTGTTGAACTGTTACTGGAAGAATCGAATGTATAAAGAGTTAAATTAATCAAGTCATCAGTTTTTTTAATAATCATCCCTTGTCCAGTGATCCATTATTCCATCTATGAACAGATCATATCTGCATCCATCTTTAATACAATGAAATGATACTCGATTCCAAAATAATATTGATAATTTTTTCAAAGTAAATGTAAATATCTTAATTAGATGACATGTGGATACAGGACCATTAAAAAGAAATATCGGTATAGGCTTTATTTGCATTGATACGAGTATTCGTAAAAAATAATAATAATAACAACTATTAGATTAGTTTCTTATGACATCTGATATTCTGGATTATTATTTGATGATACGTGTATTCTTTTTTTTTAATTAGAATAATATTTTTTTTCCTTTTTTATTTGTGTTTTTTTTTTCTAAATAAAGGCTTCGTCAAGTAGGAATGGCAGGATTCCTGAATTATTTGATGATACGTGTATACGATTTTAACAAATGAGTTTTTTAAAATATAATATTTTTGAAATGTGTAACAACTCTTAGATAGTGTAATTAAATGCGCACGCACACGCTTATAGTTGAGCAAAATTAGTCAATTGGTCTTTATGATTTTATAAATTATACATTTATTTTGATGAAAAGAAAAATCAAAATATTCATATATTATAAAACTAAATCAATGAATTACTATAACTAAGAATTTTATAACTGATAAATTACCATGGTTGTGTGTCACTTTTTACATATAAAATCAAGTTGAAATAGAAAAAGGTGCACCAAGAATTATCATAAAATATAAATCATTCAATAAAATACTTCAATGGATTAGATATTTTATTCTCAATAAAACTTGTCTAATCAAAAGACTTCATGACTTGTCAATATTTTAAAATTTGACATAAAGTCAAGATTTTTATAAGTTCAAATCCAGATATGAAAATCAATGGGGTGATTTTAAATCATAAACCAAAAACATATCCAATATCAACCTAGGCCACAACAACCCCAAGTTAATCAATCAAATAGTGAAACGTAAATGAAGGATATGATGAAATTACTTGGTTCTAATACCTTGTCAATACAACAAATATGAAGTGATTTGAGCATAAAATAAGGTTAAGTATCGAAAACTTGGAGAAACAAATAGGACAACAAGTTCAAGTTGTTAGCAAGTTGGAATCACAAGTTTTTGAAAAGTTGCCTTTACAAGCTATGCTTAGCAGAGAGAATAAATATGTTATCACACCGGGGGGGGGGGGGGTGGAAAATCATTGAGAGGACCTGAAAAGTATATTAACAAATTGAAAGATAAAATAAAAGTTGAGGTCAAAACATCCCCATTTATGATCGAACCTTCTAGAACTTCTCAAAACATGACCAAACCATTCTTCATGCCACCTGAGGTAAATTCTCCACCTTTCAATCCCTTTAAGCTAACTTCACCTTTTTAGGTTACGCGAGAAAGAAGAACAAGAGAAGGAGATTTTAGAGATGTTTAGAAATGTTAAAATCAATATTCCACTCTTTGATGCAATTAAGCATATCCTTTACTATGCAAAATTTCTTAAGAAGTTATGCATAACAAAAAGGAATAAGAAACTTAAAGGTAATGAAATAGTAAGTATATTGAGAAAATGTATTTACTATTATTCAAAAGAAACTCCCACTCGAAGAAAAATATAAAGGTTCATTTTGTATTCCTAGTTATATTAGTGATACAAGTTTTAAAAAGGTTATGTGTCACTTAAAAGCTTCGATTAGTGTGATGTTGGAATCTATTTATGAAAATCTTAACCTTGGTCTTTCAATTGAAACTGGTATTATTATTCAATTTGTTGATCATTCATTTGTTTATTATATTGTCATGTTTGATGATGTGTTAGTGCAAGTTAAAGGTCTAGTTTTTTCCGTTAAAGATGATAACTCAACTAAATCATCACTTATTCTTTTAGGAAGATCATTTCTTATAATAGCTAAAACTAAGATTGATGTATATGTAAGAACATTAACTATGGAACTTGACGGTGAAATAGTTGAATTCAATATTTTTAGTATCGTACAATTTCCTGGTAATATATATTATGTTATTTGTATATAGCAAAAGTGGCGATAAGCCAAAGTTTGGATTTGACTTGTACAAAAATAGGGTTAGTTATCAATGATGATTTGGTTTATTTGGTCACATAGTGCAAGCTTTATAAGCTATGTCATACATATATAATTTCATTATTTCTTTTATCTCTCGCAAGAGGCTTTTACCTTTGTTTTGCAAGCACATGAGCTTGAATTAGAACCTTTACTCAATTACTTAAAGTATATCTTTTTAAGTAAGAATGTGATGTTATATATGATCATTACAAAGAACTTGACAGACATGTAAGTAGAGAGACTTATGTGTATCTCCATGACCATAAACCGTAATTAGATGAAACTTGGATGACTTTAAAAGAATTAGCTCTTTTACTTGTATACATCAAATGCTTTAATAAGAGAACTCAAAGTCAACAAGAGAGATGCAAAGGTGTTTGAATCAGTTTATGATAGAAGTAATGAAAGCTAAAATTTTAAAGCTTTTGGATGTTGGAGTAATCTATCCTATTTCGGATAGCAAATGGGTAGGTCTAATTTATATTGTTCCTAAAAAATTAAGGATTATTATTGTATAAAATAAAGATGTTGAACTTGTCCTTACACGCATTAAAAATGGGTGGAGAATGTGTGTTAATTATCGCAAATTGAATTGAACGCATATAAAGATCATTTTCCCTTACCTTTCAGGGAACGCATGTTTGAGATAGATATTATCTTTTACTTGTCTTATCTCATAAGTAAGCGAGAAGTTCGTTCTTTTTTTGGACATACAGTTTTCTATCAACGATTTATCAAGAACTATTAAAAATAACATTGTTCCTATGCAAATTATTGGTGAAGGATACAAAGTTTATGTTTGACAATACTTGTAAGTATGTGTTTAATGAACTTAAAAAGAAACTAACTTCAACACGTTTTGCAACCACCAAATTAAGACCTTTATTTTAAGATTATATGTTATGCAAGTGACTTTGTAGTTAGAGTTGTGTCAGGTTAAAGAGTTGGCTGGAATTTACATGTTATCTCTTATGCATCACACACATTTGATTAGGCTTAATGCAACTATCATACAATTTAAAAAATTTGTTTGATATAGTTTTTGCACTTTAAAAGTTTAGATCATACTTGCTTGGAACTAAGGTGATCGTGTTTTCTGATCATGCAACTCTTAAACACCTTTTATATCAAAAGAGTCAAAGCCTAGATTAATAAGATGAATCTTGTTTTTGCAAGAATTTGATCTTGAAATAAATAGCAAGAAATTAGTTGAGAACCATATTGTTGATCATTTAAGTAGGTTGTCATGCAAGAATGATGATAATCTTGTAAGAATTTCATCCTAAATTGTTTTATATTTGGGGTATTGATTTCATAGGTCCTTAAACTAGGTGAGTTTGAAGAAAGTATAAACTGAATAAATGGGTTTACTCATAATATTTAAAGCTTAATTGATTTAAGGATTGACTTTGAAAATATGTCTTGTTAGCTTAGTAGATGATTTTAACTTTTATGAGTTTTTGAGACTCTAACATGAATATTTGATGTGTGATATTCATTCAAAGGTTATGTATTTCCAAAACATGTTTAATATCTTATAGAGATTACATTTCTATTACATATATGCATGAACATTGTAAGAGCAAGTAAGAATTTAACCATTTGAACTTATAAGGTCAATGTAGAGCATGTTATCCATTAATGAGCCATTTTAAGCTTATTTATCTTTTATTTGCTTTACCTATGTTTTATGAGCCTTGACTTTTTCTTTTTTTTTTCTCTCTAGCTAAGGACTAGTAGAACATATATGTGATGTTTATATGGGTTTATAGTTGGAAATTTTGAGAAACTATGATTATTCGGTTATGTATTTGAGATTGGTTGTTCAGTATACGGTTCAGCCTGAGGTTTTTCATGATGTGGTTTTACCTAATGATGTATGCGGTCAGATTGAGGTATTTATGGATGATAGGTGCGGCCTAATTTTTTTGTTGGGTAATTCAGTCAGATCATGATAGGTTATGTATGAGATGTTTTTGGGTATCAAAGAAAGTTTATTTCGAGTGTATTTTAGGTCTGATTTGGTCCCTATTAATAAACATAGGTCTGGGCCACATAGGGTCCAAAATTGGCTTGGGTTAATTAAAATGTTGGAATCAAATCAGATTTATTTGGGGTTGATTTCCTAATTCTACAAAGATTTAAATCAGCAAAATATTCTCCTAAAATTCAAGAAAATTCCATTCATTACTTTTCCTATTATTTATAAGAATAATTATCAACAAAGGAGGAAGTTTCCTAGTCAACAAAGGATGCTTGGGGGGCTTGTCAAATCTAATTTCCTAAGCTAGGAAGGATTAATTAATGATTCTTCTAGTTTAGAAAAGAAACTAAATTGGCAGGTATAAAAGAGGGCAGGTATAAAAGAGGGAGATTTTCTTCATTAATTGTCTATGTAAAACAAGGAAACCAAGCACAATAAGGTAATAAGACTTCAAAATTAATTCCACATTTAGATCAGATTTTCTAGTATATTTGAGACTTTTTAAGGATGACAAATTTGATTCTAGCATATCTAGGATATTAATTTTGGATTTTTATTATTTTTATTATTTTCTTCTTAGTTTATGGTTTATTATTACTTATTTGGTTCAATTTTACAAGTGGGCTCAAATCAGCCTATAAAAAGGGATCCATTAGGGTTATTTGAAGCATTATATAAGTGTTTTGCATGCTGAAAAGCAAGTAGCCATGGATTTATAAAATAAACTTGTGTTTTGTGTGATGCAACATGTTATTTTTGCTGAGACAAAGATCAAAGCTAACTTATCAAGGTATAACCGGCTTTGTGGCGTCATTCAATTCAATTCTGATAGTGCTGGTGTCTTGGCATACGTTTCCATTTGTCACACTTCTCAAACCTAATTTTCAGCTTTCTTGGGGAAGTATCATCTTTGTTGAGGGTTGCTTGACCACATGATCAAGAAGTTCGCATCAATTAGTATCAGAGCTAGGCTCCGAAATCAAGTTATATCCTTTTTGTTTTTGTTATCTATTTGTTTCACATTAGTTTCTCTTCATCTGTCTTTGTTTTGTTTCAGGTCAGTGTTTGTTTCTTTCTTGTGTTTATTCTTGTTATTTTGTGTTTATTGTGTTCTAATTAGAGTAAAAACAAGAGGAATCAATTAGAAAACATTATTTGGGTTAAAACAAGTCTGTAACACATCTCTTTCGCGATAGTATATCAAAACTTATTGTAATTAACTAAAAAATATTCTGGTTATTTAGTGTGAAATCGCACTAAATATCAAGTTTCAAGTCATTTAGACATCGTTGGGCCTAGGTTCTAAATTCAAGTTTTAAAAAGGCTGCTCGTGTCCATATATCAATTCAACTCGAAATCAGCTTAAAATTTATATTATGTTTACTGGGGGTCCTAATTGCAAAAGTTTCTAAATTTGAGGTCATTTGGATATATTTTTCTTTAGGTTCCAGAATTGGGTTTTGTGTTGCCGTAACGAGTCTGTTTTGAGTTAGCTTTCAAAATTTGTTTTGTTTATGTTGATTTCATTCCTACTAGTATATTATCATTATATTTGGGATATTTGGTTGTTGTTTTAGTCATCTTCATTACTTACACATGTTTGTTTTCGATTAGTTTTGGTCCAAACAAAAGTTAGATTTGCAAGTTCAAGTCTAAATCAGTGTTTTTTATCTAGTAAACTCTATTATTGTTGTGCCTTCATCTTCTTCTTCTTTTTTCCTATTTGTGTCATATATTTAACAAGGGAGAGGGAATGAGGAGGATTCTAGCTCAAGGATGCAAAAAACTAAGCCATGGTTTTGGGGTTTTAGAACGAGAAGTTGATAAGTGTAAAAGATTATTCTATGAATTTCAAGCTTCATGGGAAAAAGAGGTACAACGCCAAAAGAATGAAAGATGAAGGAGAACCGTTGTGGTTATCATTCAGAAGTATGTACACAAGTGGTTAGTACGAGTGTTTATTTAAATTCTTATCAGTCACTACTTTCAAACAGTGTTATTGGAGAAAGGTGTTAGCAATAAGGGAATTCTAAAGGCTTAAACGAAAGGCTAATAAAGTCGCTATTAATCCTATTCAAGATTCAAGGGTGAATCTTCTTGAAGAGGGAAGGGATGATACGGTTCAGGTTCAACCTTGGATTTCTTATAGTAAGCATTTGATTATGTGTTTGAGATTGGTTGTTGATACAATTCAGTATATGGTTTAGCCTTGGGTTTTTCATAATGGGGTTTTACCTAGGGTTGTATTCGGTCAGATTGAGGTTTTTATGGATGATGGGTTCGACCCAATTCTTTTGGTAGGTAATTTAGCCAGATCGGGATAAGCTATGCATGTGATGTTTTTGGGCAGCAAAAAAAGTTTATTTAAATTGTATTTTGGGTCTGATTTGGTCCCTATTAATGAATATAGATTTAGGCCACATGGGGTCTAAAGTTGACTTGGGTTAATTAAGATGTTAGGATCAATGTTTGAGGTTGATTTCCTAATTTTACGAGGACTTAAATTAGTAAAATATTCTTCTAAAATTCAAGGAAATTTCGTTCATTACTCTCCCTATTATTTAGGAGAATATTGTTAACAAAGGAGGAAGTTTCCTTATCAACAAAGGATGCTAGGGGGGCTTGCCATATATAATTTCCTAAGCTAGGAAGGATTAATTGATGTTTTTGGGAAGCAAAAAAAGTGTATTTAAATTGTATTTTGGGTCTGATTTGGTCCCTATTAATGAATATGGATTTAGGTCACATGGGGTCTAAAGTTGACTTGAGCTAATTAAGATGTTGGGATCAATGTTTGGGGTTGATTTCCTAATTTTACGAGGACTTAAATTAGTAAAATATTCTTCTAAAATTCAAGGAAATTTCGTTCATTCCCTATTATTTAGGAGAATATTGTTAACAAAGGAGGAAGTTTCCTTATCAACAAAGGATGCTAGGGGGGCTTGCCAGATATAATTTCCTAAGCTAGGAAGGATTAATTAATGATTTTTCTAGTCTAGAAAAGAAACTAAATTGGCAGGTATAAAAGAGGGAGATTTTCTACATTAATTGTCCATGTAAAACAAGGAAACCAAACACAACAAGGCAAAAATATTTTAGAATTAATTTCACATTCAGATCAGATTTCTTAGTTTAAATGGGACTTTTTAAGGGTGGCAAATCTAATTCTAACATATCTAGGATATTAATTTTGGATTTTTATTATTTTCTTCTTAGTCTTTGGTTTATTATTATTTATTTGGGTCAATTTTGCAAGTGGACTCAAATCAACCATATATAAGGATCCATTAGGGTTATTTGAAGCATTATATAAGTGTTTTGTATGCTGAAAAGAATGTGGCCATGGATTATGAAATAAACTTATGTTTTGCGTGATGCAACACGTTATCTTTGCTGGGATAAAGATCAAATCTGAATTATCAAGATATAACTAATTATGTGGCGTCATTCGATTCAATTCCAATAGTGTTGGTGCCTTAGGACAGGTTTACATTGTGTCACACTTTCCAAACCTGATTTTTGACTTTCTTAGGGAAATATTATCTTTGTTGAGGGTTGCTTGACCACGTGATCAAGAGGTTCGCATTAGAAGTCATTAATGATATGAAAAGGGTCACACATGACTAGGAAGACTCTTCTATAAGGTTAAAATCAATGCACAATTCATGAAATCAAAATTAGTATAAGAAAACTTTAAAGTAATCTAATTAAGAATTAGTTATTAACTATAAAAACTTCTCCACCTCCTCAATCCCTTATAATCGACCCTAACCTTTATAAAAAAAAACAGATCACTTGCATAGAAAATGAGAACATAAGAGGATTTTATTGTTGTAATTTTTTTTTTGAAGTTACGACACATGAATTATATGCAAGCTCAATTTTTAATTTTAAAAGGATAATGCTCTTGGTTATTAGATTACCATAAGGATTCATGTTTAAAATTATTTTATATCCGATTGTGATACATATTTATCTTATATTTTTCTATGATTAAACTTGATGATTGATGATCAAAATTCTATATAATGCACAATATGTATTTTTTATTTTAAATCTATTGTTGGTTGATTATTTTATGTCAAATGCATGACTAATTAACTCAAGTAGTAAGAGTATATAATTTTTGAACTCATGATTGATTATTTGTTATTTGAAAAACATAATTCTTTATTAAATTAACTCTATGTACGTGTTTAATTATCATAAATTAATTGCATATATCTTAATCTTAATGCTATCACATACTTAAATAATTTATGCATAATGAAAGTTATTATATGATTAGGTTTAATTGATATATGGGTGTTAGGTTAACTAAAAAGTAAAGATAAGTAAAAAAACTTGTTTTCCATGGTTGATTTCTTCATGATCATAAATTATATTAGAAAACATGTTTTGGTTGACTTATTCATGATTATAAATTAAATGATTGATGTTTAATTATCCTTCAAGAACACTTTCTTACAATTGAAGTTAAAATTTTATCTTTATATGTTTTATATTATGTCGATTATGCTGTTTACTTTTCAAAATTGATTTCTTTTGTTTTCTTAGTTTTCTAAATTGTTTTTAGTTAGTTTAATTTGTAAACAAAACCCTATTTTTAATTACTTATTGTTAAATTATATATTAGTTAATTCAGTCAAACTAGTATGTTCAGTAGTTTTGTTATGTTTGATAATAACTAGCTTAGATTACTTTAATTCTTTTAGTGAATTCAAACCATATAAATTTAATTTAAAGTTAAATAACTTATTTTGATTAGATAATTAAGTTTTAATACTTGAATTTTTTAGGACAACACCTTTACTAACTATAATACAAATCATTAATTTTAAAAGTGAAAGTTTGCATGACTTTAACACTCAGTTAACCCTCCAATACTTAAGTGATGCGAACCTCTTGATCACGTGGTTAAGCAACCCCCAACAAAGTAGATAACAACCTGGAAAACTAAAAATCAAGTTTGATAGAACTTTAAATCAAAGGTAACCATGTACCTAAAAACCAAAGGTATTGGAAAAAGACTTTGACATAAAGATAACATTGTATCTTAAAACCGTAAGTATGTAAGTGATCCACGAAGCCAGTTAATCTTTTATAAGTCAATGTATGATTTTTATCCTTGCAAAGAAAGGTTGTTTTGCCACAAACAAACAAAAGGAAAACACACGTTTATTCTCCAACTTAATATAGTATTCTCTAACTAACCATAATGGATCCTTTTTGGTTTGCAAGCTAATGAGTCTAAACTAGTAATCAACTAATATAAGTTTAATAATGAAATAAACTCCTTAAACAATGTCTAAATGGCTAAAACAAACCCAAATTAAAATTAATTATTAAAAATTATATAATAAATAAAATAGAATAATAAAAACAAAGTTTTCATGTCAAAATTCCTTCATGTAGCATGAATCTCTAATTTTTAAATATTCTTGCAGATTTTCAATCTTGACTTCAAACACCCCTTCTTTTTTGTCTGGATGAATTGCTGAGCTTACCATATATGGTTGGAAGGCTTGAGATGTCTAGTTTCTAAACCATTTTGAATGACATAACAATTCCACTTATATCTAAATATATGTCCCAAACAATACACAAAGGTCTAGTTTAGCATATTTGATAAGATTTGTCTAGTAACTTTGACCCTTTAAAATAATATGTTCCTGCACTCCATTTGACCTATAAATTTACCAAAATATAATTCCATGTGTCTTGTATCTTCCTATAAAATTTTAGCTCATTACAATGTACAATTTGAGAGATATACATGCTCTTGCAAAACTAATCAGCGGATATTTTAAAGCCAAATTTTGAACCTAACTTGGTTCATATCATCATCCCCTTCTTTAAAAAGACTTGACCTCAAATCTATATCATGGAAAATATCTTTTAAGGTAAAAAATCTATATCAAGAAAAAGAATACCATCATCATCAAAACCAAAAACCTTGTTAGCAAAGAAGGTCCCTCTGATATACAAGCTCTCTTTTTTGAACCATTTTCTCCTTTTTCAATTTAGTTGCTCCTCATATATTTACTTAGGTGTCAAAGATACAAAAGTTATAAGTCTTTCATTCATCTCAAATGAATACCTATTTGTCATTCTATGATGCATAACTCTCTTATCATACAACCATGATCTACCAAGAAACAAGTGACTAGCTTGCATTGGCACAACATTACATAACACCTCATCACAATATTTACTAATAGAAAAAACAAACAAAACTTGTTTATTCACTTTCACTTCACCACCATTATTCAACCATTATAATTTAGAAGCTATAGGATGTTTGGTAGTATGTAAGTTTAACTTTCTCACCAATTTAATAACAACTACATTAATGCAACTACCACCATCTATAATTAAGCTACATAACTTATTATGAACATCACATCTCGTATGGAATATTGTTGCGATGTCGCGGTCGCACAAATTAATTACCCAAGCTTCAAACATAACACACAAGATAATATAGAGCAAGCAAGGGGTCGATCCCACAAGAAAGATTCAAGTCAGATTTTTATGCTAGATGATATGCAATTTGGGGGGGTTTGGACGTTATCTAGGCTAAAGCAAAAGAAAACATAAAACTATCAAACGAAATTTAATAAAATCATAAAATTATCAAGAGAACAAACCTTGGTCACAAGCACACATCCACCTACAGAAATCAAAACTGATCATGGAAACGAAACATCAATTTATATTTTGAATATTTATCTCTTCTTAACATTGGTTAGTTAACGGATCCACCGTATAACTAACCCTAACCATCAAACAACCACAGTGTCCACACTAGTAATTTAATTCAATGGCAACCTTAAGAACTAGATAAGTTGATTAATCAAGAAAACATAACTGTCTACAGTCTATGTTTGATTTGATTGAATGTTCTCCCTAAGATTAATAACGTAGATCCGCCACAATTATTAAACTCATTTGCTTCACAAGTTCATATACCACAACTCCGGTTTTGATATCAAACTTAGCAATAGATTGTTTACAATAATAACTTAGAGTCCGCTCTAGCAATTAAAATAAACAATTATAGAAAAAATAAGCATAGGAGAACAAACATATTCATCATATAAATTGAAAAGAAAAGGTAAAATAAATCTCACAGTTCTTGAAATCCGAAGGTTTTCGTGTCCTTGCAACCAAGAAAAAGTGTTTAGCCTTGCATGTTTGTTGAACAACTAATCGCAAAGAAGGAAAAATGCATAATTTAGGGTTTCTTAGAGGAAGGGGGCGTTTTTCTCTTCTTGGCTGGCTGCTCCCCTTCTCTTCTCTCATTCTTTTTATATCCTAGGAAACCCTAGGTCTCTATTTTACAAAATAGTCCTCCATTAAGTAGACTATTTACATTTAAGTACTTAAATAAATATTTTCCTAAAAAAGGAGAAATAGCCTTGCATGAAATCTTCAAGATTTGACTTAGAGGAGCTAAATTGCTAAAATAAAAACTTGGATATCAGTTTAGATGCTTCAGAACATAATTTGGACTCGTTTCTTCACGAAACCTGTTTGCTAGCAAATTCAGATGTCATCTTTGAAAAATCATATCTCCCTCATATGACATCGTTTTTTGCTGAAATATGGAGTGTTTATAGAAATTTGAGTCATGAATCCAAAAAAATTGAGTTTGCATCAATTGGACTTCTGTAGCTCCAGATATTCAAGTTGGAATGGTTGAAGGTCAACATTGGCACATTGCGAGATTTGACTTTGAAGGCTGCGATTTCCATGCTCTTCCTTATTTTATTTTCTTGCGTTAGATGTCCATAAAGGTATGGATGTTAGCTTTCTAATGCCACTCGAATCACTTCATTTTGACCTCTAGAGCTCACGCTCTGCACAAAATATCGATGGAAGGTCAAATCTGCCAATTACCTCCAATTTACTCCTTTTTGCATCTTTCATCCAAAAGTGCCTTCAAAACATAAAACAAAGAATATCAAGGCATTTTATATATAAAACATAGGCAAAACATTAGTTAAACGTGGGTGAAACTATCGAATAATATGGTTGCATCAAATACCCCCACACTTAACTTTTGCTCGTCCTCGAGAAAGGATAGGTAAAATCAAATTGAAGTTAAATTAAATTAAATCACTATGACTAATCTTCTAATCTCCCATCAATATCCAAGAATATATGCATTATAAACAAGAATACAATTAAGAAGGATAAAGAGTATAAATTTTCATGAATTTATTTACATGAAACTTCAAAACTCAATTAATCGTCGAGATTTAAATGAAATCTATGTCATGCCAAAGTGATAGGTCCTCTCATTGATATACACTCCAACACTCACATGTTTAAGGCTTATGTGTTTAAATCTCTCAAATTCAATCAATGAATATGTTCTACCATAAGCTTGCTCTTCAATCTTATCTCCATTACTAGCATATTACAAACAATGCATGAATCAAAAGGTCTTATTTTCTAGTTGTAATGGGGCTAAGGTTAAGGTGAGGTAAAAGAGGGTAAAAGAAAAGGTTCAAACCAAAGAAAGTAGAGCATTCTGAAAAATGATATTTTAAACAAGATATTCCATCAAAGCACATAAATTTTCCATCTTTAATCACCAATGCTTAACTTCTTTTGATTTCAAGTTTTTTCAACATAAAATCTTAAAAACATAAAGGAACACTTTTTTCTTTTTTTTTTCTTTTTTTTTGGCAACTTTGCTCATCTTTTCATCAAGCATCACTTTTTCTTTCTTTTCACATAATTTCTAACCATAATTCCATGAGATATCATAAGTATATGCTCTACTAATCCTTGGCCAAGGGAAAAGGAAAACATATAAAATGTTAAGGCTTATACATGGATAAAGCAAAGAAAAGATAAACAAGCTCAAAAGGGGCTCACTAACGATAATATGCTTTAGGTTGGCTTTTTGGCTCAAGTGGTTAAAATTCCTAATGCCTTTATCATCTTCATGTATATATGTAATGCGAATGTAATCTCAACAAGATATGAAGCAAGTTCTAGAGATACATATCATTGAAAAAATGCACAATCAAAGAATATAATGTTGAAGGCTCAAAAGCTTGCATTGGTATAACACTATAAAGTCAACATGGCATATTCTCAAAGTGAATCCCTAAACCAATTAAACCTAAAACTTGCATGCACACTCATATCTTCATCTATCTCAATTAATTCTCATATATAATACTAACATTCTCATAAACCAATAGGAGTTCAAAAGATCAAACATAAAAATTTGTTTTTTTTTTGGAACAACAAAGAAAATCAAAATAAGAAAACCAACATTCTCTCAATACCCCCACACTTAAAACACAACATTGTCCTCAATGTTGAAATAAAAGAAAAGTAATATAGGAGAATGACAAAAATAAAGTAAAATGCGAAAAATAAAAGATAAAGGAAAAGAAAGCAAATCTGTTTTTTTTTCTTTTTGTGTTAGGTTGCCTACCAGTAAGAGCTTTTGTTTTATGTCATTGGCTCGACATGTTGCATGCTCATTCTTCATAGATTGGTTCAGCTAACTCCACAGAAGCGGTTAGTTTTGCCATCCAACCTTCATAGAAAGGTTTCAAGTGATGCCCATTGACAATGAGTACTTTGTTGGTTTCTAAACTTGTAATTTCAACTGCACCATAAGAAAAAACATTAGAAACAACAAAGGGTCCAATCCAACGAGAGCGCAACTTTCCAGGAAAAAGTTTCAAACGCGAATGATAAAGGACTTTGTCTCCAACATTAAACTCTTTTCTTGTAATCATTCGGTCATAGAGACTCTTAGTCTTTTTTTTGTAAATCATTGCATTCTCATAAGCATCATTTTGTATTTCTTCTAACGTAATTCCAATCTTTTTAGGCACCAAAAGGATAGGCGCCACCCATTCACTGTCTATGATGGGGTGAATGACTCCTGCATTATGGGGAAAAGTTTGCAAAGCTTGCAAAGCCAATGTTGATTCATGCACGTTTTGGGGAACACATATATGCCTCTCTATCTCTTCTATCTTAGTAAAATTATAGCAATAGTTTAAAGCTATGCTTAATCCATCCTCACTATCAAAATCACAAACTTGTTGCACACACTTATCAACTTGGTCATAACATGTGATAGAATAAACATTGCTATAAAGATATTTCATTGTATCATGAAAATTAAATTCAATCTTTTCATCTCCTACTTCCATAGACAAAGTATCCTTACCACAATCAATCTTTGTATTGGAAGTTTTCAAGAATGGTCTCCCAAACAATATAGGAGTGTTGTTTAATGAATCACAAGAATCATGTTCCATATCAAGAATATAAAAGTCGCATGGAATGACCAAACTTTCAATATTAACTAGGACATCTTCTATCACACCAAGTGGGTAAACAAAACTACGATCCGCAAGTTGTATTACAATGCTAGTTTTATTCAAAGGCTCAAGACTAAGAGAATCATAAACATGTTTGGGCATAACACTAATGGATGCACCTAAATCGCACAAGGCCCATTTGAAACTAGCATCACCAATAACACATGGGATAGTAAATGCACCTGGGTCTTTTTGCTTCAAAGGCATATTCTTTTGAACAACAACAGATACAACTTCACCCATACTTACAATTTCATGACTTTTCAGTTTGAAAGCTCTCTTGGTCGTACACAACTCCTTCAAAAATTTAGCATACTTGGGAATTTGCTTGATAGCATCAAGCAAAGGAATGTTGAGTTCTACTTTCTTAAAAACCTCTAAAATCTCTTTTTCTTTGTCCTCTTTCTTTGACCTAGAAGAACTTACAGGAAAGGGTGGAATTGTTTTAAAACTGGAAGTCATTGATTGAGGAGTTACCTTTGGAGTGTTGGTCTTTGTTTCAGTTTGTGGAGGAGGAGGATGTTCCTTCTTTATACTCAATTCAGTTTCTATCTCTTCTTCTTCCTCCATCTCAATTTGTTTCGACCTTTTCTCTTCAAGTTCTTTCCCACTTCGCAGCATGATCGCACTAACATTATCTTTTGGATTCAATGCTTGGAAGGGCAATTTTCCATTCATTTGTGCTTCCAATTTCCCCACACTTGAAGCTACTTGCCCCATTTGCTTCTCCAAGTTGTGAATACTTGACCTTGTTTCCTGTTGAAAAGACATGACATTTTGTTGCAAGGTAACAGTATTAGAAGCCAAAGTTTTCATCATCTCATGAAGATCATCATTGGATGACGACCTCATAACATTGGAGTTTGTGAATGGAAGGGGTTGTCTTGCTTGATAATTATGTTGGGGCTGAAATCCATGGGGATGTAATTGTCGGCCTTGATTGCCTTCTTGAGGCTAGTTCCCATACCGTAGGTTGGGATGATCTCTCCATCCAGGATTGTACGTGTGGGAAAAAGGATCGTACCTACGCTGAGGTTGTGCACTGAATGCTCCATCAACTGTATTAGCTTGTTCAATGTAATCATCTTGCATTGTTGGGCACATATCTGAAGCATGTCCTTATAAGGAGCATATGCTACAAACTTTCACCTGTTGTACATTGCCACAAGCCAAAGAACGCACAAGAGAAGTAAGATCATTAACTTTATTCTCAAGGTTAGAAATACTTACCTCATTTACTGGTTTATTTGCGAAGTCTCCATGAGTGCCAAACTGTTTCGAGTTGGCTGCCATGTTTGAGATCAATTGGCGTGCAGCCTCGGGTGTCTTATCTACCAATGCCCCTCCACTTGCAGCATCAATGATACTACGGTCAGGAGGTATCAATCCTTCATAGAAATATTGAATGAGCAGCTGATTGGGTATTTGATGATGAGGGCATTGAATGCACAGTTTCTCAAATCTTTCCCAATACTCGGAAAGTGTCTCTCCATGAGATTATCGAATCCTACACATTTTTTTCCTTATGTTGGCAACTCGAGATGCTGGAAAATACTTCTCAAGGAACATCTTCTTTATGCCATTCCACGTTCCAATGGAACCTGGGAGAATGGAGAAAAACCATGCATTTGCTGCCCCTTTTAAAGAGAAAGGGAAAGCTTTCAACTTAACCTGTTCTTCATCAACTCCATTTGGTTTCATGCCAACATAAACCATATGGAACTCCTTAAGATGAGCATAAGGATCTTCACCTGCAAGACCATTGAATTTTGGTAGCAAATGTATAAAACCAGATTTGAGCTTGAAGTTTACATTATTATTGATGTTGATGCACAATGGTTGATTTTCCACGTTAGGAGCAATAAGCTCCTTGAGTGTTTGTTGTCGTGCAATTGCCATGGTGTTGAGGCGAGCTTCCTTTCTTAACTTGCGTAAAGTGCTTTCTATTTCAAGATCAACCTACACTTGAATTTGATTAGTAGAATGGGTCACAGGCATAAATCGCTAAGAAAACTCAAAAGAAACCAACCACACAAAAGATCGAAAACAACGTAAATTGTACGAAAATCCTACGCTAGAAAACTAAAACTGCCTAAAAACCCTAGAAAACAGCGGAATTTGGCCTCGCTAAGAACGTCGTTTCCCTTCAGGAAACAAAAGGCTGATACCTAATTCCACCAAAAAATATGTTTTGAACAGTACTGCTGCCGTAATGAACAGTACCGCAGCAAGCAAAAATTCTGTATTTTTTTCAGAAAAAGAAATAAAAATCACAGCAAATAAAAATAATAGCACAAGAATCAACTAAAATTACTTCCCCGGCAGCGGCGCCAAAATTTGTTGCGATGTCGCGGTCGCACAAATGAATTACCTTAACTTCAAACACAACACACAAGATAGTATAGAGCAAGCAAGGGGTCGATCCCACGAGGAAGATTCAAGTCAGATTTTTATGCTAGATGATATGCAATTTGGGGGGGTTTGGACGTTATCTAGGCAAAAGCAAAAGAAAACAGAAAACTATCAAATGAAATTTAATAAAATCATAAAATTATCAAGAGAACAAACCTTCGTCACAAGCACACATCCACCTACAGAAATCAGAACTGATCATGGAAATGAAACATCAATTTATATTTTGAATATTTATCTCTTCTTAACATTGGTTAGTTAACGGATCCACCGTATAACTAACCTTAACCATCAAACAACCACAGTGTCTGTACTAGTAATTTAATTCAATGGCACCCTTAAGAACTAGATAAGTTGATTAATCAAGAAAACATAACTGTCCGCAGTCTATGTTTGATGATTGAATGTTCTCCCTAAGATTAAAAACGTAGATCCGCCACAATTATTAAACTCAGTTGCTTCACAAGTTCATATACCACAACTCCGGTTTTGATATCAAACTTAGCAATAGATTGTTTACAATAATAACTTAGAGTCCGCTCTAGTAATTAAAATAAACAATCATAGGAAAAATAAGCATAGGAGAACAAACATATTCATCATATAAATTAAAAAGAAAAGGTAAAATAAATCTCACAGTTCTTGAAATCCGAAGGTTTCTATGTCCTTGCAACCAAGAAAAAGTGTTTAGCCTTGCATGTTTGTTGAACAACTAATCAAAAAGAAGGAAGAATGCATAATTTAGGGTTTCTTAGAGGAAGGGGTCGTTTTTCTCTTCTTGGCTGGCTGCTCCCCTTCTCTTCTCTCATTCTTTTTATATCCTAGGAAACCTTAGGTCTCTATTTTACAAAATAGTCCTCCATTAAGTAGACTGTTTATATTTAAGTACTTCAATAACTATTTTCCTAAAAAAGGAGAAATAGCCTTGCATGAAATCTTCAAGCTTTGACTTAGAGGAGCTAAATTGCTGAAATAAAAACTTGGATATCGGTTTAGATGCTTTGGAACGTAATTTGGACTCGTTTCTTCACGAAACCTGTTTGCTGGCAGAATTCAGATGTCATCTTTGAAAAATCATATCTCCCTCATATGACATCATTTTTTGCTGCAATTTGGAGAGTTTATAGAACTTTGAGTCATGAATTGAACATAATTAAGTTTACATCAATTGGACTTCTATAGATCCAGATATTCAAGTTGGAATGGCCAAAGGTCAACATTGGCAGATTGTGAGATTTGACTTTGAAGGCTGCGATTTCCATGCTCTTCCTTATTTTATTTTCTTGCCTTAGATGTCCAGAAAGATATGGATGTTAGCTTTCTAATGCCACTGGAATCACTTCATTTTGACCTCTAGAGCTCACGCTCTGCACAAAACATCGACTGAAGGTCAAACCTGCCAATTACCTCCAATTTACTCCTTTTTGCATCTTTCATCCAAAAGTGCCTTCAAAACATAAAACAAAGAATATCAAGGCATTTTATATATAAAACATAGGCAAAACATTAGTTAAATGTGGGTGAAACTATCGAATAATATGGTTGCATCAAATATATTCTCCTTCTGACCTTTGAATCATCCATCTTGACATGCATATTTAGTGCTCTCCTCAGCAGTCGAATCTAGGAGAGTCGATTGGACTCATTCGTGACACTGATTTGAGACAAACTAAGGTTACAACTCGTGGGTTTAGACTAATAGAGACATGGAGTCGTCACGCCTTTAGCTGCGGCTCTAGCACCTGCTGCATTTCCTACACTACATGCTGACCCTTTATTCATAGCTTAGATAGTGAGAGTAGTAATGAAGGCAATGTTTGGTGCCTCGACCCCGACAATCCTAATAGCTCTAGTAGTATAAGTAGCTCTAGTGGCTACGACAAAAGCTGATAGTGTGGTCACATTAGTGCGGATTGTCAAAAGTATGAGAGAACTTGGGTGTGAGCCTTTTTTGGGTGAACCAAACTCCGAGTAGCAGGAAGATGGCTTCGCACAATTGAAGATACCATGGATCAAATACAGGTAACAGAGGGCATGCGAGTGAACTGTGCCGCTCATTTGCTTTCTGATAGGGCACGATCGTAGTGGGATACAGTGAGATCGAGGACACCTGCAGGATCCTAGAGTTGGGTTGAGTTTAAAGCACAATTTGAACATCAGTTTTACTCCTCCTATCATTGAAAAATTAAGGAGCAGGAGTTTCTGGCCCTGAGGCAAGGAGACATGTTTCTACTTGATTATGAGAGGAGGTTCCATGTCCTCTCTATGTTTGCCTCACATTATGTCCCTAGTGAGCAACATAGGGTGGAAAGGTTGAGAGATGGATTGCAACAAGAGTTGAGACAAGGGTTGATTGCATTTAAGTTCGAGACAACTAGAGACCTTATTGAAGCAGCAGAGGCCCTAGAAGCTTGTATGAAAGAGGGCCAACATGGTCTAAGTAAACGAAAGGACACAAAGTACACCCATAACAGACCCCCTTTCTTAAAAAAAGGAAAAGGACAGTACAGTCAGTTTAAAAAGGTGGGAGGTATATTAGTTGCATCAGCTCAGATTACTAAAGTGGGCTCAACAGGAGGACAACCAAACCTCATGGGTAATTTTTCTAGAGGAAGGTCAGAGCAGAGAATGACCACTTATCCTTTATGTGTTTAATGTGGGCAAAGGCATCCAGAGGACTGTTCTGCAACACTAAGGCGATGTTATATCTGCCGAGGGGAGCACAGGTGGAGGGATTGCCTGCACTTAGGTCGAGGGTGTTATTATTGCGAGGGTCAAGGACACTTTCGAAGAGATTATCCTCGTACGACTGAAATCACCTAAAATTAGCACCAAGCTTAGAGTCAGCAACAGTCCCCTACCGTGAATAGACCAACCAGACAGGTTTTGTCAAGGGTCAGTGGCAGTAGAAGCCGAACTCATGCCTGGTTATATATGCAGGTTTGTGGGAGACATTCTTGTTATTTTTCAATAGATTTATTCTCTATATCTAGAAAAGAATATGAAATTATAAATTACAAAAAATAAGACAATTTATTCAATGATGTGAAAATTACCTTATGTACATGAATAGTTAGTCCTTATTCAATTACTTGTTAAAATGTACAACTTTAATCATGTTTAATGTGATTATGTTTTTAGGTACGTCGCACCCTCAAACTGGAAAATAGATGCTTGGATAATTAATTTTGCTATATGATTAATGTAATTGGAAGAACTAATATTTTATTGTAATACGCTTTTATAACTAAGAATTGTAATGTTTAACTTATTATCTTGTGTATGATGTAATTTATGATGTCGATATTATTACGTTGAATTATGGTTGGTTGCATGTATATTTTGAGCACAAATACTTTTTTGTATATAAAAAAAATGATGCATGTTATGAATTTATTAGCTCTTAACAAATTGTTCTATAGAAAATAGAAATGAGATATTGATATATGCTTGAGTTTTGAAAGTCCAAATGATGGGACAAATATTATGATTGATGTTACAAGTTGAGAAATGATTAAGTCGATAACTTGGTATCGAAAGAATACAAAGGAAACTCTGTCGAAATGTTAGTAAAACATATAAGTATATATAAAACAATTTGGTAACTACAAATATATGTCATAGATTTTGAGTTTACAAGATTAATGTTGTTATAGTTGTGATATTGGTTATGTCATTAGTGAAGAAAAATGGTGTTTGCTTTGCATAACATAAAAAACATTACATGTATAGAAAAATATTGTTGCAATAAAAGTTTGTGTATGTGTTAAGTGGTATGCCATGAATATATTCTTACTTGGTAATGAAGAATAATTAGAGAGAGAAAAGAAAGGATATGGAGAGGGTTGGCCATTTGGGCCACAAGTTTCAACACTGGCACATGTAATGCAAGTGTTAGACTAGTGGGTCACTCACTGTTTTTGGGCGGAGTAGTGTGACCCACTACGACCTCATCCAATAGTCTTCCTCAGTGTCTATACTTTTTTTTCATGATCTTTTCAATAGTCTTCTTCATCATCAGAGCTTGAGTGTTGTTGCGATGTCGCGGTCGCACAAATTAATTACCCTAACTTCAACAACAACACACAAGATAGTATCTGCAAGCAAGGGGTCGATCCCACGAGAAAGATTCAAGTCAGATTTTTATGCTAGATGATATGTAATTTGGGGGGGTTTGGACGTTATCTAGGCTAAAGCAAAAGAAAACAGAAAACTATTAAACAAAATTTAATAAAATCAAAAAATTATCAAGAGAACAAACCTTGGTTGCAAGCACACATCCACCTATAGAAATCAGAACTGATCATGGGAATAAAACATCAATTTATATTCTAAATATTTATCTCTTCTTAACATTGGTTAGTTAACGGATTCGCCATATAACTAATCCTAACCATCAAACAACCACAGTGTCCGCACTAGTAATTTAATTCAATGGCACCCTTAAGAACTAGATAAGTTGATTAATCAAGAAAACATAATTGTTCGTAGTCTATGTTTGATTTGATTGAATGTTCTCCCTAATATTAATAACGTAGATCCGCCACAATTATTAAACTCAGTTGCTTCACAAGTTCATATACCACAACTCCAGTTTTGATATCAAACTTAGAAATAGATTGTTTACAATAATAACTTAGAGTTCGCTCTAGCAATTAAAATAAACAAAGATATGAAAAATAAGCATAGGAGAACAAACATATTCATCATATAAATTGAAAAGAAAAGGTAAAATAAATCTCACAGTTCTTGAAATCCGAAGGTTTCCGTGTCCTTGCAACGAAGAAAAAGTGTTTAGCCTTGCATGTTTGTTGAACAACTAATCAAAAAGAAGGAAGAATGCATAATTTCGAGTTTCTTAGAGGAGGGGGGTGTTTTTCTCTTCTTGGCTAGCTACCCCTCTTCTCTTCTCTCATTCTTTTTATATCCTAGGAAACCCTAGTCTCTATTTTACAAAATAGTCCTCCCTTAAGTAGACTATTTATATTTAAGTACTTCAATAACTATTTTCCTAAGAATGGAGAAATAGCCTTGCATGAAATCTTCAATCTTTGACTTAGAGGAGCTAAATTGCGGAAATAAAAACTTGGATATCGGTTTAGATGCTTCGGAAAGTAATTTGGACTCGTTTCTTCATGAAACCTGTTTGCTGGCAGAATTCAGTTGTCATCTTTGAAAAATCATATCTCCCTCATATGACATCGTTTTTTGTTGAAACTTAGAGAGCTTATAGACCTTTGAGTCAAGTATCCACAAAAATTGATTTTGCATCAATTAGACTTCTTTAGCTCCAGATATTCAAGTTGGAATGGATGAAGGTCAACACTGGCACATTGCGAGATTTGACTTTGAAGGCTGCGATTTCCATGCTCTTTCTTATTTTATTTTCTTGCCTTAGATGTTCAGAACGTTATGGATGTTAGATTTTTAATGCCACTGGAATCACTTCATTTCAATCTCTAGAGCTCACACTCTGCACAAAACATCGATTGAAGGTCAAATCTACCAATTATCTCCAATTTACTCATTTTTGTATCTTTCATCCAAAAGTGCCTTCAAAACATAAAACAAAGAATATCACGGCATTTTATAAATAAAACATAGGCAAAACACTAGTTTAATATAGGTGAAACTATTGAATAATATGGTTGCATCAAATACCCCCACACTTAGCTCTTGCTCGTCCTCGAGAAAAGATAGGTAAAATCAAATTGAAGTTAAATTAAATTCAATCACTATGACTAATCTTCTAATCTCCCATCAATATCCAAGAATATATGCATTATAAAAAAGAACACAATTAAGAAGGATAAAAAGTATAAATTTTCATGATTTTATTTACATAAAACTTCAAAACTCAATTAATCATCGGGATTTAAATGAAATCTATGTCATGCCAAAGTGATAGGTCTTCTCATTGATATACACTCCAACACTCACGTGTTTAAGGCTTATGTGTTTAAATCTCTCAAATTCAATCAATGAATATGTTCTACCATAAGCTTGCTCGTCAATCTTATCTCCATTACTAGCATATTACAAACAATGCATGAATCAAAAGGTCTTATTTTCTGGTTGAAATAGGGCTAAGGTTAAAGTGAGGTAAAAGAGGGTAAGAGAAAAGGTTCAAACCAAAAAAAGTAGAGCATTCTGAAAAATAATATTTCAAACAAGATATTCCATCAAAGCACATAAATTTTCCATCTTTAATCACCAATGCTTAACTTCTTTTGATTTGAAGCTTTTTCAACAAAAAATCTTAAGAACATAAAGGAACACTTTTTTCTTTTTTCTTTTCTTTTTTTATTCTTTTTATTTCTTTTTTTTTTTACCTTTGGCAACCTTGCCCATCTTTTCATCAAGCATCACTTCTTCTTCTTTCTTTTCACATAATTTCCAACCATAATTCCATAAAATATCACTAGTATATGCTCTACTAATCCTTGGCCAAGGGAAAAGGAAAACATATATAAAGTTAAGGCTTATACATGGATAAAACAAAGAAAAGATAAACAAACTTAAAAGGGGCTTACTAACGATAATATGCTTTAGGTTGGCTTTTTGGTTCAAGTGGTTAAAATTTCTAATGCCTTAATCATCTTCATGTATATATGTAATGCGAATGTAATCTCAACAAGATATGAAGCAAGTTCTAGAGATACATATCATTGAAAGAATGCACATTCAAAGAATATAATGTTGAAGACTCAAAAGCTTGCATTGGCACATTCTCAAAGTCAATCCCTAAACCAATTAAACCTTAAAACTTGCATGCACACTCCTTCATTCGATTCATATCTCCATCTATCTCAATTAATTATTATATGTAATACTCACATTCTCATAAACCAATAGGAGTTCAAAAGATCAAACATAGAAATTTGTTTTTTTTTTTGGAACAACAAAGAAAACCAAAATAAGAAAACCAACATTCTCCCAATACCCCCACACTTAAAACACAACATTGTCCTCAATGTTGAAATAAAAGAAAAGGAATATAGAAGAATGACAAAAATAAAGTAAAATGCAAAAAATAAAAGATAAGGGAAAAAGAAAGCAAATCTGTTTTTTTTTTCTATGCTAGGTTGCCTCCCAGTAAGCGCTTTTATTTTAAGTCATTGGCTTGACATGTTACATGCTCATTCTTCATAGATTGGTTCAGTTAACTCCGCAGAAGCGGTGAGTTCTATCGTCCAACCTTCATAGAAAGGTTTCAAGTGATGCTCATTGACCTTGAGTACTTTGTTGGTTTCTAAACTTGTAATTTCAACTGCACCATAAGAAAAAACATTAGAAACAACAAAGGGTCCAATCTAACGAGAGTGCAACTTTCCAGGAAAAAGTTTCAAACGCGAATGATAAAGAAGGACTTTGTCTCCAACATTAAACTCTTTTCTTGTAATCATTCGGTCATGGAGACTCTTAGTCTTTTCTTTGTAAATCCTTGCATTCTCATAAGCATCATTTTGTATTTCTTCCAACTAATTCCAATCTTTTTGGGCACCAAAAGGACAGGCGCCACCCATTCACTGTCTATGATAGGGTGAATGACTCCTACATCATGGGGAATAGTTTGCAAAGCTTGCAAAGCCAATGCTGATTCATGCATGTTTTGAGGAACACATATATGCCTCTCCATCTCTTCTATCTTGGTAAAATCATAGCCACAGCTCAAAGCTACGCTTAATCTATCCTCACTATCAAAATCACAAACTTGTTGCACACACTTATCAACTTAGTCATAACATGTGATAGAATAAACATTGTTATAAGGATATGTCATTGCATTATGAAAATTAAATTCAATTTTTTCATCTCCTACCTCCGTAGACAAAGTATCCTTACCACAATCAATTTTTGTATTGGCAGTTTTCAAGAATGTTCTCCCAAACAATATAGGAGTGATGTTTGATGAATCACAAGAATCATGTTCCATATCCAGAATATAAAAGTCGTATGGAATGACCAAACTATCAATCTTGACTACATCTTCTATCACACTAAGTGGGTAAATAAAACTACGATCCGCAAGTTGTATTACAATGCTAGTTTTATTCAAAGGCTCAAGACTAAGAGAATCATAAACATGTTTAGGCATAAAACTAATGGATGCACCTAAATCGCACAATGCCCTTTTGAAACTAGCATTACCAATAACACATAGGATAGTAAACGCACCTGGGTCTTTTTGCTTCAAAGGCATATTCTTTTGAACAATAGCAGATACAACTTCACCCATACTTACCATTTCATGACCTTTTAGTTTGAAAGCTCTCTTGGTGGTACAAAACTCATTCAAGAATTTGGCATACTTGAGAATTTGCTTGATAGCATCAAGCAAAGGAATGTTGAGTTCTACTTTCTTAAAAACCTCTAAAATCTCTTTTTCTTTGTCCTCTTTCTTTGACCTAGAAGAACTCATAGGAAAGGGTGGAATTGTTTTAAAACTAGAATTCATTGAGTGAGGAGTTACCTTTGGAGTGTTGGTCGATGTTTCAATTTGTAGAGGAGGAGGATGTTCCTTCTTTATACTCAATTCAGTTTCTATCTCTTCTTCTTTCTCCATCTCAATTTTTTTCGACCTTTTCTCTTCAAGTTCTTTCCCACTTCGCAGCATGATCGCACTAACATTCTCTATTGGATTCAATGCTTGGGAGAATAATTTTCCATTCATTTGTGCTTCCAATTTCCCCACACTTGAAGCTACTTGCCTCATTTGCTTTTCCAAGTTGTGAATACTTGACCTTGTTTCTTGTTGAAAAGACATGATATTTTGTTGCAAGGTCACAGTGTTAGAAGCCAAAGTTTTCATCATCTCACGAAGATCATCACTGGATAACGATCCCATAACATTGGAGTTTGTGAATGGAGGGGGTTATCTTGCTTGATAATTCTATTGGGGATGGAACTGTCGGCCTTGATTGCCTTGTTGAGGTGGGTTCCCATAACATAAGTTTGGATGATCTCTCCATCTAGGATTGTACGTGTTGGAAAAGGGATTATATTTACGTTGGGACTATTCGTTGAATCCTCCATCAACTGCATAAACCTGTTCAATGTAATCTTCTTGCATTGTTGGGCACATATCTGAGGTATGTCCTTGTAAGGAACATATGCTACAAATTTTCACTTGCTGTACATTTCCACAAACCAAAGAACGCACAAGAGAAGTAAGATCAATAATTTTATTTTCAAGGTTAGAAATACTTACCTCATTTACTCGTTTGTTTGCGAAGTCTCCACGCGTGCCAAATTGTTTCGAGTTGGCTGCTATGTTTGAGATCAATTGGCGTGCAGCCTCAGGTGTCTTATCTACCAATGCCCCTCCACTTGCAGCATCAATGATACTACGGTCAGTAGGCATCAATCCTTCATAGAAATATTGAATGAGCAGCTGATCGGGTATTTGATGATGAGGGCATTGAATGCGTAGTTGCTCAAATCTTTCCCAATACTCGGAAAGTATCTCTCCATGAGATTGTCGAATCCCACATATTTCTTTCCTTATGTTGGCAACTCGAGATGCTAGGAAATACTTTTCAAGGAAAATCTTCTTCATGGCATTCCAAGTTCCAATGGAACCTGGGAGAATAGAGAAAAACCATGCCTTTGCTGCCCCTTTTAAAGAGAAAGGGAAAGATTTCAACTTAACTTGTTCTTCGTCAACTCCATTCGGTTTCATGCCAACGCAAACCATATGGAACTCCTTGAGATGAGTATGAAGATCTTCTCCTACAAGACTATTGAATGTTGGTAGCAAATGTATAAAACCAGATTTGAGCTCAAAGTTTACATTATTGTCTATGTTTATGCACAATGGTTGATTTTCCATGTTAGGAGCAGCAAGCTCCTTGAGTGTTTGTTGTCGTACAACAGTCATGGTGTTGACGCGAGCTTCCTTGCATAACCTGCGTAAAGTGTTTTCTATTTCGAGATCCACCTGCACTTGACTCTGGTTACTAGAACGGGTTACATGCATAAACTGTTAAGAAAACTCAAAAGAAACCAACCTCATAAGAGATCGAAAACAATGCAAATTGTACTAAAATCCTACGCTAGAAAACTAAAACTGCCTAAAAACCCTAGAAAAAAGCGGAATTTGGCCTCAATAAGGTGGGGCTAGTGGATTACCACTAGTTCTATTTAGAACGTTGTTTCCCTTTAAGAAACAAAAAGCTGATACCTAATTCCACCAAAAAAATCTGTTTTGAACAGTACCGCTACCGTAAATGAACAGTACCGCAGCAAGCAAAAATTTTGTTTCTCTTTTTTTTTAGAAAAATAAATAACAATCACAGCAAATAAAAATAATAGCACAAGAATCAACTAAAATTACTTCACTGGCAACGGCGCCAAAATTTGTTGCGATGTCGTGGTCGCACAAATTAATTACCCTAACTTTAAACACAACACACAAGATAATATAGAGCAAGCAAGGGGTCGATCCCACGAGGAAGATCCAAGTCAGATTTTTATGCTAGATGATACGTAATTTAGGGGGGGTTTGGACGTTATCTAGGTTAAAGCAAAAGAAAACAGAAAACTATTAAACAAAATTTAATAAAATCAAAAAATTATCAAGAGAACAAACCTTGGTTGCAAGCACACATCCACCTACAGAATGCATAATTTCGAGTTTCTTAGAGGAGGGGGATGTTTTTCTCCTCTTGGCTGGCTGCCCTCCTTCTCTTCTCTCATTCTTTTTATATCCTAGGAAACCCTATTCTCTATTTTACAAAATAGTCCTCCCTTAAGCAGACTGTTTACATTTAAGTACTTCAATAACTATTTTCCTAAGCAAGGAGAAATAGCCTTGCATGAAATCTTCAAGCTTTGACTTAGAGGAGCTAAATTGCTGAAATAAAAATTTGGATATTGGTTTAGATGCTTCGAAACGTAATTTGGACTCGTTTCTTCACGAAACCTATTTGCTGGCAGAATTCAATTGTCATCTTTGAAAAATAATATATCCCTCATATGACATCTTTTTTGCTGAAACTTGGAGCGTTTATAGGACTTTGAGTCAGGAATCCACAAAAATTGATTTTGCATCAATTGGACTTCCGTAGCTCCAGATATTCAAGTCGGAATGGATGAAGGTCAACATTGGCAGATTACGAAATTTGACTTTGAAGGATGCGATTTCCATGCTTTTCCTTATTTTATTTTCTTGCCTTAGATATCCAGAACCTTATGGATGTTAGATTTTTAATGCCACTGGAATCACTTCATTTCAACCTCTAGAGCTCACGTTCTGCACAAAATATCGACTGATGGTCAAATATGTCAATTATCTCCAATTTACTCCTTTTTGCATCTTTCATCCAAAAGTGCCTTCAAAACATAAAACAAAGAATATCAATGCATTTTATATATAAAACATAGGCAAGACACTAGTTAAATATGGATGAAACTATCGAATAATATGGTTGCATCAAGTGTGTCTCTAACATCCCATGTTTAGTTTTTGTGCAGACTTATTCTCTTATTTAGTTGTTAGGTTTTCTCCTTTTTTTTCTTGGTCTTTGGATTTTCATACTAAGTCCGTTTTGACTATGAAATATGTTCATTGGTTTTAAGGAGAAATGCAGGGGATAATAATTAATTTTGGAGGGGGCTAGGTATAAAAATAACTGGTAGTCTAAATGACTATATTTTTTTTATTAATTTCTTTTGCACCATCAACTAACATGAAAAATATCTTATTGGAAATTATGATATTTTGTAATGTTTAAGTTAATGAAAACTTTATTTTTCAAAGATAAACCAAGCAACCTAATACTATCAATGGAAGTGAGGCACTAAAAGGGTAGTTTTAACATGATAGGGTAGGGAACATGCACTTAAACTTTTCTACCCTACCAGAACAAGGGTTTAAATGCCACCACAATAGGATTTCAAAAGGCTATTGGCCACCTCTCTATCTATGAAATGAGATGTTTTGATTACTGCTGCATAATGCATAGATATTTGCTTTTGATGTGTACAAAGAAAGGAGAATAAAAACCACTTATTTCTACTCTTAGTCTTGCATCGATTTGTAAAAGTCCCTATATAAAAACATTTCATCAAATTTATCCAATATTTATTGTATTTCATTAATTTCACTCATTTGGACTTAATGATAAACAAACTTTCTGATGCAAACCTAGAAGGTGAGAACCATAGATCCCACAATCAAGATAAAAAACAACTCAAGAAAGCTAAAATCAAATTGATAAAAAAAAAAAAAACTTGACCTAATGATTACCTGAATCAAGAAATTAAAGTTATTGGATGAAAGGTCCCAACCCATTGATTTTAAATAATCAAGAATTGGAAGTATAAAGAAAAATGTTATAAAGACAATTAATATTTGATAAGTTCTAAAAAGTTTGATGAAGAACCAAGAGTATAAGCAATCTTACCACACATAAAATATTATTCTAAAATCAATAATCAAGTCTTTCCAAAAAAATTCCAAATACAAGTAAACTAACTCTATCTAAACTAGATAAAATGTTCTAAAAAAAGGTTGGGAAAAAAATCTAAATAAAATAGAAAAAATATTCCTAAACGATCTAGGAAAATAAGCAATTCTCACATAATAGCTTTGAGCTTTATCTCAAAACCTTCTTGAAATCTAATTTCTATGAAAGTTCAACCCTATATAAAATAAACCCTTTATAATATTCTAATAAAATTTTAGCTTGATCCAACGGTCAGATCAAAAGTTATCATTGTTAGTGTAAAAATATGCATTAGAAAAAATAAACTCAAAACCTCCTCTGATGTCCTTGAATAATAATAATTAAAAAAAAACCTTGCTAAAGAGGAAATCCACAAAACAAAAGGAAACACAAGCTATTGTCGCCTCTCTATGCTACCAAGGTTACCAAATACTTTGAACCCGATAAAAATCTCCCCTTTTTTTTTTACATGGATCATATTAATTAAAGTATGATCATCCCTTGTTAAAGTCTTAAAACTTGACTTGGCCCAAATATCTTAAATAAGTGTTGCGATGTCGCGGTCGCACAAATTAATTACCCTAGCTTCAAACACAACACACAAGATAGTATAGAGCAAGCAAGGGGTCGATCCCACGAGGAAGATTCAAGTTAGATTTTTATGCTAGATGATATGTAATTTGGGGGGGTTTGGACGTTATCTGGGCTAAAGCAAAAGAAAACAGAAAACTATCAAACTAAATTTAATAAAATCAGAAAATTATCAAGAGAACAAACCTTGGTCACAAGCACACATCCACCTACAGAAATCAGAACTGATCATGGAAACGAAACATCAATTTATATTCTGAATATTTATCTCTTCTTAACATTGGTTAGTTAACGGATCCGCCGTATAACTAGCCCTAACCATCAAACATCCACAGTGTCCGCACTAGTAATTTAATTCAATGGCAGCCTTAAGAACTAGATAAGTTGATTAATCAAGAAAACATAACTGTCCGCAGTCTATGTTTGATTTGATTGAATGTTCTCCTTAAGATTAATAACGTAGATCCGCCATAATTATTAAACTCAGTTGCTTCACAAGTTCATATACCACAACTCCGGTTTTGATATTAAACTTAACAATAGATTGTCTACAATAATAACTTAGAGTCCGCTCTAGCAATTAAAATAAACAATCATAGGAAAAATAAGCATAGGAGAACAAACATATTCATCATATAAACTGAAAAGAAAAGGTAAAATAAATCTCACAGTTCTTGAAATCCGAAGGTTTCCGTGTCCTTGCAACCAAGAAAAAGTGTTTAGCCTTGCATGTTTGTTGAACAACTAATCAAAAAGAAGGAAGAATGCATAATTTAGGGTTTCTTAGAGGAAGGGGGCGTTTTTCTCTCCTTGGCTGGCTGTTGCCTCCTTCTGCTCTCCCTCTTTTCTGCTGGCTGCTGCCTCCTTCTCTCTTTCTTTTTATATGCTAAGAAACCCTAGTCTCTATTTTACAAAATAGTCCTCCCTTGAGTTGGCAGTTTACATTTAAGTACTTCAATAACTATTTTTCCTAAAAGGAGAAATAGCCTTGCATGAAATCTTCAAGCTCTGACTTAGAGGAGCTAAATTGCTGATATAAAAACCTGGATGTCGGTTTAGATGCTTCGGAACGTAATTTGGACTCGTTTCTTCACGAAACCTGTTTGCTGGCAGAATTCAGTTGTCATCTTTGGAAAATCATATCTCCCTCATATGACATCGTTTTTGGCTGAAATTTTGAGCGTGGATAGGTCTTTGAATTAGGAATCCAAGAAAATTTAGTTTGCATCAATCGGACTTCTGTAGCTCCAGATATTAAATTTTGAATGGCCAAAGGTCAACACTGGTAGAATGCGATATTTGACTTTGCAGGATGTGATTTCCATGATCTTTCTCCTTTTATTTTTCTTGCATTACATTTCCAGAAAGGTATGGATATTAGCTTTTTAGTGCCACTGGAATCACTTCATTTCGATCTCTAGAACTCACGCTCTGCACAAAACATCGACTGAACATCAAATCTGCCAATTACCTCCAATTTACTCTTTTTTGCATCTTTCATCCAAAAATGCCTTCAAAACATAAAACAAAGAATATCAAGGCATTTTATATATAAAACATGGACAAAACATTAGGTAGATGTGGGTGAAACTATCGAATAATATGGTTACATCAATAAGCTTATTGAATGCCTTCTTAATCCTTTTGATCCTTGACCTTATAATAGGTCTAATAGATCATATGTTGTTGCTTGATGATTCTTATCAATTTTATAACCATTTGGATATAGTAACTACTCTTGATCATAATAGCCAAACCTGACTCAAGATCTAATTCAGTAAAGGACTCGGGTCCCAAGTCTTCGGGTTAATAATTAAGTCATCAAGTCAATCCATTTTATTTTCTTATTTTTTATAAAAGACAAAAGTGACATGGTTTTGATTTTTTTTAATATCAATGAATTGGTCTAGCCAAGTTGATACAATTTAGCCTATGGTATGACCTTGGGTTACTCATGATGGGGATTCGGTTGAGAGCTTGGGTTTAAGGGAAAAATCATTCGGCCAAATGGGGGTTTTTCCTTAGGTTTTAGCTTGTATTCCATTCATCCATATTGGGTTTTCACCTTAGGATGCATTCGGCCAGAATGGGTTTATTGGTGTTGATGGGTTCAACCCAAATATAGAGGAGTTGGTTTTGGTCAGATCTGATTTGGATCTTGTGGATGTGTAAGGGATTGGGCTGTATAGGGTCCAAAAGTGGCTAGGATTAATTAAGAATTAAGGTGTTGGGTTTTTTTTCCTATGATTTGTTAAAAACCCTAGCTAAGTTTGGGTTCATGATGGGCAGTTACAAGGTTGAATTGGAGAGGGATTATTGTCTCTATATTGGAAAATGATTCCATATCTAACATGGAAACCAAAGGGCAACAATGTGTAGGAGTAAATTCCCCTACTTATTTCTCTATATAAGCAAGGATTCCTTTCCTTACAAGGAGAACAAAAGGTGGCCAAATTTAAAGGACTTTCCTCATTGTTTTCATTCCTTTCTCTTGCAGGATTTCCTTACTTTAAAGGGAGATTATGAAGGGCTTTTAAAAGGAAAGAATTCAACAACTCTCTTCCTTATTTTTTAAAGCATTAATTCAACCAAACAAAAGAAGAAGATCAAACATTCAAAACAGCATGTTCCAAGCATGGAAAAAGGTCTAAAAACAGGCGGTAAACACACATTATTCCTACGCAAGTCAAACCTGACTACACAAGAAAATTAATCAAGCTATGGATTTTTTTAAAGGCTAATTGATTTCTTATATTTTTCTGAATATTTTACATAGTTCTTATGTTGTTTTAAGTATTATTTGAACCATAATATTTCAATTTAGGTTTTTAGTTCAATTAAGTTTGTGTTGGCCCAAATTAAGTGTTTCAGGTCTATTTTAGCATTAGGCTTGTGTTAGCTGAAAGCTCAATGGTTTGTAACCCAACATATGTTTATTAGAGTTAATTATTTTAGAACTATATAATATTTTCCTTGCTGCTAATTTCAACAGCCTTCATATTAATAATATTATTGCATTTTGCTTAAAGGAAACATGTTAGTTGTTGTGACAAAGAAGAAAACCTAACATATCAAGGTATAACTAACCATCTGGTGTCAATTCACAAATCCTAATATCTTTTGTTTTTAGTTATATGTTAACTCTGGGTTAAGGTTCTCAAACCTGATTTTTGATTTTTTTAGGAAAGTATCATCTTTGTTGGGGTTGCTTGACCATGTCATCAAAAGGTCCACATCACAAGTGTGGATTAGATTAGGTTAGTCAACAAAGTCAATTCCTTGATTGGTTTAATGTTAAACCTAATCCAACTTAGGCCTTATCATTAAGTTTTAAAGTCAATTCTATGATCTAAACTGGTTTTAACAATTATGATCCTTGTTGTTAATTAGAATTTTTGAAAATATTTAATAAATACCAAAATTAAGGTATTGCATTATTAAATATGTATCTTTATTAAAAAAAATTAAAAATAATGTTTTTGAAAGTATATATTTTGTTTCTTAAAATTGTTCAAAAACTTTTCGCCAAGTTTTTTTTATTTTTTTATTTCTTGAATATTTTTTATTTTTTTAAAAAAATGTTATTTTAGTATTTTTTAAAATGTTCTAGAATTTTAGTAGTTGAGAATTTTTATTTTCTAAAATTATCTAAAATCTCAATTGTTGAGCATAAAATTAAAATTTAGTGACATGTGGCTATTAATTTCCAACACTAAAAGACTTACCAATGCAATTTAGAGTTTGTTTACAATTGAGTTCAATTAAATAGAATTAAAAAAACTATGAAGAATTTAGGATATATTTCTATTAATGACATTTTCAAAATTTCATATCGAATTTGGGCTTTACATTGCTATGACTTAGCCTGAGATATATGGTTTTGAATGAGGACTTTATCATTGGGCTTGGTTTTCCCTCTAATAGAAGTCCTCTATCAAAATAAAAGACTTTTTAATGCCTAAATTAGTAAATTGTAGGAGGAAAATAATATACAGGAAAGAGAATGAGAGCGAAGAACATGAGAGAGTGTATTTATGAATAATGTGTGTTTTTGTATAAACTCGTGTTCTTAAATAAATTTGTTTACTTGGTGACTTGAGGTATTTATATAAAATAATCATATGATATTACCTTATAGAGAGTGAAGTAATTATTAAGAATAATTGCTTTTTTATAGGTAACCTTATAAGATGAATTACTGGTTTATGCCATTTATGGAAAAGGTTGGCACTTGTAGGTGATTGACAAGAAATATCAATGCTTATTGAAGAGACAAATTGGTGGAAGATAGCCATTGACAAAAAAGATAAGTGATGTACTAATAATTCAAATGCAAGTGTACGAGAGTGTAACATTGTATTGACTTTCTTGAATGTCATAACTTTAAACATTTATGTTTAAAGACTTAACCAGCAAAATTAAAAAGGGAAAAAAACTTTTACCTTAAGGTCATATTATTTTCATGTGGTTTTTTTAACATGTCATATAGAAGATTTGAAATTTGTTTGAGTTGTTTATTCCTTCTAGGACAAAAAACACTTTTCCCTTAGAGAGTGAAAAATAATGGAGAATTAATAGAGAAATTACCATGATGATTGTTTAGAAAGCTCATTACTTAGAGACATAAATATTTTATTGGAGATATGAAGATTTTATTGGAGACTTGGAGATTTCATTTAAAGACATCACTAGATGCGTGGATATTTTCGTTGGAGACATGATGATTTTGTTTAAAAACATGACAATTTCATTAGAGATATAGAGATAAGCAACCTCATGACAAAAAAAAAACTATACCAAAACTATTTGGAGATAAAATATTAATTTGTTTATTGAAAAGTTCAAGAAATTCTTATATAAATAGAGATACAATCCTTGAAACTTATTTGATTTAGGGCAACACATTACAAGATGTGTTAATCTCTTTCTATTTTTGTTCATGTTACATTTCCTTCCTTAAAAATTATAAGAGAAGACCCTGACGATCAATTTTTCATGGATATTACATATATTTGTGGGCTGAGCATATTAATTTCATTATTATTTGATGATTTTTAAAAAATTGAGATGCAAAAGAGCATCGATTATATGAGTAAAATACAAAAAAAAAATTAATAATTAATTAAGCACATGAAATTTGAATAATAGAATTAAAAAGAAAAAGAGAGGAAAAAGTAAGAGAGAGAAGAAAAAATATTATTTATACATAGGATTAAGATTGATTACATTAAGTTATATGGTTTGGATCAGGTTGAGTGGAATTAAAAAATCTCAACTTGCACTCGATCCATGAAATCTATTTATTAAATTTTTTTGATTTATTATCATTTAAAATATCAATATTATCAAATTTTAAGGTTTCAAGTCAAGTTAAATAATACAAGTATTAGATATAAACCAGGTTTTTTTATAGCACATCTGCTATTAAAAGCCAAAACTTTATCATTTGCGAATTCCAGACTCAGTTTTAAGGTCTCCACATTTTGACCTTATTTTCCTTTTATAATAAAACATTTTTCTCTGAACAAGTTTTTACGTTTTCATAGGTGGGAGGGGGGTGGCTCTAAACATTTGATAAAATGAAATGGGAAATAATTATAATATTATTGTTTTAATTTTTAACCCGAAACAAATGGAGAGACTGAAGAAGCGCAGCTCGTAATATCGTATCGCGAGGCGAGCCTTAAACGACAGCGTATAACCTTTGTAGAGTAGATAGTCACTCAAGTATCAAAGAAGCACTCCAAATGGCCAAATATCAAGGCGCCAAAACCAGGGACCTGATCCAATCCCATTTTGTTAGCTGGGCAGGCAGGCAGGCAGAGATAAGAAAACTGAGTGAGGTAGTGAGCCGAGACTGAGCTGAAAGAGAGTCACTCACTCAGCAGCTACATCATTTTAACCATGGCCACGGCAGTCGCCAACTGCTGCTTCTCTGTTCTCACCTCCACCGTTAAATTCCGTTGCTGTGTTTCTTCCCAACGATATCTCGCCACGTCGCATCATTCCATTGCTTCGGTCACTTGTAAAGCCGTCGTCAATCACAAGAGACGCCCTTCTTCTAATCGAGATAGAGAACTTGTAAAACCCTATTCTATCTCTCTCTCCCCCTTCTTTATTTTCATTTTTTGCATTTATAAATAAATAAACGCACTTTCAGTACTGGATTAGAATCATAATCGACTGTCATTTTAGTCAAAACCCTAGGAATTCTAATTAGTTGAGCAAATTCAGCTCTCTAAGTCATAAGTAGGAACTATCTCTGCTTTAACACAGCTAGAATTGATATTTTTTTTTCTTTTAAAAAAGAAGAAAGGTCAAAATTATCCTGTTTAACCGATTATTTTGTGAAATCTTGGTTTGGTTGTGTTTAGAAGGAAGGTGTTTCACAGAAGAAATCTTCGAGGAAATCGAAGGACGAGAGGTCCTATATACTCGATGATGATGATGGAATCAGGGGTAAAAGGAAAGCAGGCAGATCCCAATCAGCGGCTTTTAAGTCATTCGGAGGGCAAAGAAAAGATAAGAATGAGTCTAAGTTTGATATGAAGGAACAACAGGTGTGATTCCATGCTCTCCTTTTTCCCATTTGTTGCTTTTAGTAATTTAGATAAGTTTTTTTTATTCATCTCTTGATTCAGGTTGAGCCACAGAATCTTAAAGATGCAGCTTTTTTAGATGCAGTTGTCAAGGTGATAATTTTTTCACATTTTACTCCGTTTCCTTGCAATTTTATGTTCTGTCATTTCCTGTCTTTTTGACATTCAATTGATGGTTTAGGTCCTGTGATTGCTAATTTAGTCTTTGAACATGCTACGTTCTATTAGATGTAGATGCTTGCAGATTCCATCTATTTGTTAAGCTCCACGTTAATCATTATTAGCAATCTGTGCTTCATAATTAGTATAGTTTTCATCAGGATATTACTCTTGTATTCGTTACTAAAATTGCAATGAGTGACTAACTAGATATGGGACAATCCAATTGACACAACTATCTTACAGTCCATGAATGTCCTACATAGTTTTAGAATTCAACATGAGTCTTGTCCAAAGAGCTAGATAATGCATCAAAGATGTCTAGGATATTGCTCTCAGCTACTTTAACAACTACTTGGAGGAGAAATTCCTTCTATCTTGATAGATGTTGATACAGTCATAACCGAGTAACTGGGCATATTATCACAAGGGTGCATTTGATTGTTTTTCTTCTTTTATATTCCTCGGAAGCTTGAGGTTTGGGAGCAGCAATTATTGCTATCCAAACTAATATGTGAAGCTAAGTTTTACGTCACCATTTACTAATATTCTCAACTGTTGGTTCTCAATAATATGCCTACCTATTTCAATTCCTTGATACAAATTTGTAGAATTGACTTATTTTTTCCTGCATGTCCTTGCACTTTGCTAGAAAATGTTTTTTTTTTTTTTTGTGTCTAGGTCTACTGCACCCATACTGAGCCTGATTATTCCCTTCCCTGGCAAAAGCAAAGGCAATACACAAGCACAGGAAGGTGAGTTTTCTGAAATATTTACATGTTAGGTCTTCCATAAATTTCTTTTAAGGTAATAAGAAATTCTTGGTCGCAGCAGGCTCTGTTAAGATGTATTTCTGTTCATATTTCGTTTCTGCTGTGCATGCTATTTATTGAATCGACATTGTCTCACAAATTGATTTCTTCATTTCTTTACTTGTTTGTTATGCAGTGCTTTTATGATCGGCAATGGAAAGCTTTTGACAAATGCTCATTGTGTTGAACATTATACACAGGTTATTTCATGCCTAAACTTTCAATCTTAGTTTGGATTTTATCAATTGCCTTTTACCATAAGTGATCAAACAACAAGAAAAGCCCTCAAAAGACCAGAACATCTAGGTAGCTATGTTTAGAGATAGAATAATAGCAAATCAAAAGGACTAAGTCACTAATCAACAGCCCTTGAGAACTCTGGCCATCCCTTTTCCATTTGATAGACATGCTAGAAAGTGCATGATGCATAGGGACTGGACATGGGGATATATATGGAATACCGGCTTGGAATTCCTATAAGAGCACCCTGCCACTGGTAGAGACTTGCTCAATACAACCAAAAGAATCATTTGTGTTTTCTTCAGTTTGAGACATGATATTTAGGTAAAGATTGTCAAATTAACTTTTAAAAATTCCTTTTCTGATTGCAGGTCAAAGTGAAGAGAAGGGGAGATGATACCAAATATGTGGCTAAGGTACTTCTTTATCCTATGGAAGTTGCAAGATATTTTAATGATCTTAATAGCTCAGTATCTATACCCTTTCTTTTTTAATCTTTTTCCATATTATTTAAAGTCCCAAACCATAAATGGAAGTGATAAGGGTGTGTTAGATGTACTTTGAGAGCAAGTGTACATAGATCTTGAGAAAATTGGATGAAAATCCCAATATTAATGAGTTTCAGTGGATCTGTTTGAAGTTATTTTTTTTTTGGAAAAACAAAAAGCATCTTTTATGAGAAGCATAGTGTGGAGAAATTGGTGTCTGCTATGACTCCCAGCACTTTCTTACTAGCAGTTGTGCCTGCCATCTTTGGAAACAAACGATATGATTTTTTGAACCTGTCACTAGTTCTCAAAGTTCTCATGCTTCTGTTGACATGGTATTCGCTATAGAACAAAGGAAACAAACCAAGGCATGGATTGATCTTGCTTGTGAGACATACAAGGTATTGCAACTTACTTTCCTCTCAGTGATTTTGTACACAGGTACTGGCCAGAGGAGTTGATTGCGATATAGCTTTGCTTTCAGTAGAAAGTGAGGAATTCTGGGAAGGAGCAGAACCACTCGAGTTTGGATGCTTACCACGTCTTCAGGTCAAATTACCCTTTCACTTAGGGTCGCAGTGCCCTCTCCCCTCATGTTTCTTAGGTCTACAGACCTTTTTGTCCTAGCATTTGCAACAGCCCTAAATTATCACACCCCGTTAAATGATTGTAGAAACTATAATTTTGGTGCTACTTAAACCTGTATCAAATGTTTTTGGGCTCATTAGAATAAACCTTTGGGGTTCATCGTAGCAGTTCTTTGGAGTGATAGTTTAATTTACTGTTCACGCTGAGGTCATGTACTTTTCCTATGAAAATGCAGACTGATGCCCTAATTCTAATTTATAAGTTTCAAATTGTTTTGTATGTACTTCTCTTTTTGAGAGTCATTTTCTGCTGCATTTTAAATGGGCAGGATGCAGTAACAGTTGTAGGATATCCCCTTGGTGGAGACACCATTTCAGTGACAAAGGGGGTTGTGTCTCGTATAGAGGTTTGATTACCCATCATTGAAATCATATGATTGTTCATCTATTTCTGACATGTCTATGATTGTCTGTGTGATGTTCTCCCTTGACCAACATGTTTAAGCTAATTGTCTCTATCATGCTATCAAATTTATTATTATCAGGTTACATCTTATGCGCATGGATCATCTGATTTGTTGGGCATTCAAATTGATGCAGCAATAAATCCTGGTTAGTATGTATATATGCATGTTCTTATTTATTTGTCTATCCATTCCGTGTGTCAAAACTTCTCCAGGTTATATATTTGCATTTTGGAGATTGCATATATCTGGGTGCATCACTTTTACAACTCTCTATGGGTGTATGCATGTGTGTTTGTCTGCATCTTTTATTTATTTCAGGGCTTTAGTCCATTCTGTGATAGCTACTGCTTATACTAGTTAGTTATAGGTAACAGTGGTGGTCCTGCATTCAGTGACCAGGGGGAGTGCATTGGAGTAGCATTTCAGGTAGGTTCTCTGGCTAGCTGATATGCACCAGTTTTCATTTGGTCTTAGAATTATTTTTCCATATGACTTCTAAGAATGAGGGTTCCCCCAGGCAGTTTCTTCTTGATATTACATCATGTTTATAATTTTCTTGTTTTTAAACAATAGCAAGTTCTCCACATATTTTGCTGTTGATTTAGCAAACAACTCATATTCCATTTGCTGCATCTCTTTCCTTGTGACATTTTCATGAGACATTTCTTTTAGGTATACAGATCTGAAGAGGTCGAGAATATTGGATATGTGATTCCAACAACAGTTGTATCTCATTTTCTAAATGACTATGAGAGAACTGGGAGATACACTGGTGAGATACTTTTTTGCATATGTTTATATGGTGTATTCCTTGTATTGTCTATGCTGTGTTCTGGCATTGAAACTCAATGTGTAGAATTTGAATGTTGACAAGCATGAAATGCATGCCAATTTTAAGGACCAAGCTTCCTCTAAAAATTTCATGCTCTTATTTTGACCAACATCATATAGAACTACTAGTTATCAAGTTTGTGCAAAGGTAGTAATGGCTTCTTGCTCGTTTTGGCTCTTCAATAACCACTTTTAACTTGCTAGTTTCATGTGACTATTATCTTACCCTTGTTCTTTAATAGGTCCCTGCAGGCTATTCTCTGGTGTAGATACTCTTAGTTCTCATTTGTTGTTGTGAAGGTTGTTGAGAGTATTTATAGACATATATCAGTGCCTTGGAATGTTCTGAATTCCTTTTGAATCTATTTAGTAACATTTATGATATCACTTGTTGCTTTCTAGATTAACCCATTGCTCTGCTTTTCTTTTCACGTACTGGTACCTGATTGATTTTTGTAATGCAAACCTAGCATGTACCTTGGTCATGCAGTTGATTTGGGATTGTCCCAATAAAACTCCTTTTGCCTGACTTCTAGGCTTTCCTTCCCTTGGTGTGTTGCTGCAAAAGTTGGAGAATCCAGCATTACGTGCATGGTTAAAAGTAAATTCTAATGAGGTATGCCTCTTTGTCAAGCACTTTTTTTTTGGCTTTCAGATTGTCTGGCATTGTTCATGTAATTTGTAATTTTTTCTAGTCTTTTTTTTTTCTTTTGAAACTATGGATGTGCTTTTTTAAATTCAAGGTAACACAAGTTTAACTTTATGGGCGTGGGGTGGCATTACTATGGTGACTTGCTAAAACGAATTCTGAGTACTGGAGAGTGTTTTTTTTTTTTGTGAATATGGGTGGTTTGCCAATGGGTGGATCAAGTTAGGTTTGGAAGGATAATTCAGCAGCTAATGCGAGGTTGCTGGAGCAGATCGAGTAATGATGGAGGTGGAAAGTGGTATTGGAGGTGGTTAACCGCATGGGGAAAAAGTGAATTTTGAAATGCAGCTGTGATTTATGGGACGGTTGGTTGTTGTTAGTTTATGTCAGTTCAGTGTAATGAGAGCTAAAAAGTTTAGAGATGTTGTGGGGAAAAAGTGATTCATGTGGTTGTATACTTTCAGCAATATTTTTGGGTTTGTGAAAAGAGATGAAAATCTCTATTTCAGGGGGATGAAGTATGGAGGATTTTTGGGTTAAAACTGTACACACTGACAGTTTTTTTCCTCGCCCCCTTATGAGTTCTCCACATACTGATTCTGCATATAGTTTATGTGATGTATAGTCAGCCTTCTTTGTTACCTCATTCCTCTTGCTTTAGCGAATGGTTAGCACCTCCTTGGTACCTAAACTAATAGACATTTATAATTACCTTAAAAGTGAAGTACACTTTCATATTTTCTCTACAAATTTCAAGCTTTACTTATCATGTGATTAAACAGTGGTATCATTTTGTAGATTGTTTCCTGTATGTTGCCAGTGTATGGAACATTCTGCTGAATGTTGTGAAAAACTTGCACATTTTCAATTAGTAGAGAAGGGGGAGTTTTTCAATGTTCCTGTAAAAATGGAAAATGGGGGAATCAATTCATTTGTAGCCTTTGTTTGCTTTCTTCAAGTAATTTGTGAAGCATTCAACCCCCCTCAGTAACCCCCAATTGGTATATCCGGTGAAAGTTATGTCCTTGCAACTTCATAGCATGAATCTGTCAAGCAGTTCCCTTATAATATCTGGTTTGTGCAGGGTGTGTTGGTACGAAGAGTTGAACCAATCTCTGATGCTAATAGAGTCTTAAAGGAGGTACAGTGGCCATTAGTGGCTTCAAAGCTTGCTCTTTTTGAATATCCATGCTGCATTTTTTTGGTGTTCGGACTGCAATAGGATTAAGGAATACTGAAGATAGAAGAAAATGTAATAGCAATACTTATGTTTCATAAAAAAGCTTCCTAATAATGCCACACCAAAAACCAACTCTAGACAGGCAATTTTATTTTTACACAAGATTCAGTCCTTGTGTGAATTGTTAGTCCTCATTTTCTTGCATTGGTTAGTAGTGTGATTTGATTTATGAATAATACTAAAAGCTTGAATAAGTAATTTCTTCTTGAGATGGATTTTCCTTTCTACCTCTAATTTTTATCTGTTGAGAATTTTGATTGTAGTTGTTCTGTTCAGGGGGACGTGATTGTGAGCTTTGATGATGTTAATGTAGGATGTGAAGGAACAGTGCCATTTCGATCAAATGAGCGCATTGCATTCCGTTATCTTATTAGTCAAAAGTAAAGGGCTTTAGTTCAACCATTATTTCTTTATGTTAGGCTTTGATTTTTTTCTCAGTCTCTTCATAACCTTGTTTGAGCCTATTCTTTAATATCCAAATAGTCAATGTTCTTTGGGCTTCATGCTTTTTTGTATGTATATAATGGTGTTTCTAAACAGATTCACAGGTGATGTAGCAGAGCTTGGCATAATTAGAGCTGGTTCATTCATGAAAGTTAAAGTAGTTCTTAATCCAAGAGTGAATTTGGTAATGCCATTAGAATCTTGGCTCTACATCATATATGAGTTGATTTATCAGATTCATATATCAAAAAAATTGGATTGTTATCTTCTTGCTTCAAGGTTCCATATCATGTTGATGGAGGTCAGCCTTCGTATTTAATAATTGCTGGTTTGGTGTTTACCCCACTTTCAGAACCACTGATGGAGTATGAATACTTCCAAGCACTCAGTAATGTGATTAATCTGTTAATTTATAATAGTATTCTTGCTGTAAGTGATAATGCTAATGCAAGAGATTTTGTTCCCCTGTTGACAGGGAGAAATGTGAAGACTCTATAGGGGTAAGTCCCATGACAGGTTGCTTTAACACCTTTTGCATTGGTCACCAATACACTTTCATAGTTTTTAATTTGATTGGTTTTATCTTCCTTCAGTTGAAACTGCTAGCAAAGTCACGTTATTCTCTGGCAAGGTTCAAAGGGGAGCAAATTGTTATCGTATCACAGGTAAGTTTGCAGATGCGATGCTACTATCTCGTGTGCTTTAATTACAGTGGCAAGTTTTCTGTACTTATTAAATCTTTGTTTTACTGAAGGAGGATCATATCTCATTGCCAAGATTCTTGTTTTATTGAAAAATTTAATGAACTGTTGGCATATCTCGGTACAGCACTGCCTTGATTATTTTCATTCTATTGACAGGTCTTGGCAAATGAAGTCAACTTTGGATATGAGGAAATGAGCAATCAACAGGCACGTTTTCTATAACCAGCAACAACTGTTAACTGCACCTGCTTGCCATTATTTGCACACGTACTAAGAAGAATAAAAACTTGCAGGTTTTGAAGTTCAATGGAACTCGAATAAAAAACATCCATCACCTAGCACACCTTGTTGATTGTAAGCAGACTGCCCCTTCTCTGTTTTTTTGTTCCTTACTCCTTTTTCACATTTGTCCTCATGTTTTTGTGATTTTAATCAGCATGCAAGAACAAATATTTAGTTTTCGAGTTTGAAGACAATTACCTTGTTGTGCTGGAGAGAGAAGCAGCGAGTGCTTCTTCATTCTACATTCTCAAAGATTATGGAATCCCATCTGAACGATCTTCTGATCTATCTGAGCCATATGTGGATTCATTGGAAGACAACCAAGCTGCAGTTCAGGATTTTGGCAACAGCCCAATTTCAAATCTGGAAATTGGCTTTGATGGACTTCTCTGGGCATGATACCAAATTGGGAGGTCAATCTGAGTTGAGCTCTATCACGGCACTCAATAGTTGGGAAGGATGGTTATAACCTCAAAAGACACCAAACTGATAAATGCCATGCTTCTGCTCATTTTTCAAGGTCATTACACGAGCTCATTTTCTGGTGCAATCACATGATCATGGTCTTCCGTTCTTTCCATTCAATTATCCTTTCATTCTGTTTGGTTGGCTGGGCATTCCCAGATAGATAGATTTTAACCAATTTGCATGTTTAGACATCAATTAGGCAAAAGCCTAATTACTGAAGGGCTCATTTTTCTTGTCAGCCTTGAAATTATTTGATGTAACGATTAGAAAAAATGTGTAATTAAATTATTTATTGTTACATTTGACGCGGCATATAATACATCCAGTTTGCTACCGGGAAGATAAGTTTTGGGAGACTGTCTGTTTTGGGCTTTGAATTACTAGCAGGGGATCGTGGGTTTACAAAACCGGTCTGTCTCCGATCTTAATTGCTCTGAAATGGTAAGTTGATTGAGAATAGCTAACTAGGAAAATGAAACGCACAGGTGACATATTCACCACTACTAAAGCAATTAAAACCTTTCAAGAATTAACTATTTAGATATTAGATAGTGGTTGTGAGATTAAGATCAAGACCGGAGATTTATATGGTCATTAACTTCAAGGCTTGTGAGATTAGTTGAGGTGCGTGTAATCTGGTCTGAACATCCATGTTAAACTAAAAAAAATAATTAAAAAAAAACTTTATAGGACCTTCAAACCCATTTTTTTCAAACAAAGTCTCATTTTTTAAAATTTGTTTTTAAAATTTAAACCTTATTTAATCTATTGGGCTAATTCGTGTTTTCTGATCAAGTTATTATACTATTATTAAATTAAAAAATAAGTAAAAAATAAGAATATTTAATTATTATTTTTAAATATATAAGTTTAAGAATAATACATTTTACATTTTATAGTCTTATTTACTATCAATTAAATATAATATAATAAAAAGATAATCACTCTTTTATACACTATTATCAAACACAATCATGTCTCTCTCTCTCTTTTTTAATTATTATTTCCATCTTTTTAATTCAGGGCATTAACCAAAAGCCATCTAAATGAGTGCCTTGATATCGTTGACTACATTCTGTGCATCCGCGCTCGCTCCATACAAACCTCTCCTTGATAATCCAATACAATACAAACCGTCCTTCCCCTTCCAATGGTTAGGGTAACTTGGCTTTGGAATCCCATCTTCATTCAAAAGGTAATCATCCCCCTGGTCAAAACAACTATAATTGGTCAAAGCGCGTAAACACATGCAGTATTTCCATCTCTTTATGCTGACTGATTCATAAATAGTGAGGTAACTTTCTGCTGGTTTAATAAAGTTACCCACCTTGAGCCACTTATTCGTTGATCTCTCGAAGCCAGTACAAAAAACAATGGTGTCAAAGGGGTGTGACTTGCCATTTTCAAATAACACCTCATTGCCTCTTATGCTTTCTAGTGCGGGCAAGACCTGGGCACACAAAAGCCAAAATTCACGAGCTTAGCATCATCATAATCATCTGTCGGCATACACGCAAGCACAAACACAGTCAATTATTAGCCGAATGGAACTTTCTGGCAATACAACATGGTTTTGCAGAGAACTTTACTAGACAAATGAAGTAATTTCCAAGTTAAATGTGTCCAAGGTGATCCATACGCATTATATAAACTCTTATGATTTAGGTGAACAAGACGACAAATCTTTAAATAGCATGATGATGATGATAGTTGTTGTCATCCATTCATGGAACCAACTGTTGTCAACAGCTGCATAAATTTGAGATCTCATTACTTTTGTGTGCAAAAAGAGGAGTTGAGCACGACAGCACGTCATTGACACCAAATTAGTAGCAAATTGATTGCTGATAACTAAGTTAGAAGCTACCAGAATGATTACTGAACCCATCATGTGTGTGTGTGGGACTCATGGTAAACCGGATTAATGTAAGAATTTCTCCGTTGTGAGCCATTTGTTTTTGGGGGTATATGTAAGGACTTGCTAGCTAATTAAGCCGAAAATAAATCCATTACTTGCTCTCTCTAATTCATACATGTATAACATACCTGGATCTCTCCGGACTTGATTTTGTTGCAGGTACCGACATCGAAAACTGGATACTTCCCGTAAGCAACTTTCATGAAAAATGGCCCCTCTTTTGGTCTCTTTATCCCATGCTTGCTTAAGTCTCCATAAACAAGTTTGCTAAGCATCACCATAACTTTGTCCACCATGCCACATGAAAAATACTTCAACATATTCAATCCCAAGTATACCATCTCCCTCGATAGAATGTGAATCTGCAAGCATGAACATGGGTCCAATCATATACAATTCATTAATTTACACATACTAGTTAGTTATCATAATTTGAGATCGAACCATTTTCTGAAAGAAGAAAAAAAAACGGAGTATTAGAAAAATTTAGTAATTTATACTCGAAATAAACAAATTAAAGATTGATCGAGCCAAATGCTAAGTTACCGGACTGCGGATGGCGATTGATGTTCTTGCACCATGGTTTGCGAGGTCTAATGCAATTTCCATGCCAGAATTACCAGACCCAACAACCAAAACATTCTTATCACAGTAAGTCTTTCCATTTTTGAATTCTGTAGAGTGAAGAACCTCTCCAGTGAAAGTGTTCAATCCTTCGAACTCTGGTATAAAAGGATTGCTCGTTTCTCCACTAGCCACCACCAAAAACCTCGCAGAGTATTCCTCAATCTTCCCAGAACTCACATTTCTAGCCTTAACATTCCATTTCTTGGCTTCTTCATCGAAACTCGCAAACTCAACACTTCTCTGGTACATGGGACTGATCTTGAAGTGGGAAACATAGTCATCTAAGTATTGTAAGAACTGATCTTTTGGGACATACGTGGGGTATGAGTCAGGAAATGACATGCGAGGTAGCTCGCAGAACTGTTTTCTCAAGTGAAGGCGTAGACGATCATATGAGTATTTTTTCCAAAGAGAGGCATAGCAATCTTCTCTTTCAAGGAGTATGTGAGGGATTGAATGCTGGTTTAGGCAGGCAGAGGTGGCTAAGCCAGAGGGACCAGCTCCAACTATGATTGCAACTGGATCTTGCATCTTTTCGGGGAATGAGTGCGCCCTCTTTCGATCTCGTTTCCTTTGATTTTCGTTCTCGAGAAACGATAGAACAAGACAAGGTTGTTGGATAAGGAGTATGGAAGAAAGCACAGAGATCGAGTGGCTTTATATGAACACAGATTAAATTTTCTTTGAATAGCACTCTCAAAAATGGAAAAGTAGCACAAAATAAGGAAATAACACAGCCACATAAATTAATGCAATTTAATACGTTATTGAGCATTATATACAAGTTTTTTAGTTTAACTTAAGATTTTAAATAAAACTTGTCCTCTACCAACCAAAACAACATAATTTTGATGATTTAATTAAAAATATAAAAAAAATTGTATATTAAAAAAAAAAGGTTGCGTTGTTATCAATAATATCTGCTATTTTCTTAAGAACAAATTGAACCATGCTAGTTTCCTTTTTTTTTTTTTTTTGAAAAATGCTATTTTTCAGAAAACACTCCAAAAATTACTACAACTATTAGATTATTATTTTTTAAGTTTTTGAGAGAATTAATCAGTCCTCAACTGCAGTTTCTAATAAATCAGTCCCCAACTTTTAAAATCATCCCCAAGCTTTCTATAGTTTAACATATTCATCCATTTGTCAGTTTACATTACCATAAATTCAGAAGAACTAGCTAGTTACAAAACTTGGAGCAAAATTGAATTTATAAACATCATTTTTATAATTAAATTATTTTCTAACATTATATTTCAAATATATGACCAAAAGAAAGCATATATAAGCTGAAATTTTTTATTATGTAGAAAAAAGGAGAGAATTTCGTTGACTGATTGATGCATGATATTGTTCGTCTAGTAATGATTTAGATATCCAAAACACAACACTGGATAAAATTAGTTTTTTTTGTGTCTTATTAAGCTACTATACTTAGAACATTTGGAAAATTTCATGTATCTTCAGTATATATGTATATAAATAGTGATTTTTTTTTCCAATTCAGTCTTCTTTTTAATATATATTTTTTAATTTTATCATTAATTTTAACAATTATTCGGGTTGCTTTTGGAATGACCAAGTCGATTTGATCACATCGAAACAATTTCCACACGGTATAATTTTAAAATCGGGTTAGACAAGAAATTTGATTGAAATGCTTTTTTTCCTATTAATTTTATTATTTTTTTACTCGTATTTTTTTTACCACTCAAGTGGAGATTGCCTTTGGACTAGCCAAGTTGATTAGGTTATATTGTAGCAACTTACATACAATTTAATTTTAAATCTGGGCTAAACAAGAAGTTGGGTTGGGAAGGTTTTTTTATCAATTTTATCCCCGGATATTTTTACTGGTCAATCGAGTTATTTTTGGAACAATTAAGTCGATTGAATTACGTCATGACAACTTCCACACACGATTTAATTTTAAATTCATATTAGATAAGGAGACAAATTATAAGATTTTAAAGTTGATTTGCTGAGTTTAATTTAATAATAATACTAAATAATTTTCTAAAACTTGAATTTTTTTTTATGTTAATTGTTTTTCAATCCGTACTACAGTTTGTCCAAAGATTTGAACTTAAAAAATAACAAAAGAGCTGACCTCCTTAGTCACTGTACAGATTTCTTGATAAATATCCTTGATCGAATTGATAGTGCACAGATTTAAAATTATCCTGCATTCCCTTCATAATATGATAAAATATAGTTGTTTCGCAAGGGCGGGCCGGCGGCTTCCTAATCAGTTGATCGTTGAAACAATTCTGGAATAGTTCCAAGAGAATACCAAAATCTTCAGCAATTAGCGCAAGAAAAAAAGATTAGGAAAAGAACTCATCAAGCATTAGGTATTCTCTTGACCTAGAAAATCAACCCATCAAATGTAATCCAAAAATAAATAAATAAATAAATAAGAAAGCCACTCACGTTGAAAAGGCAAGCTTCGTCTAGGTTTGGATTTCTAAAATCCAAACATGGAATGAAGAAAAATCTCAATCGCCCACCATATATATCAAGCAAAACATTCTTCATCAATTAAAACTAGGAGAAGTTTATATAACAAGCATTAAAACATGGTTTAGGTCGACAAAATTAAATTTCCAAATGCATATATGTCGACATAAGTAGCCACTTACTCGAGTTAGGCCACCTTTAACACAACCAAGATTCCTGAACACCAGTATAAGGAAATGAAAAGTCACCATCACTTTTCCAACACCAAGTTTTATACTAAACTAAGATATAAATTCCTTATTATTTTGATATTTTGTTACATCTTATGAATTTATTATTATTTTCATAGATTTGGATTCATTAAAATCGATTTGGTCCAATGGCATGTTTTGATAGTTATACTACCAGAAAATTATAAAATAATACGTTAGTAAATTATAGTGATATTTACTGACAGAATATGATGTCATTATTTCTCTTGGTATATCGATGGAAATATTCTATTGGTGAATATTGAGGAAATTACAATTGAAAATTAATGAATGAAAAAAAAAATACATAGAAAAGTGGCGTGTTATTATTATAGATGGAATTACCGATGAAATATGTCAATCGTTAATTTCATCGGTAATATTTAAGTTATAATCTGACAAACAACCCCTTCCCCCCCTCCCCTATTTCTTTTTTTTTTCCTTTTTATTTTGCAGAAAACTACACAAAACACCCTTGCCTCCCTTATTTTATCACAAATCAAGCTCTCATCATCACAAATCTAGTCATTACAATACTCAGTCTATCAGTGCCTCCGTAAAAAAAAAAAAAGAGACTAAGAATACTAGGCCTTCTAGGTTATTACAACTACTACCTATTCCTGAAAGGTCCTGGTCTCCTATCTCTATGGAATTCATAAAAGGCTTGCCTATCTCAAACAAGTATTTTGTTATTCTAATGGTGGTTGACAGATTGTCCAAATATACAAATTTCATAGTCATGGTTCAACCTTACACAGCAATTCAAGTAACAATTCATGGACTACCAAGAAGTATTATCACATATATGGATCCTACTTTTACAATCATATTTTGGCAAGAGTTTTCAAAATCTAAAAGGTTAAGATGACCTTATATATTGCATACCACTCATAGACAGAAGACTAAACCAAAGTCACTAATAAAACTTTAGAAGGGTACCTACACTGTTTTCAAATGGAGAATCCTAAAAGTTAATCTTAGTGGCTATTTATGATTGAATGGTGGTATAACACCAATTTTCATACTTCTCTAAAAACTATTCCTTTTAAAATCTTATATATGGTTATTCCTAACCATCCACAATCAGTTATGTATCAAGAATCACAAAGAATGAGGTAGTGGAAAAACATATCAAGAGTCGTATGAAGATATTATAAACAATTGAAAGAAATTTAACCAAAACACAAGAACAATAGAAGAAACAAGTAGATTTAAAATGTAAGAGCACAAAACTAGAAGAATGTGACTGAGATTACCTTATAAGAACTATGACCTATTCAAATTAATTAAAAGAGTTGGACGAGTAGCTTACCAACTCAAGCTTCTAGAGGATGCAAGGGTCCATTCCATGCTCCATGTTTTCTTATTGAAGAAAAAAAATCAGAAAGGATATGAATCCAAAGCCTAAACTCCCACTGTTTAGGCTAAAAGAAACCTTATAGCCAAAACTAGTAGAAATCTTGAAGAATCAAGAGAAAAAACTGTTAAAAAGAGAGCCATGAGTGAGCTTTTAGTTTGATGGGAAAGTCCAAAAAATGTTATATAGGTAGAAGAATAGTGGTTAAAGAACATTTACCCTCACCTTGAGAGCAAGATCCTTTAAGGGGGATAAAGTTGTAACTGGCTTGAGGGATTGAAGGTGTTGGTTAATCTCATGGCATCATTTCTTCTTGCAAGAATAAAGAATTAGGATTATTGTAATCTTTGAAAGATATTTGATTGGGTAAGACATATAGATGAAGAGAAGATAAAAAGTGAACAGCTAAGATGTCACTTTAAGATGATACGAGAAAAGTGAAAGGTTGATGCTTGATGTTACAAGCAACGATGTAAATGATGACATGTGGACAATTAACATTCAAGTATCTTGCATGTAAACATGTGGAACAAGATATTTGTGTAGAGGAAAACAACAACATTTGAACCAATAAAAAAATAGTCTTAAGCAAATCAAAGACCCCAAATTTGATTTAATAAACAGATTAGCCTTTTAAATTCAAATAAAATGTTAGCAATTTCCATTATACATGGTGTTAATAGATTTAAGAATAGTAGGCAATGAATTATTTGTAAACTTTTATTTTAGACCTTAAAGGCTCGGGCTACCTTGAATCTACCTAGCAAAGTTTTTTTCTTTTCATATTAGTTTTTGCAATTAAATCCCTAGTTTTTTAATTTCTATTTAATCCATTGTTATCTCTCACATTCTTATTTCAATAAAACAACCTGAATTGTTTTAGAAAATTCAACCCCAAATTCCATAATTTTACTATATTGAAAACAAGCTCATTACATGTGTTTTCTTTCTTTTGTCTATCTTTTCTCTCTCATCCTCTTAAAATTCACACTGATCATTTAAAATTTCAGAGTTGTCCTTTTATTTATTGATATTTCAACTTTGATCTTTATTTTTTTGATTTATAATTTTTATTTTTGGAGCTTTTGTAAAATTTAAATGTCTTTTCAATTTTATTGTTTAATCCCAAGTTGTGATATATTATTCTTTCAAATTTGGTCTTCATTTTTTTGATTCATTTTGGTTTTTTTTAAATTGATTTTTCTTTTCAATTTCACCCTTCAATAAAAAAAATTATAGCTTTCTTCTAATTTATTTATTTTATTAAAATTTTGATCCTCATTCTTTTAATTGATATTTTTTGTTTTAATTCCTTTTGTATAATTGATTTTTTCTTCTAATTTCATCATTCAATATTTGGTTGGTTGAGAGTTCGGTTTCATGACTATATTCACATAGGATGCTTTCGCTCTAATGACTCAGACCATGACTTTAAAAGTTAATGTGGATTGAAATCATTTTTTTTTACTTATTTTCTTTTTGGATTTCATTATTTGACATTAGTTTTTGTTTTTTTTAAATAGGATTTGTAATTTTTTTTATTTTATTTTCTATCAAGTTATTCTGATTTCATGACTTGAGCCATGAGTTTGGCGGGTTGACTTGAGTTTGTTTGACCCTTATTACACGGGTTACAAGTTTGTCATGTTAACCTAGGTTGATATTTCACTTCGTTCCTTGTTCTTTTTATTTCAAATTTTTGTTCTTTTGACCTTTTATAAAACTTCAATTTATTTTCAATTTCATTATTCAATCCCAATTTATGATATGTTATTTTTTCTAATTTGATCCTTATTCTTTTGATTTTTTTTTAATTTGATTTTTCTTTTCATTTTCACCATTCAATAAAAATATTGTAGTTTTCCTCTAATTTATTTATTTTATTTCAATTTTCATCCTCATTCTTTTAATTGCTATTTTTTTTTGTTTTAAATCCTTTTGTATAATTGAATTTTTGTTTTCTGATTTCATCCTTCAATATTTGATTAATTGGGGGTTGGGGTCCGTGATTATTTCAAATAAGATGCTTTTGTTCTAATAACTTAGGTCATAGGTTTAAAAAGTTAATGTGGATTGAAACCATTTTTTACTTATTTTCTTTTTCGATTTCATCATTTGACATTAGTTTTTTTTTTAAATGGGCTTTATGATTTTTTTTGTTCTATTTTCTATCAAGTTATCCTGATCTCAGGACCTGAGCCACGAGTTTGGCGGGATGACTTGGGTTTGTTTGACCCTTATTACACGGGTTATATGTTTGTCATGTTAATATAGGTTGATATTTCACTTCGGTCCTTGTTCTTTTTATTTCAAATTTTTGTTCTTTTGACCTTTTGTAAAACTTTAATTTCTTTTCAATTTCATTATTCAATTCCAATTTGTGATATGTTATTTTTTCTAATTTGATCATCATTCTTTTGATTGTTTTTTTTTTAAAATTGATTTTTCTTTTCAATTTCACCATTCAATAAAAATATTGTAGTTTTCCTCTAATTTATTTATTTTATTTCAATTTTCATCCTCATTATTTTAATTGCTATTTTTTTTTGTTTTAGATCTTTTTGTATAATTGAATTTTTGTTTTCTAATTTCATCCTTCAATATTTGATTAGTTGGGGGTTGGGGTCCGTGATTATTTCAAATAGGATGTTTCTGCTCTAATAACTCAAGTCATAGGTTTAAAAAGTTAATGTGAGTTGAAACCATTTTGTTACTTATTTTCTTTTTCGATTTCATCATTTGACATTAATTTTTTTAAATGGGCTTTATATCTTTTTTGTTCTATTTTCTATCAAGTTATCATGATCTCAGGGCCTGAGCCACGAGTTTGGCGGGATGACTTGGGTTTGTTTGACCCTTATTACACGGGTTACATGTTTGTCATGTTAACCTAGGTTGATATTTCACTTTGATCCTTGTTCTTTTTATTTCAAATTTTTGTTCTTTTGACCTTTTGTAAAATTTCAATTTCTTTTCAATTTTATTATTCAATCCCAATTTGTGATATGTTATTTTTTCTAATTTGGTCCTCATTCTTTTAATTGTTTTTTTAATTAATTTTTCTTTTCAAATTTACCCTTCGATAAAAAAATTATAGTTTTCCTTTAATTTATTTATTTTATTTCAATTTTCATCCTCATTCTTTTAAAAAAAATTTTAGATCTTTTTGTATAATTGATTTTTTTTTCTAATTTAATCCTTCAACATTTGATTGGTTGATAGTTGGGCTTCGTGGTTATTTCAAATAGGATACTTCTAGTCTAATGACACAGGTCATGAGTTCGAAAGTTAATGTGGATTGACATCATTTTTTTTTTGTTTTTTTTTACTTATTTTCCTTTTCAATTTCATCATTAGACATTAGTTTTTTTTAAAAAAAAAATGGGCTTTGTGGTTTTTCTTATTTTATTTTCTATCAAGTTATCTTGATTTAATGACCCGAGTCACAAGTTTAATGGGTTGATATAGGTTGGTTTGACCCTTATTACTCAGATTATAGGTTTGTCATGTTAACTTAGGTTAACTGGAGTTGTTTTTTGTTTTTCTTACTCAATTTCATCATTTCTTAATTAATTGACTGAAAATTGAGCTACGCCATTTTTCTACTTTTGAATTTATTTTTAGATTATTGTGATATTTTTTTTTTATTTAGTCAATTTTCTATAGTTGGTTTTTTTTATTAGTTGTGAATTTTTTTCTTTAAAATATATTTTGGTACCTAAACATTATTTTTTTATTAAAAAATAATAAATTCCAGCACTGTGGCACAGCGGGTCCATGTCTAGTGTTTTGTATAAATAGAGAATTCTTTTCTTGTAATCAGTGGCCAATACTATATACGTTTCAATATAATTATCTCTATTATTCAACTTTTTTTAAAAAAATTGTTCTCTCTTTCTTTTTTTTAAGATTTAATTTTAGGCTAAAAAAATCCTCTCAGATTATTAGATTCTCCCATCTAAAAACCTTGGCTATCTCTATTATTTGAATCAAATTATTATTAGATTGACAATTATTGTTTTTTATTTTTACTATATTTTAATAGAACCTGTGTAAGTTTGATATTGAGATAGTCATTGCCTCCTAATATGTTCTAAGTATTATTTATTACTGCTTTACAAAAGAAAATTAAATTGGCATATCCTTAAATTATTATTCATATTAATTGTATAAATATTATAAATATAATACAAAACAACATAAAAGGTATAGAATAGACCATTCATGGACATAATTTATTTATTTTTAATAATACTCTAACTTAACCATTAAATTGATTATAATAAAAAGGTGATTAAGCACCAACGTCTTCGTGAAGATCTTGGACCCAATCCATCTTACAACCTCAAAAGATAGAGAATGAACCGCTCATCATAAACTAAAGTTTTTATGTATGATTTTAGAAACACATTCTTTATATTTATTTAATAAATTAAAAAAAATAAATAAATTACCTTAAGTACTCTCAGGACTATAACTCAATAAGTTGGAAGAGTAAGCTGACTTTCTTGACCGCTCCACCCTTCGGCTTTTATTTTTCTTAAATGACAAGGAAGACGTGCTACTCTATTTTCTCTGATATTATAATAAAGCATCTGGACTTTGTCATTGCCGCCCCCTTTTCGGGTCAATATAAGTATGACAAAAATTCGCAAGACTTAAATTATGTGTACACACACGCAACCCGCCCACGAAGAATATAAACCACGGCATCTTCATTAAATGCCTACAGTATATATAAAATTAATATTTGAAAATAATATCTGAAAGATTTTCTGAAAAAAAATAATATAGAAACTAACATATGCTAATGTTGTTCGGACCCCGTGCATGTCTACCTGCCAGCTTGATTGGGATTCGGTTGGCCAATCGGAGGACAGTGACCACTTAAGACATCAGCTACGTGAAGGAAAAAGCAAGGAGCAACCACCAAATAAAGATTTAAATTAAATTATTAAGAGGGAAGCATGTGTCTTGTTAAATTGAGGGGCACAACACAACTCCAAATTGATCAGATTCTTTGAAAATGACTGCACAGAGAGAGAGATAACAATAACTCACCATTCCCTTGACTTTTTTTGTAATAAGATTAGAGAAAGTAAACTTAATTTGGACGCAAAAGGTGGTTGGGGAATGTGGAAAAGAAGAGCAGAGAGTCTCTACGTGTAGGACAGGATGAATCAACTAACTCAACGGAACATGGTTTTAAACAGTATAAAGTACTATAATTAAACAGTATGAATTACGACAGTCAAATAACAATTTTGTCTTTAAACAATTTTGTCTCTGCGAACAAAAAACAATTGTCCTAACTATTAAGGACACTATAATCTTTAAAATTTCTTTACACAGTAAAATAACTATCTTATTCTTCAAAACAAAAAAAATATTAAATTTGCGTTTAGAAGTTGTTTCATCTTTTCATTATTTAAAACACAATACAATGATTTTAATTACCTTTAAATTTAAAAATTCTTTAACTACTGTTCAATGATTTTTTATTTATTTTTATCCTACTTTTTCTTGTTTTAATCATTTGGGTTAAAGGGGAAAATTAATATTTTAATACATATATAATATTTTTTAAGAAAGAAAATAACTAGTGTGTGGGGGTGTTTCCGCATCATTCGGATGATGTGTGTGAAGTTGTCTGGTTGCCAAACAGTGGTTTTCGGGACGATGTTAGAATCGTCTTAGCAACCCTCTCCTTCCCTGAACAACATGTGCACAAAGGACCTTTGGTATGACGTAGACAATTATTATTTTTTTTCTCTCTTCTCTTAATTTCCACTCCTAACCCTCTGATTTTTAATTGTAGTTGTTTGATTTTTTTTCCCTTCATATTTGATCTCTGTTTTTTTTATTACTATTAGTTTTATTTGAAATTATTTATAAAATTGAATTTCTCTCAATTCCAACTTCCTTTTATTTTTTTCATATGTCAGATTTGATCCTTATTTATTTTATTTGAGATTATTTTTTTTTTTTTTATGATTTCATCATTTTTTTTTCTATCTCATTTGATTCTCATTCTTTTGATTGCTATTTTTTTTGCTTTGGAAAAAGTTTAAAATCGATTTTTTTTTTCATTTCATCATTTAAAATTAAATTGATTGAGAATTGAGCTTCTTATTTGAGTTTGAGTCTATAATTTCATGGGTTGTGAGTTTGGGAGATTAATTTAGGTTTAAAAGATTCGCCCGAGTTTATTTTTTTTTCTTTTTTTTAAGCTTATGTTTTTTTCAGTTTCAATCTTCAACATTTATTTAATTACAAATTGTGCTATGTTGTTTTTTTTATTTGTTTTCTATAGGATTTTTCACTAATTTTAAAAATAATCCAGGTTCTTTTAAGTCTTTCTTATTGTTATTCTTTGTTGAATTTATTTTAAAAAAAGTTTTTGTTTTTTAATTAATTGATTAAATATAAGTATGAGATGATCAACTTCATTATATTTTGATTGATTTGTTTTTCGAGCCATTGCTCTAACAGCATGTATAGTCTCTCTCAGTGTTCTGGTGTAATTTTTCACAGTAGCATTAGAACCATCTCAATGAACTTTTTCTAGTAGTGGGAGGTGTCCACGATAGAGTGACGAGTCATTAGCTTATTTTTTTGATATAGTTAATTATTATTATTTTTTCACTTTATTTATTATTAATAATTTTTTTAACATATTATTAAATTAATCAAACTTATTAAACTAGTAAATTACTCGTGTCGTGGACCTTCAACACTAATATCATTTGATTTTTTTTATGTCGAGAAAAATTTAATCTGACCAATGGTGTTTTGAGAGCATCAATCTAGTACCGCTACTAGCACAGCTCTAACTAGCCAGTGGAAGTTTCGGAACCTAATTTACTTTATTATCAATTAAATTTTAAACCATTTCATTTTATCAAATTTTCTCAAATAAAAATCAACAGTAAACAATTTCATCTCATCTATTATTGATGACATTTAAAAGATTTAAATCAATTTGCTTTTACTAATTAAGAGCTTCTGTCTAAAATACCAAACTAAGCCTTAATAAATTTACCATAAAAGACAATCCCAACAACAAATTATAGTGTTTGTTTTTTTTCTCTTCTCCATTATATATAATAATATTATAAGACTCTCCAAGGTTGGGTGTGCCAGTACAGAATATCGCAAGGATCTTGTTGTGCTGGAACGTAGAAACACAGGTATAAAAAAGGTGTTTGAGTTCTCTAATTTTGCGCGTAGAAAATTAAAAATAAAATAGCATTATTACTGTTAGAGAAGTAACCATATATAAGGCAAGTATTTTGGCTGAGACTGTCAATTATTTAGATGAGAGGTTTGTACTTTATGTTTGCTGTCCAAAAAAGATATGAATGAGGCGCGGATCGTGTTGAACAGGAGGGTACGACACTATATATACCACAAGAACTCTGAGGAAACATGTGCATGTGGTGATGTCTTCTGGAGCATTTTAATCTCATATACATTCTACTCCACGTCATTTCATCTCATGAAAAAACAAAAAACATTGTAGCCCAGTGCAGCGATGGTACTGTGTTTTGCAAAAATATATTATTTTTATTTAAAATTATTATAATAATTTGTATAGAAGGAGAGAAGTAGAGGATATTATTTTATTATGATATCGCCCCACAATTTTCCCTTCAGACATGTTGGGATCTCTCTCATATCTAATTAGGTGGAAGCATTTAATAATCATGTGCAAATTAAACACGCGGATAGTGATGTGACATTGTTTAATGTTCATTATTTAAGGGTGACATTGTTTATATTAAATTTTTTTTTATTGGAGGACTGAAAAATATATTTTATGAGTTCAGGTAAGCAAGTAAAACCTTGACTATTCCAAGTTTTTATAAAAAATGCACGTCCTGACTCGAACTCGAGACCTGCTGTGCAGATCTCAAGTCCTTTATCATCACGCTATGTCTATTGAGAACAAATTAAAATTCATGCTATTAAAGGAATTAGGTTTTGAGTTTTTTTTAATTTATATTAGCTTTTTATTTTTTTAAATTTTATTCTTATATTAATTTTATAGATACGTAAAGTTTTTTTAGATTCATTAAATCAATTAAATCACGCCAAGATAATTCATATATCATTTAATTTTAATTTTAAATTAAATAATAAGTCAAATGAAATAATTTTAAGATATACTTGTTAGATTAAATTTAATAATAATAACAAATAATTATGATTAACCTATATATTTTTAGTTGTATTAATAAATATCTAATTCAACGGCAACATACCTCAAGATTATATACGAGTATATGCTATTTGTGGAGCCTAATACGAGGTAGAAAGAAACAATTCAACTCTCTACCTCTTAAAATTGAGATCCTTTGTTTACATGCATCAAGCATTACACGTTAGAGGTTGAAAAAATAGGGTAGTGTATTTGAGTTTAGAAGGATATTACCTAAAAATTTTAAAAAACAAATGCCAAGAAAAATGTTAATGCTTTTGGTTATTTTTCTATAACAGCTACTTTGAATTTTTATAAAAATATTTAACATATTCTCTTATAGATTATAAATACAAAGTGAGGATTTAACTTGTAATACTCTTCTAATCAAAGATGTTGGCGAGTTCTTCAAGACAAATATGTATAAATATTTGATAAAAATGGATGATCCTTGTAGATAAAATCTACGGTAAATATTTAGTGTCGATTAGAATTCTTAAGTGGTTAAAGATATTATATTTATTCACCTAAAGATAACTCCTTAATTCGCCTTCTCAACTGGAAAAACAAAAAGAACAATGGATAAATGACGTATCATCCCTTCTCTTCAATAAAACCCCAAACATCATGTCGCTTGTTTTGAATCCCTAACAATCAGGGTATTCATTCTAGTCCCTGGATTTTAAATTTAAGTAAATGCACCTTCAATTAATCTAAAAAACTTTTTGAATCATGCAATTAGATCCTTGGAAATGTCAAATGGAATCCTCTAATTCGTGCGCCTTTTATAACGTGATTATTGGTTTTCAAATTATGTAATTTGATCCCCAATTGACCATTAAATTTTTAATTTTTCTCAATTTAACTCCTAATATAGTCAATCTTGGTCCCTGAATGTACACTTGCACTTAAGTTCTTAGTTTTGAATCTCTTCAATTAAATTCTTAATTGATCCTCGAACCTTCTTTTCTATAAAGTTAAGTTCTTGAATTGACCAATTAACTTATTAAAATTCAAAATTGATCTTCAAAACTTATAATTCATGCAATTTAATCTAAATTAGACTTTCAAACTTATTTTTTTTTTCAATAAAGTTCTAAGTTAAGTCAATTAAATCGATTAATAGTTGAATCAACCACTAATAAAAAGATTGAAATTTAGGTGCACCTTGAGAACCATGTGGTTGTGTATGTACCTTGATATGGAAACATCCTAAGCCAATACGAACCACGCCACTCAGCTTGATTAAATCCGGATTTATAAGACAACGAATCCATAACAAATCTAAGCTTTAGTAGATTTGTTAGGATTTCCTGCGGTAGAATCTATAATGAATGGAGTAAAGGCGAACAAGCAATGTGCTAATTAGCTTTAACCCCTAGTGTGTTTTCTCATACCTATAAATGGAGAAAACACATATCACTTAAATAACTTTGAGTCCTCCAACTCCACGTTATTTTAAAACATATCCCTTAAATTCCAAAAATTCGGCCTTATTGGAAACCCACATATTCCAATCCAACCTTTTTTTTTTTTTTAATTCGAGGAAACTCTATCTCTCAGAAAGCATATTTTATAGGTCCAGATGAGCGAGTAAAATCCTGGTTGTCCCAGACTCTTACAAGAGGTGCACGTCCTGACTCGAACTCAACACTTGCTGTGTAGATCTCAAACTCTTTACCATCACGCTACACCCTTTAAAGACTTTTTCAACCTGATATTAACCGAGACCTGATCTGCAATTCAATACCGATCGAGACTTGATATATAACTCTTAAATTCTAATTAAATTCAATATTAACTTGTCGCAAAAACCCAAAATCAGATTTGGGTGCGAACAACTGTTACCACCTAAGTTCCTCTCGTCATGTCATCTGATGTTTCTCTCTATTTTTATTTTATTTACTGAAACATAATAACTTTTTCATCTTTTCACCTTTACTTTCTCCTAAAGGTGTCTATGTCCATTGTCCAAGCAAAGAATCTTTTTGCTTAGTTGCACTCGAGCTCTCCAATTTAGAGAAAATGGACTCTAAAAAAGCCTTCAGTTCGAGACTTGCTGGAGAGTTTTTCCTTGTGATACCTGAGGCCTTGAATCTGCTTTCAGAGCAAAGCCTACTATAGCTTTGTTTCCTTAACTTGTAATACCCAGCCCACTTGTCGCAAAACTCTCAAACTGTTCATAGAACAACATTTAAATACTGGTTAAAATCTTCAAGCATGCTAGTCGCTTATCCATAAATGGTGGACGCTCCGACTTTGGTCAAACGCTCAGACAGATCCAGCTTCTGTATATTTGACAGTTTTTTTTTTCTTTCCTTCCAATGAAGTAGGTTGGGGGTGTTAGCTCCGTTTGTTTCATGATAAATAATTTTCTAAAATATATTTTTTAAAACTTTTAATGTTTGTTTAATGTTTATTATTGTGAAAATTAATAATGAAAAAATATATTTCAGTTTTTAAAAAATTTTGTTTGGTTCCTAAAAAAAGTATATTTTTTATTTTAAGTGGAATATAATTTCAAGAAGTTGGAAAAAAAATTCTAAAATAACATATTATTTATTGATTATATTAAATTTGATTCTTAATTTTTAAATTGTTATATTTCATCATTTAGAATTTGATTTAATTTGATTTTTGTATCAAATTTAGTCTTAATTTTTTTTATTAATTGTTTTTCTCTTATCCTTTGTTTAATTTAGATTTTTTTTATGTATCACATTTGATTTTTTTTAATGCTATTTATTTTATTTAAAATAATTAATGAAATTGTTTTTTTTCCTAAGTTTGTCCTCCTTAAACCTTTCCATCTATCATATTTGGTTTTTATTTTTATAATTGTTATTTATTTTATTTGAAATCATTTATAAAATTAAATTATATATTTTTTAATTTTATCCTCTTTCTATTTTTTTATTTGTCAGTTTTAATTCCTATTCTTTTAATGAACTTGCAAATAAACAGGACCTTATTGTCTTTATCATTGTTGTTAAACTTGGATTGATCTGGCATGTTTACCTGTGGTCTGAATTAAAAAAAAAAAATTACTTGACTGAATAAGAAAAAAATCTCAAATTGACCTATTACCTAGTAAAAAACCAGCACTTAACCTATAGATTTTATTTTAAAAGAAATTGGTTAAATTAACATCATTTTTTATTGTTTTTTTAGGGTCAATTCAATTATACCCTACCTGTGAACCGGGACTAAAGCTACCTTGTCATGTCCTTAAAGATCTTTCCATGAAGCACTTGAGAGTCTAACTCAGTGGTCAACCGTGTGACTTGTTCCGTCCCCGTCCCGAGTTCGATCCTTTATGTGCACGGCTGTCACCCCCGCGGTACCTTACCTGCTCACTGGGCTTGCAGGATGTTCAGTGGGCCGTGGAGAATAGTCGTGGTGTGCGCAAGCTGACCCGGACACCCCACGATAATAATAATAATAAAAAGATCTTTCCATGAATACAAGTAAATAAATTATCAAAAACGAAAATAGCATAAGCACAGTACATCTTAAACAATTTTTCCATGACACCTAGTCTCCTCTCAAACTAAAAAGGAGAAAAACACACACACAGAGAGATCAAGAAACCTGGGAGAAGGAAATCCACTCCACTCTCTACCTACATTTTGGAGTAAGAAGTTTCAATTTATTGAATAAAACTATTAAAAAGAAAAGACAGGAAAAACGTGTAATGATGAAAACACTTGCACAAAAAAATACGAAGGTTGAATAACTGAGCGACACAAAACATTCTTATCTACAGCCTAGTTAAATTTGTTTTTAGATTGAGATTTGTTTTTTCCAGAATTAAAGTTTATAAGATTGCTATGTGTACTTGACGTTGTAATAACTTTTATAATTATAATTTATTTAAAATATAGTTTTTATCCTATTTTAAAATGAACTCTACGAATACTTTTTATATCCAAATAATTTTTAAAATTATATAGTCAGAATAAAAACGTCTTCACAACCAAAGAGATAAATGGAGCCTAAAACACCCATCCATCCGTGGTCCACTCACAGCCGTCTCTTACAAAATGCAACAATCCAACTAACGACACCGAATTTACCAAGTGTTTTAGTTCTATTAAAAAGTTGGAAGTTTGCTGCAAGAAACTCTAGATAGAACAGAAGTCATTATAGTGTAGTGAGCTGTCTACCTGTGGCATCATTTGGCACTTTCTTTGGCCACCATCGTCTTACCGTACCAAACCACCTTGTTCCAAAGATTATTAATCTTGTGAAGAAACAGGAACTGGATGCTTTATTTGTTTAGTTGATGATTGATTACCTAATTAGCCAACTGGATACGAATCTTTTACCCCATTGAGCAGCTGCTGCTCTAACTCCTTGCCTTTCTCCTGCTTCCTTTATTCTTTCTTTCTGAAAGTTTTTCCGCCCCTCTTTTTGGACCTCAAGTAGGAGAAAGTCATTCTAATCAAATAATACAGACGTATATAGTATTGATTTTAATGGCATCACCTCAAGAAAGAAACAGAAAATCACTGCAACAAGAAACAACTTAACCTAATCCTAGAGTCATTATAAATATGCCAGAAATTTATTAAACCTCAAAAACAGGATTTCACGGAGTAAAAGAGGATAAAAGACACCCAACTTTCATGTGATTTATTAGTTGATTTTTGCTCATCAATCTTTTGTCCCTTAGCCAAAATGCAGAGCTGTACTGTCGAATAGGGTCCCAATAACCTTTTGGCTCCTAGCACTCAGTTCCCACCCAGCACTTCTCAGCTTGTCACCTGCTGATAGCTTTTAAGCCTTAGCCATGTCCATGATCCTACTCACATTCTCCCATAAAAACACCTTTGCTCCCCTTGCCCTCCATCATCTTCTTTAGACACATTTATTGAAGTTACTTAATCATAGGTGTATTGATTTCATAATAAATTAATGGCTTCCTTTTGCTCAATATTCTTGGCAATGTTCACGGTCTTGATGGCCTATTTTTCCTCACCAGCTTTGACATCTCAAATACACGTACAGTTCTCTACTATATCAGCAGCCCCTGCATTTTTGCATGATGCCCCCTCATTCTCTCCTCCAACTTTATCACCAGATATTGAACCGTTGTTTCCTACTCCTGGAGTTGGAGCACCTTCTCCTACTGAGTCATCAATACCAACCATTCCTTCAAATCCAAGCCCTCCAAATCCAGATGACATGCTAGCTCCTGGCCCTGCAGGATCGTCAATTTCACCATCTGGTTCTTTGTCAGCCTATTCTTCAGTGTCTCTAACTTCATCAGGACCTTTAAACTTAGCAGTTTTTCTTGGTTTGCTGGTGTTTTGCTTAGTGCAGCCTTCTGGTATCATGTGAGGTCCTCTCGGTGACGGCTCAATTATTGTTAATAGTGGTTCCAATTTTATTTTTTTAATGTTTCGACATTTCTTCTTTTTCATATACTAGCATATATTGTATATGTTTTGTTGTGTTGTTAGGTGAATGAAAGTGTATGGCATTGTTGTGAGTTTGTGATAGGAATTCCCTTCAAAAGACAAACTGTAATTTAATAAAGTTGTAGTCCCATTTCTTTGCATCTCAGTGTTCTTGGGGAGACATAATGAGGGTTTATTTGAAGATTACAGGAGGTTTATCTAGATGGTTAAGTAGTAAATTTTGATTCTGTCACTGTGCTTGTTTGATTGCATGCTTTGCTAGCCATGAGGATTCTCTAATCACTAATGTATAGTTCTCTCTTTTCCTTTCTACTGTGCCGTGTTTTATTGACAGCTCGTCTGTGAGGTTACATATTCTATATTTCCAACCAAAAACAATTTACTTAATATCATTTACCTTATAAAACTAAAGATCACCTAATTATAAGATTTGATTGAACAACGTTAAGCTGATTTCACAAGAGTGTAAGACAGTATCCCAATAAAATAAGATTAGATTGTTTCATGAGCATATCAAGGCGAGCTATGTGGGAGACAAACAAGAATATCATGAAAAAAAAGTTATTTAATTTTATATATTCTATATTTAAAATAAGTTGTATTGTTATTAGTTTTTAATAATAAAATATGTTTAATGTGCTTTCATGCTAGATTTTTCTAAAGTGATATATGTTTATTTTTTATTATGAAATATAAAATTACATATTAATTGTTTTTATTATTCCTTAAACAATTTTCTAGGATAATGTCCAACGATGGTTCATAAATCTTATATTGCGTTTATAAATAAATACGATTAACATGTCACACAAATATTTTTTATGCGTATATTTATAATAAAGTTTCATTTTAAGAAATTTTACTATTCTTTCAAAAAAAATTTAAGGATAATGCCAAATGCTAGTTTACTTATCCTTAGTAGATCATGATTAATAAAATCCTTAACCAAAACTTCAATAATTATTTATTTAAAAGATGAGTAGAAAATATTTTTTCCATGTAATTTTATTATTTTTTGGGTCAACTTCTAAGGATAAAACCATCAATAGTTTATTTATCCTATGTCGATCCACAAAAAATAAAACATTGAAAAAATTACTTACAAATGAATATTTATGAATTGAAGTGTGTGTATATATATATATATATATATATATATATATATATATATATATATAGAGAGAGAGAGAGAGAGAGAGAGAGAGAGAGAGAGAGAGAGAGAGAATTTTATTATCATTTTTAAATCGACTTCTAAAAATAAAACCCTTCGGAGATTTTTTTTAATCTTGTATCAATATATGATAATAAAACCATACATAAATATTTACGAGTTGAAAAAATATATATTTTCTTAAAGCGATTTTATTGTCATTTCTAATCATTTTCCAAGGATAAAACCCATAGAGGGTTTTTTTTTATCCTATATCAATCATGTTTACAAGTCAAAAATATTTTTTTTTCAAAATGATCTTATTACCATTTTTAGATTGATTTCCAAGGATAAAAATCATTGATTTTTTTTAATCCTATATCGATTTATTATAATAAACTCATGAATGCGCAACACAATTATTTATCCGCACATATCCACCAAATCAGCACTTTAAATTCACATTGGGCACACAACCACATAATATTACAACATCATAAAAAAAAAACAATCCAATCATTCAAAAACACATCCAATAATTCTAATAATTCACATCAAATTAAAGATTATTCATAAACAAATCAACATCACAAAAGTCCCACAGTTCATTATACATGTTCAAAAAAACGTTTAAGTACAAAATCAATCTTTCTAGGTAAAGTAGACTGAAATCAACTTGAAATCACTAAAACAACTTTAGTGCGTGCAGCTCATGCACATCCATGGATGATGGTGTGTGCAATCACACTCTAATGACTCGAACATACTGAGACCTAATAGATTAGGTAAATCATCAACTCCTCTTTCTTCTTTGGCCGACGGTGAGGCAAACGAACTAAGGAAATAGATCTAACCACTTTAAGCTTCAACTCTCTTCTTTCTCTGTTTTGTTTCTCCTTTAACGGTAGTTGTCGCCATCATTGGTGGACATGTGTTTGGCATTGTGGTAGCTTTTGTTGCTGTGATTTGAAAAAAAAAATCTATTTTATAAAAATCACTTTTAGTTGAGGTTAACTTTATAAAATATATATTTGGCTAAAACTGTGGTTAAAATTGAAGTTAAACAAAAAACAGTTTAATGTGTTTAGTTAATAATGCTTTTCATATTGAGGTTTGATAATAAAATGACTAAAAAGAACACATATTAATATTTTTTTAATAAAAATAATGTAGATTTAATTATTATTACATCATGAAATGAATAATCATTTAGGAAAAGGTTATTCTTTTATCTCATTAAACTATTTCCAATTTCATCGTGTACAAAATCCATACGGGAAGGCCTTTACGCTCAATGACTTTTTGAGCGTGCAACAACATTAAGTTAGAAATCATTGGGAACAAAATTGGAATTGTAATCAAATTCTGCAAATGCCACATCATCTTGCGATCTTCTTCTAATGTAATTAAATAATGCCATTAATACAACTACAATTTGAACTTGAGTTTTGTATGGATAAGCAGTTATGTTTTGTAAAATTCTCCACCTCTGTTTCCATACTTCAAAAGAACATTGTATCACATTACGTAGTGATGAGTGTGCACGATTAAATACTTCTTCCCGACCTTTTGGTTGTCCACAACACCTAAAATCTTATAAGTGATACCTTTCACCTTTATATAGACCTAAATACCCATACTCATTGGGATATCCAACATCAATCAAATAGTATTTACCTACAATTAAAAACAACTTGCTAAATTTTACATTAAATCAGTAAATAAAAATGCACATTATTAAACTTACATTAGTTGTGGTTCAATTTCTATCATATTACTACCTTCCGGTGGTTTTGGGAATTTTATATTACTATTTTCAATAACCTCAAGAAAAATATGTGTATTGTGTGCATTACCTTCCTATCATTCCCACACAAACATGAATTGCACGTTAAAAATACAAGTAATTATAAGTTTAATGTCAGTGAACATTTTCTTCTAATAAATGTAATTTGATAGGGCTTGGATATGCAAGTACGAACATGTGTGCCATCATTTGTACCAATACAGTTCTATATGAATAAACAAATGACAATTAGATTGTAATTATTTAACAACATTCATTAAACAATTTAGCTTGATTTTAACAATAAAAAAAACATACATCTTACCTTGAAATGAGGTATGTATCTTGGATTCATTGTAATTTCTCTTTAAGTGTTTGTAAATTCAAAATCTTCAGGTTTGTGACATTTACCACAAACAAACATACTACTTTAAAGACTTCTTTTATGTATCTACTAATAGTTTCACTAGAATGCTGAAATCTCTCATGCATTTTCCTATTCAAAGCCCTTAATCCTATTGTATATAGAAATATTGTCATTTTCTCGAATGCTCTTCTTTCTTGAAGGTTTTTACCCATACTGTGTTTCTAAATCATTACAGAGGCTCAAGAAAGTTGTAGTGTCCATCTTAAACATGTTAACACATCATTTTTAATATCCTCTTAATACTTCGTTCAACCAACACATGTTTGTATTGTATGAAACCATTCAAGGTTCTTTATGCATATAATTAATATAATACATGTTTATAGCCCGAGCTATGTATAAACTTAATTTCTGCATATCAAACTGTCACCTAAAAAATGATTCACCATCATCATCATTGTCATCATCGTCATCGTTACTGTCATCATTATCGTCTTTGTTATCATTGTCGTTGTCGTTTTCTTCATCATCTCCATCATCACCAACCCTTCTAGAGGCACCACTGCCTTCACAATCATGCTAATTAATGTGGTCTACAACATGATTAATATTTTCATAATAATTATCAAAATCTTTGTTAAATATAACATTAAACTGTGAATCATCCATATCTATAATGATGGGTAAGTAAATAAATGAATAATGTTTTTAAAAAACACCCTAATATATATATATATATATATATATATATATATATATATATATATATATAATTGGAAATAATTGCAGATAACTATTTTAGTAGAGATGTTCCTCGTCGAGATAGTTTTTTTTTTATCATAATATCGAATAGAAGCCTTGACTTATATAGAATAAAGGAAATGATGTTTGGCATGAAACAATTGCAATTGTTTGCTGATATTGTATTTCAGGTGAGCTTTCAATTATTTATGCTACAAGGAAAATTTCAATATGCTCAATAATTATCTATGTATCTTTTGTATAGATTATGAATTGGGATTAATTATCTGCTCCATTACAACCTTATGTCTATGAGCTGGAACAATTGGATTCTAGTATCCTGTTTTTTTTTGCCTTATTTTATGCATGTGATAGCTGCCAAGATTCTGTTTTATCTCAATTGTTCACGATTTCAAGTCCTTAAAGTTTCGGACTTTCTTTCCTTTTACTATCGTTTTGCTTGTATAAAAAAATAATTGATTTCAGTTACAATATCACATGCTTGAATAATTGACATGAAAGTCTACAAAAGATGCGGCACATCACTCTTTTTGTTTGCTTTTGACAAACCTTCAAGAAGGCAATGTTGTGTCAACAACTTTGCTTACATTGTGATCTAGATACCGACAACTCAATTCTTTTATTTTTTTTTCATTCTAATTGGACATTACTTTCTGGTTTTGATGGTGTTCTAACTTCATGTAAAAAAAGGGGAAAAATTAAAAACATTTACAGAAATAACTTTGCAACAGAGTTGTTTAACTATAATGATGTGAATCAGCCCATGAACACTAAGGACCCATTACACGTTCCAAGTGGGCCCATCATTAGGTCTAAAGCGAAGGCCTTGAAAGAAGTATTGAATGGACTGGTTGTGCAAGTTTCAGCCAGGACTAAACTTGAGGATCCTTTGGAGCATTAAGAGGATGCTTTAATACATTTAATCCATGTACAAGAGGGGCCTAATCCTTTCTTATTTTAGCCATGAAGTTTTGACAAAAAAGCTGCTAATTTTGTATCAGTTTCGACTAGCCTTATTATATAATGTTTCCATGAGTTTTTTGGAGTCCTAACTAATATTGAATTTTCTATTATATGTGAGAACATTGATTATTTTCTTTAAATATTAGGATTTATTATTTTCTTTTCTTTTCTTATCATGTGAGGAGAAAACACATCAAAAGAAATAAAGGAATTCAAGATGACTTAGGAAACACATGGCCGACACAGTCTCCTTGTTGTACAAAGAGAATAATTTAACTTAATTGTGTTTTCTAATATTAGAAGGATACCAAGAGGTGGAAAATAGAAGCATTAAAGACAACATTCTTTTCCTTTCAAAAGAAGAATAAATACAAGGCTGATATCAGAATCCTATTCTAACTTGAAAACCAAAGGGGCGACAATTTCTCCTTTAGTTCCTAGGATTATTGAACAACTTTATAAGCTATAAATAAGTCTTGTATCAGACCTACAATGTTTTCTTTTCTTCTTCTTCTCATCTCACAATAGATAAAGATGTAGGACTTCGGGCTTTATTTTTATTTTGTTAGCTATAACCCAAAGTTTGTTTGGGTTTAATGAATATTTTGTTTTCAGCTAGGATCCAAGGTTTGTTTTGATTAGGGTTCGGGTTTACTAGTAAAGGTTTTAGGTCAGTTTTTATATATGGGTCAATTTAGTCAACAAGGATAGATCCATTAGAGTTAACTTTTTCAGAACTATTTAAATACATGTAAGACTAAATTTAAAGAGAGCCATTAATAAGTAATACTTATAAATTTTTCAGTTTTAATGTGTGAGATATTTTTGCATTCTATAGTTCTTGAATGAACTTAATTTGACTTATCGAAGATTAACTAGCTTCGTGGCATCATTCGACTTCAGTCCAATAGTGCTGGTACTTTGAGACAAGTTTTTATTGTGTCACACTTCTATCAGACCTATTAAACACTTATGTAAATCACACGACATCATATCTTCATTGCAGCACATGCACTGTCATTTTACAAAGAATTGTAACAATGACATGCAGACTACTATAATACATGTTTAAGGTTAATTAAACAAAGTTTAGTTCCTAATGGATTTATAAAACATCTATAATACAAACATTTCTTTAAAACCGTTATCAACTAGTCTTTTAAATCACAAGCTAAAAATTGACAAACACATCCAAACCAACAATCAACCAACAAACTTAAAAGTTTCTAACTTCCATAAAATTGAAGAAATAATACAATGAAAAGCTACCGACATATAGATACCAAAAACTGATAGCTTCAAATGTGAATTACAACACAACATTGGACTAACTTCAAGAAATCATAAAATGGAAATTCATCTTATCAAAATTGCTAGATCATTGATCTACAAGTGTAAAAATATTTAAATAAATTATCAAACATGTTAAATAACATACCACATTCAATTTAGCTTTCATTTAGAAATAACAAATAAATTCATGTATTAGGGGAAAAAAGTACATACCCTATCAACTAAGGATGTTTACTTCGTGTATACATCTCCATAACCATTTTAATTTTATTTTCAAGATTTTCCATACTAGCCCACATTTCTTTCTTCCTTTTTAAACTTAGATACTCACTAGCAAAGTCATGAAAATTATCTTCAATTGTGACTCCTGGAATGGAGTGAAGCTCAATCATAACCTGTAAGATACTATACCCTTTCCAATCCATATGCAAAGCTATCGAATCACTCTTGGTCGACATGCTCACAGCTAGTTGATCCCACCGTGACAGTAGTTGTAAGCAAATTCCAAAAGTTTTTTTTCTTTCCAGTTCAAACCTCAAAATGATCTCTTTCTTTTTTCTTGCCACTGCTTTTTTGTATTACAGTTGTTGGACATATTAACCCCACCGACCATTTTAGAAATGTCATTCATAAAATTTGAAATGTCATCCTCCTCTGAATCATTGTTTTCTTCTTCCAAATCATTCTCATCAATATTGGCATTGCTAGTGTCATCATCACCAACATCATTGCCACCAAAGACTCTTGATGATGATGCCCACACATGCTATCTAATAGCAACAATATTGGAGAACATTCGATCAAATTTGAACATTAACGATAGTTTAATACTACCATGTCTAAACTTTTTTACTCCTCTTATTTCCTATATATAAGAAGTTCAAGTAATTAATGCAACATTAAATATTTTAGGAATTAATGAAACAAGATAAAAACAAATAAAATAGTAAAGATCATGAATGGATTTTCTCTTCCACTATCCATCACTAGCAAAGATTGTTTCTAATTCACTATTCCAGCCCACACTAGTCTCAGAATGAGCTTTGTCCATATCCTCCAATCCTTTTTGAATCCATCCTATTTGTTTTTTAGTTGTGTTTTGGTGAATGTATGGCTGGTTTGTTCTTTGAAGGATGTCATAAGAAATTTCCAATCAGCTTCATCAAAATGAGTATTAGGTCTTATTCTCATGTTAATGGCTTTGATGCACAAGTCATAAAAGGTATGCAACATTCCCTTAGTCCAAGAAGCCTTATCCATACTTTCAAGACCTTCTATTCTAACTTTGAAAACAATTTTTAAAGGAAACAACCAATGATATCTTGTTTAGATAGAAAATTCAGCATTAACACTAATACTAAATAGTTATTAAAAATAATAAGATAAACTAACTATTATACAAGACATGTTATGAAGCACTTAGCTTACTAAATAATCAACAAGGTAAACAAATGATAAAAAAAATAAAGCATGTTAAAAAAGAAAACATTATTTCATCCAACATACAACCTAAGTGGTAATTTCATTTTTCTATTTCACATATAAACTATTGCATATACTTTCATTTGGATTGAAGAGAAGAAAGTAAATGGGCAGCTAATAAAAACACAACAACCTCTAATGATTACTGAAAACAACTTAAATTTATACAGCTTTACAATACTAGCAAGTAATAGAAACAACCACATAATGCTACTTCCTTAGTTATGCAATGATTTAGCACAAGATTATAAAATAAAAAGGAATCTTGATTTTAGTTAGGACATGGATTTATTAGTAGTGTAATCAAGAATAAAAATATCTTACTAAGAAGTAACCTTTTTCATACCAAATAATATACCACAAGCAGCAACAACACTAGTTGAGCACTCACACAAGTCACCTTTCGAAAACATTACACAAATAAAAAAAACACTAAATTAACATTGCCATCTCTATTCTTAGTAACATGGACATACCATATCGAAAAACATTTCATTATATACAAGAAACACAACAAAAAAAAAACATAAAATTCTTGAATATAAATAAAATTGCATTTGTTATCATAACTTTTCAAGTACAAAAATAAGGTTATGCTTTGAAGGTGCTTGTGCATGATATTAACATTCTAATTTAGAAAGCATAATTTCACTAACCAACTGGAAAAGTTATGGTAGATAACTTATGATCAATATATGCATATATAATGCTCATCTGTAGTTTAGCTGAAATGGATACTAGAAAGAAACCGAAAGCAACACTACCATCCATTATTTAGATACTTTAAATTGGCTACCTAATGTAAAACATAATTGTTGAGCTTTGATGTTTCAAATTATTTAACATAATTTTTTCATTAATCTACACTAGACTATTGAATCAGCATAATTGAAAAAGACAGATTAATAATAGAAAGAAAATGAAGCTCATGTTAGAGCTCATAGTTCAAACACCCATTAATAGCACTTACAGACCCTCATTCTTAATCTGGCATTAAAAAGAACTTGATAAAATTGGCAATATCAAAGATTCATGTAGGTTTCATAGCAAGAATCAAAAGCAAAATATGAATTAATATTTATTTTATCCATTAAACACTGATAATAAAAACAATTTACTTAATTATGCTAAGAGCTATAGCTATGTTCTAAGTTTCAACACAGTTTATGGGCATGTAAGTGCAGTAGTGTGTGAACATTCAGAATACAACAACAATACTAGTTAACAACACCAAGAATACATCCTAATCTAAATAACTAAACTAAACATCACCTTTTAATTTCTATGTAGATTAAATAGATAGTCACTTAAAAATTTGAAAAGAAAGGCATACATTACCAAAGCAAGTCATAGTCTGTGCTTGCCCCCATACAAGTCTCCTAACACCTTTTGTTGTTGTTGATTTAGTTTCCAACACAAATCTGTCATTTATTTCTACAAGAAAAAAAAATCTACTATTAGAAACATCCTAAGAAACTTTAAGTTAATTTTTTTTTATTTGAAGAAGAATAAAGAAGAGAGTGATGGGATCTCAATTTTGATTTTGAACACAGAACAAAAAATTAGAACAGTAGTTATTCTTTGGTGAATGAGCTTAAAAAATCACATACTATTACCTTTTATAAAACGAATCTGAAAGGTAATCGCAAGGAAATAAAAGGAGGCAACTGATGTAACCATATTATTCGATAGTTTCACCCACATCTATCTAATTTTTTGTCCATGTTTTATATATAAAATGCCTTGATATTCTTTGTTTTATGTTTTGAAGGCATTTTTTGATGAAAGATGCAAAAAGGAGTAAATTGGAGGTAATTGGCAGATTTGACGTTCAGTCGATGTTTTGTGCAGAGTGTGAGTTCTAGAGATCGAAATGAAGTGATTCCAGTGGCACTAAAAAGCTAACATCCATACCTTTCTGGAAATATAATGCAAGAAAAATAAAAGGAGAAAGATCATAGAAATCACATCCTGCAAAGTCAAATCTCGCATTCTGTCAATGTTGACCTTTGGTCATTCAAAATTTAATATCTGGAGCTACAGAAGTCCAATTAATGCAAAATTAATTTTATTGGATTCCTAATTCAAGGACCTATCCACGCTCCAAATGTCAGCCAAAAACGATGTCATATGAGGGAGATATTATTTTCCAAAGATGACAACTGAATTCTGCCAGCAAACAGGTTTCGTGAAGAAACGAGTCCAAATTGCATTCCAAAGCATCTAAACCGACATCCAAGTTTTTATATCAGCAATTTAGCTCCTCTAAGTCAGATATTGAAGATTTCATGCAAGGCTATTTCTCCGTTTTAGGAAAAATAGTTATTGAAGTGCTTAAATGTAAACTGCCAACTTAAGGAAGGACTATTTTGTAAAATAGAGACTAGGGTTTCATAGCATATATAAAGAAAGAGAGAAGGAGGCAGCAGCCAGCAGAAAAGAGGGAGAGCAGAAGGAGGCAGTAGCCAGCAGAGAATAAACACAAATTCTCTCCTCTACAAACCCAAAAAATCATGCTCTTTTCATTCTTTAGAAGTAGTTGTTCAATAGTTATGCAAGGCTAAGCTCTTTTCTTGGTTGCAAGGAAACAACAAACCTTCGGATTTTAAGAACCGTGAGATTTATTCTTCCTTCTATTTTCAGTTTATGTTATGAATGAGTATGATTGTTTTCCTATGCATATTTTCTATGATTGTTGTTGATGATTGCTAGAGCGGACTCTAAGTTATTGTTGTGAACAATCTATTGCTAAGTTTAATATCAAAACCGGAGTTGTGATATATGAACTTGTGAAGCAACTAAGCTTGATAATTGTGGCGGAACTACGTTATTGAACTTAGGGAGAACATTAAAACAAAGTGACACAAGCTGCGAACAGCTTGTATGTTAATCTTGATGAAATTATCTAGTTCTTAAAGCTACCATTAAATTGAATCATTAGTGCGGACACTTTGATTGTTTATTGGTTAGGATTAGTTATACGGCAGATCCGTTAATTAATCAATGTTAAGAAAAGATAAAATTTCAGAACATAAATTGCAATTTTCGTTTCAAGGATCGGTTTTAATTTCCGTTGGTGGATGTGTGCTTGCGACCAAGGTTTGTTTTCTTGATAAGTTTTGGTTTTAATTGATTTTGTTTGCTAGTTTAATTGCTGCCATAGTTTAGATAATCACAAACCAAATCCCCCCAATTACATAGCGTACAACATAAAAATCTGACTTGAAACTTCCTCGTGGGATCGACCCCTTGCTTGCTCTATACTATCTTGTGTGTTTTAAGCTAGGGTAATTAATTTGTGCGACCGCGACATCGCAACAGCAACAAGGAAAGAAGATCGATAAGAGAGAACAGAACGATGTGGAAGAACAAAGATGAAAAAAATTGGGAAAGAGAAGATAGATCTGCACACTAATAAACAACCTTACAAGATCTATAGTGCTATGGTAGGATGATAGAGCTGCTGAGGGTTGTTTTGGAATTTTATTCCAACAATTATTTCTTTCATATTGTTGAGGCTAGTTGTTGTCAACAGAAAGATGAGAGAATGGTTTTCAAAGATGGTTTAAGTTGCATTCCAGAAACTGATGTGAAACCTTAATTTTTGGTGGATCCCACCAAAATAAAAACTATGGTTCATGCCTAACCAAATACCACTTTTTTATGGTTCACCCTAACCTTAATTGCAGCCGCACTACCAAACACCTTTAAAGGTATGGAGATTCTAGTTGCTAGGTTAGTTTACTGACAGGAAGGTCAATGGTCATAAGCTGGAGCTGCTTGATGAAGCATGGTTGGACTATTGTGGATGATGTTTTGGCTGAGAGGAATAGAGAGTCGTTGTCGTGAGGGAGAACTCGTCGTTGTTGTTGGTGTTGAGGGTTTGAGAGAGATATCTTAATTAGAAGATGGGTGATGGTTTGTTTGTCTTGATGATGGTGTGGAGCTAAAAACTGGGGGATGCGAGTCTGTGGATGTGTGGTGGTTGGTGACTTGGAGAAAAATGTTAGAATTTTCATTATTATTTTGGCTTGCAACTGATGGGTAGAATAGCCTAGGTTTTCTTGGCTTTTAGGGGAGAAAGGTTGAAGATGAAGATTTTTACACTTTTTTTTTCCTTTTTTTATGTTTCCAGCTTGCTTTGTTAAAGAGAGTCATAAGCTTCTTGTGATGTCTAACTAATTCATTGTGTAGAGCCTTTTTATTGGAATGTTATTGTTTGTCAGGGGTGTAAATGTGTATGTCTATTTATACCATGAACATTCTTCACCTTTATATTATTTTTCTGATATTTTTAGAAAGTTCCACCTTCCTGATTGGGTTCTCGAATATCATATATGCAGTAGAAAATATAAAACAAAATTATTCAGGGGTTTTTAAGATTCCATTAAACAAATCTATAGTTGTTTAGGGATTTATTATCTAAAAATCTAATCTTTTTCAGCTTTGAATAATTCTTTAAAGGCAAAGTTGTTGTAAACTACAAGTCATTCAATTATTTAGCTTCCAATGATAATTCACATGAACAACTCATGAGAAATCTCCTAAATCTCTATTAGAATAGAGAGATTGCAATGCCTAGAGTGCTAGCTCTAATTTTGTGTTTATGTAGTTTTTATATCCAGCTTGTCTTTGCAGACTCATGTTCATTTCTCCAATCCTGGTGCATTTTCAGATCACTCTATGGCTTTAATATAGATAGGTCCTCGTTAGTTTCATAATACAAGAAGTTTCAAATTCTTTAACATGTAGGTTGATCATCTTGGGTTTTCGGAGCTTCTTTATAATAATTGGACAACAGATATCTATAGATCACGTATGTATATCCTTTGTCGAAGGCTACAGCTTTTGAAGAGGCCTCTAAAGGAACTCAATAAGCTACACTTCAGTCACATTTCTGAGAGAGTTATTAGAGCTGAAGATGAACTGGATTGTCACCAAATCATTCTACAGAATGACAGAAATAATTCTCAGCTCCTGATGCAGGATAAACAGCTTAGGCTCAAGCTCATTAATCTTAAATCAGCTAAAAATATGTTTTTTAGTCAGAAGCTCAAAACTACTTTCTTTAAGGAAGGTGATAAGGGTACTAGGTTCTTCCATTCATTGATGAGTAAAAAACATAGGAGGAATAACATCCCAGCTATTTAACGTTTAGATGGCGTGCTTACAAATTCTTTGGATGAAGTGGGTGCAGTTTTTGTGAGAAACTACCAAGAGCTGCTTGGGACTTCCAGGCATACTGTCCCGATTTAAGCTATGGTGGCTCGCAATGGTCCTTGCCTTTATGACAATACCTATGATCTCCTCCTTGCCTCAATGTCTAATGATGTTGTTAAAAAAGCACTCTTCAGTATTGGCAATGAAAAGGCTTATGGCCCTGACGGCTACTCTTCTTTTTTCTTCAAGAAGTCTTCAAATGTTGTTGGGAATGAATTTTGTGCTGTAATTAAAGATTTCTTTGTCTCGGGGGAACTTTTAAAGCAAGTTAATCACTCAATCATAGCTTTAGTGCCTAAATCTTCCAATGTTACTTCAGCTGCAGATTCCAGGCCTATCTCATGTTGTAATATCATAAATAAAGTCATTTCCAAGCTCTTGGCAGGTTGTCTAGCTAATGTGCTCTAGTATATCATTAACCCTGCTTAGAATGCCTTCCTTGGAGGAAGAAATATGGTTGACAACATAAATCTTCTATAGGAGCTCCTCCAGCATTATGGTCGAAAATGAGCCTCTCCTAGATGCCTCATCAAGATTGACTTTAAGAAAGCTTTTGATTATGTTCAGTGGCCTTTCATCAGGCATCTATTTCTACTGTTAGGCTTCCCAGCTTGATTTGTTCACTTAATCATGAAGTGTGTTGAGACTTCATCATATTCAATGGATGCTAATAGTAACTTATCTGGTTTCTTTAAAGGAAAATGTGGTGTAAGGCAAGGTGATCCCGTATCACCTTACCTATTCATTGTGTGTATGGAATATTTCTCTTGGATGCATCACGTGGCCTCTCAAAAGGCTGATTTTCACTTCCATTCAAAGTGTAGCTCCCTTGGTATAAGCTATTTAGCTTTTGCAGATGATATCCTTCTGCTCTACCGATGTGATTTACCCTAAGTGAATATCTTATTTCAGCAGCTTCTGGTTTTTAGAAGGATGTTAGGGTTGGCTATTAATGCTACTGACCGACGGCGGAATGGTAAGCTTCTTCGTTCACCTGCACTCGTTCCCGCCAGCCTAATCTTCTATTTTTTTCGGTGGAGTTGGAGAGGCTGCCAAGCATGATATCCCCAAGGATGATATCTTGTAATATACAGGTTTTTCTGAAGGTGGTTTTCCTTTTAAGTAACTTGGGGTGCCATTAAGTCCTCACAAGCTGCTTGTTAACCAGTACTATCCTTTTCTACATAAGTTGGAGGCGTGTATACAGAGTTGGATGGGGAAGCACATGTCTTATGTTGGCATGCTTAAGCTAATTTGTTCTGTTCTGAGAGGGATGATTCAATTTTGGATCAGTATCTTACCCATGCCTTCACTAGTTCTCAGTCGTATCTCCTCCTTGTGTAGAAATTCTTTATGAAGTGGGAACCTTACAAGTCATAAACCAGCACTTGTTGCTTGGAAAAATATATGTCTGCCTAAGTACGAAGGGGGTCTGGGTCTTCTTGATCTTAAAGCCAGAAACAAAAGCTTCTTGTCAAAGAACTATGGAATATCCATCTTGAAACTGACTCTCTTTAGATTCGATGTGTTCACTATTACTACTTACCTCGTCACACATTATGGACTTCTAAGCTCTAGAAAACTTCTTCTCCCCTCTGGAAGTCCATCTTGCTCTTAAAACATCAGCTGGTTCGTGATTGTGGCGGCACTGCTAAAGCAGTTAGCATGCTTCAATACTGGCAAAATAATTTTGGATCATTCTCTGTTAATGCTCATGAACATTTCAGATTTAAGAGTGTCTCTTTTCCATGGTGCAATGTAATTTGGGAGCAATAGGCAATGCCTCATCACAGCTTCATCCTATGGTTAGCCGTGCTTGGAAGGCTGAAAACAAAAGACAGACTAAGGCCTGCTTCATCTGACAACATTTGTTCTCTCTATAAGCAACATGATGAAACTCACAATCACCTTTTCTTTGCTTGTGATTGGACTTTCTTTTTCTGGAGGAAGGTTAGTCCTGGTTGCAGATCAATAGGAGCATAGCTACTCTGAATAGTGTACTAAGGTCTTAATGCTAACAAGAAGGGGTTGCAGTTAAGAATGCACAGAGTTTCTTTAGACATGGTTGTGTATCTGATCTGGGGAGAAGGTAATAGAAGAGTGTTTGACAATGTTGATAAATCTATTGATTATTTGCTCCGCAAGTTTTAGATTCTCTTCTACACAGTTTTGTACTTCCATGAATCAAATCCTTTAGCTTATAGTGTTTCAGGCTGAGCTCTGAAATGTCTTCACCTAGGATTTGGCTATTTATATTCTAGCCTCTTTGAAAGCTTACTCTCTTCCTTTTGTGTCTTTTATTGCTGTGGTTATTTCTTGCTACTTTTAGTTGTGTTGTTTCTCTACTTGTTTGGGATATATGCATCTTCATCTGTTTCTGCTTCTTGCTTTTTTGTTGGGGTTCTGAGACTAGCTGGGTGAGTCTCTTCTGATGGTCTATTATTTTTCTTCTGGATTGTTTGTCGCATGGCTTGCTATCGTTCTTGGTTTCTTCTGGTGCCCGCTCTTGTGTTTGCTGGATGTTCTAGTTTCTACTGGAAGGTGGCTTGCCATTTGTTGTGCTCCATCCGCCTTTGTTGAGCTGCTTGATGATCTCTGCTAGCTAGGCTGCTCGGCTTTGCTTTTGGCTCCTTTGGAGTCCGGGTCTTGATATGGATTTTGGTTGTCTTGTGTTGTTGGTTGGGTTAGCTTGGACACCTCCACTATGTGGTTTCTTTGTTAACCTTTCCTGCTCATTTTGGTTTTGGCCTTGCATAACCTATTTTTTGCAAGGAGCTTGTTTCCTTATATGATCTTTATGTATAAAATATAGGTTTCTCTTTGCTGCCTGGTTAATTGGTTTATGTATGCATGACTTGGCTATTCTCGGTATTCTTTTGCTTGGGAGCCTATTCCCAATTTGTATATGTAACTGAACTTGCTGGTTTTCCAGCATGGTAATCTTGGATCTTAATTTATATTTACATTCTGATTAAAAAAAAAAAAGAGAGAGAGGCATATCTTACTATTTATAGAGAAATATAAAAAACCCTATAAATCAATAAAATATGAATTTGCTCCCTGAATAATATACATATATTAATTCAGGATAATTTTAGAAATAAACTCAATCAAGGCCTTGATTTTTCTAGGTTTAGAAATATAATCCATGTATTAATTATATTGTAGTTCTTAATTTCTAAAATATATTTTAATCAAGTTATACTCAATTAAATCATCCTAGTTAAATTTATAACTAATGGTTCTTAATGTGTGTGATTCATTAGGTTTCTAATATGTTGGCCCAAATATAAATTCTAATTCTAATTAAATAGAATAAAATAAAATAAATTAATTAATTTATTATCAATTAATTAATTTATATTTGAAGATCAGATGTATTGTCTAACAACGTGTTATGATTCCCCAAATATTAGAAAAGTCATTAGTTTGACTTAACATTTTCAATAACCGGTTTTTCAGTGTAATTAATATTATTTCATCAATAATGTTCTAATTTAACATTAAAGCATGTAGTATGTCTTACATGTTAAATCATGTTTGTTTTCTAAATAATAGTCATTGATTATGTGAATAAGATTTGAAATTATTTTCAAATCTCATTCCACCTTGATTAAGGATTTCTTAATAAATAATACTATTTGAAAACAAATGAAATATTTTTTCTAATTCACATAGGGTGATGAATCCTTTTTTAACCACTTAAGTACCTTCATATAATTTATGTTATATCCAATGTCTGCCCTTTAGTTACCTCGACTAAAATAACATGTAACAGGATCAAAGTATAACATTCTGTATATAAGATGACTTAGTGATCTCAAGTCTAAAGATGACTTACAAAATCGTCTCGTGAGCCTTTTCATAGATATAAGTGATTTTTTATTTGGAATTCTCATGCAGTTCACTGTACATGTCTTATGATAAACATCTATATATTAGTTATAGGTATCCTTTATACCTTAGCTTATGAGAACAACTGTTTCTTTTCATAAAGGAAAGAACATAATATGTATCAGTCTTTACGACTCTAATGAAAGTCTAATATTTAAGAGAGCATCAACCAAAAAAAATTTAGGAACAATATTTTGATGTAATAAGAATTCTATAATTATAACAACTTTATAATTTTCTTTACAAAGCATTTTTGTCCCATAAACTTTATCTTTACTCTAGATTCATTAATCTAATATTATACAAATATTAAAGATAAATTAAGCTTTTATTAATAATAAATATGTATTTACTTAAATATAATAATATCATGTATGTATAACCAACCGATTGGATACAGAACATATTAAATTAACACCTCCACCTTTTAAATTTTCAAAATTCTTTCTTATAAGACATCTTTGTTTTTTTCTTTGCACTTGTTATTTTTAAATTGAAATAATCCTTATTTTTTTTAATTACATTTCACTCATAAAAAAAATTGTTGGATTGATTTTCTTTCTTTTCTTTTCTTGAAATTGGCCAAATCACGTAGAAAAAATATTTTCTAAGAATTTTGGTATTTGTTTTTTATATTTTTCTTATTTTTTGAAACATTTAATGAAAACTAGGTTCAAGAATATCATCATAATAAAGATTACACTATACTGGATTTCCTAGGTTGGACTCTACTCTGGATTACACCTCATAGTATAATCATCTATATATATATATATAGATACAAACTGTGTTTACAAACTACCCTACTTGCCGTCGAAAATCCACATCTACAGAGCTTGGACTCTACTCTGAGACTTTGAAGTTGCATTAAAAAGCTTCCCAAGAAATACATCCTTCAGCTTCTCGACTGTGAAATGGCTTCCTTTTTTGTGGGAGTCTCTAGCTACACACTTCCTCAGCTTCGTATTCTCTAACTTCAACACTTCAACTGTTAAACTTAGCTGTCTTATTACTTCTCGTTTCTCTTCATCTTTCTGCAAAAGTAGCTCCTCGTAAATCTTGTTCTCTTCCCCAAGCCCTTCTATTTCTTCCCTCAACTTCATCACTTCAAAATCGTACAGAACACTTGAAAATTCAACTTCTTTCATTCCTTCGTTGACTTGAGTTTCATTCTTTTCTTCTCTCTTCTCTTCATGTTTCTGCAAAATATGATCCTTGCTAATCGTCTTCTCTTCCCTAAGCCTTTCTATTTCTTCCCCCAACTTCATCACTTCAACAGTGTACACAACCTTTGAAATGTCAGCTTCTCTCATTCTTTCATTGGCTGGAATTTCTTTCTTTTGTTCTCTCATCTCCTCGTCTCTCTGCAAAAGATAACCCTTGTAAATCCTCTTCTCTACCTCATGTCTTTCTATTTCTTCTTTCAACTTCTTCACTTCAGCATTATACATGGTACAAACGTCAACATCTTTCTTTTCTTCACGTGTCTCAATTTCTTCCAATTCTTCACCAATTTGATCTTGTTCAGGGTCATCTACTTCCGACTCAGCAGAGTCCTCAATGTGGGTTTGTTTCTTTTCTTCAGCTATCTCAAGTTCTTCCAATTCTTCATCAACTTGAATTTGATCTTGTTCAGGGTCATCCACTTCAGACTCAGCAGAGTCTTCAGCATGGGTTTCTTTCTTTTCTTCAGGTGTCTCAATTTCTTCCAATTCTTCATCAACTTGAATTTGGTCTTGTTCAGGGTCATCTACTTCAGACTCAGCGAAATCCTCAGCGTCGTAAATCTCGGAGTGGCTGCCATATGTTTGATGTATCTCCACACTCAATAACTTCTCAGGTCGATGTTTGGTTGAAAATGGCAACCCAAATGTTTCCAGGAGGCGATTTCCAGAGTCAGACTTAAGTTGGTCATATCGCTGAGCTAATGAGCGATGTGCCCTGTAAAAATCTTCAACCATGCTAATTAGCTCAGGCCGTTTCTTGTAATACATCTCTGCACGTTGAGCAAAAGAATCTGCATCTGGCTCTATCAGTTTCATCATTGACTTTGTCTTCTTGTCTAGCTCTGCCAAAACAGATACGAGATCCTTAATTCCAAAAATTTACCGTCTCACCAGAAGTACAAATTAAGACATTATTAATGAAGGCAAATCTGGTACATAATAAATTTTAAACACTGGCAGATGGTAAAAGATCCCCGGGATAATCAAAGTCAAAATGCCTAATTCTAGGTATTTCTTTAACACAAAATGTTGCATTGTAAGAGATCTAGAACTTGGAAAGTGTAAGCACCTGAGCAATCATCAACCAGCTTACCACAGAGAATTGCAATTGGCAATCACCTCAACTAGCTAGTTAAGTTCTATTTATTATAGTACCATCAAAATCTCAGGTTGGTTTAGAAGTAAAGAAAAAGCAAAGGCCAAAGCGGGTAAACGAAAAACATAAGAACAGCAAAAGCGAGTCCATGGCCCTACCAACTTCCAAATTTTTTTACGAATCTACATTTTGTGATTCACAAGGGTCGCGACCCCTTTTAACTAATAGTCAACGGGTACGGCATCATTTTTAGAACCTTAGAAAAATGATGGAAGTACATCTCAAAGCCATTTCCTCAATCAAAAGACTGAAACTAGTTGCGGGACTTTAAGGGGGGCCTGTATTGAGGGGCCGTATACCATAATTCCCACTACCAAGCAGTCTTACTCAGACAATCACAAACCTCACATCCTGGCTCCTTCTAAAAAACAGTGCCATGAAGATAACGCATGATCCGTATTAACTTGGAGTTTTACTCCATTTTAAACATAATTCATTCCCAATACCCATCTACCCTATCAGTTCTTTATGGTTGAAGACCCCTCCAAGGACTACCCTTTTCAGGATTGTGCCGAATAAGTCATAACATTATCGATTAAATTCAACCAGTAAAAGATACACTCTTACAAATATGAAAATAGAATCTATGAAACCCCACTTCGATTAGATTTTGAGCGGAGAAAAGGCTCCGAAGGAAACGAATCACATCAGTGATCCTAATGCTCATAGCATATCTCTGGTACTTGTTTCTAGTAAATCTCCCTTTAACACACAGGTCTGGTAAATCTCGATACTCCTTTCAACTAACACAAAAATAAAAAATAAATAAATTTCTAGGGTTAATAAGTAATTGGATCCACCTTCCCTGGTGGAATTACCTCTCTCTCTAACCCCACATGGTGGTCCAAGCCATTTCTCGGAATAAATTGTATATACAACCCTGATTAGTATGGCGATAATCAATTAGTGACTATCTCACCCTGTAGTTCTCAAAGAATCCATAGCTGGACCCACCCAAATAGCAACACTTTTCTCAGGTACAAGAAAACCCAAAAAGAATTATAATAGGGTCACCAATTTATTTTGTTTTAAAAGAAGGGGGGGGGTGTTTACCAGCGAGAGTAGATTGTAGCCATGGAGATCCACTTGAGGTATAATGACTGTCAAACCACCAGCAGTGTGATGTTTCCTTGTTCATCGTCATCTCCACCATTTTCTTTATCTCCACTTAATAATATTAAATCAATATCCCACACTACATAAATGAAAATCAATAGGGTTTTCAGCAGGAAAATCTTAACCTAAGCAATGTTACAGGTTGTGATTTCGACAAATGACAAAATCTGATTAAAAAGACAATTCGGTACATTTTCTGGAAGCAAATCACATCAAGGAAACTGCCGCAGTCAGGTGGATGGGGGTAGTTTAGTCATTTTAATTTGTGAGAATAAAGAGGGAAGTTTCAAATTTTGAAAAGGCCAAAATAACCAGAAATTATTGGAAAACCAAAATGATAAATCTGCAACAGCACAGCAGGTGAGGTTAGCTTATGGCCAAAATAATACATGTACGTGTATCAAAACGTGTAGCCTGTAGGTGCAGCAAAAGAAGATATTTACTGAATCACCCTTATCCTAACACAAGTGTTTCGTTTCTTTTGAAATGGGAGGGAGTAATATAGAACTAGATATCATAAAGAAATATAGAATAGGAAACAAAGTCCGATATGTTTGTTGATCAGAGCGAACAATGGTAAATACATAGATAGAGTCAGAGGGTGATGATGATACGAGAGCAATACCTGAGACGAGAGAATGCTCTTCTTCCTCTTCGATCGTCTGAATCTCTCCGTCTGTCCTCCGCCCTCTCCTCTTGCAGCAGCACTAGTGTTTTTACACTGTCTGTCAGAGTAGTTGTTGTTTAAATTAAATCCTCCTCCGTTACTTATTATCGGTGGACTGAACCACTAGCAGCCTGGCGTGTGTAAGTGTATAGGTGAATTTACGAGATTAACCAACGAACCAGGCTCTCAATCCAAGGACTATTTGGGAACTTGAATGCTCTGAATTGGATCTTGTTCGTAGATATATATATACATGGATGTGGACTGGACTCTGGAGCGTATTCAGTGGGGCCGAAAGCAGAACATTGTTTCCAACGGTCTAATTAGTCCAAAATCTAAATCTGCGCTCACGTTATATTATGATAGTTGTTTAACCTGTTCTCCTCTATATATATATATATATAATGCATTTCTATCTCTAGAATTTTAAATAAAAATAAAAAAATTTATGTATATATTTAATCAAATAAATCAAGAATTATGTGTGGTGATAAATTAAAAAAAATTATTAATGCTAATTAAAAATAAAAACAAAAAAATTGAGAAATATATATAGATTAAAATATTTAATCTTGTAAAATTGAACATTTACCAGGTTGTGTGTGTGTCTAAGGATAAAAAAAAAATTTCATTTAAAAGAGACTCCATACAAAAAAAAAAGAGACTCCATACTAAAAAAAAAAAAGTATTAATTTATATAGAAAAAAATAATTTTTAAAAAATAAAAATAAAAAAACTAAGTTAGATTAGAGTTAGGGCCCGCACATGAGCCTTTTTTATGTTACATCTAGGGTGAATGATATGATCTATGTTTTTTTAAAAAAAGAATTAAATAACATGTGACTTGATTTTTTTTCTTTTAAAAAACAGCTATCATGGTGGTAAAAAATCGGGTTAAATGGTTCTTTGACTTAAAACCTATTTTCAACCATATATATATATATATATATATATATATATATATATATATATATATATATATATATATATATATTTCAAAATGTATTTAAATTGAATCTACATACTCCAGCCATCTTTTTATCTATGTAATTGTTAGCACTTTGTACGTGTCTTGTGTCATTTATTACAGACTTGAGGAGATCATTAGTGATAAATTCTTTTTGGAGAACCAAAAAAAAAGGGATCCCTCACGTTTTTCTTCGGATTTTCACAAATTAATAAAAAGATGGTGTTCTGATTATTATTTATTACGGACTTCTCTACGTACAGTTTAGTTTTCGAACTTTTTAAAGTGAAACCAAAATTGAATAATTGGAATCGGTGGACTAGTTTATTGAACAACCAGTTTCGATCAGTTTGGTTTATCAAGTTCCAAAAAAAAAAAAAGATTTTTTATTTAAATTGTTTCTTACTTTTAATAAACAGGTTCATAATTCATGAATTCTCCATCGCCTCATGTTGGGAGGAAAAGGATGCCCAGGCCTACCCGGCCCTGTGCTGCTGAGCTAATGTTTTCATGCTACTGTTGAGATGTCTCTAGGCGTGTACGTGGAAGTTCAAATAGAAAAGGATAATGTTGTCAGATTGTCATGGCATTCCATATAAAAGGTTGGAAGAAAAAAACTAGGAATAATAAGAGCAATCGCAAAAGATACCCTCATTGTTGAGTCCAAAACTAGCCACGCCGAGGGTATCCTTTCTAATTTTTCAACTGCATGCATGCAACCTGTATAAAGCTTTGTCTGTTTGAAAGAAGCTAGCGAGCAGCACATCCTAAACCATTGTATAAAGAGAGAGCGTCGTGGAAAAGATACCAAAGTAAACATAGAAGTGAAAGTTCAGATCCGATCGAGCATATTCAAAGGATGTTTCTTTGTTTTTTTTACCAAGCAGGCATGTCTTCTAGTCATCCTGAGCACCAATCTCAACAAAAAAGCTATACCGAAAAGGAAGAAAGAGAAGTTGGTGCAGTGGCAAAGCAAAGTATAGAAGAAAGATTCAAAGCTGTGGGCAGGATAAAAAAAGCTACGTGGTACTATGAATCAACGGCCAATATCACAAATCCATGTAAATTTCCAAAAGCAAAAAAGAATAGCAACCAAACAGAACATAATGCGAAGGGTGCAACAGTTGCAATTGTGCGCGATGTGCGAAGAAAACAATATTGCGGAAGAACAAAAAAAAACCAATGTGAGAATTGAATAAAATAGAATCCTTGTTCTAATGTTTTAGTTTTGAAATGCATCTATCTAAACTGATAATCAGTTCTTAAAAACATGCCCAAGTGGGAAAAAAGGTGTGTTGTCCATTAGTTAGGGAAAAAAATGACAGAACAACTTCCTGGTAGAAAGTAAATCAGTAGAGACAAATTAGGTGAAGAAAGGTGAATCTAAGCTAGGAGGGGCAACAACGGCAATTGCAACAGCATAACAGAACAGGTTTGGATTTAGGCTTACTTGAAAAGAAGCAAACATAACCTATGCAAATCAGTTCATGTGAGAGTTAGGCAAAGCTGATCATGAGTTGAGATAAATTAGTGATGTGAAATCCATAGCTAAAAGGGTTAGCAGCCTCTTCGGTGCAAGCTAAACAGATGCCATGGCTGCCCTAAATATGAAACTGTTGGAGCTGATATGATTAAGCAATTAAATCTAGTGGAATCTAAAATGTTTTGTCAAAGTCAGTGCCATTAAAAAAAAAACAAAAAACAGCATCTTTAAGGGTACATGTAGAAGTGATTAAGTTATCTGGCAGGAAAAAAAGAGATTAATGAATGCCTCCTTCATATTCTTGTGAACATGTCATAACAAAGCCAAAGAGCATGTGCGATCAAGAAAATCATAGGGGATGGCGAACAGGTTGGTGTTTTTTTAGAGCAATCCAATAACAAAAACGGGAATTCATGATCACGGAAGAAAGCAACTTATGTATGGTGGGAAAATCAGAAGGCATAAATGAAAGCAACTTTGACTGGAAAACTTGATAAAAAACTAAGACATGATAGAAAGAAAACAACTAAGGAAAGTACACTGCAGGTCGCTAGGGCATCAAAATACAGTCAATAACACATGACCGGGCACGAAAAATTACAAAAGAGGAGATTGCAACAGTAATCAACTATGAATTCAAAAATGACAGCAGCTCAGACAAAATATAAAGGGGCAGAAACTCAGTTCTAAATGTTCCGAACCTCAAAATTTGAAACTCGGGGAAACTCTCCCTCGTCAAAAAAAAATTGGGTTACATTAATGTTAGTTCTACTAACTCAATTAAGCGACCCACTCAGCATGATTAACAGAACATGATATCATAAAAAAGAAAAGAAAAAAACAAACAAACTAAAACTCACGTTTTTATAAAGAACACAAATAAATCTTCACTACCAGAAAACAGGAGAAAACCAACGAAATTACCGACGGAAATAATTTCGTCTCAAAATCTGTCGGTATATACCGACGACATAGATCTGTCGGCGAAACGGTCGGTATATACCGACGGAATATTTCTGTCGGTATATACCGACCGTTTCTCCAACGGGGTATGCAGTTTATCTGGAAATATGCAACGGCGTGGTGACGTCAGACGATTTTACCGACGAAATGACCGAGGGATTCAAACTGAGATAGCCGTATAGTGACGTGGCACTGTCATCGACGGAATCACCGAAAGAATGAATCCGTCGGTGATTCCATCGGAAAAAACCATTATATATTCACTCATCTACCGACACTCTCTTCCTCTGTTTCTCCTTCTTCTTCTTTCCCATCCCACCTCTCCTCTCCCAAACTACAGCCAACCACCCATCCCAACTCTCCACTATTCTCAACATAAGCACTCAAGTTTTTTATATCTTGTACGTGGTCACACTATCCGTTTCTTGTAGATTTTATCATTTTTATGTAAGTAAACCTATCCTTTTTAGTTTTACTATTTAAATGTGAATTTTATTGTTTTAGTATATGTATTTTGTTAACGTTTGTACTTGTTTAATTGTTATTTGTCAAAGAAACTTGTAGTATGAATATATAATTTTGTAGTTGTTATAGTTTGTTTTAGATTTTGTCAAATTATATTTGTTTGTAAATTGTTAAAATTTTGTTTGAATTACACCGAATTAAATGTGTTGTGATGAAATAAATAATTAATAGCTTGTTTAACGAGTCTTGTTTAATTGTTATCAATTCTATTTCAAATTTGTGATTTCTATAAATTTATATATGTATAAATTTGTATGTATGAACGTTGATAGTTGATAATTGATAATGAATATTTAACATAAGTGTTGTTTTAGTTTGTTGGATAATGTCGGGGAAAACCAATATTTTTGTTATGTTTTATAGAGGTTCAATAGAAATCATAGATGATCGTTCATGGATGTATCGGGACTCACCCCAAGGATTGCGGAGGATGGATTATTGTAACGGTGTCCAGGGTTTTATTAATTTCGCAACATCTATTCCAAGGAATTAAACTGATGGCGGTATTAGGTATACATGCAGGAAGTGTAAAAATTTAAAGTTTCTGCATCAAGATGTTGTAACGATGCATCTTCTAACCAAAGGGTTCATGGAGGATTACCTGTGTTCGTATGCTCACGAAGAACTATTTGTTCCTGATGAGAGCATGGAAGAACAGGTGGTTGGGTCAACTTCTAGTGCTAGCAACATGCATGAAGTTGGAAATGAGAACAGTAATCCTTACAGGAATATGGTTATGGATGCAATGAGAATGAGTGAAGGTAATGTCAGGGAATGTCCAATCGTAGAAGAAGAACCTAATGCAGATGTAGCAAGGTTTTTTGATCTGTTGAGAGATTCTGACGAACCATTATAGGATGGCTGCACGAACCACAGTAAATTATCAGTCGTAGCACAGGTGTTCACCATCAAGTCAGATCACGGGTTGAGTGAGGCCAGTTATAACAAGATTATTGAATGGACAAGAAGCATTTTCCCTGAAGGGAACAGGCTGAAAGAGAACTTCTATGATGCCCAGTCCATGATGAAACCCCTCGGTTTAGGATACCAGAAAATTGATATACGCCCTAACTTCTGCATGTTATACTACCTTGAAAATGCTGAGATGACCGAGTGCATGACATGCGGGCATTCCCGTTACAAACCCAGAACTGGTAGAGGGAAGACTCTCGTGGCATATAAAAAACTAGATACTTCCCAATCACACCTAGACTGCAGAGGTTATTCATATCACCAAGGACTGCTAAGCACATGACATGGCACCAATCACACCATGTGGTTGATGGAGTGATGATTCATCCTTCTGCGGTGAAGCCTGGAAACACTTTAACAGTATGCATCCTCACTTTTCAGCTGAATTAAGGAACATGCATCTTGGGTTGTGTACGGACGGATTCAACCCATTCGGGTCATTTTCTGCTCCTTATTCTTATTGGTCGGTCATACTGACGGTTTATAACTTGCCACCGGGGATGTATGAGGCCGGAGTTCATGTTTTTATCTATGGTCATACCAGGTCCGAGCAGTCCGGGAAGAATATAGATGTTTGTCTTCTTCCGTTGATTGATGAGTTGAAATAGAATTTTGTTATGAGAGCGGCTTTGATGTGGACTATCAATGATTTCCCATCTTATGGAATGGTTTCTGGTTGGAGCACGCATGGAAAGCTAGCATGTCCATACTGTATGGAGAACAACAAGGCATTCACGCTAACAAACGGGGGTAAAGCTTCTTTTTTTGACTGTCACCGTCGTTTCTTGCCACATAACTATGGGTACAGAAAGGATTTCTTTGTTGGCAGAGTTGAAAAGGATATGGCACCCCTGCGTCTTTCCGGTGAAGAATTGTTTGATGTTGTGTCAGAGTACGGTGACATTGTGTTTGGTCTCCAATCAGATAAGCAAAAGTTTCCTGGTTTTGGTTTGACCCATAATTGGGTGAAGCGAAGTATGTTTTGGGAGCTTCCTTATTGGAAGACCAATCTTCTCCGCCATAACCTTGACATCATGCACATTGAAAAGAACGTGTTTGAGAACATTTTCAACACCGTCATGGATGTGAAGGGGAAGACAAAAGACAACATCAAGGCTAGATTGGATGTAGCGCTGTTCTATAACCGTAAAAATATGGAGTTGATTTGTGATGAGTCACGAGTCGCAAAACCAAGAACAAGCTTCATACTAGAGAAAAACGCACAACTACTAGTCTATAAATGGCTTAAGAGTCTGCGTTTCCCCGATGGACATGCCTCAAACATATCAAGGCTGGTTAATACGAAGGAATGTAGATTATATGGAATGAAGAGTCATGACTGCCATGTGTTTATGCAAACACTCATCCCATTAGCTTTTCGTGATTTGTTGCCTAAGGGGATATGGGATGCACTTACGAAGATCAGTCATTTCTTCAGAGATATATGCTCCAGTAAGTTGAATGTTGATCACATTGAAAGGTTTGAAAAGAATATCGTCGAGACAGTATGCAAACTTGAGATGATATTCCCTCCATCATTTTTTGACTCAATGGAGCATTTACCCATACATTTACCATTTGAGGTAAAAGTTGGAGGACCGGTCCAGTACAGATGGATGTATCCATTCGAGAGGTTAGATATTACATGAGCTATGTAATTTATAATTAAATGTTTTTATTTTTATTTTTAATGTTTTTAATTGATAATATATATATATATATATATATATATATATATATATATATATATATATGCAGGTACTTGTTCAATCTTAAAAAAAAAAGGTTAAGAACAACGCCCATGTTGAGGCATCAATATGTGAGGCGTATATTGTTGAGGAGATCTCAACATTTATCTCATACTATTTCAAACCTCATTTGAGAACAAAGATAAACCGTGTTCCACAACATGATGATGGTGGTTAAGTGCCTGCAAGTGGGAATTTGTCAATATTCCCATAAAAAACATACACACTCCTAAATTTAGGTTTATGCAGCCTGCAGAATAGTAGACAATAGGCATGTAAAACAGATTCTCCCCTACTGGTACAATAGTAAGCATATTCCGTATGTAATTATGTATTGCAAAATGTATCATAGGCTTCTTTCTTGCTTTTGCATTAACTGGCAGAATAGTAGTCAAGGCATAAATCAAGACATTTGAATTGCAAACTGTCACCTTTTCATCAATAAGTTACTTAACATCTACATAGCTGAAAATAATTGATTGATTGATGTTGTTGTTTTCTTAATTTCAGATGGATAATAGGGAAGATCCTACATCAAATGAGTCAAATCCTTCAAGTTTGGAGCCAAATTCTTTGCCTATTCCAGTTCCAGTTACTACCTCCAGTACAAATAGCAACACTGAAAAAGGTAATCTACCTTCTAGATGTAATAAAATAAAAACATCCCAAATTTGGGATCACTTTAAAAAACTAGATGGTAATTCTAAAACTCCTAGGGCTGCATGTAAGTATTGTGGAAAAGACTATGCATGTCATACTATACTTAATGGGACTAGTAACATGTGGAGTCATCTAGGTGTATACAAAAAATTTCCCTTTGTCATTGATCGAAAACAAAAAAACTTTAGTTTTAGAACCTAAGCCTATAATAGAAGGGGGTGATAATGGAGAGAAAAATTTGGTGATTGTTAAGGCAGTGGGTTATAATTATGATGAGTGTAGGAAAGCCCTTGGAAAAATGATTATACTTGATGAGCTACCTTTTAACTTTATAGAAAACCAAGGATTTAAATCATTTTATAAAGTAATGCAATCTAGATTTGATGTTCCTTCTCGTTTGATGATTTGGAGAGATTGTTTGAAGATTTATTTAGTTGAGAAGGAGAAATTAAAGAAAGCTCTTAAGGATCAACATTTATGTTTAACAACTGATACTTGGACATCAATCCAAAATATTAATTCTATGTGTTTGACTACTCATTAGATTGATGAAGGTTGGAACTTGAATAAAAGAATTCTAAACTTTTGTCAAGTTTCTAATCATAAAGGTGAAACAATTGGCCAAGCAATTGAGAGTTGTTTATTGGAATGAGAAATTGATAAGATTTTAACAGTTACTATAGACAATGCAAGTTCAAATAATTTGACAATAAAATATCTGAAAAGAGTAACAATTGGGTGGGCAACTAATATATTGTCAAATGACTTCATGCATGTTAGATGTTGTGCACATATTGTTAATCTTATTGTATGTGAGGGATTGAAAGATATTGATGATTCAGTGGTTAAAATTAGGAATGCAGTAAGGTTTGTTAGATCTTCTTCTTCTAGACAACTTGTTTTTAACCAATGTGCGGAGAGGTTGAAAATTGGGAGTAAAAAATCTGTTTGCTTGGATGTTGTAACTAGATAGAACTCTACATATATGATGCTAGATGCGGCTGATAAATTTGATGTGGTTTTTATGAGGTTAGAAGAAACCGATCCTAGGTATTTGAGTTACTTTGAGGTTAATTCAAACGGGAAACAAAAAAACTTAGGTCCTCCTACTTTAGAAGATTGGGAAAAGGCTAGATCTTTTATCAAGTTCTTGAAATTATTTTACATGGTTATATGGAAATTTTCTGGCTCGTTGTATGTGACATCTAATTCTTTCTTCCATGAATTGATTTCCATGCACACAAGCATATCTCAACTTTGTAGAAGTGAAGATGTTTAAGTAACATGGCCAAGAACATGATGGAAAAGTATAAAAAATATTGGGGGGATCAAGATACACAAAAATTTTTGTTGTATGTGGCTGTTGTGTTAGATCCACGTTTCAAATTAAAGTATGTGAGATTTTGTTTTGGAAGATTGTATGATGTTGAAGAGGCTGAAAATTTTACAATTAAGGTTAAAGATACTTTGCTAAGGTTGTTTGAGTATTATATGAATGTTGATGAGAATGTTGAGGTTGTTCCTAGTGTTGGAACTAGTACAAATGCAAATGTTAATGTTGATTTAACAGTGGTAAATGATGATATGTTAGATGATTTAGCTTCTCAATTCAAAAAACATTTAGAGGAAAAAGGCTGTGTCCAAAAAAAAATGAGGTTGAGAGGTATTTGGGTGATGATTGTGAGGATCCTAATGATTTTAAATTAGATATTTTGGGTTGGTGGAGGTGTAATGCTACAAAATACAAGATTCTTTCTAAGGTGGCACAACACGTGTTAGCTATCCCGGTTTCTACATTTGTTTCTGAAGCAGCATTCAGTACTGGCGGTCGTATATTAGATCCATTTCGAAGCTCTTTATCTCCATTGACAGTGCAAGCACTTGTTTGTTGTCAGAATTGGTTGAGTTTAGCACCAATTCCAATGAACATTAGAACCTTCATGGATTATATTGAAAATTCTGAGATGATTGAGTCAGGTAATTTCTCTTATAAATTTAAATATAGTTATTTTATGATATTTTTTATTTACATGTTTAATCTAACATTTTAATTTATGTTTTTGTAGAATTTGGTAAGAGTTTAAAAATCTCAACTGATTGTTTGTAAGTAGTATTGGTGACTTGGTGTAATCTTGGAATATAATTGTTTTGGGTAATTAATTTACTTTACCTTGTTAATTCCCCTTCACATTTTGCATACTTAATTCGTTCAATAGTTGAACTCTAATATATTGCTAATTTGCTAGTGTTTTTTTATAGCATTATCATTGCTGGAATTTTTGGATGCTGCCATTGCTGGAATTTTTGGATGCTGGTGTTGCTGGATTTTTTTCGGATGTTTATGATAATTTATTGCTGGTTGCTAATGTATTTGCTTGTTAATTTTTACTTTTCTAGTGCGAACAAACTTTTAATTTGAGATGTTTAAATTTGATAATGCATCTTGCATTGATTTATCAATTTGGGAAGCATATTAAAACTAAAAGTCAGCCAATTTGCATCTGATTTAATTCATGTCCAGATTTTAATCGAACATCAGGTTACTGTGAATTAATTGAATGCTATGAATTAACCGAATATCAGGTTGCTGTGAGTGTGAATTAATTGAACATCAGGTTGTTGTGAATTTTAATGTAAAGCTAAGTCAATTTAAAAAAAATAAAAAAAAATCCATATAAGAAGGGATTAGGTTTCCTGGTTTTTTCCAAAAAAAACTGGATTTAACCGAACCGGATCGGTTCGGTTTGAACCGATTTCCAATCCAATCCGGTTAATATTTATCAAAAATATAAAAATTCAGTTCGGTGTTCAAGTTGATTTTAAACCTATAATAGCATTAATGATTGACGGTGGTCATCTTATTAAATATCAATCACATCAGAACAATCCCATCATTCCTCCTTCACCCATTAATTTTTTCTCGCACTTCACGTTGCCTGTGGCTCCCCTCGATATCTGATCCCTCACATCCAGCCGTGCAATACGAATCATTAGATGAGATTCCATCTCCCCCCCTCGCCATTATCACATATTTTATTACCTATTCCTTCTCACCATAAATTATAAGAGCTCACCTACCTGCGTTGCCCAACCTAACCTAACCTAGCAGATGAGATCATTGCCCTTTTCTTTCTTCGGCCACCTTAAACTACTCTCCACGTGTCAAAATCTCACTCCCCAACCTCCCTATTTTACCATAGTTCGTTAAAATTCATCTGCTAGTCACTCATGAAAAACACTACTAAAAACAGGGGCATTTGCATCTGAATTTAGCAACGGAATTATCCGTTGCTAAATTCAGTAACGGATTTGCAACGAATTACACATATATTATTTTTTTAATATTAGCAACGGACTTTAGCAACGGATAATCCATTGCAAAATTTACGTTGAATTTAGCAACGGATTTTCCGTTGCTAATTGAAAAAAAATAAATTAAAATGTTAAAATTATGTAGACCGTTGATTGCATAAAATCTGAACCGTTTATTTTCACTCTCTCCCCCCACACCGAAATACAGATCCAACAACCATTTACGCTGAAAATTAATTTACTTCCACTCTTCCAGTATCCTTCTTCGTCCCTAATAACATCGATTCCTAACTGTTCAAAAATCACCCTCTCTTCATCGATTTCATCTTCCTTTACCCGAAACTGTTCATCATCTTCGCACTCGTCTTCGGCAACCCTATTTTTTTTCTTCATCTTCTTCTCCTTCATCTTAACAGTTTCAATATTTCTCTGCAAACCAACAAAAACAGAGACCCATGGCAACATCGCACCAGATCCATCGATTTCACCATCGAACATCCTGTTTTACCCCTTCTCTGTAAACGGGTTAGGTTTTGCACTGTTTTCTTCGATAGCTCAGGTAATTAATTTATGGTTTTTGTTTTCTTTGTTTCAATTTAAGTTACACTAAACAGTTCTAACCTAGCTTTCCCAATCTCAGGTGTTATTCTGTCGTGTTGATCCATCTCCCTCACCTGTAACTGAAGAACACAGGTAAGAATTTTTTTTCCCGATACTGTGAATAATGGTTTTAGGCTATTAATTTGAAAATATAAGGTTTATGAAATGTTTTTACCATGATTTATATCCTAATTATGCACGTTTAAGTGAAAATTTATGAAAACCCCCAAATTAATTTTTAGGGTTACGGTTCATAAATTGAATGCTGGCAATTCTTGTGTCTGGAAGAGAGTGATTGATGGAAATTATGCATGTTTAATTGAAAATTTATCAAAACCCCCAATTTAATTTTTATGTATGAATTATTGATGCTGGGTGTTCTTTGATGTCTGCAAGTCTTTTTGTCCTCCTGTGTGCAGACACCTAGGTGTTTTGAATGTATTCATATGCTTATATATATATAAGGAAACTTGCTTGTTGATGTTGTGTTTTGTTAATAAGATTGCTGTTTTATTTTTGTTTCTTCATTCATTATTTTTTTTTCTTGCTGTTTTACTTGTTATATATATAAGTAGCAGAATTGTGTAGTGAAAGAGGTTGCAATTCATGGTTGCCTCCTCCTTGCATGGTGATCAGTTAATTTCCCACATTAGCTATATATGTTGTCTGTTTTCATTTGATTGTCCTGTCTTGAGGTCAGCATGCATGATTTGGAAACGTTATTGATCACCAAATGGTTTAGGTGGCAGGCTTTTAATATGATAGTCACATTGAGAATTTAAAAAAGTTAGAGAAACAATGCAAGAAATGGGACATGATTTTTTAGTACATGAAATATAGTAATTTCACTATTTAATTTCTTTTATTTTTTTTAATATTCTTTCTCTGTTTTTAAAAATTTCCTTAATTTAACAATTTTCTTATTTTATTTTTTTCAACTCAAAGGCATTCTAGATATAATAGGGAGTTTGGAACTGGCTATATGAATCATCTATATGTATGCTTCAGCTATTGAATTTTGGATAAAAATCTGTAATATTTACTCATTTTGTTACAATACCTAATGCTTGCTTTGTTATTTGGCTTTTTTTTTTTTTTTAATTTCTGGGTCCTGACATGACTTTGTTCAATATGATGGCTTAGGTTTTTAAGCGTGGCATCAAGTTATCTTCCTCAATAATTAATCAGCCTTTGGGTTCTTCTTGGCACGAAAGCGGTGTGTTGCGTTCTTACTATTATTTAATATGGTCTCCTTAATGCTTTGTCCTTTTGAGGTCTTGTGCTCTTATACTACATGTCATTTACATGGAATATCATTTAATGCATCCAGCTTCCTTTGTTCATGCAATTTTTCTACATGTCATTTACTGTTTTTATACAAACTGTTACCATTTTCTGCATCTGCTACCATTGTTAATTAGAGTTAATTAATTTAGTCTATGCATTTTTTGTGATTTTATAAGTTAGTCATTATGTTTTTGAAAACCATAAGTTAGTTCCTTGTTATAAATTAAATGCTAGTTATTTTAAAATTTCAAAATGAATCATGTTTAAGATTGAAATTTTTCAGGTTAGATCTTAGAAGAAAAAAATTGTGATGAGAAGACAAGTGCCAAAAAAATATTAAAAATTAATAGTTTAACTTGGATATCCTTTCTGTTTTTCATAGTTTAACTTGGATTTGTTTTAAAAGACTAGCAAGTGTTATAACTGGATGGGTTTAAGATGTTATGCACAATTCCTTTACCTAAGATGTACACTAGTAGATTTATCAATGAATATCTACTGGAATTTTGTTTGTTGAAGCTTATTTTAGAGTTAATTGTTATGACGTTCCATTTCTGCAACTGACCTCATGTGTCAGTTATTAACTAAGAGGTGGAATTGTGTATTGTATCTTCTTGGCAAGAGCAGTGGATTTCAAGTAGCATCCAATCATCGGCCATGTACAAAAGGAACTGCCACATTAGAGAACTGACCTTGATGGAACTCAGTACAATCTCTTACTGTTAGACAGTGAAGGAATAGATGCCTATGATCAAACAGTAAGTGCATTTACCTTATCAAGATGAACTGATGATTGTTGTGCTGCTTTTATGTTTTAACAGTTCAAGAATTGATGAAATGGCTAGTAATAAATTTTATTAATTGAAGAATTTATTTTCTGTGATTCCTTCTTATTTATAATTTACACCATATCCTTTTTATATTCCCACACAGCTGCTGTTTTGGATTATGCAGTAATTGTTGTTTTGGATTACCATCAATCTATTTAATAAGCTTACTGAATACATGTACTAGAATAGTGTTATGAATCTACCAAGCAGCTTAGCACATTAATTACATGATATAATTGCATTTAGATATTGAAATCCTAGGTCCTGGTTGCTTGCTGCCACAGTAACCTCATCCTTCTTCTTCCCTTCTTTTCTTGGGGCTTACTGACTTCCTTTGAGCAATTTCGTGTAAATGCTTCCTTGTATCAAATAATTAGGCCTCTCGTTGTGGCAATGCATGAGTTTCATCGTATGTTCTGTTATGTGAAAAGCTGGTACAAAAGAAGAACATTATTTAAACATCAACCTTTGAAATGGCACAAGTTCACTTCCCTGTCATTGTTGAGAAATACACATCCTTCTTCCTAAAATACGTAATCCAGCAGTTGTTACTTTGTGGTCTGGACCTTCAGACTGTCTGTAAATTATTCACACTTTCAGTTATTTCCTTTCCACATTCCATGTTTTAGATGACTCTGATTGTTGCATGAACAAAGTAGCAAATTGTTTGGAGCCAACTTGTGTAATTGCAGAAACAATCGCATGTTTTTTAGCAGGTTTGTCTGTAATGATACATGTAAAATGCACCAGCATTGTGCAATGGTTCATTTTTTAGTCAGTTAGCTGAGTTTCTCTGTGTGAATGATGCAAACTGATGGTGAAAATCTTTGCTTGCTTAGCCATTATCAGTGGATATAGGATCAGTTAACAAACTACAAGCAATCGCATGGGCTTGTTAGAATTATTTGTGGAAAAGGCTAGGGTCAAGTGCTGTGAGGTCACTGGACTTGACCATTTAAATTGTGAAATTGGAAATATTAGACACTCTTTTGCTGTTTTCGGTTCTCAAGGTCATGATCTTGTTTGGAATGAATATAAAAGATGGGATCTTGATGTTTACACTGTGAAGTCAGTTCTAGCAAAGCACTAATTAGTATAGATCCATTTCCAATCACACAAAGGATAAAGGATTAGAGAGGAAAGCACTAATTTGTTTTAAAGACTAGCAATTGTTATAACTACATGTGTGTAACATACTATTTATGTTTTTTATTTTTCCAGCAATATGAATGGCTTATTGGATCACAATATGCTACATCTGATTGGGTTGCAATAAGAAAACCTCCACCTTGTGCCATTGATTCTTGGGGCTTAGGTAAGTCTATTTTGCTCCATTTTTACATGGTTGCTTAATTATATCGTGCGTAATTTTTATGTTGGGCATGCTTATTGTAATCTTTTCAAGTAGTTGGAACTTTGCCTTTCATTGGGACAATATTGACAGTTTGTATAAGAAAACTAATGGAATGATTTTCTTTCATTACATCCTATATTGAGTACAATCAAACTCTCAGAAACATGATTACACATTTAGGTGTGTGGTAAATAACAATACTTACATTACAATGATGGAAAAGTTGATTCCTTTTACTATATGCACAACATAATTGATAAAATATGAATTCTGTTGAAACAGCTTGAAATATGTTGAATTTGATATTGAATTTTGTTGATCGGATTTTGAGGGAGAGATGGGAGAAATGGGTGAGAGATATTGATGTTTGAAGGAAATGTTTAAATTGTTATTCAACACTTTGAAAAATGCAAAACCACTTTTAGGAGTTTTACGAAAAAGTAAGTATTCTTTAAATTCGGTGATTGCAATTATAATTACGCGTGGAAAACATGTATACCCACGCAAATTAAATAATGTCGTGTGATTTTTAATTGAAATTATATTAAAATAAATTTTTATAATTTGTTTAACATTGTTATATTAAAATTATTTAAAAATATAAGAATATTAATTTGATATTTTTTTTTTAAATGTCATAATACAAAAACAAATCCTCATCCAAGAGAGTAATAGTATTCTTTAAATTCGGTGATTGCAATTATAATTACGTGTGGAAAACATGTATACCCACGCAAATTAAATAATTTCGTGTGATTTTTAATTGAAATTATATTAAATTAAATTTTTTTAATTTGTTTAACATTGTTATATTAAAATTATTTTAAAATATAAGAATATTAATTTGATATTCTTTTTTTAAAAATGTCATAATACAAAAACAAATCCTCATCCAAGAGACTAATAGTATTCTTTAAATTCGGTGATTGCCTTAACCATAAATATTAACAATATTTATTGCTCGTCCGTGTAGAACTTGTAATCAACTAAATTGGATTGTGCCTAAAAAATTTATAAAACAAATGTATTTATATTTTCATCCACTAGTATTATAATTATTATTTAATTATTATTTCACTACGACATAAAAGATAGATACAATGTATATGATAAGAGACAGATACAAATGTGAGTAACTATTCTAACACATAATAAATTATGTTTTTTTTTATATTGCATTTTTTTCTTTTTTAAAAAATGACAAAAATTCTTTAATCTTGTATTACCTCGCATGTTTCTGATTTTATTTACCATTTATTAGTTGAGCAAAAAATATCCGAATAAAAATGAAAAGTTTGATGGATCCAATAAAAATAAAATGATCCAAAAAAAAAAAAAACTACTTGAGGTGGTAACAAAAGTTAGAAGGACCAATAAAAAAAATGAACTCCAAAACTATTATAAAGATAAATTTATTTAATATTTGTTCAACTAAATATTTTTTTTTCATCACCCATTTATGCTGTATAAAATACTAACTGAACATAATCTAAAAGTCTACTTCTGTCACTAGTTAGAAAATATAAATGAAAATATAAAATACTAACCGAACATATTTTATTTTAAAAGATTGTTTAAGTACTAGTAGTTAAAGAAGTATGCTTATTTCAAAAAATGCTTATTGGTGTTGTCATGTTAATTAGATTAACATGGATGATCGATCGTGGATGTATCGTCGTCTTATGGATGGTCGCCTTCGTCCTGAATACATTACCGGTGTTAGAAGATTTATCAATTTTGCATTTTCAATTGATAAAAATATATCTGGGGGAAAAATTAGATGTCCTTGTGTGAGGTGCAAAAATCAAAAGTTTTTAAAGGAAGATGATGTTTGTAAACATCTATTGACAAAAGGTTTTTTACCTTGTTATGAAAATTGGACTGTACATGGGGAGCCTTATGTTGCAGAACCAATATTGGCTGGACCTTCATCGATTGGAATGAGTCATGTTGTGAATGATGTTTGTCTAGAGAATCCATATAGGAATCTGGTTATGGATGCAGTGGGGGTTGGTGATGCATTCTACAATGATAATGTGTCTAGTCCTGTGGTAGCAGGGAAAATTCCAAATCCGGAGGCAACTAAATTTTTTAAGCTTTTGAAAGCTGCGGAGGAGCCATTGTGGGATGGGTGTACCAAGCAATCCAAATTATCTGCTTGTGTACAATTGCTTAATATGAAGTCAACTTTAAATTTGACTCAGAATGCCTTCAACAATTTCATTGACTTTACAAAAAGTTGCATGCCTAATGATGAAAATTTGGTTTTAAATTTTTATGATGCCAAGAAATTTATGCGGCCACTTGGACTTGGTTATGAGAAATATGATGTGTGTCCTAATTACTGTATGCTATACTATGGGGCAGATGCAATGAAAATAAATTGTGATTTTTGTGGAAGTTCACGATACAAACCTAGAAATCCAACTAGTAAAGGTTCCAATAAGGCGGAGAAGCAACTCCGATACTTTCCTCTAACACCAAGGCTTCAGAGACTATTCATGTCCCCATATCATGCCAAAGATATGACATGGCATCATTTTCATAAGTCTGATAATGGGGTTATGGTGCACCCATCTGATGGGGAGGCATGGAAGGAGTTTAATCGTGTCCACTTAAGCTTTGCATCAGATCCGAGAAATATTCGGTTAGGGTTGTGCACTGATGGGTTTTGTCCATTTGACATGTCTTCAAATACATACTCTTGTTGGCCAGTAATTGTGACTGTTTATAATTTGCCTCCGTGGAAGTGCATGACTAGACCATTCATGTTTTTGACAATGATGATTCCTGGGCCAAAGAATCCGGGTAAAAAGCTTGATGTTTTTCTAAGACCTTTGATTGATGAGTTAAAGAATTTGTGGTTTTTTGGTGTTGAAACATATGATGTATACAGAAAGGAAAATTTTCAATTAAGGGCAGCTTTGATGTGGACCATTAGTGACTTTCCAGCATATGGCATGTTATCGGGGTGGAGTACTCATGGAAATCTGTCTTGTCCTTATTGTATGGAGCATAGCAAGGCTTTTAGATTAAAAAATGGGGGGAAAACTACATTTTTTGATTGTCATCGACGATTCCTACCCATGGACCACCCATATAGATTTCAATATGATAAGTTTTTGAAAGGAGTAATTGAAAGGCTTCCTCCTTTACCTCGTCCATCTGGTTTGGAAATGTTAAATGAAGTGTCCAAGTATACTGAGGGACATAATGGAGGTTCATCATATAATGATAAAATTCCTGGCTTTGGTGTTAAGCACAATTGGGTGAAGAAGAGCATTTTCTGGGAGCTTCCATATTGGCATACAAATTTGATTCGTCATAATCTTGATGTCATGCATATTGAGAAAAATGTCTTTGACAACATTTTTTATACAGTAATGGATTGTCCGAATAGAAGTAAGGACAATTTAAAGGCTAGGTTGGATATTCAATTGTATTGTCAGAAGCCAAATTTACATTTGCAACAAGATATGAGTGGTCGGCTTTACAAACCTAAAGGCACTTATTGTCTATACAAGAAACAACAACAAGAAGTTTTGTCATGGATGAAGGAATTATCATTTCCTGATGGTTATGCTTCAAGCATTTCACGATGTGTGAAAGAGGCACAATGTAAGGTTTCAGGGATGAAGAGCCATGATTGTCATGTCTTCATTCAAAGACTTCTTCCAACCGCTTTCCGACCTTACTTACCTAGGCCACTGTGGGAGGCATTAACTGAACTGTCCGTATTTTTCCGAGATATTTGTTCAACAAATTTAAATGCTCAGCACATGGAGTTAATGCAGATGAATATAATCGAAATAATTTGCAAACTTGAAAGGATTTTTCCTCCATCCTTCTTTGACTCCATGGAACACTTGACGATACATCTACCTTATGAGGCAAAAGTTGGTGGACCAGTTCAATATCGATGGATGTATCCATTTGAACGGTATGTTTTCATACTATGTTAATTTTATTCACTTTTTATTTTTTAAAAATAAACTAATTGACAGAAATGGTATAGGTATATGTTTTATTTGAAGAAGAAAGTGACCAATAAAGCTAAAGTTGAGGGTTCCATATGTGAAGCATACTTGATTGATGAAATTACCAATTTTGCATCTCATTATTTTGGTGATGACGTGCAAACAATTTGGAATCGAGTTCCACGGAATGATGATGGTGGCCTTAGAAGTGTAGATGGATGTCTCTCTATTTTTTCCTATCCAGGGAAAAAATTATCCAAAAGATTTTATAAAAGGCAGTTGTCACATGCTGAAATGCAAATTGCGCATAACTATGTGATATTCAATTGTCAAGAATTGAAGCCTTATTTAAAGTAAGTATGAAATATGAATTTGTACTAAATTTATAATAATTTATTATTAACTTTAACATTTTAAAATTTTAGGCAATGTCGACAAGAGCTAAAGTCACAACAACCACATGCGAGTGATGGTGAAATTGAAAAATTATGCGAAGTGATCTTTCCAAATTGGTTAAAAAATAATGTAAGTATTTTAGTAAAATTAATTTATATTTTATGTCAATTAGCTACTTTAAAAATATTATTAATCTCTTTTGAATCATTATTTCTTATGGAGTTAACTATTATGCTAGGTGGAATACCAATCTAATGGAATTGAAAATCAGCTCTTTGGACTTGCTATGGGCCCTTCAACTTCAGTGAAATGTTATAATGGCTATTATGTGAATGGTTTTAAATTTCATACTCAACGTTATGGTCGTTTTAAAAAGACAATGAATAGTGGAGTTTGTGTGAAAGGAAGTTGCTATGATGATAATGAACGTGATTATTATGGAATGCTTAAAGAAGTTGTTCGGCTAAAATACTTGGGGAGTAAGTGCAAGTTATTTATGTTTAAATGTAATTGGTATGATACAAAACGAGGGATTAGAGTGCATCCTTCGAATGGTTTGGTTGAAATCAAGCATACATCTCGACTACACGGAAATGATGATTTTGTGTTAGCACAACAATGTCAACAAGTCTACTATACATATCCACCTGGTAATAAATCATCTGAATGGTGGACGGTTATTAAGACAACTGCTAGAAGTCGTTATAATGTTGACATGGGTGAATTTATTGAAGATGCCAACAATGTGAGATCATTTGATGTTGATCAATCAGATGAGATTTCTCAATCATGTCGTGTCTTTCCTACTCAAACACTTGATGATCCAAATATACTTGTTGAACCATCTTATTATGAAGAAATCGGGCAACATGAATTGATTCAACTTGACATGAATTGGGGAAACAAAGATGATGAAGATGAAGATGAAGATGAAGAAGAAGAAGATGATGGTGATGGTGATGGTGATGGTGATGGTGATGGTGAAGAAGAAGAAGAAGATGATGATGATGAGGATGATTGTTATGGTGGTGATGGTTAGGAATGATGATAATAATGAGTAGCACAAGTTAATTATATTTTGTAGTATATGTAATGAATTATCTTTATTATATGTATGCATGATTTCATATTATTTGACAATATTTAGGCTGTCAATGTTTTTTTTTTTTATATTCAAGTGTGGGTTATGCATCACATTACATAAATCATTTTCATTCACCTTTGAAACCATTTATAACCTTTCAAGTATCAATCTTTAAATTGTGATTCTGATGTTATATTTTATTTTGTGATTCGTTTTCTTGCTTACAGATGCTGAAGCGTGAAAGAAAGGGTTCTTCCTACTCAATGTTTTGATTTATAGGACCAAACATCAAGGTAAGCATACTCATAAATTTTGATTTTTGCTTAATTAATTATTTAGATTATTATTTTTATTATTGTTTGTGGTAATTGGCTTTTGACAATTTAAACTTCATGGCTGAGTTTTGTCAATGAGATGTAACAGTTTGTTTTCATTCTAGTTATGACAATCTTGGGAAAATATCTGTGAATTTTTTGTTCCTGATAGTTTAACTATGAACTAATTTATTGTTATGTTGTATAAATTGCCATATTCTAAATGTTAGTTATTTTTTCTGGTTTTTAGCATGCCTCGACGAGGATCCATATTAGATTCTAGGAGTGACAGGTCCACTTCTAGGAGTGACAGGTCCACTTCATCCAAGTCATTTCAAACTACATCAAGGCATAATAACAAAGGATCCACATTTCATCAACCTGTGTATCAGAACGCAAATGAGTATTATATACCTACTTTGGGGAGTACACATCCTCCTCAACATGATTATGGGAGGGTTGATGCATATCAATATTGTGAGGGCTTTCGTTTTCAAGATTTGCTTCAAACTCAAGGAGGTTTCTCTCGAGATAATCAACTTGTTTATGGAGGACATAATTTATATGGGAGTTATGGGAGAGTTAAAGGTAATGATGATGATGTGAACATTAGAAATGAAGATGAGGGAGACGGTAGTAATGAGAGAGGTGTATGTGATGAGAGAGGTGTATGTGATGAGGATCACGATGGTGTTCCATCATATCACGGTTCAACATCTTCTCCATACAATTATGATCAAAGTGTTAAAAGGAAGGGTTTTGACACGTCAATAGATCCAATAACAAGAAAAAAAGAGCTTTGTTTGTATGGAACAACCGAGTAAGTTCAAACTTTCAATAACTAACTTATTAAGGTTATATTTTCAGGTATGAAAAAAATTACTTATTATTGTGTAATTATTTGTTTAATATAAGTTTGTTATTATATATTTTCAGGTTCAATAATGCATCGTGTGGTCGTGCAATCGGAGATATTTTGAGGTCCAATTTTAAGGGAGCATGGCACTCTTGGGAAAAAGTAGATTCAATGTGCAGGGATGAACTCTTTAAAGAGTTTAAGGTAAGAACCAACACTAATTGTCATAATATTCTTTTTAATTTTGATAACTTTAATGTAGAATTATAAAAATTATCAACTAAATAGCTATGATTGATTTGTGTTATAATTTGTTCTTATTTCTTGTTTACTCTTTAATATCATTTAATTTCTTTAGTTATTATATCATCTTGCAAATTCTGAACAAGATAACACAATATGATTAATTATTTATATAATTTGAAATTTTGTGCACTCTTTTTACTTGGTATATATATTATTTGGTAGAAAAAATATTCCTTTCCTGAGGAAGATGAGTCGATTGTTCGTAATATTTGGGAAGATAAGGCTAGGATAGCTTTGAATCAACAATTGACCCGAGCTCGCAAGAAAGCCATGTCAAAAGAAAACACTACAAATATTATAGATTGTCTTGATAAAGGTCCTGCCTGGATAAACAATGATGACTGGAATCAAATGATCAAAGATTTTTGGTCCACCCCTGAATTTCAAAGGAGATCTGAATCTGCTAGGAGGAATCGATTAACCAAAACAGATGGCAAAATAAGCACTCATTCTGGAGGAACAGTGTCATTTGCATCATATCGAGCTAACATGGTAAGGATTTTTTTTTAATGCTTAAGATAATAAATTAAAATTTGTATATTTATCTTTTATAATATTTATTAATCTTGAAAGCAAGAGGAAGCTGGTGGAAAAGAACCTCCATGGGATGATGTCTTTACAGCTTTGCATCAAAGTACTAAGCAATCTGGTAGCTTTATCGACAACAAGTCTAAAAAAGTGGTTGTATGTATTTTTATTTGATTATTTCTTAATATAACTTAAGTATTATTCAACATTCAAATTAATTTATTGTTGCATGTATTTTATTTGTAGGAAAATTATAAAATGGAGATGATTTCAAAGTATGGAACTGATCGGGAAAATCATCCTTCATTTGATGGAGCAGCTTGGTGTGTGGCTTCAGGAGGAGTTACAAAGGGTAGGGTATATGGTGCACCTCGTATGCCAAAATCAAAAGTTAGTACAAGCTCTTCATCACATTCCTACTCGGTGAAGTCATCATATCCCAGTTCATCGTATCGAGCATTGCAAAAGGAGATAAAGGATAAAGAAGAGGAGATAAAGAAAAAAGATGATTTTATTCTTGAAATGAAACGGCAGATGGATTCCATGAAAGAATATCTTGTGAACAATCTTGGATACCATGGTGGGACATCAAATATTGATCAAGGTATGCCACCACCTTTGACTCCATCAATACCGCCACCTATGGCTCCTCAGATAATGACACCTATGGGTCCTGCATTTCAACCAATTTTTAGACCTACACCTCGACCTTTATATCCTGCTCAATCTTCTGTTGATCCACAATATCATGGTTCGTCTTCGCAACCAGCACCATGATTGTATTTTTTGTTGTTTTTTTTTATTGTATTTGAACTTAATTGTATTAATGCAAGTTTAACTAAATTTTTATAATATGAATATTATTTTTATTTTGTTTTTTATTAATGATATAATTAGTTTTAATATTAATTAATTTATGTTGGTTATATATATTCTACAATTTTTAAATTATTGATAAATAATTAAATAAATAAATTAAAAGTGATTTTAATAAATAAATAAAAATTAATTTAATAAAAAAACAAAATGCATGAATCAGCAACGGAGAATCCGTTGCTGATTCACAAAATGAGCAACGGATTTGTCCGTTGCTGATTTGGCAGCAACGGATAATCCGTTGCTAGTTTTGCAACGGATTATCCGTTGCTAAATGTCAGCAACGGATTTTCCGTTGCTGCCAAATCAGCAACGGATAAATTCGTTGCAAAAAAATCAGCAACGACAAATCTGCATCCGATTTGTGCCGTTGCTGATTCCGTTGCTAAATTGTTTTAGCAACGGATGTTAGTTTTATTTGCAACGGAATCGTCCGTTGCTAATTACTCCATTTTTTAGTAGTGAAACCCAGAACTCCTTCCCCAGACTCTCTCGCTCTCTGCAAATCTCTAGTTTTCATACGGAGCGGAATTGAATCCCGTCCTTAATAAACGGCACGTTTGCTTTAGCATTGACAATGCCGAACAAGGCGAGTACGTTCCCGGAGGAAGTGCTAGAGCATGTGCTCTCGTTTATTACAAACGACAAAGACAGGAACGCCGTATCGGTGGTGTGCAAGTCGTGGTACGAGATAGAGCGGTGGTGTAGGAAGAGAATATTTGTTGGTAACTGTTATGCGGTGAGGCCTGATATGGTTATAAGGAGGTTTCCGGAGCTAAGATCGGTGGAGCTCAAAGGGAAGCCACACTTTGCGGACTTTAATTTGGTGCCTGACGGTTGGGGAGGTTACTTTTACCCATGGATAGCGGCGTTGGCTACCGCCTATCCTTGGTTGGAAGAGATTAGGTTGAAGAGGATGGTGATTTCCGACGAGAGTTTGGAGGTTATTGCTAAGAGTTTTAAAAATTTTAAGGTTTTGGTGCTTTCGTCTTGTGAGGGTTTCTCTACGGATGGACTTTCTGCCATTGCAGCCGATTGCAGGTTTCTTTCTTGTTGCTGCGTTCCTCTTTCTTTATTTGCCCTTCTTTGAGGAGTCTGAACTCAAAACAAATTTTAATTGGTCGATGTGATTTTGTTGTTATTTTCTTTCATGATTATTTGTGCTTAAAACTTCATGAGTGCTGTACTTCGGGTTTAATTTCTAGCTTTGTTCTGTAGATTTGGAGCTGAGAATTTTGAAAACCTGGTGTAGTTTGTGCTAATTTGTCACTTATGGAGGAGGGTGATGATAATGGCTGACTTAACGAGCAAATGATAAGTAACTTTAGTAATGAGGAAGTCATCATTTTCAATGATAAGGACAGTGATGGAGTGCTAATTTTATGCCAAATCACGCTTTTATCGTTGTAATTTAGTATATTTTTGTGTCTTGTGCATTTCATCACTTGCGCAACTTGTTTACAGGAATCTGAGGGAGCTGGATTTGCGAGAGAGTGAGGTGGATGATCCAAGTGGGCAGTGGTTGAACAGTTTTCCTGACTCGTTTACATCACTGGTCTCTCTTAATATCTCCTGCTTAGGGGCTGAGCTGAGTTTCTCAGCTCTGGAGCGCCTGGTTGGCCATTGTCCTGATCTGAAGACTCTTCAGCTCAACCATGCTGTGCCCGTTGAGAGGCTTGCTAAACTTATTCGCCAAGCACCACAACTGGTTGAATTGGGCACAGGTGATTTCTCGGCTAAGTTGCAGCCTGAAATCTTCTCAAACCTGGCTGGAGCTTTTTCTGCGTGTAAAGAACGTCTGAGGAGTCTATCTGGGTTTTGGGATGTAAATCCAGCTTACCTCCCAGCAGTTTATCCTGTCTGTTCTGGCTTAACATCACTGAACTTGAGATATGCCAATATACAAAGCGCTGATCTCATTAAACTTGTCAGTCAATGCCCGAATCTGCACCGTTTATGGGTAAGTTTTACCTTCTAGTTTTAAGTTTCTATCATGATTTTTGTTTCTGAATGCATATTTTCTTGCTCACTTGGCAAGAGGCATAAATTTCTAGAAAGCTGGAGTTTATGGTGCGAGTTAGATGCTTGCATGCTCGGTTGCCAATTTTTGCTTTAAAAGTTTTATCATATGGGACCACATTCATGGCTGCTGCACAACCATGTTTGGATGCTGCTTTGCATCTACGTGACTCAAGTTTAGGTTGCTGTTTTTTATTTTCCCAGAAAAAAGAAAAAAAAATCCTGCCTTTTTTATTCTACGTGACTCAAGCTAATAAAGGGCATCACTGCAGGTGCTGGATTACATTGAAGACGTTGGACTTGAAGCTCTTGCAGCATGTTGCAAGGACCTGACAGAGTTGAGGGTGTTTCCATCTGACCCATTTGCTGCAGAACCAAATGTATCCTTGACAGAAAGGGGCCTTGTCTCTGTCTCTGAAGGCTGTCCTAAGCTTCAGTCAGTTCTGTACTTTTGCCGTCAAATGACTAATGCTGCTCTAGTTACAGTAGCAAAGAACCGTCCAAGCATGACCTGCTTCCGTCTTTGTATTATTGAACCTCAGGCTGCTGATTACCAAACACTTCAGCCTCTGGATTTGGGTTTTGGAGCCATTGTTGAAAACTACAAGGATCTCCGGCGTCTTTCCCTCTCAGGTCTACTGACTGATCGTGTATTTGAGTACATTGGAACTTATGGAAAAAAAATAGAGATGCTATCTGTGGCATTTGCTGGCGATAGTGATCTGGGACTCCACCATGTGCTGTCTGGGTGTGAAAGGCTTTGCAAACTTGAAATTAGGGACTGTTCCTTTGGGGATAAGGCTCTTTTGGCCAATGCTGCAAAGCTGGAGACAATGCGATCCCTTTGGATGTCTTCTTGCTCAGTGAGTTTTGGAGCATGTAAGCTGCTAGGTCAGAAGATGCCTAGGCTCAATGTTGAAGTTATTGATGAGAGGGGACCTCCAGAATCGAGGCCGGAAAGCTGCCCTGTTGAGAAGCTTTACATATACAGAACCATTGCAGGACCTAGGCTTGACATGCCTGGATTTGTTAGGACTATGGATGCAGATTCTGTGTCAAGGTTTTCTTGACAGGTCTTCATACTTCATTACAGATCAAGACCCCTGCCTGTAGTGAATGGACACTGCAGGTACATGCTCTAAATGCTACTCATTATTTGAAAGGTATACTGAGCCTCAAGAGCTCATTGCCGGATTATTTTATGGTTGACTGAGCTATTGGATGCCTCATAAAGGTTAATAAAGAGATGATAATTTTGTGATTATTTTAGTATATCATGTATCAATCAGTGTTAAAATGGGATGGTGATCGTGTATAATTTTTGCATCTTGATGCATTTATTACCTTTTGGGACTCATTTGTGTCGTTGTTCTACTGCCCTAGTAATGAAGTCTAATATTCTCAAACACAGTGAGAACTTGCAGAGTTGATGCATTCAACTTTTCTTGGGCATCCGCCTCCTGGATTCTCTTTCCATTTTTTCTCCACCTTAACCTCAACTCTATAGTTTTTAGGGTTTCAGTTAGTATCAAAACTCGGATCTCATCTGCCTGTTGATTGGGAAATATTTATCTCATCTGGGATGATTGCTTGGTTTCAGCAATTTAGTGTTCTGTTTGCCAAGTATCCTAATTTGTTGCTATTGTTTTAATTTAAAAATGTCCGAAACTGACAATATGGGTGCAAATTGGAGTGTTATCCCTGAATGAAAACGTACCTTGATTAAATTTCAAATACATCTTGATTACAAGATTTCCCTGCCCCTCTCTGCATGTTTATGTTCATGTACCCTTCCTTGTTCAGGTTAACAATGGGCATGGTAAGAAGTAAAAGCCACTCCTGTTGTGGCTGTGCGTTCTGTGGAATCCATTCAGTACGTCGAAGTTTATGTTATGCTTCCTTCGGTAGTTAGATATCTGCAAGGTTGTCAATTATGTTATGCTTTGGTTGACATTTTCTTTTTCTTACTAAAACCATAAATTTCAATTATGTTATGCTTTGGTTGTCAATTATGTTATGCTTTGGTTGACATTTTCTTTTTCTTACTAAAACCATAAATTTCAATTCCAGAGCATTTCATTTAGGGTAATAATTTTCGGTTTGATTTTCATATAAAAAATAACCAGATTAAATTTTTTAAAATTGAAATCAAATAAAAACCAATTCTAATCGATTAATTTAGTTCAGTTGGATTAATTTATGTTAAAAACTGAAAAAATTTATATTGTTTTTTAGGTTTTTGATGGGTTTTTAATTAATGTTAATAATATCCAATTTTCTTACAAGATTCTAAAGAGTATATTAAATATTTTTAAATTGTTAGTGCTAATCCTACAAGAAGCCTTCCTAATATTTTGTTTTGTTTTGTTTGAGTAAGCAAGAAAAATTAAATAACACGCGCCATCAAGTTAATAAAATCCAAATTTATAAAGCATGGCTTCCAAAAACCTTAAAAATAAATAAATAACAACGTCATAAACAATACCATGCCAAGAAAATAAATTTTTATTTTGCACATTATCCCAGTTAAGAGACACATTAAGAACATTTCTCTATGATCTTGTAATAAGAACAATATTAGGGTCATCTGCATAAATATAAGGATGGATTTTAAAAAAAAATGCAATAAAATGATAAAGTTTATGTCAAGGAAATAATGCTCAATCGTACTTATTTCAGACTTCAGGAAAAACAAAAATGCTCATATGTAACAAGAAGAAATAAACAGAATTGAGAATTACCTCCTGCAATCAGCTTTATCCTTAGTCACCTGGTGTGTACTTGCTCTTGGAATTTTTCAATGGAGAAACTTAGAAAGTAAATTTTTTATTTATTTATAGTACCTGTGGTTTTTTTAATTTTATTTGAATTGATTTGGTTTTTTCTAGTTAGTTTAGTTTCAATCTTATAAAATCAAATCCAAATTAAATATTTTTTAAATTTTTTTAATTGGTTTAATTATTTGATTTATTTTTCTCACTCTAGGGTCATATAATATATATTTGAATTAAAATAATGCAGGTTGAATTCACACACACATCTATAAATACAATGTTAAGTATCTAATATAATTTTAAAATTTAAATATTTTTAAATAGTCAAGAGTCAAGTATCTAATATAGTTGGCTTTTTGGTTATGATGATTAGGTTAATTTCATATTCAGATATATGAGAAAAGAAACTCAAATTAAAAAAAAAAATCAAACTAACCAATTAAAAAACCAAATTTGTTTTGAATCTGGTTGATTGTGATTTTAAAAGTATAAAGCTGATAAAATCAAATTGAACATCAAATTGAACATACCGATTTAACTAGAAAATCTTCTTCTAACCCTAAATCAATAAACATAAAAGCCAAAACCAGTCGCCCCCTCTCCCTCCTCTCTTTGTCTGCCGTTGTTCCCCAGCTCACCATCCTCCATCACAGTAAACTATCTCTCAATCCTCTCTTGTCTATCTTGGGTTAAGCTGCTTAGGCTAAAAGAAAGGAAACATAAGATCTTAGTCATATGAGGAGATCTTTTACTATGAACTGTTTGCCTTTCCTAGTTTAACTCTTTCTGTTCTTATTTCCTTGTTTTGACTCTTTTTTTCCCTTTTAGATAATTAAAGTAGTATATGATCTCAAGAAAATGTAAAGCATTGCCCTCACTCAACTTATTTCAATCAAAATTGAAGTCATGAAGTGTAGAACATTTATGAAAATGAAAACCATTTGTTTGGGATCTGATTGAGTTCTCCTTCTCCTTTTCTATTACTAAGTGTTGATTGAGAACCATTTGTTAATTTTCTTTACTTGGCAAAAATAAATAAATAAATAAATAAAAAGGATGTTTCTTCAGTTTAGTATCTTTGTGGCAAAATGTCACTCAACTAGCTAGCTTTTTCTATCCATTAGTAGTTAAGGCTATATTTTAGCAGCTAGTTTAGAGTGTATCACTCAACATATATCCTTTAGTATTTCTTCCAATTTTGATTTACATTGTAGTTTACATTACTTATCTTCTTTTATATATATATTTTTATTATTATTAATGTGGGTGTTCAGGTCAGCTTGTGTGTACCTTAACTAATTTCACAGGTCTTGAAGTTAACGAGCATGTATTCAGGACCCAAACTCGTGATCATTAAAAAAAAAACTCAATATCTGACCAATTACGCTGCTTTTCAGATTCCTTCCTTTACATATTGTTTGTTTTCTTAGCTAGCTTCCGAGTTTTTAAGATGATCAAGGATACCAACATGACTGTATTTATATATAATAACTCATCTTTGCTCATTATGATTTGCTAGTAACACAAGAAATGAAAAGAATTTAATTCAGATCTTACTTTATTCAATGTATGCTCTGTGGGCATTCTCATTACAAAAACAAAAGGAAAAAAAGAGTACGTCTCGAGTAGAATACTAGCATTCTCATTACAGTACAGCATTGCTTGATCTCATCAGGCCATGCATAAAACAAGTTGAATCGAACTGTAACAATACAAACTAAACTTCCCTTTCCTGAGTACAAGTACTTCTCTTCTGATGGCTGTCGCACCCGATATCGTGGCGGCCCACAAAATAAATTCTAAATATTATGGAAAAAGAACAGATTTCTGGCATCTAGTTCTTTTAAGGGAAAAGGTTTTGTTTGAGGAGTCGCCACCTAGTATTATGGTCACTAGGAACCCTAACTGGTCAACAGAGATTCTATGGCTCGGGATTGGTTACGTAAAAGGGAAGATATTATCACCCCTTAAACATTCTGCCTAAGGCAGACTGCATTGCTGGTTTTGTCTTAAATTGCTAAATGTTTATTAGTTTATGCTATGATGATTTGTTTATAATATTTCTGACTCTGGCGCCAGTGAATATTCGAACTCGAATAATTCCAACTCTGGCGTTGGTAAAAATTCGTAGCTACGAAAAAAAAAATTAGATCAATATTTTTTATTCCTTACTCTAGCACCAGTGAATAAATAAATAAAAATAAATTTATTTTTTACGCACGCACATATTTTTTATTTTTCTAGCTAAAAAAAATAAAATACAACGAATAAAAATAATATAAATTTAAACCGGTATTTTTATTCCTGACTCTGGCGTCAGTGAATAAATCAATAAATTTACATTATTTTTATTCATGCATACACATTTTTTTTATTTTTCTACTTTTTTTATTTTTTCTGTTTCTCTATTTTTTTTTATATTTTTTTTTGGGGCTGGGTCCAACTCAGCCCACATGGGCTGGGCTAGACCCAGCCAGCCCGGCCCGGTCACTGGCCCAAGCCAGTGACCTGGCCGAGCAAAAGCAACACGCGTGCGACAAGCCACGCGTGTTGCTGCGCTGTGCAAGTGAATTAAAATTCACTTGCACAGTATGCTGCTAATAATTTGAAAACGAATGAAAGGCAGAGGAAGTGGCTTACCTTGGTTGGCCGAAGGCAACGAAGACGATGACAAAGCTCCTTCTGTGTGATTGAACCACGCTTGGCAGGGCACCCTTTTCACCTTCCCTTGCGTTCTTCTCTCTGGGATTTGTGTTTCCTTTGCTTCTGGTTATCTAGCCTATTATCCCGGTTTTTTTTTAGATGAAGGAACGCATACGATGGCGATGCTGGGGGGCTCTTTTTTTTATTTGCAGGAGGCGATCAAGAAGACGGTGATGTTAATGTTGGTATTCTGGGTTTGTTGCTTGCTTTTGTCTCTGTTTTTGCTCTGTATACTGTTTTCTTTGTCTCTGTTTTCTGGGTTTTTTTTCTGTTTTTGCTCTGTTTTTTACTCTGTTCTTTGCTCTGGTTGCTGGGTTTTTCTTCTCTCTTTTTGTTCAGTTCCCTTCCCCAGTTTTTCCTTTTTTTCCTCCCCTTGCGAGGTTGCATTTACCCGGGTTTTTATAGGGCTGGGAGATCGATCGGCGTTGTAACAGCCGGCAGTAATGGCGTGGGGCGTTCCATTCAATGGAGAAACGTCCCTGCGTTTAATGGCGGAACCGCTACAGGGGAAGAAGACGAGCGAACAGTCGCCTCCCAAAACGACTCCGTTTTTACAATTCCAAAGGCTGCTTTCAATTTGGTCCTCGGAATTTTGTAATTTTGCAATCAAGCTGCTGGTTAAAATGTAATTGGATCCTTGCATTTGCGCGACATTTTCAATGTAATTCTTGGATTCTAATTTTCCAATTTTGACCCCAAACTTTAATATTTCTTCAATTAAGTCCCTGAATAAGTTAATTTAATTAAATCCAAAGTCCAATTTAGTCTAAAACTTATCAATTCTCTAATTAAGCCCCTGATTGGATTAAATAGATTATTTCCAAGCTTAATTAAGTCTCAAAACTTATCAATTCTCCAACTAAACCCTTAATTGGATGAATTAAATTAATTTCAAGCTTAATTAAGTCTCAAAACTTATCAATTTTCCAATTAAAACCTTGATTGGATGAATTAAATTAATTCCAAGCTTAATTGGATTAATTCCAAAGTTTAATTAAACCCCAAAACTTCCAATCATTTTGTCCTTAACCCAAATTTTAATTCATTCTTCATTTACTTGTTTTTTCCAATATTATTATTATTTTTTTCATCATCATTTTTTTAATTCTTTTAGTAAATAAAATAATTAAAATTAAATGGTTAAAAATTGAGTTATGACAATGGCCATCTTCCTCCCCCCTTATTTCTTATCTATTAGGTGCGCTATAATATTTTTGGAGGCGTCCTGTTACTATTTTGGTAGTATGGCATTATCATTATTATTATAACATATCTTAGAGTTGGTGCAATCAATATCGTCCCTGGTAAGATATCCTTGGTGTCACAGCCGGATTAGTGAAGAGTCTACAGACAGTATAGACCTATGACGTGAAATGGACCTCGTATCTGCCATGTGAGGTTTACACACACACACACCCACAATTGTGGTCCGAATTCAATGGTGATAATGAAATCACTATATAAATCCGGGTTGTTGTAAATTATTGGTCATTTTAAGTTCCCAGAGGAATCTTCTAAATCTTTTTTTGAAGAGAGAAATTGATGTAACTTGGAGTGTTAATTTTTTTTTTTATGTTTTAGGTGTATTTTTAATGTTTTGTTAAATCATTTTAATTCTCAACACTATAGCAATTAATTTTTTCAATAAGAATTGAAATTCTTTTCAAATATCATTCCACATTGATAAAGAATTTCACAATCAATATTATTTGATAATAGATGAAATATTTTATCTAATTCATTAAGGGATAATAAATCATCTCTTAATTATTCAAATATATTTATATAATTTATGTTATATATAATATATGCCTATTTATTATCTTAATTAGGACAACATGTGATTCAGAATTAAAGCATGACACTTCATATATAAGATAACTTAGTGATCTCAATTTTAAGGATCACTTACATAATTATCGGGTGAGCCTTTCCATAGACATAGGTAATCTCTCCATATTGAATTATTTTGTGGGTTAGTTCAGTGTACAAGTTATTTGACAAGCACTTGTATATTAATTCTAAATATCTCTCGTACCTTAATTTATAAGAGCAGTTATTTCCTTTCATAAAGGAAGAACCATGATATGTATATGCTTCCAATTAATATCTAGTTTTAATAGAATATTGATTAAGAACATTTAGGAATAATGATTTGATGCAATAAGATTCATAATTATAACAACTTTATAATTTTATTTGCAAAGTATTTTTTATTTCATGAACCTTATCTTTACTCTAGATTTATTAAAGAAATATAAATGAATATTAAAAATAAAATAATAAATTATTAATAATAAATATAATAAACTAAATATTATTACTCAATAGTCTAATATATTTAGTGTTATTAATAATAAAAAGGGCATCAACAATGACAAAAAATAGTTCCTTGGATGTTACAACTGAACATAAATCATGAACCTTTTAATATAGTGATTTCTTTTTTTCTTTTTCTTTAATTAATGCTGGTGTTCAAATCAGCTTGTACGCATCTCGACTAATCCTACAGATTTTGAAGTTAATAAAAGCCTTCGTGACCCTGATATTTATGGAACTCGAACTGGTAATCTTTAGGAAGCAAACCCAGAACTTAACCAGTAGAATTATATCCCTCAAGGTTAATATGATGATTTCTTTTCTTACCAAGAAATCCTTTTCTCCTCTTTACTGGCATAGATAGATCTGTTCATTTCAATAATACAATGCATTATGTAGGTTAATGCGACGAGCAAATCAACGTTATTTATGCTTCAGCCTTCCTGGGAGAAGAAATGGGAATGTTTGCTAAAACTCAAAGTGTAAATTAAAAAAGAATTAAATCAATTTTAAAGTTAAATCAATTTTTAATGGCCCATAAAAAGCTCATTAAAAATGACAGGTTTTGTTGGTTTTTTTCGTTAAAAAAATCAATCTGAATCAAATTAAAATTAATCTTGAACAATTTTTTAGTTAGATTTGATTTTATATATATATATATATATATATGTTGGTTTGGTTGGTTTTTATATATAAAAAACCTAACCGAACAAACAATACTTACTTTAAAAATATATAAAAAAAGAGTGTTTTTTGTTCTTTCTTTCTTCTTTTTACTAGGTACGTAGACCATAAATATCAATATTTTAAGTATTGTGGCCATACATTTTATTCACATTTGAAAATACATAAGATGCGAAATCTCACACAAATTTTAGCACTTTTTCGTCCACAAAATTTAAAATCATATAAATATTTTCAAGAACTTTCAGACAAAGGAATAGATGGAAGGGGAAAAAAAGGAAAAGCCAGAGACATGCAAGCACCGACAGTCCAGAGAAGAGCACTGCTGCTTCTGATAAGCAGTGAATGCCGGAGGAGGAGAGTTGGATGCGTGGCATTAGAAAGCAGCATTGCATATGTATGGAAACGCAGGTGGTTTTCTTTTCCTTTTTTTTTTGCTTTCATCATTAGCAAAGTTTGTGAGAAAAATCCGGATTGACCGAAAATTTAAATTTAAAATTAACAGATTAAAAATATATCTTCACCACTTGCACACAATTTCCCACTTTTCTAGTATAAATATAGGTGTGAGAGAGAGGAAATACAAGTGCCATAATCTAATCACAAAATCATGAAGCAAATCCCCCAATTTTCACATTAAAAAAAGAGTAAAAAAAACCTCCTCAAAAACAGTTCCAAGGATTTGGACCGTTCACATCGACCTAAATCATGTAAAAAAACAATTAATAAACCAATGAATCCAACCAACCACTCATTTATAACCCAAAAAATCACACAGAAGAATTTTGTGGAGTACCATCCTGATTCACCACACCACCACCTTGTGTACAATCTACTGCTACAATGGTTGCCACTGGAGCTGCCTGATATGGAGTTGTATAAGACACCTATCTCCCTGCAACCAACCTGCGATACCCCTGCTCATCCACTCCGACTTTTGGCTCCACCAATCCACCAGCTTTCGTCGTCTGCTGTAGTTGAATTGAACCAGCCGCTGGTGGCTGGACAGGACGGCAAACCTCCTAAATTAAACTTTCCATCCAATTAATTTTTCATTAGATTTATTTTCAATCTAGACAGGCTTGAGATAAGCAGTCAGGTGTAGATCTCCTACAACTAGATGATAATTTGTCCCAAACAAATTACATAAATTACGTAACAGATGTATTTATGAACTAGTGAGATAAGTCCAGATCCAATAGGAGGTTTGATTGTGCTAGATCTAATTAACAACTCAAATGGACTAAAAATTTTATAGGAGTTTGCGGAGTCTATTTTTCTATAATAGCCACTATATCATTACACAGATCGTTAGATCTTGAGATATAAAAAATCTCACAAAGACTCATGGTTTTAGTAGTTTTGTTATTTTCTGATTTTGTGGTTATTTCCTTGTTATTTTTGGATTTTAGTTTTTATTTTCTAGTTGAGGTAGAGTTTCTAGCCGATTTAAAACTTTGTAAACCTCCTAAGAAGACATACTTTATCATCATTATTTTGGAGAGAATAAAACTGTGAATTTAATGTTCATATCTGCAACCCTTTTCGCTCATAAAAATTTATGTATATGTATGTTTGTTGTCTTTAGCTTCCGCCTGCATCACTTATTTATCAGGAACAAAAACGACGAAGTAAACTCGGAACATTTTGACTAAAATTTAGGCGAGAAATCTAAAATGACTTGATACCCATAACGAGATAAAATTTACACCTGATTTATTTTTTAAAATGGTACAGGGTGTACCTGCCATTCTGGTCGGAACATAATGAAATTGACAACCTTGATTATATGTGGTCGCTTTGGCCTTTTGATTTCTTGCCTTATTGATTTTTTTAATTAGCAAAATAAATTAAAAATACGAGCATAATAATATAATTTGTACATGTTACAATTCACAATCACAATATTTAAGGATGTTGCGTTTAGGAATCACAACATCTATTGAATCGCAACAAGTCGTGCAATGTGCTTGATCATTTTAAATCTTACCATTTTACAAAATGACCCGACCATTTTCTTGAAATTCTAGAATTTCTAGAATATGTTCAACATCTTATAACATGCATTTTCTTCACATAATGAACCATGCATGTATTAAACTATATTTTCATATTCAAGGACATGCATGCATCACAACATCCTCTATAAATCCAAGAAATCAACAATATTAAAATTAAAACTAAAAAGATAAGTATATGAGAGTCCTTAAATCTATCAAAAAAGATCTTTTGATAGGTTACTAGCTACCTTGACTAGAGAGACTGGATCAGATTGCTAGAACCAAGAGATTAATTGATTATCCAACATATAAGCCTTGTTCCTAAGCTACTTAAATTTTCGAGGGTCTCATCAATTAAATATATCCATTGTAATAAAATTTTTAAAAAAAGACTCCATTGGTATTTATATAATGAAGTGTTTATCAATGTTGAATGGTGGAGACAAAGCCCACCATTTATGGTCAAGAAGGCATAATTATTCAACAAGAAAGGCAGCATGTGCACTATTTACAAAGGTCAAGGTTAGCTGCAACTTTTAGTGCCTAAGTTTGACAATGAAGGCAAAAAGTTTGCCTGGAAAAGAAGGGCCATTTGAAGCCTATAAAAGGTTGTGTTAAGAGCAGAATCATAAGCAACAAAAGTAGTGCAAAAAAAGAGAGAATGAGAGAGTGGCAGCAACTGTGTAGCCTAGAAAAATGAGAGATAGAAAAAGAGAGAAGTGAGGCAATTACAAGAGAATATAAGTATGAGGTTTGTCCTCCATTGTTATAAATTGTAGTTTTCTCCTGTCTAATAACATTGGTTACTACGTGGAAGTAGACAAGTTGCTAAATCTTTTTGTACATTAATAGTCCTAACACTTTATTTTTATATATCTAATTAAACCTTTTTGTAAGAATTAAAAAATTATATTTCATTAATACCAAAAGTGGTATAAATATACAATCATGAAATATACAACTATATTTTATTCAACTATAGCCATATTACAATCATGAAAAAGATAATAATAATAATAATACTTATATGATCCAAGAAAAGGTTGAACAGGGAAATTCGAATTCTAGAAAAATGATATCTATTGTCCACTTTTACTCTATTGAGTATAACTTTCAATTCAACCGCCGGATTATTCAACCGCCGGATCGAACTGAAATTATACTAAAATTTTCAAGACATATTTTTCTACATTGTATTAACATTTTATATCAATCAAAGTTCGAAAAGGTCTAGTCATACAGGTTAATAAATATAACATAAATTTTGTTATTTTTTCTTTTTGACTTGTGGACTTCCTCCTTGAATAAGATTCTTTTTCTAATAATATAAGGATATTCAAAAGCTTATTTTTGGAAGTTTCCTATTCTACAGGAATCTTTAATGACCAACAATATAGTTTCTAAGTATAGTAATTATTCCTTAATATTCTAAAATCATTTTCTTACAAGAAAGGAGGGTTGAAGTATTTAATGACAGGGTACTTTTAGGATGAATTATTTATTTGTATAACTCTTAATTATTTTAAATTTTTATTTTTTTTTATTTGGATATTTACATTTAGTTTAGAACTTGTGTTTTAGTTTAGGTTTGTTTTGGCATAAAACCAATGTTTTAAGACTGTTTTATGCATTAGACTTGTGTTAGTTAATTATTAGCTTAGGCTCATTGGTTTGCAACCCAATAAGGGTCCACTAAGGTTATTTAGGATTATATATTGTTTTTTTTTTCCTGTAAAATTCACCATCCATGATGTTTTGAATAACTTGCGTTTTGCATGATGCAATAATTTTTTCTTTGTTGGAAAAAAGATCAACAATTGACTTATCAATGTATAATTGATCTTGCAACATCATTACATAATTTGGGTTTTTATTTCGCTATAAACAATAGGTCCAAGCTCTTTTCCAACACATTTGGTTCTTAGATACAGGGTTATCTTTAGGTAAAAGTTTCTATCCAAACTTGAATTCCAACTTTCTTGGGTTGATTATCTACTTCATTGTGGGTTTGAAGATTGCTATCATAGGGGTTCATATTAGTTGGTATCAGAGTAAGGTTCTAAAATTAGGTTATATCATTTTATTTTTTTAGTTTCTATGTTAATTCATTATTGTCATAATTCCATCTAGATTTATAGCATAGTTTAAAAAAAGTACATTATTCGCGATCTAGTTTACAATTTAAAAAAGATCAAAATCACAAAAACAAGTTTAATATGTCTTTTCAAAGCGAGTCAATATCCAAGCACGATGATTATTCAAGGTCGAATCCTTTTGAATTGAGGGGGAATGATGTGAATCAACAAGCATCTCAAAAGGATCTATTACATGTTTCGATTACGCCTATTACAAGGTCAAGAACTAAAAAGATTAAAGAGACATTTGTGGGTTAATTCAAGATATGTGGGTCTTATTTACTACAAGACTTGCAAGTTCAACTTATTTTCCTACTTGCATGTGAATTGAGTTTATTTTTTTAATGTGCAGTTTTATGTTAATGAGAATAATTTTCGATCCAATTGTTGGATTTGACTAAAATTTAACCAAAAGATTTTAGAGGCCTTGTTTTATATTGGGTTAAAATTTTAGGTCAATTAGACATTAGAAAGGTCTTGTAATAAGGTCCAAAAACCATTGTGCGAGATTTGTATTAGTTTCCTAGTTGATTTAAGATTTTTTTATTTTTCCAGTATTTTTTAAGATGTTTTTATTTATTATAAATATGGTTATTTAGCTTGTATTTTAATATTTTTTTAAAAAGAGATGGATTTATTTATTCAAAAATAAAACTTGTGTGAGATAGTTTTCTCCTACTCTTTTCTTATAGAACATTTTCAAAAACTTATTAAAGATCAATTGTCTTTGTAGCGTTCATCTTCACTTGTCAAAGAATTACCTAAGTTTCGTTGTGTCTTCTGTACATTCAGTTCACATCTTGATTATAGGCATTGGGTGGGGGTTGGTTACTTATAGTTTTGGTGTCTCGATATAAGTTATCATTGTGTTAAGCTTGATTCCAAACTTGATCGTAGTTTTCTTAGGAAGCGTCTTACTTGGTTATGAGATTCTGGATTTCTATATGTAGATATAGAAATCTTGATGTTTGAAAAAGATACTCCCAACTAATATAAAAATTATGACATAGAAAATGTTGTCTATGAAGTGTTTGTTTTTGTGGTTTGACCTACTTTTTAAAATGTTTTTAAAATTATTTTTTATTTTAAAAATATTAAATTAATGATTTTTAGATGCTTTTGATAATTTTGATGAATTAATATAAAAAAATCAAAAAAATTATTTTAATATATTTTTAATTAAAAAATACTTTACACCACATTATCAAATTATATATAAAGCTAAAACATGTGGGGAAATCACTGTTCATCAAGACTTATTGTACTGTTGATTGTAATAGTGCTAAAAAGGGCACTGTTCACCAAGACTCATTGCATTATAGATTGTACAATTTGTGGGGGCATTGTGTGCTGCAGCTCTAGGCACAGACACCTGGCGCAAAGGCAGTCCATTCCCAGCCACAAAAGTTCTAAGGCTACAGGGGGAGGGGTTGCACCCCAGATTATGGACACTTGGTGCTTGGGTTGTCATGCCCTAGCACTGGGGTCATACCCGTGAGCTGGCTGCCCAACCAAGCTAACATGGTCTGCTGGCAAGACCTCCTTATGTTAGGTCATGTCTCGAAACCCATATGTGTTGGATCCGGACGCAAACCCCAAACCTAAAACAAACATTACTGGGCCCGGCACCGGAAGGACCCAAACCCCAACCCTATTGAGTCTGACCACAAACCCATCCCCCAACTCTCTTGGCTTATGACAACAAAGGACCCACCCCTAAACCTGGCGCTTGGGTGGCTCCAATGCGCGGGGGCAGACCCGAGCACCACCTAACGCTTAGGTCATGAAAAAAGGCCCTATTGGTTATGCTTAAGCACCACCTGGCACTGGGGCACAATCGAGCGTCACCTGATGCTTGGATCACGGCAAAAGGCTCGATTGGCTTTGCCTGAGCGCCACCTGGCGCATGAGTGTGTTATAAATATTATTATTTTTATTATAATTTATAATATTAATAAAATAATTAATAAATTTTAAAAAAATATATTATTTTTTATAATTAATTTTATTTTTATTATGATTTAAAGTATTAATATTAAAAATAATAATATTTGTGTTATAATTATTTTTACTTTTAGTATAATTAAAAGTCTGGGCGCGTCCATGCCCAACCCCAAGGTGGGCTGGACGTGTCCACGCCCAGCTTGGGCTATGTCCAAGCGCCACCTGGCGCTGGGGCACAATCGAGCGCCACCTGGTGTTTGGGATTCTCCAATGCGAAGGGCAGACCTTAGCGCCACCTAGCGCATGAGTGTGTTACAAATATTATTATTTTTATTATAATTTATATTATTAATAAATTTGAAAAAAAATTTATTACTATTAAAAAAAATATTATTTGTGTTGTTGTTACCCAATTTTTGACCCACCTATTTCATAAAATTTTCAAAAAAATCCAAAAATAGTGAAAAACAACGAAAATCCAAAAAAATATGTTTTTAATATTTGCATCGTTTTTAGCATTTTTAATGTCATCCAAAAAAGAATTTAAATTTTCAAAGGTCTTTCGAACGCGCTCGATTTTTCACGCGCCATTTTTAAAATCATTGATTTTCCTCATTGATTCGACGTTGATATTGCTCGTTTTCAAAAAATATAAAAAATTAAAAAAAATCAAATTTACAAAAAAGAAGAAGAAGAAGAAGTTGAGGGACCAAACAATATTTTACCTATAAATAGTAGCCTTCAACACACACAAGTGAAGGAGGGGGGCAATTTTGAAAGAAAAAAAAACAAAAAAAAACCCTAAACCTAAATGACACGACCAAAAGATTGATGTCTTCTCCCAAGTGTAGGAGTGTCGAAGTAATAAATAACCCGACAAGACCGGGGTTGAACCACAGGGAGGTTAATTGTATAAATTATAAACAACAATAATACAACAACAATAGTAACAACAACAATAGTAACAATAATAATAATAATAATAGTAGTAGTAGTAGTAGTAGTAGTAGTAGTAGTAGTAGTAGTAGTAGTAGTAGTAGTAGTAGTAATAGTAATAGTAATAGTACTATTAATAATGATAATAATAAAGATGATGAAGAAGAAGTTGATGAGAACTTTGAGATAGAAGATTAACGTAAGGATTAAACAATGATAACAACAAATGTCAAGGTTAAAGGATCCACTAATTGTATTTCAAACAAGTATAGTATAAACTCTTATTATTCAATTGGAAACCACACACAAGGAGGTTCCAATCAGATTATAAATTGTTAACATGATTACATTAGTTATCTTATTCTAATAATGTTAATACTTGTAAATGTTGTTAGGCATTCATGATTATAACTTATGTTAACAACAAATCAAGTTCCTTTCATAGCTCAGGTGTCGGTTATACCATACAGTATGGGTTATGAAAGTGTCAAGTATTTGTTGTACCAAGAGTTATACAACATAAATCTAGATTCACCATTTAACAAGTAAAGTATTAAAAGTGAACAAGATAACAAATACAAAGCATGTTAGTATCCAACATTAAGGTCCATGTTAAGTTTATATTATACTTATTCTTACACCATTAGTGTACCCTTTTTACCTTGACATAATTAACTTATCTACACATAATGAAAGAAAGAAACATAAATAAACAAGATAAGAGCATAAATGAGAAAGAAGTTAACTAAGTAAAGAAAAGGAAATGAAAGGCATAATCAAGAGATTATTATAAACAAAACTTAAGTATTACAAAAGAGAGAGCAAGAGCATGATTTTGATCTGAACACCAAGATGCCTAAATATATGGCAAATGCCTCCTTTTATAGGCTAAAATTCAGAACTATTGATTTGTTGACTAATTGATGAATGGGTGGCCACATCTTGACTTGGTGACAATTCTTATCTTTTTGTCTGCCAAAAAGGTCATTGATAACGTCATAATTTGAATAGACTTCAATCATGAAAGTTCTAGGAAATTGTCTCATCTTTCCAGGAAATAAAAATTTGAGATCATTTGGACTTCTAGAACTCGAGATATGGGCTGAACATTGAACAGTGTATGGGCTACAGGACAAATTCGGACTTCTTCGTTATTGCTACAATTTGAACTTGAAAACAGCCTTGTTAAATCTTGGGCTCCCATGAAAGTTGTAGGCCTATGTCTTACCTTTCCATCCATATAAAGTAGACCTAAATCCGAGATCTACAGCTCCAGATATGACCTGATTACCGAACAATGTTCCAGTTTGGACTGCACCAACATCTCTTTTCTAAGTTTGGCCATCTCTTTGTCCTTTCAATTTCAGTACTTCAACTCATCAATCAATTCTTTCATTTATGTGATAGGCCTGTATTTAAGATGAACATTTACCATAAACTAAAGGTATCTTATATTATTAGATATGTTATTATAAAACATGATTTAGTTAAGGAGTTATTGATACTTCAAATGCAAAATAATAATATAAAACCTTGATAAAAATACACTTTTAAGTACTAATCACTAAATCTATCTCTAACCAAACAGTCGCCCCTGGTTTGGATTTTTTTTGCTCCAGCAGGCCACAAGACAGGCTTCCCCTTCTCAACACCAGCCTCTCCATCCCCACAGATGCCCGACCACCACACATTTTCCTTTTCCAAACGAGCCGCTTCCCAACGCCATTTCCCCATTTTCTGCCCAACGTCGTGTCCTTCTCCCAGCTAACCCAAGATACCCATCGTCCCTCTCCTCTCTCAACCTCCCCCCACAGAGAACCAGCCAAAGCGGCGCGCTCTCCCCAGCTTTGGGATTTTTGCTCCCACACCATTTCCTTTCCCTTCTCGCCGCCAGCCATACCTAGACAGCCCAAACACAGCATCTCCATTTCCCCTGCACACCGGTCTCCAAAACCAACACCCCTTTGTCGCAAACCTTCCCCTCTCAATTGCTCTTCTCAATCCCAGACCTTCCCTATTATTTGGTGTTATAATTATTTTTATTTTTATTGTGATTAAAAAGATTAATATTAAAAATAATATTATTTGTGTTATAATTATTTTTATTTTTATTTTTATTATAATTAAAAGTTTGGGTGCGTCCATACCTAACTCCAAGTGGGGCTGGACACAGCCACGCCCACACCCAAGTTGGGGCTAGACGCATCCACGCCTAACCCCAAGGTGGGAGTGGACGCGTGTTCGCCCAAACCCAAGGTGGGCGCGGACGCGTTCACACCCAACCCCAAGGTGGGCCGGACGCGCCCACTTCCACCCCCAAGTTGGGTCTAAACGTGTTCACGTCCACCCACATGTGTTAATATAATAATATATATTAGAAATATAATTTTTTTCTCTTATAATTTAAAGGGTTTTTTTTTCTAAAATTATCTTTGTTGATTTTTTTAATATTAAATTAGTAGAGAATTTAGCTTTATAATTTTTTTTTCTTTTTATTAACATAAAAGCTAAATTATATGAGGAAAACACTATATCTTTCCTCACAAAATATTGTGGATTGCTACAAATCATTTTGTTCAGTCTCTAAGTTTTTTATTTCTAACATAATTTTTTTTTCATCATAAAATATTGACTCAATCATATTTTTAGTTTCTATTACTTATCTACTACTAATTCACAATTATAATACTATTAAATATATTTATTTTATAAATCCGTGACAACATACAGCACACCATCTCGTACATCCTATAAGAGCTCAATGTTATCTCCGTGGTTTTATAAGCCGTTATCTCACATCTCAAGTTAATAAGCCATCCTTGTGGTGCGAGTTCTTTATAGTTCACACACGTATATATGTGCAAATATTATATTAATATTACTATTGAATTTTCAACTAATTAAAAAAAATCTGTCTCGTTAGATTATTTGAAGCAGTGAATTGGGTTAACTCCAATATGAGATAAACCGATGCCATTATTTATAGAAAGCTAAAACAAAAAATGACATGATTTTGCAACATCTGGTCCATTTTATATTTTAAACCAAGCATTTGAATGATTCAGCTTGAAAAATACGCTGGGGGTGGTTACAGTTTGAATTGCTGGACTCTAATGGCCATCCTTCGAATTTTCTTGGAGATTTCTAACATTAAATAAAGGCAGCTTCTGTCAACATTTTATACGTCGACTTGACTTTGATAGTAATAAAAACAAACCTCGACCAATACTTTTCAATTATCATGACATAGAAAAAGAAAAGGAAAGGAAAAGCCACTTTATATTGCTTGCATCTGGGTTTCTTTCTATCTGCGTAGAGAATATAGGATTCAGGATTGTGTCCACACTGTCGAACATGGGGAAAGTTGTTTGCACTGAATTGCATGCAGACCATGGCCTTGATTTCGATTTCATGGGACTTGTCATGGCACTGGTCATTGCTCTTGCCCTTGTGGCCATTTGTATTCAACCTCCTCGGCGAACTTTGGTGTTGCATCGCATCGCTTGAAAAGGTTCTCTTTGAATCTTTGGCCAGGTTCCTCGTAGTCTGAGTCTTCTTCGATTCTTTTTTGGCGTGAGTTCGTCATCTGAATCTTGCTTTCACGGGGAGGGCTGAAGATTTTGGATCTACTTATCTGGTTAGTTTAGTTATACTGTAATTTGTAATCAAAGATGTCATAAATATTGGATTCTAGTGCCGGTACATGGCTAAATAATGCCTAATATACTTTAGTTTACTACAATTTCACTCTTTCTTTGAGATAAGACCACGAAGAATCATGGGAATTCTGACACTATTTTTGCTTTGAGATTCGATCATAAGAATCTAAATTTCCTTCCAGTTTTAATTATAATGGAAACTTTCTGGTAGTATTTTTATTGTAACATGTGAACTTTATTGTAAAATAGTAGGCACAATCTTATTAACATGCCTCCAGTATGAACGTCAAAATTGTTTTTCATTACACTATCAAAGCTCTTCCACCAATCCAAAATGCAACATCTCAAGCAATAACACCAATTACTCAGAAACTTAACCGGTTATTTACTCAAGTGAGCAAGGATGGTACAAGTGGCCATGGAAAAACTGGAATACATGTCGGTTCTAAACTATAAATCTTTGTTAATTGATTTTCCAATGGAACCTTGAACTGTCTGCGAGAGATGCTCAATCCAGTACTTCAAAACAAGCTGACCATGACAGGTATTCTTGAACGTCTTCTTCCTCGCAGCTTTTCTACAGGATTCAGCATTCTCTCTTCCTTCCTTCTTTGCTTTTAGAATCACCTCTCTTTCAATCCTTGCCTTCTCTTCCTCTTCACACCATTTCTCATAAATTCTTTCAAGGTATTCCTGCCACTCTCATTTTTTTTTATCATCTTACTGCCTTATCCATTTTCTATCTCAGCCTGAAGCAGCGATTGAAACTGTAAATGTCTAGTTCAAATTCAACATTCATGTTAATCTTGAATGCAAATCTACAACAAAAACTTGACAGAAAAATTTCAATTTCCAGAACCCGTTAGGGTTGCATTTCTAATCAACAAAGACTTATTTCTCACCAAATCACGCAAAGCCAAAAGAAGCTTGTAATGTATAAATCTCAATTTTCAATATAGGACACGAGCCCAGATTGCTGCTCTATAATCATGTGGCGATATTATATGAAAAACACAGTTTCAAAAATGAAATACTCATCAACAGATTTTGCAAGAATTGTACTCATCTAAACAAACAATATAATTGCTGAGTGCTAAACAAACAAACGAAATTCTCACACCCCTGAGGATCTTACAGCTGAGGAAAGCTCATTTGGCTGATTTTGCTGCTTCAGCTTCTTCTTAAACTTGCTCACGTACTTAGCATTCTCATAAAACTCCCTTCGCTTCTCTAATACAAAACAGAGAAAAAATAATGTAAAAAAGAAGAAGCAAATCCTCTCATATTTCATAAAAAAAAAATTCGAAAATCATGAGCTACCCCATTACCAAGTATAAGTTCAACATCTTCAAATTCTCTCAGATCACTGAATGAGAAAAAATATTAAAAAAAAAATCAAGCAAACCCACTAAAGCTAGGAGCTTAATCAACCATTTTCAATAAGAATACAGAACAAAACACACCCGTTTAATTTAAATAAAAAAAATTATTAACATACTTAATTATAAGGGCAGGATTGGAGGAGGAGCAGGAGGAGGTGTTGGATTTGGCATTAATGAAAGCTTCAAGAGAAAGACCGGCGGCTCCTCCTAATTTGCTGTTCCGCTTTACTTTAGACTGTCGCTTTGTCGTTCTAAATTTTCCAATTTGAGGGTCGCTTTCGGCAAAAGCGTTGCCGTTTATCTGGTTATTCGGTCGGTTAAGTTTAATTTAGGGTATCTTAATTAGGGCAAATTTCAGTTACCCCCTAAAACAACTTTGTTCTGTGTCAATGCCCCCATCAAGTTTGAATTCTTCTCAATTACCCTTACTAAGCTATTCTAGTCTTCATAAACCTTTAAGAATTTTAAGAAAAGTCTAGATCAAACACACCCTCACGCACGCACAATCATATTAAAATTTATATAAGTTACCTATAAATTAATATTTAATTAAATGGTGAAATTGAAAAAAAATCAATATATTTAAAAGACAAAAAAATTAAAAAGAATGAGGATCAAGATTAACATAAAAAATAAAAATAATGTTGTAATTAAAGGGTGAAATAAAAAAGAATAATAAACTTTACAAAAGAGCCAAAAAAAATTAGGAACCAAAACAATGAGGAATAAATTAGAAAATATAATACCATCACTTTTAATTGAACGATAAATCCGAAAATCACTAAAAGTTTTATAAAAGGACTAAGGGTAAAAATTAGACATTCAAAGAATGAGGACCACATTAGAGAATATAATATTTGGTAAATTGGGATTGAATGATGAAATTGAAAACAAATAAAATTTCTACAAAATAGCCAAAATCAAAACTTAGAAATCAAAAGAATAAGGGATGAAGTTGAAATGTCAACCCCCAAAAGGAGCAAACTGTAATTTTTAGGGGATGAGAAAGAGAAGAAGGAAAAAAAAAAAAAGACCCATCGGTGTCAAACTGGACCACCAATGTGCACCACACCAACAGGAAAATGATACAACATTTCTTCTAATGACACAACGGAAGGATAATTTTAGATGTCGGGAAGCGTTGCACGTGTTGTTTGAAAGGTGTGAGCGCCTCTCACGCCCTTCCAAGTCTCATACACATACGCCAACTTTTTTTTTTATTATTTAGCCAAATTCAAGAATGCCCCTATGCTGACTTTGTATTTACAAAAAAAAAAACTATTGTAAATAGCTAAAAACGCCCCTTGACCTTAAACTTAATTTTTTAAAAGGGTATTTTCATACTTTTAAAGTGCATTTTAATTTTTTATTATTTTTATATTTGTGCAAATACCAAAGCGCTCATCAGTTTTAATTATAATAGCCAAAAAACTATTGTAAAAATATAAAAATACCCCTTAATGCCAGGTTTTTTTTATTTGCTTCCAAGGCTATTTGAGTCATTTTACTATGCAATTAAGATTGAAAAATACTTATATGTCCATGTTCTATTTGGTAATGACAAATGAGCTATGTGAAAAGACCTCAATGCCTTTAAAAGCTTATTTTAGGTTTTTTGGGTGGAGAAACAAAAATATTATTACACTATCATAATGAGTAGTAACAATGAATTCAAAACCACAATACTTTTTAAAGTGATTTTAGTTGTTTTTAATATGAAATTTTGATACAATAGAAAAAAAATATTAAATGAGTAACTTGGTATGATCTGTTTATAGTTTATTAAAATTTGCAACATATGTTTTCTTACGTGTTGAAGATTTAGAGTTTGAGTTTTATGTTTTTTATTAATATATGTTGTATCAAATATTTATAAGCTTGAGAAATATAATGTAAAATCCTTTATGAAAAAAAAAAAGAATTATTAAAAGTACAAGTTAATGTCCTTTTATCATTTCAATTAAAGTTATACTTTTGCTTATGGACTTAAAAGTATTATTTATTTAAGTTTATTTTTCTTTGAAAATATAATGGAAACCATTGGAAAAAAAACACCAAGAAGAATACAAGAACACTTGAGAGGAGTTTAGGCAAAGTTGTCAAAAATATTTTTTTGACATGACACGAAATATAAAATATAAAATATAAACTCGAATCGTAAAATCATAAATAAAATATTTTAACTAATTATATATTGATAATTTCAGTCAAGTAGTAAATAATAATATAACACAGTTAAAATAAAAGTAAAATAAATAATACAAAAGTCCAAATACCTTAGAATACATAGTTCAGATAAAAATTCATATATGATTTAAATAACTTAAAAATACAATACAATACAATTATATACATAGAATTACATTAACTGAAAATTAACAAACCTAAAATAAATAATATGTTGGGAAATAACTAGGAGTAGAGTTGTGCATCTATTCCAGTATCTTTATACACTACACTAACATGAGCTCAAATGGATTCTTTTTGTAACTCTACCAGCAGTATCGCACACAAGTTTTATAACTAGCTTTAAACATTATGTAAACTATACCTGTTTAATTTCTATCTTTCCACAGCCATTTTACATGAAGACAAAAGCCCAAAACAATCAAGAGGAAAAAATAATGGCAGGAAACTAAATGGCAGCAAGAAACCCAGCATCGAAATAAAAAAAAAAAACTAAACTAAATTCAGTAATGAAGTTATATACACATGCATATATCCGTTTGTTTACTCGTGAAGATCATAAGTTTTAGTTTTGAACAATGTAGGCCATCCAATCTTCGTCCTCTCTCTAATGACAAACTTAACTAGGAAAGAAGTCAAGTTTGAATGGTCAAGGGATTGTGAAAAGAGCTTCCAGGAGTTGAAAAAGAGATTAACCCTAGTATTGGCACTTCTAAAGGGTCAAGAAGGATTTATGGTCTACATTGATGCTTATAAGAAAGGCCTAGGTTGTGTACTTATACATCATGGCAAGGTAATTGCTATACGTCTAGAAAGTTGAAGCCATATGAACTAAACTACCTTGTACATGACTTAGAGCTAGCAATTGTGGTGTTTTCGTTGAGAATAGAAAGATATTATTTGTATAGGACTTAAATAAAAAATTTCACTAATCATAAGAGTTTAAAGTATTTAATGTCACAAAAAGAGTTAAATATGAGATAGGGAAGATGGTTAGAATTAATGAAAGATTATGATTGTATTATTCATTATCATTTAGGAAAAGAAAATATGGTAGTTGGCCCTAAGTCCAAAGAATAAAACAATGATTGGTGGTTTATTAGTTAGGGATAAGATGGAACTTTTTGAATTGGCTAATTTAGGCGCACATTTAATGAAGGGAGTTGAAGGGTTGTTATTGGCAAAATTGGGTAGTACAACCTGTTTTGAGAGAAAATATTTTGGAAGCTTAGAGAAAAGATGATAAGTTAAAGGAGATAAGAAAAAGAATGGGGTTAGAATAAAATACACCTTTTAGGATATTGAAAAATGGGATGTTTGCATTAGATAAAAGAATTTGCTTACTAGACAAAAAGACTTTAAAAGAGGAAGTCCTTAGTAGGGCACATAAGTCCAAACTTGCAATTCATCCCGAAAGCACTAAGATATACATGGACTTGAAAGAGTAATATTGATGGCCTAAGATGAAAAGGAAAATAGTTGAATATGTGGCAAAATGTGTAGTATATTAGCAAGTAAATTTGGAGCATCAACGACCTACATGACAATTGCAACCTCTTTCAATTCTAAAATGGAAATGGGAGAATATCACCATAGATTACTGAGAAGTCAGAAGGGTAATGATATGATCTGGGTGATTGATTAGTACTTAAAAATGCATTTTTATCAAAGTTTTATATCATATTACACTTAAAGTATCATTAAATTCCCTAACTTGAGCATGTTTTATAATAACATATCTGATAACATAAGATATCTTTAATTTATGGTAAATGTTCATTTTGAATGCAAGCATATCTCACAATTTAAAGGATTGATTGATGTGTTTAACTATTGAAAGTGAAAAGACAAAGAGAGAGTCAAGCTTAAAGAAGAGATGCTGGTTCAATTCAAACTGGAACACGATTCGGTTATTGGATAATAAATAGAGCTGTAGAACTTGGATTTAGGTCTGGTTTATATGGATGGAAAGCTAAGACATAGGCCTAAACCTTTCATGGGAGTCCAAGATTCAAAAAGGTCGTTTTGAAGTTTAAATTGTAGCAACAAAAGAGAAGTCGGAATCTGTCATGCAGCCCAGACATTGTTCAGTGTCCAACCTAGTTCTAGAAGTCCAAATTAGCTCATTCTTGTCTTGTTAGAAAGCTGAGACAAATGCCTAGAACTTTCATGAAACCTATTTGTTCAAATTTCGATGTTAGCAATGACATTTTGTTAAGACAAGAAGATAATGATTATCACCGAGTCAAGAGGTGGTCACCCACTCAATAATTAGTCATCAAATCGATAGTTTCGAATTTTAGCCTATAAAAGAAGGCATTTTCCATACATTTAGACATCTTGGTTTTTAGATCAAGATCATATTCTTGCTTTCTTTCTTTGTATTTCTGTAATGTTTAAGTTTTTCTTTCATTAATATTTTATTTATGCTTTTCATCATAACTATGTTCTTATCTAGTTTATTTATGTTTCTCTTCTTCACAATGTTTACCTAAGTTTATTATGTCAAGGTGAAATATAAGATAAGTTTGTTATTATGTAATCTATTTAAACACTCTGTAATTCATAAATGAATTAAGCAAAAGTATTATTCAAAACAACAGAGCTTCTTCTTCTATATGGTATCACTAATGGTGTTAGAATAGGTATAATATAAACTCAACATGGACTTCAATGTTTATATCCAAGAAAGTTTGTTATTAACATGTCTTATTTTTTTATCTTACTAATTCTTAATACCTTGCTTGTTAAATGATTAATCTAGATTTGTGTTGTACAACATGAACTCGATTTTTTTTTCAGTTCCCCTTCTCCCCGCGAGGTTGCCTTTGCCCAACTTTTATAAGGCCAGAGGTCGATCAGCACTGTAACGGTCGGCAGTAATGGCGTGGGGCACTCCATTCAATGAAGAAATGTCTCTGCCTTTAATGGTGGAGCCGTTGCAGAGGAAGAAGACGAGCCAACAATCGCCTCCCAAAACGACTCTGTTTTTCCAATTCCAAAGGCTGCTTTCAATTTGGTGCTCGGAACTTTGTAATTTTGCAATCAAGCCCCTGGTTAAAATTTAATTGGATCCTTGCATTTCCGCTCTATTTTCAAGCTGGTCCTTGGATTTTAATTTTTGCAATTTGAACTCCAATTAAACCCCAAACTTTGATATTTTTTTCAATTAAGTCCCTGATTTCATTAATTAAATTAATTCCAAGATCAATTAAGTTTCAAAACTTATCAATTCTTCAATTAAACCCTTGATTTAATTAATTAAATTAATTCTAAAGTTTAATTAAACCCCAAAACTTCCAATCATGTTGTCCTTGATTCAAATTTTAATTTATTCTTCATTGTTTATTTGTTTTTCATCATTATTTTTTTTTATTATTTTTCAGTAAATAAAATAATAATAAAATAAAATGGTCAAAAATTGAGTTATGACATCTAGCATGTAACTATTGTATCTAGAGTTAACCCTAAGGGTTTTTTCCTTGTAGATCTTGTTCGATTGTTGAATAGTTGCTTAAAGATTTTGTTTCATAACTTGATGATAATTGTAGTTACTATTGTTTATAAATTTTTTTACTACATAGTAGTGTTCTGCAATAATTTAGGGAAGTTAGATTTTTATTCTAGTTATAAAGTGTGGGGTTCTGGACATTAGATTTTTCTTCTTGCTTTTTTGGCTTTTTAACTAGAAAGTGATATTTTAAAAACTCTATTCACTATCATACTAAACAAACATTAGTTGTGACATGGGGTATTTTTTAATTAAAAATATATTAAAATATGATTTTTTTATTTTTAAAATAAACACAACAAAATCAATAAAAAATACTTAAAAAATATTTTTTTAGATAAAAACAATTTAAAAATTAAAAATAAACACAATGTCAAATATGTTTCTAGCAATCCACCCACACTTTTCATCGATGAACTGGTTTTGAAACATATTCCATTTGTGTCATAACTCGTGTTGTTTACAATATAATTGTTTACAACCAGTTTTCAAGTAACAACCAAACCAGATCCAAAATATCTTTAGATCTAGCTGCAAAGATGGACCCGATAGCATTGAGTCTGACAGCCAAACCAGACCTAAGAGCCTTGGGTCTGGCTGAAAAGCCAGACCCAATAACATCGGGTTTGATGGCCAAGAAGTCCAAAAATTACTAGGTCTAGCTGGGTAGCCGGACCCAATGCTAATTGGTCCTGCTACTCAGCAGACCCCAACTCTATTAGGTCCTGGTGGCAGCAGGACAACTCAACCTCAAATAAAAAATAATTATCATCATTCAATTTTTGTATAATATATATAAAAAAGTCTCATAAATGTATTTCCTCTTTACCGTATAAAAAGAATAAGAGAAAAACCAGCAGGACTTAACGCCAAGAGAAAATAAATTCAACCCAACCCAACCTCAAATGAAAAACAAGTATCATCACCCAACTTTTGTACAATATAAAAAAAAATCTCATCAATTTATTTCTTTTTTACCTTATGAGAAAGAAATTAAATAAAAGAAAAAAAATCTAAAAAGGCAAAACAATAAAATTAAAAATATTCGGGTTTGGCTGCGAGGCAAACCTAACACCTGTTGAAAGTGATTTGGGTGTGGCTATCAAGCGAGATTTAATAGCTTTTGGCAAAGAAAATATAAAAGACAATGCCCCCAACAATACTCTTTTACTAAAAAAACAGCAAAGACAATGCTCTCATGACGCTATAATGTCATCTATAGTGCAAACACTTTATGTCTATAGTGTTGTCCACAGTGCAATGAGTCTATGTCTACGTTACATGCACAGTATTTTTCCCACGCCTTTTAAAGTATAGTATAATATTTAGGAAAATTATTATTTCATTGAGTTGTAATTTTAAAATTCTTTTCACAAATCATTTATGAATAAGAATAATTCAAATTAGAAAAATAAAAGCAGTTATTTTGAGAAATATAAATGATATGAGTTAAAATCCATAAATTAAAGTTGTAACCTTTTTTATTTATTAAAAAAATGATTCATACATAGTAATAATTTTTTTTTAAAATAAAAAATATTTCCAATCGAATATAAAATTCTTCTTTGAATAAGAAAATTATATATATATTAAAAGAAAACACCATTTTACTAAAGAAATGGCACAATTGAATTTGTTTTCTATTTTTTTTCATTATAGCAGGTACTATAACGGTGAAAAAATCTATAATATTTGTTTCTTTAGAGAATAAGTCTTTTTATATATTTTTTCTTTTTATACTTGATATTTTTACTATTTTACACTTGACCTATTCATTATCATTTTTTTTATCTTCATATTTTCATATTTTTTTATTTTTTTTCTTTACACTTTTTTTTGAAAAAAATATTATTTTTTATTCTTTATACTTGAAATATTTATCACTCTACACTTCACCTATTTATATTATTATTTTTATTCTCATATTTAATTTTAAATATCTTTCATTACACTTTTTGCTTTTCAAAAAATTCTTATACAAAAATTAAGAAAATAGTGCTTACTATAGTAGTTGTAACATTGTTCTATTTTTCAACAACGTTAAAATAAACTTGAGATCTTACGTGTTTTTATTAACGTATATAATTTTTACCATATTTTATTATATATAAACATTGATTTTTTTTTACTTGTTGTCAAAAAATATGTTAATAACACTACACGCTAATTTATTTATGTTACAAAAAATAATTATTTGACTTGTAGCAAGGTGAATTGAATAGATGTTTTAATATTTTTTTATTAATAAATATAATTTTTAATTTATGTAATTAAATATATGCATAGATTTTTTTTTATTTATAATTCAAATTTTTGTTATAAAAAAATATTTAAAAAGCTTTTTCTTAAAAAAAAAAAACATTATTAATGAGTGGAGCACGAGAGGCTTGCGAATTGCGATATCAAGTTATCAACATGAGTACGTGATTTTGCACGGAATTAGCCTTTTCTGGTTAGTAAATGACACGATTGGCCTTCCTTTGTCGTATTGTTATCTGAGGCGGATCCAGCAAGTTCTCCAGCGGAGCAGAGCCCCAAACACACACGTAAATATCAAAGTTGATAGGAAAGTAAGCGAAGCAAAATCCCTACAAAATCTCCTCCTTTTCTAAAATATCTCTTTTCATTAATTGCATTTGAAATTAATAAAGGGAAGATGTTGGCAATAGCAGCCTACTAGATTGGCTCGCGCAGTATATGAATTCTTTTTTTATTAGTGGAAAGACATCTAGGTATTATTAATATTTTTTATAGCAAAAAACTTGCTTAAATGATGTAAAGAATGATATGATATAAATTAGTTTACTTGATAAATTTAAAGATAATCTAGATAATTAATAAAAATTTAATTAGACTCAAAATAAATATTCGAAATGAATTTTTTTTATAAAAACCGAAGCAATAACTTATTGGACTCATTTATGTCAACCTGGATTTACCAACTAATCTGCATGCAGGTCATGAGACTATTATAACCAAATAAAAAAAAATCAAAACAAATTATAAAGCTAAAATTTTAATAAATATATTGTTGAAGGATAAAATTGAAAAAAAAATTCAATTTAAAAAACAACCTAAAAAATAACTTGAGTCAACTAGGATTAACATGTCAAACTCGTAACTTAGGTCATAAGATTAGGATAACCCAGTATAAAGCAAATTCAAACAAAATATGAAGTCAAATTTTCAATCAATCCTATATTGAAAAATAAAATTGAAAAAAAATATCAATTAAAAAAACAAAAAAATAATTGGAGTCAACTTAAGTTAGCCTATCAAACATGTGACTCGAGTCATGACATGAGGATAACCTCATATAAACCAGGTCAAAACAAATCACGAAACCTAATTCTCAATTACCCTAATATAGACAGATAAAATTGAGAGAGAAAAAAATCAATTAGAAAAAGGGAGAAAAACTAGATTTAACCGAGTTAATTTATTAAACTCACGGCTCGGGTCATGGAACTAGGATAATCTCATAAAAAGTAAATTGAAAAAAATCATGAAACCCAATCATCGATAAACCTAATATTGAAGGATAAAATTAAAAAATAATATAAAAATAACTTCTTTCAACCCAAATTAACCCGTGGTTCAAGTTACGAGACTAAAATATCCTTATAAAAAATAAATTGAAAATAAATTATGAAATTCAATCTCCAATAAACCTAATATTGAATGATATAATTAAAATTAATAAAACAAATCATGGATGGAAAAAATATATTAAAATAATAATATTTTGTGACGAGATGTACAATAAAATCTCCTTTTATTTTTTCTTTAAATTTACCCCACAATAAAAAGATGTTTTTAAAAAATCAGTGGAAGGATTTTTCTGTTTTCTTTTTTTTTTATTGTTTTTGTTTAAAGTCTATAAGAAATTCCAATATAATTAAAAACAAATCTGATAAATTGATGTGTTGTAAATGGTAGAGTCTATTTACATTACTTGACTATAAAGTGAATTTCAAAATAAATTTTAGAATTTTACTAAATACTCTGTTCTTATTTTTCAAAAAGAAAGGGACTGAAACTAGCGGTGAGTAAAAAAAATAAAAAATTGATTAAATCAAGAAAACTGGAAAAAAATAACCGAAAAAACTAAACCGTGAAAAAAAACCGATTAAACCGATTAAAATTTTGAAAAAACCAAGTCAAACCGGTTTGAACTGGTTTTTATCCTAAAAAACCGAACCGAAACCAGTTGGTTTGAACCGATTTCGGTTCGGTTTCAATTTTCTTTTAAATTTCAGTTTAATTATATTTTTTTAATAAAAACTGAACTGAATAAAAAATAATCACCTAAAATTACAGTTTTCCAAACAAAATCTCTGTAGTGGCACTCGTGGATGTTGAATTTTCTCTTCAAGAACTACTAATCTACTAAAATCCTAGTCAAAGAGAGAAAATATAAGGGCAGTGCATCATTACTTAACATCAATGGATAGTTTTGAGTTGGCCCGAATTCCATTCGTTCACTAAAATATATAAGATTTTTGCAATTTAATAATTTTGAAAATTATATAAAAATTAAAATAATATTATTTGAAATGAATGTATAATTATATTCAAACAATGAAAATTCTACAGAGAAAATATTGGTCTAGCAATCAAAACATCATTATATCTCTATAAAAATAAAAATATATAAAAACAAAATTATTAAGAAACACACTCACAAATTTTGAACATGACTAATCTGATTTTTTTAAAAAACACAGGAGAACATCCGAGTAAGAAACAACAAATAAAAAAACAAAAAAAACAATGAAAATTCCGGTAGCCAGGCAGGCAAGAAAGAAAAACACAAGAGCGCAACTAACAAAGAAAAAAGTGAAAAGATGATATGCCAGTTCAATTCATTTAATTGATTGAAAGAAAAATCAAACAAAACGTACAATCAATTTTCTTGGACACCAAGAAAGATAAGCTTTCTCATCCTTTTCAACACATTAAATTATCTCATTGGTTATCAATAATTAAACAATATCCATGTATACATAAAATGTACCGAAATCACCGATTCTCTTAAACCCTAATATCATCAACAGCAACAACCAAAACTCCAAACAGCACAATCATGAAGCCCAGACAACAACAAAAAAGGCTTTGTGATTACTGTAATGACACCACAGCTCTCCTATATTGCAGAGCTGACTCAGCCAAGCTTTGTTTCTCTTGTGATCATGAAGTCCACTCAACGAACCAGCTCTTCTCCAAGCACACTCGTTCACTGCTCTGTGATGCCTGTCACGCATCGCCTGTATCAATCTTCTGTCAAACAGAGCACTCTGTTTTTTGCCAAAACTGCGACTGGGAAAGACACAGTCTTTCTTCTTTGTCTTCAACACACATTCGTAGGCCGATTGAGGGTTTTACTGGGTGTCCTTCAGGGAATGAATTGATGACAATTTTGGGGTTTGACGATCTGGGTCTCAAAAAGTCTCTGTTTTTTAGTGAAGAAAGTGATGGGTTTATGGGGTCTGAACTTGATGATGGCTGTTCGGATTTGTTTCTTTGGGATAGCCCTGCTGTTTGCATTGATGATTTGATAGTTTCCAGTGATTCGGGTTCAAATTTCCAGACTTTAGGAGTCCCTCCTTTGCCTAAGGTAATTATCTATTTGTGCTTCTTAATAATCACTGTAAAGCTTAAATTAGTGTGTCTGAGGGGTTTTTTGTTTGCTTCAGATGAAGGTTCCAATTCTGCTTATGCTGTACTGAAAAGTCTCACTTTAAAAAAGCCATGTGGTTGCGGTAGGTTTCATTGGTTTGAACTACAAAAAGATCTAAAAAAAAAAAAATTTTTTTGCTCGGATTGCTGGCAACCAAACACAACATTTTTTTTTTAAGAAAAAAAAACTTAGTTGACTAAATTGTGTTTTCCCTTTAGGTTCCTTTGTTGATATATGCACGAGTTTAATTGAGATTTCTTGAACCTCTGTTTGATTTCCTCATCACTCTCTCTCTCTTTTTTTCTATGACTGAAAATTATCCAGAAAGTCTTATGTGGGAAAATTAAAGTACAAGCTTGATAAGTCATTGGCTATAAATTTTAGTTTTCTAAAAATTAATGTTCCAAGTAAATTTGTGTAGATTTTTAGTGTTTTGGAATTATGATGTTCTCCATATGAAAAATCTTAGTTGCTAAATACTAGTCAAATTTTGTCCATGGACTGCTCTGTGGTTTTGACCTGGTTGAGGATGTCATTCTTGAATCAGAATCGTAATGCTGCTTGTGGGCAGCACAAGGAAGAAATCCTTTGTCAGCTTCGTGAACTAGTGAGATTGAAGCCTGATCCATATGGAAATGCAGACATTGACCCTGCTAATATCCTCCAATCACTGGATGCTGATCCGCAGCCACCGAATTTAAATACAATTGGTGATCCTGGAGCATTCACTTCATACGAGGTAAATCTTTTCCATTTATTTCATGTAGTCTTTTGTTTTTGTTTTTTTTTTTTGGTTACATGGGGGGAATGGGCATAGGCACCATTGAACTACGGCATGCATTTGTAAACTTTCATGTTTTCTACCTTGTATAATTTGTGAGCATTAGCATTTTTGCTTGTGGTTGTGGAATTAATTTCCTTTTATCTATCTGCCTCACCATTGTTGAGCTAATTCATTATCCGAATTAAGAATGCCATAGTGATCTACATGTGGAAGGAAAGAGAACAATCTCAGTAGGACTGGATCTGAATTCAAAATATCATCAACATGTCTTTTCGTAGTCTAAGTGGTAATATGAGTCTTCTTGTTTCCTTGTTGGTTTGGGACACTAGTCCATGTGGATGATCAAGGGTTTTAGGGTTGGCAATTGAGAAGCAAATCTTTATCAGCAGGTGCACGCAAACATTTATAACTTGCCTGTCCACCAAGGCACACACATGCAAAAAAACAAATCGATTAAATAGCATCTAGTAGATCTGTGTTTTCATGTGGAAGAGAGGCCGTCTTGTGGTCTCCGGGGTTATTGAATTTTTTACATGAAATGGGCATACAAGACATTGGTTATATGTCAAAATAAACTATCCCTGGGTTTTAGATCAGTTTGTTCTTGATTGTGTCTACAATTTATCCCATTGTCTCCAGGGTCACTAGATTCTTTGCATGAAACCTATGTTACTTCTAAGCATGACTGGCATGCTCGTGATCACTTATTAGCTGGCTTAATCATCAGAGAGCTTCTTATGTAAATTTATTTTCTTGTCTTTTGGTTTCTTTTTAATTCTGTTATTGCAATTATTAGTATGAGATGTTCTTTCAGTAGAATAAAAGAGGAACAATTTATTTTTCCTTCATTCAGGAAAATCTGCCCGATTGGCTTGCTGATTATGGTGAAGCTGCAAATCAAGTTCTTTTTCCTTCTACATTACCAAGTCGCAACTTTGAGGAAAGTTGTGCAGTTCCTGACAAAGAGTTCAATATTATTGGAAGTGCAAGTCACGTCCATGATGATCATGCAGCAGAGCCACAACATCTTACAATTGAAACATTACTAGCTCTCCCAAATGTTGTGACTCATGAATTAAACAGCCAGGAGAGAGATTCTGCTATTTCACGATACAAGGAGAAGAAGAAAACAAGGAGGTATTTGGACCACCAGTTTGTCTTTGATGGTATTATATTGCAAATCTATGTTTTCAATTTGAAAGGGACTTGATCATGTGCATTCTGAGATCGACATTTCCTATATCCTTTGAAAGTGGTTAATTTTCGTAATATTTAGCTTTGGGTTATGTGTTAGATTTTCTAAAACTCTCTGATAGCTTTGGGGTCTCCAAGAAAATGAATTGCGTTAGCATGTTCTCATTGGATCGAGATAACTGAGAAATTAAGATTCAAAATGAACACCTTTTTGGTCTGAATAAATTTACATTGAAGAAGACGCATCAGTCTTCAACAAGCTCTTCTATATGTTTCATGGACTGTAAACAACTTTACCTAGTAATTACTCTATGTTTTAAGGGTAGTCTTGTGACAGATGGATTGTTGAGAATTTTAAATTATTGAACATGGACATGTCAAGTGGACTACCTAAATAAGTTGTAGAATCTTAGCAGGATGGTTCATTATCATGAGATGAGTGATCTTAGGATGTCATTTTTCTGGAACTTGTAAACCAACATTCTTTTTGTGAAAAACAACAGGTACTGCAAACATATCAGGTATGAATCCCGCAAGGTTCGGGCAGAAGGAAGAACAAGAATTAGGGGACGTTTTGCTAAGATGGATCATTGAAAGTGGTATGCAGTTGCTGTTGCTGTTAAGTTGTGGTTTGACAATTTGTGGAAAAATTTTGAAATTGTTTGTCAAACTGATTTCTGCGTGCACTGGATGACTACAAACTTTCTTACACAAACAAGTCACATGTCTGTCTCAACCCATGCTGTTTGCATCATCTGGTTAAAGCAGAGTATACTAGCAAGAGTATGATGTTTTGATGGCTGCTTTATATTTTCCTGTCATCATGTCTGTCTAGACTTCTTAATTTGATATTTTTTATTTTGAATCAACAGGTATTGCAAGTATCAGGTGTATCTCAGGATAGGGAACATCACTAGGATTACTGGACATTTTGCTAGGATGGATGGCTGAGTTCTGGAATATACCGCAATATGTGCCATTGTTTCGTATGTTAGGGCATATCATATCATATATTGTTCTATCTGGTAATGTTTCACTGTGTTTGTTGTAGCCACTGAAGCAAAAACTTTTGTAGATCCTCATAAAATAGGGTTTTCTTGTCTCTTTATTTTTTGGTGAAGCTTCAGGCTTACATTAAGCTGTTCCTTTACTTCCTTGGATGGCCTTGACTTAAGTTTTGGGTTTTATTCTTTGTTAGGCCGTTTTGTAGCTGTTCTGAATTTGGGTTTGGTTAATTTTGGTCTTCTCAAGTAGATCTCAATGCGACGAAAAATAATATGATTTTTCTTAGAAAGTCATTTATGTAGTTATTGGGCAATAATTGTAACATGGAAACTCCTCATATTGAAAGCAAACTGATTGTCATTTGTTAACACACTAGGCGACCGTAAATACTCAAAATGTTTCAAGCACATGAACTAAATTTCTAATGTAAGAATACAAGATGTCAATATCATGTATGTGTTTTTATGTATCATTATCTTTTAAATTGAAAGATGGTGTTTCTGTTAAATAAAATAAATTATAAAAATATACATGAATTGATAAATAAAAAGAATCTTCGCACATATTTAACTTATTTTGTTTTATTTTTTTATATTAAAGATTACTTTTTACTGCTAAAAACAAATATATATTTTGTTTTTATAAAAATATCCCGCAATGTATTTATATAAAATATAAAAGGAAAAATTTTAAAGATAAATTGCAATAATCTCTTAGAAGCAATATGACTTTAAAGAATCAATTAATATTTATAAAAAAGTTGAACCAAATAATTTAAAAAATATAAGAGTATTAATTAAAATTTTAATAAAAAATCAATGCAAAGTAAAAAAAATAAAAATAAAATAAAAGAGAGGGTATTAATAAAAGAGAGTGTAGTACAATGTTAGGTTACGGGGGGTGGTGTGTTTTTTGTCTTATTTGGGGGAGAGAAACGAGGTATTAAATGACTTCACGGGTTTTTTAAAGAATATGATAAACAACGCAAGATAACATGTTATCTGACATTGTTTATTTTTTTTTTAATTTTTGTTGACCAAAATAACGTTGTTTGGATCCAAAACCTATCGTTTTGGTCAAAACAACACAAATAACACCCTTCATTTAAATGAAACGGCGTTGTTTTGGTGTTTTGGGTTAATTTAGGTTTTAACTTTCTCTTTTAATTTCAACCCTCAATCTTTCAAAATTTTCAATTAAGTCCTCAATTGAATTTTGATTTTAAGAGTCACTTCAATTTTCCCCGTCATGTTTCAAAAACATCTCCTGATTTCAGCGTGTTTTTCAACTTGGTCTTTGGTCTTGAATATTTTCAATTTTATTCCTAATTGACTTTCAAACTTTGAATTTTTTCAATTTCACCCTTGTTTTCAACCAAATTGAGTCTCTTAATTCACACGTCTTTTGCAAAAAGATCCTTGGTTTGAATTTCTTCAATTTTACCCTTAATTGACCATAAACTTTGATTTTCTTTCAATTTTGTTCACGATTTCACCCAATTAACTTTGTAAAAATTAAATTTGGTCATATAAAATTCCAACATTCTCAATTAAGCCCACAATAAAGTGAATTTGACATATTAAAAGCCCAAATTAATTGTTAAACTTAATTAAACCTTTCATTAAGCTTGTGATCAAATCAAATTAACTTATTACAAATCTAACTAGGTCCCCAAACTTAATTTTTATGGAAATTCACTAGATAATCATTTACTTTAATCTTAAATTTACATTGTCTTTCAATCTTGAGTACATTTGGGTTCTTAATTTTTTTTCAAAATCTCAATTTTTTTCCCTCCATGTGCTTAAAACTCTTCTCAGCCTACTTTTGTTTTGCCAAGTTATCAGTCTTTTTTTATTTTTTGCTTTTTTTAAGGTGATTTTAGGGGAAACCCAAAATTAGGTTAAGACAAGTATCATAACAAGTTTGCGATTATCTATTAAGATTTTACTAAAATTTCAAATAACAAACCATATTTTATTTTTTTGGGCATTAGGATGATTAGATTTTAACTTGATGAGATAAGGATTTTCTTACCGAGAAAAACTTTTCTTAAACCTTAGACAAACTTTTTTTTAGACTTTAAAATGGTGGGGTTTTAACATGATAAGGGAAGAATTTTCTTATTGATGAGGATTTTTTTAAAACCTTATACTAACTAATGAATAGAAACATGACTTTGAACAATTAATAATACAGCTTACCATAGGTAGAGTACACTAGGGGTAATATGTCTTCTCTTGCACAACTAATTTCGTTACCCAAACTCTCACAGACCATTAATTTTTCTAATGACCATAATATTATGTGGCAACTCTTGAACCCTTTCTAATTATAATTTTATGATTTATCATAATACATCCAAAACCCCTCAATTTTATGATTGCACTTGAGGGCCTAGCTGCTGTGGTCAACCGTGTGACTTGTTCCGCTCCCGTCCCGGGTTCGACCCTCTATGTGCACGTCTGTCACCCCCGTTGTGCCTAACCTGTCCCTGGGCTTGCAGGATGTCCAGTGGGCCGTGGGGAATAGTCGTGGTGTGCGCAAGCTGGCCCGGACACCCCACGTGAATCAAAAAAAAAAAAAGGAAGCATGACCCGCCATCTGATGTCATGCATAAGATGACATGCTTAATTTACATTAACAATATAAAACCTTCAACACTATTTTTTTTTTAATCAAAATGTAAGAATATAAAACCTCAATCCTAGAAGACTGAAGGGGCCTAGGTCTGTTTGACATTAAAGCTCGTAACAAAAGCTTCATTGCCAAGTGCTATGGAACATTCACCTCAAAACAGATTCCATTTGGATTTAGTGGATTCAACATTATTATCTCCCCAATCTCTCCATTTGGGATGCCTCCCCTCAGCGAACCTCCTCGCCATTATGGAAGTCTATCATCTCACTCCAAGATCAGCTTTTAGCAAACTGTGGAGCCAAACATCAAGTAATTACATTGCTAACTTCTTGGAGCAGTGTAGAACATCCTTTCTCTGCTAATGCTTATGATTACCTGCGGCTTAAAGGTGCTCCGGTTTCTTGGGCAAAGGTGGTCTGGGAACCTTGGTCTGTGCCCAGATATAATTTTATTTTATGGCTGGCGGTGATGGGGAAGCTTCGCACCCGAGATAGGCTTCGGTTTCTGCAAACTAACCTCAGTTGTGTTTTCTGTCGAGATGAAGAAGAATCTCACAATCATATGTTTTTTGCCTGCCATTGGACTTCCCTCTTATGGCGGATGACAAAATCATGGCTTCATCTAAACAAGTGAATGTTGACCATTAATAGTGCTACTCAAGGGCTTCACTATACTGGGAACAATACTGTTGGCAGAATGCGAAGAGTCTCCCTTTGTATTCTGATATACTTAATTTGGGAAAAGCGAAACTAGAGGATATTTGATAATACCTGCAAGCGTGTTTCATTTGTCCTTCGCAAGTTACAGGTTATGTTCTTCACGGTTATGCATTTCCATGAAAATAATCATTTCAATCTCCAATTTGGGAGCTGATGACTTTCTGCTATTCTGTTGGGCCTTTCTGCTCTAGCTGGCTTTGTTTCCTCTGTCTTCTGGGAAGCTCTCAGGTTCAGCATCTCAGTGAGATCTTCAAAGGGTTGCCTATTTTTTATCTGCTGCTGGTGATGGCCTATTGCAGTTTGGTTGCATTTGCTGCTGCTATCTTTTTGCTCCTCTCAGTCTTGCTTCTCTCCTATTGTGACTTCTTGTGTTAGGTGCCCTTGTGGGCTTCTTCTATGCTGGTTGTCAGGTCTCTGCTATGTGGGATATGTGTTTGAGGTGTTTGGTCTTCTCGGCTAGTTGGAAGCTTTCGTTGTCTCTCTGTTTGGTTTTTTGATTGTGCATGTTGAATGTTGTGGTTTCCTTGATGTCTGATTTGATGCAGCATGTCCTTATTCGGGTTTTATGTGCTGGTAGCCTTTCAGCAATGCTAGTCTGTTTTCTGTTTCTCTTTTGCATTTTGGTTGGGTTTGGCACCTTATTGCCGATTAGGTTCCTAATCTAACCAAGCTCAATTTCTGCTTGGTTATAAGTTTGCTTTGTGGGCATGGATGTTTATGCCTAGTTAGGGAGCCTGTTTCCTTTTTGTATATTTTTGTATATTGAACTCGCTGGTTCTCTATCCTTGTATATATCCTTTAACACTACTTTTTTTTTTTTTTTGTTTGATTTACGTGGGGTGTCCGGGCCAGCTTACGCGCACCACGACTATTCCCCACGGCCCGCTGGACATCCTGCAAGCCCAGGAGCAGGTAAGGCACCGCGGGGGTGACAGGCGTACATATAGAGGGTCGAACCCGGGACGGGGGCGGAACAAGTCACACGAATTGACCACAGCAGTTAAACCCTCATGTGCTGGGTACACACGAGAGCTCGAACCAGGGCTTGTACAAAAGATGAACCTGAAAAATACAAGAAATAACAAAGCGACTTAGTTATTCATAACTTATTCACTTTCACAACAATAATTAAATATAAATATATTTTCTACAATAAGAAACTCATGTCTAACTATTTATTCTTTAATTTAACTCGTTTTCTATTCCTTATTTGTTAATCTTATAATGCTAATATCAATGTATTCACGTTGATATCTTTAACATTCCTTACTCGTAAAGATTAATCAGAATCTTATTATCTTTCATGCAGTATTCCCTCAATCATTAGGATTTGTCAATGCAAGCCGAACTAACATCCTTAGCTTTCCAATGCATGGATAACTAATCAAACATCATTTCCCTTTTTCTTTTTCTTTTTCTTTTTCTTTTTCTTATTTCTTCCATGCAACTTAATTCATACAAACACTAATTTAACAACAATAATTAAATAAAGCTCCTAAATCTATATATTATAGGTGTCAAGCACCTACCTGTAGTGACATCCCAACACCTGCTCTAGCATGTGGTCTAGCTAATGAAGTGTCCTCTGTCAATACAAGACCATTTCATCCTTATTCATCTTAACATTTATATTACATCACAATTTAAACATCCTTTTCTTTTATCCATTTTAGCTCTATTTGGCCTAAACATACACATCCAATAACACAATTTAATAAACTTATTCACGCTTTCAACATTTAAGCCAACCCATCACAAAAATGAAATTCATGAATTTCATTTACTTCTTTATGCCATTCTATTAATTTCCCATATATTAAATGCTTCTACTAACCTGATTAAACATAAATTCCATAACATTAAAATCAATATAACTCCTTATTTTCATAGTGTTGGCTGAAATTCAACAAGGAAGAACACATTATTTTTGTTTTCTCAATTTCCTTCAATTAACACATTACCCATCATTATTCCATATTTAAGACTACCATTCTAAACAAAAATCATCATCATAAAGATTTCAACCCATAAAACTCAATATTTCATAATGTAAACCTAACTAAAAGCTTCAAAATTCATCAACAACACAAAAATTCATGGTAAAAGTGATCTTCACCTTCTAATCACAAGGAAATAAGGAGAATTTGCAAGAAAAATCAAACTTTTTGTCAATTTTCTTCCTCATTCCTTCCTAATTTCTTTTGTCATGACTTACTCTCTTTACCCTCTTTCTTTATTTTTCTCTAAATCTTGATGTTTATAGTGTTTAATCCTTACAAACTTCAAGAGCTTCTCTCAATCTTTTGATTTTCCTTTAAATTTCTAGGCTTTCCTACCCATTTCTCTTTTCTTTTTCTATCTTTATAGTCAGCCACACTACGCCCACATTTTTTTTAAAATTTGTTAGGTAATTCCCATTATGTCCCTTATTAATACCCTTTTGTTTTTCCAGGTAAATGTTTCCCAATTTTCAACACTTGTTTATATCAAATTTAAGGTAGGCTATTTTGAATCTCTTTAAATTACATTCCATTTGTAACATCTCCATATTCGGGATAAAACAACGATTTCATGTTAACTGATAAACAGAGTCACTAATATATATATATATATATATATATATATATATATATATATATATATATATTCATGGTATTTGTATTAAGGTCTACTGAAATTTTGACGGAGTCTCCTCTATACCGGGAGGTCCCAAGTTATCGACATACAATCTGTTTACACTTTTAATATACCACATCTCCTAACTCAATTTTAACCCAATCATCCTGGGTCTCAATCCCACAAGCATTATCCTGCATATCAACCACAATGTTTATGATATACATTGTACAACAATTATCATTATGGATGGATAAAGATATAAACATGCATACATGAAATATAGTTATACAAACTACATAATTAAATTCATCTATTCAAGTTTAAACATCAATTATATAAATTGAGTTAAATAAAAGTTCTAATATTACCAAATATAAGGGTACACTCTCTAGAATCTAAATTACAAAAAGTGAATCTAAGTTAGAATCTACTCCTGCCGTGTATGTGATGATCCTGAAAACAAAATACATATGATTGAAATATGAATATCACAATAATATAGCAATACAAATATCCAGTAATTTAAAAAGGCAAACATGCATTCATATTTTATTCACTTCTCCCTTTTGGTTTTCATTGGGGACTTTTTCTCCTTCAACTACTAAAAACCACTCTCTCTTCCATTATCAACCTCCATTCAAGATCTCATAAAACCACCTATGATTATTTCCGCTTAACACATTACCGATACCAATTTCACTGTTATCATTATCACCCCGTAGGGGTCGATGCAAGGTGATCCCCTTACCCGGGATCCTAACATACACTAAATATATGCTAACCAATACATGATGATCCCTTTACCCGGGATCCTAACATACACTAAATGTATGCTAGTTCACGCCCCAAATCACACCTCATATTTCTTTGTCAACGATAATTTCATCACTTCACAATTCTCACAACAACCGTTCACCTTGAATACACATACATTCAGAATACTATCCAAATTATCAACATCATTACACAAACTCTTCCTCCTTTCTTCTAATATCCGTCGTTCGGTAATTCACATCTCACATCAATAACATATTAAATTATAAAATTTAACTAGAAACTATAGGTGCGAATCACCTACCTACAATAGAAGCTTTAATCGTGCTCCCCTGCTGCTGCTGTTGCACCACGTCTGTGGTCCCTCCTACAAATCACCGGTTTATCTCATAAATTTTTCTCACTCAAGGATATATTTTATAATAACCATATCAACAACCAATAAGTCTTTCTTTCAGTCATTTCTTAATATTTTATGTTTTTCTCATTTCACCCATTAATATTTGTCATTCTTTGTTCAACCCCAGTTATCATTCCTTTCTTTATATTTGGACTGTTATTGTCTAACTGTTACTGTCTCGTTTTTGAACTGTTACTGCCTGACCTCTCCTTAGATTTTTAACTATATCTAGAGTTATAGAACTCCAATTCAAGCGAGATTAGTCTCGTTGGAAAGCTAAGACATGAGGTTACAAGTTCTATGAATTAAGGAGAACCCAGTTCTACCTCTAAGATAGTCAAAATTGCTCATCAACAAACACTTAGACTGTTACTGTCCAACTGTTACTATCTCATTTTTGAACTGTTATTGCCTGACGTCCCCTCAGATTTTTAACTATATCTGGAGTTATAGAACTCCGATTCAAGCGAGATTAGTCTTGTTGGAAAGCTAAGACATGAGACTACAAGTTCTATGATTAAGGAGAACCCAGTTCTGCCTCTAAGATAGTCAAAATTGCTCATCAACAAACACTTTGACTGTTACTGTCCAACTATTACTGTCTCGTTTTTGAACTGTTACTGACTGATCTCTCCTCAGATTTTTTACTATATCTGGAGTTATAAAACTCCGATTCAAGCGAGATTAGTCTATTTGGAAAGCTAAGATATGAGGCTACAAGTTCTATGAATTAAGAAGAACCCAGTTCTAATTCCCTCATCTTTCTATCCGAAATCTTACTGAAAGTCAGGAGAGGAGTCTGTCTAGATTCGTCACCCCCTTCCCTTCACACATAACTTTCACAAACTATATTTTCTGGGTAAATTATCATGGTTTCACATCCCCAATCACATACCACACATAAATTAACTTAATTTTAACAACAAATACTTTCCCCCCAATTTAAGTCCAAGAACCCTAATCTATAATTCACATCAAGGCATCAATTCATTATCGAATTTGAAACAACCTATAAGATCATGTTTAGAACACCTTACTCGGTACGAATTAAGGTTTTAATCTTCAACCAGTTGAAGATTTTTCAACTCCCTCCTTTCTTATCTAATGATAGCCAGCCCTCCATCTTCTCTTCTTGTTCAATTTCCTTGTTAATCCATTGCACATAAGTGTTTATTTCATCTATAAACCCTTAATCTTGGATGGTTTTCTTGAAATTTTGGTTTTTCTCTCTTGATTTTGCAAGAATGAATGCAAAAACTCCTTCTTTTCTTTCCTTGTGATTTCTGCAGATTTTGATGAGAATATGAATATTTATGCCCTATAATTTTTTATATTTGCATTTAGGCCCCTACATCTTTTTTTCTTCTTCTTATAATTAAGTTATACCTCTTTTAATTTCTTATAATTTCACCCCACAACTTTTAGTTTAGTTTATTTTCTTTAATTTAATCCAACCCTCAACATTTTTAGGTTAATTTATAATGTCTCGAAATATTTCGTCTAGAAACTTATATCCAAAAATTTCTGAATTCCCGTTTTTATTTAACCATAAGCATGAATTTCTTCACTTTTATTTCTCATATAGTTAGTTTGCAATCCAAGCAACCTTTATTTTTCCCCGGGGTTTACACCATTATTTTCCTTTCCTCTTAATTCATTTCCATTTAATTTTTATTTATGTTTTTGTATTTTTTTTATTGTTCAACCATTTTCAGATTTTATTATTGTTTTTAATTAGGACATAAACATTTTATTCCAATCTCACAATCCTTTTTCATTCCCCAAGTATAATTTTTTAATTTATTGGTTTTTTATAATATTTACCTTACTGTCCATGTGGATTTTACTAGGGAGAAATCTCCTACATCCCTATTTATGAGAGAGAGATTGTTATGCCTAGAATGCTAGCTTTCTATTCTGTGACTTATGTAGTTATTCTATCTAACGGACAACAACTCCAAAATAAGAACCATAGCTTACTATTTATAGAAAAATCTAAAAAATCCTATAAATTAGAAAAATATCAATTTTCAGTTTGAATAATATCGATGTATTAATTCAGGACAATTTTATAAATTAACTCAATCAAGTTCTTGATTTTTCTAGGTCTAGAAATATAATCCCTAAATTAATTATATTATACTCCTTAATTTCTAAAATATATTTTAATCAAGTCATATTTAATTAAATCATCCTAGTTTAATTTATGACTAGTGGTTCTTAATGTGTGTGACTCATTAGATTCCTATATGTTGGCCCAAATATAAACTATAATTTTAATCAAATAGAATTAAATAAAATAAATAATTGATTAATTTATATTTAAAGATCTGGTGCATTGTCTAAAATGTGTCATGATCCCCCCAAACATTAGAAAAATCATTAATGATTTTACTTAACCTTTCAATGATCAGTTTCTCAGTGTAATTAATATCCTTCCATCAATAATATTCTGATTTAACATTAAAGCATAGAGTATATCTCCCATGTTAAATCATGTTTATTCTCTACATAATATTAATTGATCATCTGAATAATATTTGAAACTCTTTTCAAATGTCATTCCACATTGGCCAATGATTTCTCAGTCAATACTATTTGAGAATAGATGGAACATTTTTCTAATTTACCTAGGGTAATGAATCATCTCTTGATAACTTAAGTACCTTCATATAGTTCATGTTATACATAATATTTTCCCTTTTGTTACCTTAATAAAAATAACATATAACATGATCAAAGCATAACATTCTCTATATAAGATAACTTAATAATTGAGTATAAGGATCATTTACATAATTATCACGTGAGCCTTTTCATAGACATAAGTGATCTTTTCATATCAAATTCTCACGCGAATCAGTTCAGTGTACATTTCTTATGACAAACACCTACATATTAGTTCTAAATATCCATTATACCTCAGCTTATAAGAACAACTGTTTCCTTTCATAGGAAATAACATGATATGTATCAGTCTCTACGGCTGTATTAAATATCTAGTATTTAAGAGAGCATCGACCATAAATATTTTAAGAATAATTTTTTGATGCAATAGAAATTCCATAATTATAGCAACTTTTAAATTTTTTTTGCAAAATATTTTTATCTGATGAAATTTATCTTTACGCTAGATTCATAAATTAAATATTAAATTCATTAATATAATATTATATGATTATTAACGATAAATTAATCCTTTATTAATAATAAATATGTATTTACATGAATATAATAATGCACATTTAACTGATCGATTAGCTACAAGGCATATTAAACTAACATGGAAATAGTCTTGGATGTTTTGTCATCATTTTAGACTCCCATTCCCAGGTCTTTTCTTCAATTTGGGAGCTTTTCCACAACACTTTCATCAAAAGAACTTTCTTATTTTTCAATTCGTAAAAAGGTTACACTAATGGTGTAAGAATAAGTATAATATAAACTCAACATGGACCTTAATGTTTGATACTAACATGTTTTATATTTGTTATCTTGTTCACTTTTAATACTTTGCTTGTTAAATGGTTAATCTAGATTTATGTTGTATAACCCTTAGTAAACAAATACTTGACACTTTCATAGCCCAACCGTATGGTATAACCGACACCTGTGCTATGAAAGGAACTTGATTTGTTATTAACATAAGTTATAATCATGAATACCTGACAACATTTACAACTATTAGCATTAGTAGAATAAGATAATTAATGTAATCATGTTAACAATTTATAATCCGATTGGAACATCCTTCGTGTGTGGTTTCCAGTTGAGTAATAAAAAGAGTTTATACTATACTTGTTTGAAATACCATTAGTGGATCCTCTAACCTTGACAATTATTTTATCCTTGTTTAATCCTTACATCAATATCACATCTCAAAGCTCTCTTTAACTTATTATTATTGTTGTTGTTGTTGTTCTTGTTATTTATAATTTATATAGTTAACCTCTCTGTGATTTGACCCTGGTCTTGCCAGGTTATTTATTACTTCGACACTCCTACACTTGGGAGAAGACATCAATCTTTTGGTCGTGTCAAGTTTTTGGCGCCGTTGCCGGGGAGGTAAATTCTTGTATAAATTATAATATTTATTTTATTTTCTCTTTTCACTTTTCTTGTATATAACTTTGTTTCTTTTGTTTTCTTCTTCCTTTTATTCTCTTTCTACACGTGCATGAGAGTTTGGTCACGCACATTAAGTGATAGACTTTATAGGGTATCCTCATCATTTTCAGAAAATATGGCCGAAGAAGATAATCATTCGCTTCATAATGAGAATAATGAGAATAATCGAGTGAGAACACTTAGAGACCGTATAAATTCCATAAGAACAAGTGCACCCTCATGCATAGTTTTTCCTCCTGATGCATTTCATTTTAATTTTAAGCCAGACATTATTCAACTTTTACCTTCTTTTCATGGCTTAGATTTAGAAAATTCATACTTACATTTAAGGGAATTTAAAGAGGTCTGTAACACCTATAGTGACTCAAATTGTAGCATGAACACCATTAGATTAAATCTTTTTCCTTTTTCATTAAAAGATAAAGCTAAAACACGGCTATAAAATTTGAGACTAGGATTTATTCATGCTTGGGATGAAATGCAACAACAATTTTTAAAGAAGTTTTTTCCATTCCACAGAACAAACTCTTTCAAAAGACAAATCATCACTTTCACTCAAAAACCAGGAGAAACATTTTACCAATGTTGGGATAGGTATCGAGACTTGCTTAATACTTGCCCTCATCATGGTTTTGAAACATGGAGATTGGTTTCACATTTTTATGAAGAGTTAACACCTAGAGTAGGCAAATGGTTGAATTGATGTGCAATGGAACTTTTGAGGATAAAGACCCTAATGAAGCAATGGAGTACCTAGACTTGCTAGCTAAAAATGCTCAAAATTAGGACACTACAGGCATTTTTGAGGCATTAAGTAAAATCCAACCTCATACATCTAGTGGAGGTATGTACAACCTTAGGGAAGATCATGACCTCCAAGCCAAGTTTGCATCTTTAGCTAGAAAAGTCGAGGCACTAGAATTAAAAAAGAGTGGTCAACTAAAATCTGTTCAAAACATTGTGTGTCAAATCTGTGAAACCAATGAACACTCAATCAATAACTGTCCAACTTTGCCTTCTTTTAAGGAATGTCTCCATGAATAAGCCCACGCTTTAAACAATTTCCAAAGGCCTAATCATAACCCATACTCGCAAACATACAACCCTGGTTGGAGAAATCACCTAAATTTCAATTGGAAGAGTGATAATAATAATGCACAAACTTCACAGCCACCGTTTCAAGCACATTATAATTTTGAAAATTCTCATGGATATGCACCTCCTTATGCTCCCCCTCTTTGAAGAAATCTTGAGGAAACATTGCATGCATTCATTGAAAAGCAAGATTATTATAAGATACCTTTAATTTATGGTAAATATTCATCTTAAATGTAGGCCTATCATATAAATCAAAGGATTGATTGATGAGTTTAAAATTGAGAAGACAAAAAAAGGGCTAAGCTTAGAAAAGAGATGCTGGTTAAGTCCAAACTGGAACACCATTCGGTTATTGAATCATAACTAGAGCTGTAGAACTTGGATTTAGGTCTGGTTTAATGTATGGAAAGCTAAGACATAGACCTAAAACTTTCATGAGAGTCCAAGATTCAAAAGGACCGTTTTCAAGTTCAAATTGTAGCAATAATAGAGAAGTCAGAATCTGTCCTGCAGCCTAGACACTATTCAGTGTTCAACCCATATCTCGAGTTGTAGAAGTCCAAATGCATCGATTCTTATTTTGTTGGAAAGCTGAGACAATTTCCCAGAACTTTCATGAAGACTATCGGCTCAAATTCTGATGTTAGCAATGACGGTCTCTGCAGACAAGAAGATAAGGATTGTTACCAAATCAAGAGGTGGCCACCCACTCAACAATTAGTCATCAAATCAATAGTTCCAAATTTTGGCCTATAAAAGGAGGCATTTGTCATGCATTTAGGCATCTTAGTTTTCAGATCAAGATCATGTTCTTGCTCTCTTTCTTTATATTTTTGTAATGCTTAAGTTTTGCTTTCATTAATCTCTTGTTTATGCCTTTCATTTACTTTACTATACTTATATAATCATGTTCTCCTCTTGTTTATTTATGTTTCTCTTCTTCATTATGTTTAGCTAAGTTTATTATGTCAAGGTGAAAAGGTTTCACTAATGGTGTTAGGATAAATATAATATAAACTCAATATGGACTTTAATGATTATATCCTAAACAACTTGTTGTTAACATGTCTTATCATTTTTGTTGTTACTCATTTTTCGACCCCATGTGCTGGAGATAGTTTATACCTCTTTTGAACCGAGTGTAGGAGTTTAACTCATGTTTGCTGGAGGATTGACAAAAGCATAGAAAAAAATATTTTTTTCGAAATCGTGTTTGAGCTATTTTCTGCTCTTTTTACCCTTCCCTTTTGCTGCCAAAATTATTAGGTTTTCTTATATTAATCAGGAGTCTTCATAATGCTAAATTCGTTCCTTCTTTATCTGGTCTTTAAGGTTGGATAAATCCCTCAAAATTTTCACTAAAAAAAATTGATTCAGCTGTTGTTGTAATTTTTTATTCCAACTTAGGCTCTGATTCTGACTTGGTTTCGTATGATATCTGACCATCCTAGCTATATTCTGTTGCTCATGACATGTGGAAAAATTGACCTACACCTTTATTGGGTCCTAAGGATCACTGTTCTTAGGGCAGACTCTCAGTCAGATTTGGATGCTCTACATTGTCAGATCAAGAACCTTTTTGACCAACTAGATTCCTGCCAGATTCTATTATCTAAAAAGATTTTATCTCACTTTGACTCCTTCATCAAAGTTGCAGTCCTAGATGCGTAGATAAATTTGGGCTTTTGAATCGCTTGATTTCAATATCAGAAGCTCAAGATATTCTCGTTTGAATATCTAACGTGAAAGCAGAGAATTCTGTCGCGAGAAGGATCCTGGCTCGAGTTTTGCACTAAATACTCTATTTCTATCATAAATTTTGTTGATTTGTTCTTAGGTCATACTCTCAGTCATATCAGGATTCTCGGCATTGTTAGTTTCTAAATTAAATCAGGAGACCCTTTTGATCAACCAGATTACTACCAGATTCTGTTCTCTAAAACGATTTTATCTCACTTCGACTCCTTCATCAAAGTTGTAGTCCTGAACGTGTAGATAAATTTGGGCTTTTGAATCGCTTGATTTCAATATCAAAAGCTCAAGATATTCTCGTTTGAATATCTAATGTGAAAGGAGGGATTCCTGCCGTGAGAAGGATTTTTGCCCGAGTTTGCAGGGACACAATTGCAAGATGCTTAAAGTTTGAAGACCAATTGCAAAAAAAAAAACAATTGCTAGGAAGACAAAAAACGCAAAAGAGGTAGGCAGTTAGGAGAGAAAAAAATGCAGAGAACAGAGGGAGTTTCTTCCTTTATCCTTGCGTTGCTGTGAGATCAGGAAGGCAGGCAGTAGAAGAGAAAGAAGAGAAAAAAAAAGATGAAAAAGGAGAGGAGAAACAAGGAAGAAGCAGGGACTAACTTTCGGTCTTTGCTCCATTTTTTCTGCAAATAAAATCTGCAGAACAGGGGAGAAGAAAGTGCAGGAACTAGTAGAGAGAGTGACGAAGACGCACAGGAAAGAAAAAGCAAGAAACAAACGCAAATACAAAACAAAAGGAAAAGGTTTGAAACAGATGAACATAGAGCAAGCAACCACCACTCTTTCAACGTTGTTGCAGCTTCTTCGTCTCCAGATTTGTTCTCTTCACCTCTTGCATACATTTGTTTTCTTTGTGTTTGCACTGTTTAGGTGAATTTTAATTCACTTGAACAATAGCATGGTCTCTTTGCATGCATTTTACTTTGTGTGTACTGTTCAAGTGAATTAATTCACTTGAACAGTAACCCGCCAGCTTTGATTAAACTATAATTGCACCCTTTTTGTGTCCAGCCGGGTCATTTTCTTGGGCAAGTGACCGGGACGAACCTACTGTTTTTTTTTTCTCTTCAAAAAGTAAAGGAAAGAGAAAGAGATTTATGATTTTCTACCATATTTATTTTAAGGTCTGAATTTTTTTATGCTGTAAAAAATATCAATCTCGTATTAAGAATATCAGGGTTTTCGACGCAATGTGACAAATATACATATAGATAAAAAAAAAAAATTCATGCATACGGCCAATACCCTAACATGTTTTGAACACTCTTTTTTATACAAAAAAATATTGGAAGTTTCGAAAATGTGTTTTTGCATGGATTTCTTAAAAACAACAAAAACTATTTTCTTGCATTTCTGGATTTTACAACATATTTGTAAAATTCCAAAGGGTATTGGCCAATATTCTAAAAAAATAAAAAAAAAATCTTATTTTGGGGGGAATTCATCTATTATTCACCGTTAATGTTTGGATAAAGAAATCCCAAAGGGATGAATATCCAAAATATTTAATGGGAATAACTTGTTATTATTCACTGTTAATATTTGAATAAAGAAACCCTAAGTGATAAATATCCAAAATAATTTTCTAGGGATAATAAGTCATCACACATCCTTGAAAGAAGCCTTGATTATAATCGAGGACATTTCAATTTTTTACTCCATGATTTACGAGTCGTGAGAGTATAATACACTAAGGCAAAAATAGGCTTTTAAAGCGCCCTAGATTTATATCCCTCCTCCTTGCGATTTACAAGTCGCAAACTCTTGAAATTCTTAGGGTAAAATGAGCTTTTAAAGCACATGGAATCTCCTTGGATTTCTATCTTAATAAATTTAGTTTGAATCAAACCTAGGAAAACTAATGGGATTAGAAAACACCAACCACTACCAGAAATTCGCTAAATACCAACGGATTTACCGACGGAATATTTTCTGTCGGTATTTTGAGGTCAAAATTACCGACGGCCACTTTCCGTCCGTAATTCAGTCGGTAAATACAGACGGAAAATTTCCGTCGGTATTTACCGACTGAATTACGAACGGAAAAGTTTCCGAATTTAAAAAAAGGCGGGTCGCTGACGTGGAGGTTTTGGCGGTTTTTTTTTCCGACGGAATCACCGACGGATTCAAAAACGACTGCCCGTACAGTGCCCGTAAAGTGATGTGACCGGTTCGCCGTTTAAATTGCCGACGGACTCACCGAGGGATTTGAAATGGCAGATCCGTACGGTGACATGTCTATGTTTCCGTCAGAATCACCGGCGTAATAACCGACGGAGTTTCCGTCGGTAAAACCGTTGGTAAAAGTTAATATATGACAGCTCTGCCGACCCTCTCATCCCCTATTTCTCCTTCTTCTTCCTCATCCCAACTCTCCCCATCTGCAAACAACCAACCCCCCCTCCCCCCCCCAAAAAAAAATCTTCCTCATATCAGCACAACAAGTTATATTTCTTGAAGTTTTGTGGTCACAGCATCCGCGCGTGTTCTGATTTACCGATGGATTTTATCAATTTTTGTAAGTAATTATATCTTTTTAAATTTTAACATTTAATTAAATGTCAATTTTATTGTTTTTTTAGTATATGTATTTTGTTAGTAGATGTACATGTTTTATTGTTATTTCTCAAACAAACTTGTAGTATATGAATGTATAATTTTGTACCTGTTATGGTTTGTTTTAGATTTTGTAAGATTGTATTTGTTTGTAAATTGTTATTTCTTTATGGAATTACCGAATTAAATGTGCTATTTTGAAATAATTAATAGCTTGCTTAATGGGCCCGTTTAAAGTTTTATCAATGGTATTGCGGAGTGGTAATTTCTGTAAATTTATATTTTTTAATTCGTATGGACGTTGATAAATGATAATGAATATTTAATATTTATGAGAAGTTGTGATTGGTTTGTTGAATAATCTCGAGTTAAAGTAATATTTGTACAAGTTTATTTACCTAACTTAGTTAATTAATACATGATGTCATCATAATTTTATAGAGGTTCGATATAAGTCATGGATGATCGTTCATGCATGTATCAAGATTCACCCCAAGAATTGCGGAGGATGGATTATTGTAATGGGGTTCAGGGTTTTATTAATTTCATAACATCTATTCCCAGAAATTTTACTGGAGGCGGTATTAGGTGTCCATGCAGGAAGTGTGAAAATAAAAAGTATCTGCATCCAGATGTTGTAATGATGCATCTTCTACACAAAGGGTTTATGGAGAATTACCAGTGTTGGTATGCACATGGAGAAGTATTTGTTAGCGAGAGTGAGAGGAGAATGGAAGAAACGGTGGTTGGGTCTACTTCTAGTGCTAGGAACGTGCATGAAGCGGCAAATGACAACACTAATCCTTACAGAAATATGGTTATGGATGCAATGAGAATGAATCAAGGTAATGGCAGTCAATGTCCAATCGTAGAAGAAGAACCTAATGTAGATGCAGCTAGGTTTTTTGATTTGTTGAAAGATTCTGACGAACCATTGGATGGCTGCACGAACCACAGTAAATTATCGGCCGTAGCACAGGTGTTCACCATCAAGTCAGATCACGGGTTGAGTGAGGCCGGGTATGACAAGATTATTGAATGGGCAAGAAGCATTTTACCTGAAGGGAACAGGCTGAAAGAGAACTTCTATGCTGCGAAGTCCATGATGAAACCCCTCGGTTTAGGATACCAGAAAATTGACATGTGCCCTAACTTCTGCATGTTATACTACCTTGAAAATGCTGAGATGACCGAGTGCATGACATGCGGGCATTCCCGTTACAAACCTAGAACTGGCAGGGGAAAGACTCTAGTGGCATATAAAAAACTTAGATACTTCCCGATCACACCTAGACTGCAGAGGTTATTCATGTCACCAAGGACTGCTGAGCACATGACATGGCACCAAGCACACCATGCGGTTGATGGAGTGATGGTTCATCCTTTTGATGGCGAAGCGTGGAAACGCTTTAACAGTGTTCATCCTCACTTTTCAGCTGAATCAAGGAATGTGCGTCTTGGGTTGTGTACAGACGGATTCAACCCATTTGGGTCATTTGTTGCTCCTTATTCTTGTTGGCTGGTCATACTCACAGTTTATAACTTGCCACCGGGAATGTATATGAGGCCGGAGTTCATGTTTTTATCTACTGTCATACCCGGTCCAAGAAGCCCGGGGCGGAATATAGATGTTTGTCTTCGACCGTTGATTGATGAGTTGGCGCAGTTGTGGTCCTCCGGAGCTCTGACTTATGATATATCGAGGAAACAAAATTTCCTTATGAGGGCGGCATTGATGTGGACTATCAATGATTTTCCAGCTTATGGAATGCTTTCTGGTTGGAGCACGCATGGGAAACTCGCATGTCCATACTGCATGGAAAACAACAAGGCATTCATGCTAGCAAATGGAGGTAAAGCTTCTTTTTTTGACTGTCACCGTCGCTTCTTGCCACTTCATCACAGGTACTGAAAGAACAGAAAAGATTTCTTTGTTGGCAGAGTTGAAAAAGATGTTGCATCCCCGCGTCTTTCTGGTGAAGAATTGCATGATGTTGTCTCAGAGTACGGTGACATTGTGTTTGGCCTTCAATCAGGAAAGCAAAAGTTTCCTGGTTTTGGTTTGACCCATAATTGGGTAAAGCAAAGTATCTTTTTTGAGCTTCCTTATTGGCAGACCAATCTGCTTCGCCATAACCTTGACGTCATGCACATCGAAAAGAACATGTTTGAGAATATTTTCAACACCGTCATGGATGTGAAGGGGAAGACAAAGGACAACATCAAGGCTAGATTGGATATAGCTTTATACTGTAACCGAAAAAATATGGAGTTGGTTTATGATGAGTCACGGGTCGCAAAACCAAGAGCAAGCTTCGTGTTAGAGAAAAACGCACAACTGCTAGTCTACAAATGGCTTAAGAGTCTGTGTTTTCCGGATGGACATGCATCGAACATATCAAGGCTGGTTAATATAGAGGACTGCAGATTGTATGGAATGAAGAGTCATGACTGCCACGTGTTTATGCAAACACTCATCCCATTAGCTTTTCGTGATTTGTTGCCAAAGGGAATATGGGATGCACTCATGGAGATCAATCATTTCTTCAGAGATATATGCTCCAGCAAGTTGAATGTTGATCACATTGAGAGGCTTCAAACAATATCATCGAGACACTATGCAAACTTGAGATGATATTCCCTCCATCATTTTTTGACTCAATGGAGCATCTTCCTATACATCTACCGTTCGAGGCAAAAGCTGGAGGACCGGTCCAATATAGATGGATGTACCCATTCAAACGGTTAGATATTACAGTTGCAATGTAATTCATCTATAAAAGTATTTTATATGTTTTTCTTAATTGAAAATACTTGATTAATATTTCAATGCAGGTACTTGTTTAATCTCAAGAAAAAGGTTAAGAACAAGGCGCTTGTTGAGGCTTCGATATGTGAGGCCTATATTGTTGAGGAGATCTCAACATTTATCTCGTACTATTTCGAACCTCATCTGAGAACGAGAATCAATCGCGTTCCACGGCATGATGATGGAGGTGAAGTGCCTTCTAGTGGGAACTTGTCAATATTCTCCAATACTGGACGACCCACACCTAAAAATGCCGTAAGAGGAAGATATTTGTCGGAAATAGAGTTCAAACAAGCACACAACTATGTTCTATTTAACTGTGATGAGCTGAGACCTTTTATTCAGTAAGTTTATACTAATTAAACTTTGTTAGTAATATACTGTTAATTATATATTGTAATATCATACACTCATTATCACTTGCAGGCAACATCGTCAATATTTGCTCTCCAATAACTCACAGCTGACCGAATCCCAGATCTTTCAATTACAAGATGAGCAGTTTGCCACGTGGTTCAGAACACATGTAAGCACTATCACAAACTCATTCTAACTTGCAAAATTACTGTACGTATGCATGTCATTACGAGATTCTCGTTCACTTATTGTTTATTGATTTACATTACATGCAAGGTTTATCAAATGGGAAGGAGTGCACCTAAGTTATTGTCTTCACTAAGCCTGGGGCCTGAAAGAAAATGTAAGTGCTACAATGGGTATTTTGTCAATGGATATGTTTTCCATACTGAAGAATATGGGCAAGGAAGAAAGACATACAACAGCGGTGTTTGTGTTAAGGGATCCACTAGTAGTGAGTTAGAAGTTGACTACTATGGTAGATTAGAAGAGGTCGTCGAACTGCAATATCATAACGAGAAGAATATAGTGTTTTTATTCAAATGCTATTGGTATGACACGACTGACAGAGGAATCAGAGTTGATCCGCACTATGGTCTGGTCGAAATCAACTCAAAAGCTAGACTCCGCAACATAAACGATGTCTTTGTTTTCGCAAAGCAATGTCAACAAGTTTATTACACATACACCCCTTCATTTAGAAAGGATCGATCAAGAGTGGATTGGTTGTCCGTTTTAAAAATGAAACCCCGGGGTCGTGTCGAGGTTGTTCAGGATGAGAACGAAGACACAAGTGTGCGAGATGAAGTCTTTCAAGTTAGTGAGGTGGTTGAACCATATCGAGTTGCTCCTTCGATTGAATTGGAAGAAAATTCAAATTTTCGTGTTTTCGATGATAGTCTTGTTGATGTTGACGCAGAGGAGTTAAATTTTGTTTTGAGCTCTAGCGGACAACCAAATATCGATGAAGAAGATGATATTCATATTGAAGATTGCGATGAAGGTGATGACAATTCAATTGATGACGAAGAAGAAGAAAATTCTGACTAACTACCAAAATGAAGCCCTATGTAAAATCCTTTTTTTCATGTAATTTAGATTATGAATGATATATATATTTTGAAACACAAAATATTTATTACTTGAAATAATTAGTTGAAATGCCACAATTATGATGGATGATATATTTTGTGACATGAAATAATTACTTGAAATGCCACCAGATCACCGACGGCCACACCGACAGCCTTAAGTCCGTCGGCATTTCACAGAGAGTTCGAAAATAATTACTTGAAATGCCATCAGATCACCGACGGCCACACCGACGGAATTAGTCCGTCGGTGTTTCACAGAGAGTTCGAAAATAATTACTTGAAATGCCATCAGATCACCGACGGCCACACCGACGGCCTTAACTCCGTCGGTGTTTCACAGAGAGTTCGAAAATAATTACTTGAAATGCCATCAGATCACCGACGGCCACACTGACGGCCTTAACTCCGTCGGTGTTTCACAGAGAGTTCGAAAATAATTACTTGAAATGCCATCAGATCACCGACGGCCACACCGACGGCCTTAACTCCGTCGGTATTTCACAGAGAGTTTGAAAATAATTACTTGAAATGCCACCCCATTACAGACGGCAACACCGACAGAATTAGTCCGTCGGTGTTTCATAGAGAGTTCGAAAATAATTACTTGAAATGCCATCAGATCCCCGACGGATACACCGACGAATTTAAATACGTCGGTAAGTTGTCAGAGGATCAATTTTACCGACAACATTACCGACGGACTGTGCGAATTTCAAAGGGTTGCGCATTAAATGCGCCTTTGACCGCGTAACATTACCGACGGAATTACCGACGGACCGCGAAAAATATGGAGGGTTATTAAAAATTTTGGTGCGAAATTCAAAAGTTGCCGACGGATTTTTAACACATTACCGACAGAATAAATTAAAATAATAATTAATTTTATATCCGTTGGTGAAGCTGTCGGTAAAACTGCCATATAAGTTCAAGTGACCGCCCGTTCAGTTTATTTTTTCTTCTCCTTCGTTTCTCACCTTAAGCTTTTGATTTTTTTCCTCTCCATTCTTCAAAGCTTTCACCTCCAATCTCTAGCAAGTTTTCTTTATCATCTTCATCAGTTTAAAAGGTTAGTGTTTTCTCTATTTCATTTTACTTTAATAGTTTTTTTTTGCTATTTTTTTGGTTATTTTTTTTGTTTTGGTGTATTTTTTGTAATGTAGATAAAGTCTATAGTTTTTTTTGCATAATTCATTGCTAAAGTATGTAGTTTTTTTTTTGAATTTTTTGAATATTTTTTATTGTTGTATTGGCATAATTATTATTAGTTAATTTGTTGAATTTTTATTGTTAATGTTGAATTTACCATAGAATTAGTAATTGAATATGTTGGAATAATTATAAATTTTACTTTATTATTGCATGATTTGTGTTTAATTTGTTCCATTTATTTTGATTGTTATTCTAGAGTTTTTTTTTTAATTTATTGTTTTGTTGTATTGGCATAATTATTGAATAATTACTTGAATTGTAATTGTTAATGTTGAATTTACTGTAGAATTAGTAATTGAATATGTTGGAATAATTATTAGTTTTACTCTATTATTGCATGCTTTGTGTTTAATTTTTTCCATTTATTTTGATTGTTATTCTAGAGTTTTTTTTTTTTTATTGTTTTGTTGTATTGGCATAATTATTGAATAATTACTTGAATTGTAATTCTTAATGTTGAATTTACCTTAGAATTAGTAATTGAATATGTTGGAATAATTAGTATAGATGGGGTAAATTGGTTGTGACTATTGTTAATATGTGCAGGTTTGTGGATTTGGGTAGTATCCGGTATAGGGGAGGTGCTGTCGAATTTTTTTTTTACATTTGAATTTAATTATATAATTATTTGTATCAAATTGTGTAGATGCGTAGAACAAAAACCAGAGCTGGTCGCTCAGGTGCGGTCGCAGTTAGTTCGTCTAGCAGTGAGGATGATATTTCCTTAGGTGCCTCTCAAGAAGAGACACCTACACCACCTGCGCCGTCAACCGATGCTGCCTCTTCCAGCGGTACTTCACAGCGCAGAGGCGGCGTGCCTTCGCAGCGGAATCAATTTACCCGCAAGTACGAGGCACAATGGAAGGACGACCTTTCAATGTAAGTTTGTTAAGGTTTTAGTTTTTTTTTTAAAAAATTACAACATAATTTATGAAGTAATCACTATTGAATGTATTTCATTTATTTTCAGGTTCACAAACATTGAAGCCGCCCGAGTAATATCATCGGCGTTTAAATCGTCGATGGAGATTCCATTGTTTCAATGGAGTCAGATATCCAACAATCCTGAATGGATGCCTCAAATCAATGCATGGTTTAACAGGTTTGAGGTTGGTATTAATTTATAATTTTCAGCTTATTAATATAATTGTAAATAAATTATTATTTTTATTTAAACTTGTTTATTTATACAAAGCACAAATTCTGCTGGGACATTGAGCATAACACTGTTGTGAGGAGGGTGTGGGAAAATCACGCGGCAACTAGGTAAGATCGAAAACAATACAGGATTTTTTTTAGACAAAAATTTATGTTTCGAAATGTAATTTTTGGTTGCGTGAAGCAGGTTGCGTGATTTTTGGTATGAAGCACATAAAAAGGCAAAAAAAACTGCGAGGGATAAGGGTTTCCAAGGCTGGAACGATGTTGCGGTTTGGAGGGATTTCAAACCGATATACATCCCGGAAGATATATGGCCGCACTATCTTGAGCACGTGATGTCTGAGCGGTTCACACGATGCTCACAGTCCGGTGCTGGCAACCGGAATCGGCCAATTCATGGCAGGGTGACAATTCACACTGGCGGCTCCGTTTCGTTTGCTGCACATGCGAAACGGATGGTAAGATTAATTTAAATGAAATATATCGTTAAATTTAGTTGTTGTTAATATATCTTTTTTCATTATAGGCTGCGTCTCTTGGACGTGAGCCGAGCCCGATGGAGCTGTTTGTGGAGACGCACGTGCGGAGTCAAGACCGCCAGAAGGGGGCGCAACAGTTCGTTGATAACCGTGCTCAGCATTTCGTGGTATGTTTGTTCAACCATTTTATTTTGTAAGTTATTATGTTTATTGTATTGAATATGATGATTACTTTTTTTATTTTTTATTTTCAGGAGACCTATAATAATCGGTTGAGGGAGAGATACGGGGACGATACTTTGACCCATCCGGAATTCGATCAGGATTTGTGGATGGAGGTTGGCTCGTCAGGTGGACCAGATAAAAATCGGGTTTACGGGCTCTCCAACACTACGGCCGACAACTTGCGGTCAACCCGTAGTGTTTCAACCGTTGGGAGCTCCCAATTTAAGGAGTTCGTGGCTTTGCAGCAACTCAACGAGAAATACGACAACCTACAAGCGGAGTACGCACAACTCAAAGCGTCTCATGCACAACAAAGAGTGGAGTCTGAGCAATTCAAAGCGTCTCAAGCACAACAAAAAGCGGAGTATGAAGCGGCTCAGGAAAAGCAAAAAGCGGCTTATGACCAGCTTTACGAAATGATTATGAAATTGTCAAATAGCGGAACATGTGCGCCTAATCCTTTTTGGCCGTATAACCACCAGCCTCCGCCAGGATCTCCTCCTCCTCCTCAAGCTCCATCATCTTTATATTAATTTGTAATCAACATTATTTACCTTTAAAACTTCATTTATTATTTTTCTTGAAACATATTCAGTTTGTAATGAATATTATTTAACTTTGTTTTTTTTTTTTATGTTTAATAAAAATTTTATTTGCATAATTGGTTTGTATAACAATTAATTTATATAGTTTTATATTATATATCCTAAATAATTTTTTAAAAACAAATTAAGAAAAAAACTATTACCAAGGATTTTACCGACGGATGAATTCGGTCGGTATTTTAAACTTTCACCGACAGACTTACCGACGGAAATAATCCGTCACCATTTAACAGTAGCTTCCACCAGTACCGACGAATTTACAGACGGACATATGCCTTTGATATTTCATACATTCACCGACTGATGTACCGACGGATATTGTCCGTCGATAAATTCAATTTCACCGACGGAATGAAAATTCGTCGGTATATTTCAAGCGGGAATCTTTTTTTTTTGGCGCGCACGTTCCGTCTGTAAAACCGTCGGTAAATGATTTTTTTGTTTTTCCGACTGATATACCAACGGAATGAGGAATCACCGACGAAGGTAAAGCCGACGGACGTATTCCGTCGGTGATGACGTCGGTAAAAAAATCACCGACGCACTTCTAATCACACACCGACGGAATTTTGCCGTCGGTAAAACTGTGAAATCTTGTAGTGAACACCATAGCAATTATAAAGTAGACCAAACACCAAGCACCTTATCTTAGGTAGGGCGTACTAGGGGTGCTAATACTTTCCCTTTATGCAACCAGTCCCTTGCCTTAGAATCTCTGAAAGACCAGTTAGGATTCCTAGTGACCCAAATACTAGGTGGCAAAGAGTACCATTAGTGGGTCCTCTAACCTTAACAATTGTTTTTATCATTGTTTAAGCTTCACATTAATCTTACATCTCTAAATTCTCTTTAACTTATTACTATTACTATTATTACTATTACTATTACTATTATTATTATTATTATTATTATTATTATTATTATTATTATTTATAATTTATATAGTTAACCTCCCTGTGGTTCGACTCCGGTCTTACCGGGTTATTTATTACTTTGACACTCCTGCATTTGGAAGAAGACATCAATCTTTTGATCGTGTCAAGTTTTTGGCATCATTGCCGGGGAGGTAAGTTATTGTATAAATTATATATTTTCTTTTATTTTCACTTTTATTTGTTTTTCTAATCTTTGTTTCTTCTTTTTCTTTTCTTTTTTTTTTCATCTTCTTTGTTTCTTTCTTTCTGCACTTGGATGAGAGTTTGGACACGCACATTAGGTGGTAGACTTTCTAGGAAATCCTCATCATTTTCAGAAAACATGATTAAAGAGGATAATCAGTCGCTTCATAATGAGAATAATTGTGTTAGAACACTTAGAGACTACATGAATCCAACAAGAATAAGTGCATGATCATGCATAGTTTTCCTCCTGATGCATCTCATTTTAATTTTAAGCAAGACATTATTCAACTTTTTCCTTCTTTTCATGGCTTAGATCTAGAAAATTCATATTTGCATTTGAGAGAATTTGAGGAGGTCTGTAACACCTATAATGACTTAAATTGTAGTATGAACACCATTAGATTAAAGCTTTTTCCTTTTTCATTAGAAGGTAAAGCTAAAACATGGCTACAAAATCTTAGGGTAGGATCCATTCATGCTTGGGATGAAATGAAACAACAATTTTTAAAGAAGTTTTTTCCGTCTCACAGAAAAAACTTTTTCAAAAGATAAATCACCATATTCACTCAAAAACCAGGAGAAACATTTTACCAATGTTGGGATAGGTATCGAGATTTGCTTAATACTTGCCCTCATCATGGTTTTGAAACATGGAGATTGGTTTCACATTTTTATGAAGGGTTAACACCTAAAGATAGACAAATGATAGAATTGATGTGCAATGAAACTTTTGAAGATAAAGACCCTGATGAAGCAATGGAGTACCTAGATTTGTTAGTTAAAAATGCTTAAAATTGGGATACTACAGGCACTTATGAGGCACTAGGTAAAACTCAACCTCATATATCTAGTAAAGGCATGTACAACCTTAGGGTAGATCATGACCTTCAAGCTAAATTTGCATCTTTAGCTAGAAAAATCAAGGCACTGGAATTGAAAAAGAGTGGCCAATTAAAATCTTTAGCTAGAAACATGCATTTAGACATCTTGGTTTTCAGATCAAGATCATGTTCGTGCTCTCTTTCCTTATATTTTTGTAATACTTAAGTTTTGCTTTCATTAATCTCTTGTTTATACCTTTCATTTACTTTACTATACTTATATAATCATGTTCTCCTCTTATTTATTTATGTTTCTCTTCTTTATTATGTTTAGCTAAGTTTATTATAACAAGGTGAAAAGGTTTCACTAATGGTGTTAGCATAAGTATAATATAAACTCAATATGAATTTCAATGATTATATCCTAAACAACTTGCTATTAACATGTCTTATCATTTTTATCTTATTAATTCTTAATAATTTGCTTGTTAAATGGTTAATCTAAATTCGTGTTGTATAACACTTGGTACAACAAATACTTGGCACTTTCATAGCCAACCATATGATATAACCTACACTTGTGCTATTAAAGGAACTTGATTTGTTGTTAATATAAGCTAGCAATCATGAATTCCTGATAATATTTAAAAGTTTGGTGTTACTTGAATAAGATAATTAATATGATCATGTTAATAATTTATAATGAGCTATTAATGACAAATCATCCGATTGGAACCTCCTTTGTGTGTGGTTTCCAGTTGGGTAACAAAAAAAACTTATATTATACTTATTTAAAATACCATTAGTGGATTCTCTAACATTGACAACTGTTTTTATCATTGTTTAACTTTCACATTAATCTTATATCTCTAAATTCTCTTTAACTTATTATTATTATTATTATTATTTATAATTTATATAGTTAACCTCCCTATGGTTCGACCCCGGTCTTGCCGGATTATTTATTACTTCGACACTCCTGCACTTGGGAGAAGACATCAATCTTTTGATCGTGTCACACAACAAGACTGAAAGCAAAGCACCGACACAACCATCCTGCAATGAAAGCAGGAAATGCACCAAAACAACCAGCAATAAAAAACAAATCCCAACTTCAAAAGTGAAGATAAAACAAGCAGGAACCCATAACAACCAATAGCAACCCTAAAGGGGCTTTCAACTAGACCAACATGCACCACAACCAACTACAACCAGAATAGCCGTAGTAGCAACTGAGAGAGTAAGTAGGCAATGCACCAGCATAACGACCAGCAATAGGAAAACCTTGGAGAGAACAGGAAGGAAAATTGCACCATCGACAACCCAAAAAGCAAGCCAGCTACAACTAAGGCAACAAGCATGACCAAAGAGGAACAACGCAATAAGGCCACATGCAGCAATCTGAGAAACCAACAACACTACATCAAACAAACCTTAGCAACAACTAGAGGGAAGCAGGGGAAGGAAACCAACAAAGAAGACAGGCCTCCAAAAGGCAACATCAAAGAAGCATAGCCAACAAATAGGCAAAACAATCATAAGCAAAATATTCACAAGAGATACAAATTATGAAAACAGAGGGAACATGCTCTTCCTTGCCAAAGAAAAATGATCCATAAGTATATATAAAAGTTAGAGAGAGGAGGAGGCAACAACATCTGTGCTGCCCTGATGCCTAGAGTCAGCCATAGATGAACTCTTGGTGGGATAGCGACCTAATCCATCCAGCTTCCCCTGATGGCCAAGGTTGATGGAAGTAGTAACTCGACTACGAGTTAAAAATTACCTTCGAGGAGGTGGCTCATCTATGACTAAGTGAAATGGTTCGAAAAGTATGCGAGAGACCCACAAATAATATAAAAACAGTCTTTTGATTTTTTTTAGAATTTTTTGAAATTATTTTGGATCTTTTTGGCAAAAGCATAAAAAATAAGAAAATTAACATAGCTGGAAAATCAGTAGGGTGTGCTTAAAAAATGTCTTATGGTCGTGTTTGGCAAACACTCTTTAAGAACATAAATTTTTTTTTTCTTGACAAGAAATTGATCTTGCCATACACGTCCTTATAGAGAATAGACTCGGCCCAACCATTTAGGGTGGGTTTCATAGCCCAAAAGCCCTAGCTCATAAACAAACCCTAGAAATAGCAACAAAAATTTAAAGATCAAACAAATTTTTTGGCTAGAACGTGATGAAGAACATGAACAAGAAGATAAAACCAAGAAAAGTGACTTCGAAAACAAAGTATATTATATCAAATTGAAGGCACAAACATATGTGAAATCAACATTTAAATAAGATTTTGAAGTTATATCATTACAATAATCAAATGAAAGCCATAATTATTTGATTTTTATGCAAAAAATGATGAAAACAAAAATTAAAAGCCTTAAAACAGATGCTTCCAAGTCGTAAAAGCCTTATATTAAAGATCAAAGAGTATGCATGCACATCTACGAACCATTAATCAACCAAAATGACTGAAATCAATGATCTTAGGGAAAGTTCATTTGAAGAACACCAACCCAGAATTCCTAGCAAAGCTTAAACCCAGAAAAAAGCATCAAAACTTAGAATAAAGGAATAAAGCTATTCATGCGAGTCACATACAAACATACCTACATACTTCAACCTTCATAAGCAACAAAAAACATGTAAGGACACAAAGATCAAAGTTTATAACCTACTTTCAAAATTCAAACATGTATCTATACTATTTATATTAATCTAAATGCTCATTTAACATCATGAACAACATCAAAATGACCTATATGAACTCTTAAAATTGAACAAAATCATTAGAATGGCCAAGCATTGTTATATGTCCCATTTTTTGCATATAACCACCAAACTATAAAATATACTTTGTATGTATAAAAAACAAGTATTTAATCATCAAAAGCATGTCATTAATCAACCATTAAATATCATAAAACAATAACAACCAATCATATAACAAACTTGTATTCAAAGAAAATTGAAAATACATGCTAAACAAAATAAACCAAATGAATCATGTCACACTCGGACATCGCGGCGACTTGTTAAAAATTTTCAGTTTATTTATCGGACAAAGAATGAATATCTGACATCTCATTCTTTGGGAAAAGGTCTAGTTCAAGGAGTCGTCACCTAATATTATGGTTACTAAAAACCTTAACTGGTCAATAGAGATTCTTTGGTACGAGACTGGTTATGCAAAAAGAAAGATATTATCACCCCTTAAATGTCCTAGCCATTGTTGTTAAAATCGTGAGTCAACATGTATCTAACGTGTAAAATCATACTAAAACTCGAAAACTAGTAAAATCAGACTTAATTCATGCAAAATCAATAAACTTGGTAAACTTGGTATGATTTTACAAGTTTACTAAATTTGTGATATGAACCAAGTCAGGTCCAAATTTGGCCTTAAAATGTCTGCTGATTAGTTATGCGAGATTGAGCATACCTTTCAAACCATACATTGGATATAGTTAAATTTTACAGGAAAATATTAGACACACGAAAATATATTGTGGTAAATTTTTAGATCAAATGCAGTTCGGAAACATAATATTTCAGAGGGTCAAAGTTAGTAGATGAATCTTGTCAAATATATCAAACTAGACGTTCGTGTACTGTTTGAAACATATATAGAGCTACTAGTGGACTTTTGCTGCGATTAAAGTTGGGCTAGAAACTAGACATTTAAAGCTCTCCAACAATATATTATAGGCCTAGTATTTCATCCAGATAAGAAAGAACGACATGTTTGAAATCACGACTCAAATCTACCAAGAATATGCGAAAATTAGAGATTCGTGCTGCATGAAGGAATTTTAACATGATAACTTTTTTTTATTCTATTTTTTTTATTTATTTAATTTTAAATAATTATTTTAAATTTAATATTTTATAACACATCAGACATTGTTTAAAGGTTTTATTTCATTATTGAATTTATGTTAGTTAATTACTAGTTTAGGCTTATTAGCTTGCAACCCACAAGAACTTATTGCGATGAGAACAACCAAGTTGTCACCAGGTTCATGTGTAATATGTACAATTCAATAATTCCCCTATATTGAGAAATTTTGTTATTAGACTTTTTATTTCTCCATGTAATTAATTTATTAATTCATATTGTTTCTCTCTCTCATTTTATTTAGATCACTCATTAATTATAATATTGTTGACTCTCTTTATCAGATTTTAATGTAGTTTAATTTCTTGGATGAAATTGTCAATATATAATTAGTTAAAAAAAATTACTTATGATTTTACGATCTGAGTTTATATTGTATTTTTTATATCGTGTCAAAAAATCGTTTTTGACAACCTTGGTCCTATTTAAGGTAGATTGCATTGTTGGTTTTGCCTAAAATTGCTAAGAATTTATTCTCCTCTTTTTTTTTCTTCCCATGATGTTCCCGACTCTAGCGTCAGTGAACATTGACCCATGAATATTTTCAACTCTAGAGTTGGTAAATATTACTGAAACCCAAAAAGTGTGATATTCTTGACTCTAGTACCAGTAAATAAGTTCGCAAAATTTTGATTTTTTTATGAAGAAATAATTTTTCTATGCCTTTTTTTTGTTACTTTTTTTTTATTTACTCTTTTTAGACAAGAATAAAAAAACATTGCACAACAAATTTGCATTTAACAGTAAAGGTCCATGGATTGAGCATATAATAGAAAAAAATAATACGAAAAAGAAAAAAAACAAAGCGCAAGGCCCCCCCAAATAAATCAATGAAGATCCCCAAATATTTTTTGCAATTTTCTAATATAAAAAAGGGGCTCGTTTGACCAGATATCAAAACATAAGAGGAATAAAAATGCATGGCAAAGGCATAATAGTGTGATTTGCTAAACACACCCTTAGCAAACACAATTTGGGCCGGCTATGTCTGAGGCCCAGACCCAGACCACTCTTCTTCAATTTTTTTTACTGGGCTGGATCTGGCCTAGCCTGGTCACTAGCCCAAGCCAGTGACCTAGTTGGGCAGTAGGCACGCGTGAACTAATTCATGTGTGCACTACATAATGCAAAGGTAATTATAATTGTCTTCGCACTATTTTAAGAAGTTTAAAAATGCAAAATGGGATAGGAGAAAGAAGACTTACCTAGGCGTGCTACTAGAGACGAAGACGCGAGGTGACGCTTCCTTGGCCGATCGATGCTCCCCTCTTTCTGTTTCTATCCTTCCTTTATATTTTTTTTGCTCTCTTCCTTCTCTCTACTCTCTCTCTATCTGTGGTTTTTTTTTTGCTATTTTCTTTCGGGTTCCCTCTTGGTTTTTGGTTCTGTCTCCATCCTTTTTTGTATGCATCAGGATCTATATTTATAATACAGGAGCCCTATAGCACATGAGAAATAAAATCCCAAACAAACTCATTCTTTTTTAAAATTTGAATTTGATTAAGAATCGAATTTGAAAAAAAAAATAACTATATCATTATCTTGATGATAAGGAGAGAATGACAAAAATACATTGTAGTTCCTAGTTTTTCCATAAGTTGACAAATCACACTTTTCATCAAAATAAATCCCTAATCTTTTAATTTTAAATTTTAATCCCCATAAAAGTAAATTAAAAGCAAATGGACCAATGAAGGGAAGAGTATTCTCAATGAGTTGTACCCTTTGATCAAGTTGAATAACTTATGATTGTGACTGGTTTTTTTCCCTTTTTGCTTAGTTTGAGCAGATTTTAATGGTCTTTTCCAAGAGCTTCTAACCTCCTTCTAACAATATCTTTTCTTCCCTTTTTTTTCTCTTTTTTTCTCTTTTCTATTTTTTTTTCACTGTTGGATTAGTTTTATTCTCAAGGTTTCTTCTCTTGTCATGTCTTTTTCTTCTCTTCGAAAATCATGTAAGTTTTTTTTAAGTTAAAATTATACCTACTATTATAGATTTTGTGTATGATGAAGCAGTAGCTCAACAAACTAGTAGACTGGATTTGTTTGAGATACCCCTCCTTTCATTGGTTGATAATATTCTGGAGCTAGGCTTATTCATCTCATCATCACACATAATATTCTGCCAAAAAAAAAGTATTTTGATGAAGTTACATCCATGGATATGTGATTGATAAATTGCTTAATTAGAGGTCATGCTGAGGAAGAGCATGAAGAAGAACAACAACATATTGGTGATGATAATGAGTTTGCTTATATGTTTTCCACCTACAACTTCCTCTTCTAAAGATGTTGGTACTAGTTCTTGGTGATCTAGGATGGAAGATTATCTACAACATATTAAGGGTGAAGTGCATCATCTATGAGAGGATTTGCATGACATAAAAGACATGATGGTTAATTTACTTTCTCGATATCCTCCACCCTAAGCAATTGTACCAAAAAAATTTCATGTTTTTATATTTTTTTATTCTTTATGTTTGTGTATTTATTTCTCTATTTGTAAAGGTTTATTATGCTTTCCTTATTAATTTTCGTTGATGACCAAAGGGGGGAGAATAGATATAAAACAATTGATTATATGATTATGTGGGAGAAACATATATTTATAGATTGTTTATAATTGTTGAAGTCTCCAAGGCACTACTATATTGTAAAATATAGGGTGAAATTTTTTTTTTTTATATCTATATTTATAACATTAATTTTCATCATAAAAAAAGGAAGATTGTTGACCTTTGGGTCACATATTAATATTTATATATTTTACGGAGAACAATTAAATGAAAATGGACTAATGATATGATTGGTTAATAACAAATTTAAACAAGTTTTATATGAACATCACATCAACAAGCATGAAGAATTGAATAAAGAAATAAATCAACAAGTACAGGATGCAAAGCAAGTTAAGACTTCTTTCTTAAGGATTTATTTTAGTGAAAATTATATCTTACGTGATAGCACAAATTAAAATGAATTCAAACATTTCACATTGCGTGCATTATAAGATTGATATACATTTAATCGATTTAAGATTCACCAGGTTTAAAACTATCAAATCTAAGTTTTAAGTTGAACCGGTGAACCATATAGACCAAGTGAACTGATGGACCGCTTGTTCATCAGTGATGAACACTTGAGAATCTACAGGAGTCGGTCAACCAATTGTCTTGACTAATATGAACCGGTCGACTATTTTATCTGTCAGAGGAAAAGTAACGAAAATAAAACAACTAATTTTTGCTAGAAATATATATATATATATATAGCTTGTCTAATTACAAAATTATAAAAAGAATAAAAACATATATCATACACTACTAAAAAATGTAGTAATTAGCAACGGACTACTCCGTTGCAAATAACATTAAAATCCGTTGCTAAAATAATTTAGCAACGGAATCAGCAACGGCAAAAATCGGATGCAGATTTGTCGTTGCTGATTTCGCAACAATGGAAAATCCGTTGCTGATTTCGCAGCAACGGAAAATCCGTTGCTTACAATCAACAACAGATAATCCATTGCTAAATGTAAGCAACAGATTTTCCGTTGCAAAACTAGCAACGGATTCTCCGTTGCTCATTTTAGCAATAGATAAATCCGTTGCTAGTTTTGTGAATCAGCAACAGATTCTCCGTTGCTGATTTATGCATCACTTACAATCACCAACGGAGAATCCGTTGGTGATTATATTATTTTTTATTAAATTAATTTTTATTTATTTATTAAAATGATTTTTAATTAATTTATTTAATTATTTATGGATATTTTAAAAGTTGTAGAATATATATAACCAACATAAATTAATATTAAAAATAATTATATCATTAATAAAAAATAGAATAAAAATAATATTCATATTATAAAAATTTAGTTAAACTTGCATTAATACATTTAAGTTCAAATACACTAAAAAAAAAAAAACAAAAGATACAATCATAGTGCTGGTTGCGAAGACGAACCATGATATTATGGATCGACACAAGATTGATCAGGATATAAAGGCCGAGGTGTAGGTCAAAAAATTGGTTGAGATGTGGGACCCATAGGTGTCATTATCTGAGGAGCCATAGGTGGCGGTATTGATGGAGTCAAAGGTGATGGCATACCTTGATCAATATTTGATGTCCCACCATGGTATCCAAGATTGTTCACAAGATATTCTTTCATGGAATCCATATGTCGTTTCATTTCAAGAATAAAATCATCTTTTTTCTTTATCTCCTCTTCTTTATCCTTTATCTCCTTTTGCGATGCTCGATACGATGAACTGGGATATGATGACTCCACCGAGTAGGAATGTGATGAAGAGCTTGTACTAACTTTTGATTTTGGCATACGAGGTGCACCATATACCCTACCCTTTGTAACTCCTCCTGAAGCCACACACCAAGCTGCTCCATCAAATGAAGGATGATTTTCCCGATCAGTTCCATACTTTGAAATCATCTCCATTTTATAATTTTCCTATAAATAAAATACATGCAACAATAAATTAATTTGAATGTTAAATAATACTTAAGTTATATTAAGAAATAATCAAATAAAAATACATACAACCACTTTTTTAGACTTGTTGTCGACGAAGCTACCAGACAGCTTAGTAGTTTGATGCAAAGCTGAAAAGACATCATCCCATGGAGGTTCTTTTCCACCAGCTTCCTCTTGCTTTCAAGATTAATAAATATTATAAAAGACAAATATACAAATTTTAATTTATTATCTTAAGCATAAAAAAAAATCCTTACCATGTTAGCTCAATATGATGCAAATGACAATGTTCCTCCAGAATGAGGGCTTATTTTGCCATCTGTTTTGGCATCTGTTTTGGTTAATCGATTCCTCCTAGCAGATTCAGACCTCCTTTGAAATTTAGGGGTGGACCAAACATCTTTGATCATTTGATTCCAGTCATCATTGTTTATCCAGGCAGGACCTTTATCAAGGCAATCTATAATATTTGTAGTGTTTTCTTTTGACATGACTTTTTTGTGAGCTCGTGTCATTTGTTGATTCAAAGCTATCCTAGCCTTATCTTCCCAAATATTACGAACAATCGACTCATCTTCCTCAGGAAAGGAATATTTTTTCTACCAAATAATATATATACCAAGTAAAAAGAGTGTGCAAAATTTCAAATTATATAAATAATTAATCATATTATGTTATCTTGTTCAGAATTTGCAAGATGATATAATAACTAAAGAAATTAAATGATATTAAAGAGTAAACAAGATATAAGAACAAATTATAACACAAATCAGTCATAGCTATTCAGTTGATAATTTTCATAATGCTACATTAAAGTGATCAAAATTGAAAAGAATATTATGGCAATTAGTGTTGGTTCTTACCTTAAACTCTTTAAAGAGTTCATCCCTGCATATTGAATCTACTTTTTCCCAAGAGTGCCATGCTCCCTTAAAATTGGACCTCAAAATATCTCTGATTGCACGTCCACACGATGCGTTATTAAACCTGAAAATATATAATAACAAACTTATATTAAACAAATAATTACACAATAGTAAGTAATTTTTTTCATACCTGAAAATATAACCTTAATAAGTTAGTTATTAAAAGTTTGAACTTACTCTGTTGTTCCATACAAACAAAGCTCTTTTTTTCTTGTTATTGAATCTATTTGCGTGTCAAAACCCTTCCTTTTAACACTTTGATCATAATTGTATAGAGAAGATGTTGAACCGTGATATGATGGAACACCATCTTGATCCTCATCACATACACCTCTCTCATTACTACCATCTCCCTCATCTTCATCTCTAATGTTCACATCATCATCATCACCATCAACTCTCCCATGACTCCCATATAAATTATGTCCTCCATAAACAAGTTGGTTATCTCAAGAGAAACCTCCTTGAGTTTGAAGCAAATCTTGAAAACAAAAGCCCTCACAATATTGATATGCATCAACCCTCCCATAATCATGTTGAGGAGGATGTGTACTCCCCAAAGTAGGTATATAATACTCATTTGCGTTCTGATACACAGGTTGATGAAATGTGGATCCTTTGTTATTATGCCTTGATGTAGTTTGAAATGATTTGGATGAAGTGGACCTGTCACTCGATGTGGACCTGTCACTCCTAGAATCTAATATGGATCCTCGTCGAGGCATGCTAAAAACCAGAAAAAAAATATACATTATCATATGAATATATACAACATAACAATAATAGCCATCACTCCGAAAAATATTATACTTCAAATAAAATAATTACAGTAACAAAACCAAATATGTAAATAACATCAAGACAATTTCATTAAGCATTCCTTGCAATGACAAAAATCAGCCATGAAGTTTAAATTGTCAAAAGGCAATTAACACAAACAATAATAAAAATAAAAATCTAAATAATTAATTAAGCAGAAATCAAAATTTATGAGTATGCTTACCTTAATGTTTGGTCCTATAAATCAAAACATTGAGTAGGAAGAACCCTTTCTTTCACGCTTCAGCATTTATAAGCAAGAAAACGAATCACAAAATAAAATATAACATCAGAATTACAATTTAAAGATTGATACTTGAAAGGTTAGAAATGGTTTCAAAGGTCAATGAAAATAATTTATGTAATGTGGTGCATAACACACACTTGAATAAAATAATAAAAAAAATATTGAAAGCTTAAATATTGTCAAATAATATGAAATCATCCATACATATAATAAAGATAATTCATTACATATACTACAAAATATAATTAACTTGTGTTACTCATTATTATCATCACTCCTAACCATCACCACCATAACAATCATCCTCATCATCATCATCATCTTCTTCTTCTTCTTCTTCATCACCATCACCATCACCATCATCATCTTCTTCATCATCTTTTTTTCCCCAATTTATGTCAAGTTGAATCAATTCATGTTGCCCGATTTCTTCATAATAAGATGATTCAACAAGTATATTTGGATCATCAAGTGTTTGAGTAGGAAGGACATGAGATGGTTGAGAAATCTCATCTGATTGATCAACATCAAATGATCTCACATTGTTGGCATCTTCTATAAATTCACCCATGTCAACATTATAACGACTTCTAGCAGTTGTCTTAATAACCGTCCACCATTCAGATGATTTATTACCAGGTGGATATGTATAGTAGACTTGTTGACATTGTTGTGCTAACACAAAATCTTCATTTCCGTGTAGTCGAGATGTATGCTTGATTTCAACCAAACCATTCGAAGGATGCACTCTAATCCCTCGTTTTGTATCATACCAATTACATTTAAACATAAATAACTTGCACTTACTCCCCAAGTATTTTAGCCGAACAACTTCTTTAAGCATTCCATAATAATCACGTTCATTATCATCATAGCAACTTCCTTTCACACAAACTCCACTATTCATTGTCTTTTTAAAACGGTCATAACATTGAGTATGAAATTTAAAACCATTCACATAATACCCATTATAACATTTCACTGAAGTTGAAGGGCCCATAGCAAGTCTAAAGAGCTGATTTTCAATTCCGTTAGATTGATATTCCACCTAGCATAATAGTTAACTCCATAAGAAATAATGATTCAAAAGAGATTAATAATATTTTTAAAGTAGCTAATTGACATAAAATATAAATTAATTTTATTAAAATACTTACATTATTTTTTAACCAATTTGGAAAGATCGCTTCGCATAATTTTTCAATTTCACCATCACTCGCATGTGGTTGTTGTGACTTTAGCTCTTGTCGACATTGCCTAAAATTTTAAAATGTTAAAGTTAATAATAAATTATTATAAATTTAGTACAAAATAATATTTCAAACTTACTCTAAATAAGGCTTCAGTTCTTAACAATTGAATATCACATAGTTATGCGCAATTTGCATTTCAACATATGACAACTGCCTTTTATAAAATCTTTTGGATAATTTTTTCCCTGGATAGGAAAAAATAAAGAGACATCCATCTACACTTCTAAGGCCACCATCATCATTCCGTGGAACTCGATTCCAAATTGTTTGCACGTCATCACCAAAATAATGAGATGCAAAATTGGTAAATTCATCAATCAAGTATGCTTCACATATGGAACCCTCAACTTTAGCTTTATTGGTCATTTTCTTCTTCAAATAAAACATATACCTATATCATTTTAGTCAATTAGTTTATTTTTAAAAAATAAAAGTGAATAAAATTAACATAGTATGAAAACATACTGTTCAAATGGATACATCCATCGATATTGAACTGGTCCACCAACTTTGGCCTCGTAAGGTAGATGTATCGTCAAGTGTTCCATGGAGTCAAAGAAGGATGGAGGAAAAATCCTTTCAAGTTTTCAAATTATTTCAATTATATTCATCTGCATTAACTCCATGTGCTGGGCATTTAAATTTGTTGAACAAATATCTCGAAAAAATATGGACAGTTCAGTTAATGCCTTCCATAGTGGCCTAGGTAAGTAAGGTCGAAAAGCGGTTGGAAGAAGTCTTTGAATGAAGACATGACAATCATGACTCTTCATCCCTGAAACCTTACATTGTGCCTCTTTCACACATCATGAAATGCTTGAAGCATAACCATCAGGAAATGATAATTCCTTCATCCATAACAAAACTTCTTGTTGTTGTTTCTTGTGTAGACAATAAGTGCCTTTAGGTTTGTAAACCCGACCACTCATATCTTGTTGCAAATGTAAATTTGGCTTCTGACAATACAATTGAATATCCAACCTAGCCTTTAAATTGTCCTTGCTTCTATTCGGACAATCCATTACTATATAAAAAATATTGTCAAAGACATTTTTCTCAATATGCGTGACATCAAGATTATGACGAATCAAATTTGTATGCCAATATGGAAGCTCCCAAAAAATGCTCTTCTTCACCCAATTGTGCTTAACATCAAAGCCAAGAATTTTATCATTATATGATGAACCTCCATTATGTCCCTCAGTATACTTGAACACTTCGTTTAACATTTCCAAACCAGATGGACGAGGTAAAGGAGGGAGCCTTTCAATTACTCCTTTCAAAAACTTATCAGATTGAAATTTATATGGGTGGTTCATGGGTAGGAATCGTCGATGACAATAAAAAAATGTAGTTTTCCCTCCATTTTTTAATCTAAAAGCCTTGCTATGCTATATACAATAACAACAAGACAACTTTCCATGAGTACTCCACCCCGATAACATGCCATATGCTGGAAAGTCACTAATGGTCCACATTAAAACTGCCGTTAATTGAAAAGTTTCCTTTCTGTATACATCATATGTTTCAACACCAACAGACCACAAATTCTTTAACTCATCAATCAAAGGAATTAGGAAAACATCAAGCTTTTTACTCGGATTCTTTGGCCTAGGAATCATCATTGTCAAAAACATGAATGGTCTAGTCATGCACTTCCACGGAGGCAAATTATAAACAGTCACAATTACTGGCCAACAAGAGTATGCATTTGAAGACATGTCAAATGGACAAAACCCATCAGTGCACAACCCTAACCGAATATTTCTCGGATCTGATGCAAAGCTTAAGTGGACACGATTAAACTCCTTCCATGCCTCCCCATCAGATGGGTGTACCATAACCCCATTATCAGAATTATGAAAATGATGCCATGTCATATCTTTGGCATGATATGGAGACATAAATAGTCTCTGAAGCCTTGGTGTCAAGGGAAAGTATCGGAGTTGCTTCTCTACCTTATTGGAACCTTTACTAGTTGGATTCTATGTTTGTATCGTGAACTTCCACAAAAATCACAATTTATTTTCATTGCATCTACCCCATAGTACAACATACAGTAATTAGGACACACATCATATTTCTCATAACCAAGTCCAAGTGGCCGCATAAATTTCTTGGCATGATAAAAATTTGAAACCAAATTTTCATCATTAGGCATGAAACTTTTTGTAAAGTCAATAAAATTGTTGAAGGCATTCTGAGTCAAATTTAAAGTTGACTTCATATTAAGCAATTGTACACAAGCAGATAATTTGGATTGCTTGGTACACCCATCCCACAATGGCTCCTCCGCAGCTTTCAAAAGCTTAAAAAATTTAGTTGCCTCCGGATTTGGAATTTTCCCTGCTACCACAGGACTAGACACATTATCATTGTAGAATGCATCACCAACCCCCACTGCATCCATAACCAGATTCCTATATGGATTCTCTAGACAAATATCATTCACAACATGACTCATTCCAATCGATGAAGGTCCAGCCAATATTGGTTCTGCGACATAAGGCTCCCCATGTACAGTCCAATTTTCATAACAAGGTAAAAAACCTTTTGTAAATAGATGTTTACAAACATCATCTTCCTTTAAAAACTTTTGATTTTTGCACCTCACACAAGGACATCTAATTTTTCTTTTATGAATTGAAAATGCAAAATTGATAAATCTTCTAACACCAATAATGTATTCAGGACGAAGGCGACCATCCATAAGACGACGATACATCCACGATCGATCATCCATGTTAATCTAATTAACATGACAACACCAATAAGCATTTTTTGAAATAAGCATACTTCTTTAACTACTAGTACTTAAACAATCTTTTAAAATAAAATATGTTCGGTTAGTATTTTATATTTTCTAACTAGTGACAAAAGTAGACATTTAGATTATGTACGGTTAGTATTTTATACAGAATAAATGGATAAAGAAAAAAAATATTTAGTTGAACAAATATTAAATAAATTTATCTTTATAATAGTTTTGGAGTTCATTTTTTTTATTGGTCCTTCTAACTTTTGTTACCACCTTAAGTAGTTTTTTTTTTTTATTTTGATCCTTTTATTTTTATTGGATCCATCAAACTTTTTATTTTTATTCAGGTATTTTTTTGCTCAACTAAGAAATGGTAAATGAAATCAGAAACATGCGAGGTAATACAAGATTAAAGAATTTTTTTTATTTTTTTAAAAAGATGAAAATGCAATATAAAAAAAACATAATTTATTATGGGTTACAATAGTTACTCACATTTGTATCTTTGTCTCTTATCATATACATTATATCTATCTTTTATGTCGTAGTGAAATAATAATTAAATAATAATTATAATACTGGTGGATGAAAATATAAATACATTTGTTGTATAAATTCTTTAGGCACAATCCAATTTAGTTGATTACAAGATCTACACGGACGAGCAATAATTATTTTTAATATTTATGGTTAAGGTAATGGAGGTGTGAATATATTTATGTTAAACCTCTTTCTATGAAATACTTATTATTTATATTTTGTTGTGTAATCAAAGTTTATAGTTAAACATGTAAATTAACTATTAGTCTCTTGGATGAGGATTTGTTTTTGTATTATGACATATTTTTTTAAAAAATATCAAATTAATATTTTTATATTTTTAAATAATTTTAATATAACAATGTTAAAAAAATTATAAAAATTTATTTTAATATAATTTCAATTAAAAATCACACGACATTATTTAATTTGCGTGGGTATACATGTTTTCCACGCGTAATTATAATTGCAATCATCGAATTTAAAGAATACTTATTTTTCCGTAAAACTCCTAAAAGTGGTTTTGCATTTTCCAAAGTGTTGAACAACAATTTAAACATTTCTTTCAAACATCAATATCTCTCACCCATTTCTCCCATCTCTCCCTCAAAATCCGATCAACAGAATTCAATATCAAATTCAACAGATTTCAAGCTGTTTTTACTACTTCTTTTTTCTTATTTTATCAATTACGTTGTGCATATAGTAAAAGGAATCAACTTTTCCATTATTGTAATGTAAGTATTGTTATTTACTACACACCTAAATGTGTAATCGTGTTTTTAAGTAGCAGAATTGTACTCAATATCAGATTTAATGAAAGAAAATCATTCCATTAGTTTTCTTATACAAACTGTCAATATTGTCCCAATGAAAGGCAAAGTTCCAACTACTTGAAAAGATTACAATAAGCATACCCAACATAAAAATTACGCATGATATAATTAAGCAACCATGTAAAAATGGAGCAAAATAGACTTACCTAAGCCCCAAGAATCAATGGCACAAGGTGGAGGTTTTCTTATTGCAACCCAATCAGATTTAGCCAACTCTATTGGATTATATTGTGATCCAATAAGCCATTCATATTGATGGAAAAATAAAAAAACATAAACAGTATGTTACACCCATCAAGTTATAACAATTGCTAGTCTTTAAAACAAATTAGTGCTTTGCTCTCTAATCCTTTATCCTTTGTGTGATTGGAAATGGATCTATACTAATTAGTGCTTTGCTAGAACTGACTTCACAGTGTAAACATCAAGCTCCCATCTTTTATATTCATTCCAAACAAGATCATGACCTTGTGAACCGAAAACAGTAAAAGAGTCTGTCTAATATTTCCAATTTCACAATTTAAAGGGTCAAGTCCAGTGACCTCACAGCACTTGACCCTAGCCTTTTCCACAAATAATTCTAACAGAGAAACTCAGCTAACTGACTAAAAAAATGAACCATTGCACAATGCTGGTGCATTTTACATGTATCATTACAGACAAACCTGCTAAAAAACATGCGATTGTTTCTGCAATTACACAAGTTGGCTCCAAACAATTTGCTACTTAGTTCATGCAACATAGTAACTATAAAAAAAAGCCAAAAGAGCTGTAGAACTCTTTAATACAAAAACAAATCCTCATCATCCAAGAGACTAATAGTTAATTTACATGTTTAAATATAAATCCAAGTTAAACTATGAAAAGAAGAAAGCATATCCAAGTTAAAGTATGAAATTTTAATATTTTTTTGACACTTGTCTTCTCATAACAAATATTTTTTCATTTAAGATCTAACCTGAAAATTTTCATTTAATTTAATAACAAGAAACTAATAGCTAGTGTCCTTTAATGGCTCAACAAATAAAGCAAAAGAGACTGATGCTATTAATTGTTGCTTGTGCATCAATAAATCAAGAATCTTGTTTGGTCTTATTTCTTCCATCACAAGCATTCAAACTCCTACCTTTTCTTTCAGAAGCAAGAATAATATGTAACCTAGATGCTTGGCAAACTGCTTCACCTCACTTGTATAATCTGTTAGCTATATATTCTGTAACTTTTCACTTTTAATTAGTTTTAATCATTGTAATTAACCACTTTTGTAATACTCTTTTATTTTTTTTTAATTATTGCTCTGATATTTACTCTTGTAATGTTCCCCCCCACAGCTTATTGTAAATATCCTTAGTATAAACTACTGACTTCCAAGACAAATATTTTTAATTTCGAGAAGGAAAATCCTGACAGATAGCTTCATTTCTAGAATGTCCACACCGAGACTTGCCATTGTTAGCCTAGGATTTCAATATCTAAATGCAATTATATCATGTAATTAATGTGCTAAGCTGCTTGGTAGATTCATAACACTATTCTAGTACATGTATTCAGTAAGCTTATTAAATAGATAGAGGATAATTCAAAACAACAATTACTGCATAATCCAAAACAGCAGCTGTGTGGGAATATAAAAAGGATATGGTGTAAATTATAAATAAGAAAGAATCACAAAAAATAAATTCTTCAATTAATAAAATTTATTACTAGCCATTTCATCAATTCTTGAACTGTTAAAACATAAAACCAGCACAACAATCATCAGTTCATCTTGATAAGGTAAATGCGCTTACTGTTTGATCATAGGCATCTATTCCTTCACTGTCTAACAGTAAGAGATTGTACTGAGTTCCATCAAGTGCAGTTCTCTAATGTGGCAGTTCCTTTTGTACATGGCCGATGAGTGGATGCTACTTGAAATCCACTGCTCCTGCCAAGAAGCTACAATACACAAGTCCACCTCTTAGTTAATAACTGACACATGAGGTCAGTTGCAGAAATGGAATGTCATAACAAATAACTCTAAAATAAGCTTCAACAAACAAAATTCCAGTAGACATTCATTGATAAATCTACTAGTGTACATCTTAGGTAAAGGAATTGTGCATAACATCTTAAACCCATCCAGTTATAACACTTGCTAGTCTTTTAAAACAAATCCAAGTTAAACTATGAAAAACAGAAAGGATATCCAAGTTAAACTATTAATTTTTAAAATTTTTTTGGCACTTATCTTCCCATAACAATTTTTTTCTTCTAAGATCTAACCTGAAAAATTTCAATCTTAAACATGATTCATTTTGAAATTTTAAAATAACTAGCATTTAATTTATACCAAGGAACTAACTTATGGTTTTCAAAAACATAATGACTAACTTATAAAATCATAAAAAATACATAGACTAAATTATAATTAACTCTAATTAACAATGGTAGCAGATGCAAAAAATAGTAACAGTTTGTATAAAAACAGTAAATGACATGTAGAAAAATTGCATGAACAAAGGAAGCTGGATGCATTAAATGATATTCCATGTAAATGACATGTAGTATAAGAGCACAAGACTTCAAAAGGACAAAGCATTAAGGAGACCATATTAAATAATAGTAAGAACGCAACACACCGCTTTCGTGCCAAGAAGAACCCAAAGGCTAATTAATTATTGAGGAAGATAACTTGATGCCACGCTTAAAAACCTAAGCCATCATATTGAACAAAGTCATGTCAGGACCCAGAAATTAAAAAAAAAAGCCAAATAACAAAGCAAGCATTAGGTACTGTAACAAAATGAGTAAATATTACAGATTTTTATCCAAAATTCAATAGCTGAAGCATACATCTAGATGAGTCATATAGCCAGTTCCAAACTCCCTATTATATCTAGAATGCCTTTGAGTTGAAAAAAATAAAATAAAAAAATAGTTAAATTAAGGAAATTTTTAAAAACAGAGAAAGAATATTAAAAAAAATAAATGAAATTAAATAGTGAAATTACTATATTTCATGTACTAAAAAATCATGTCCCATTTCTTACATTGTTTCTCTAACTTTTTTAAATTCTCAATGTGACTATCATATTAAAAGCCTGCCACCTAAACCATTTGGTGATCAATAACGTTTTCAAATCATGCATGCTGACCTCAAGACAGGACAATCAAATGAAAACAGACAACATATATAGCTAATGTGGGAAATTAACTTATCACCATGCAAGGAGGAGGCAACCATGAATTTTAACCTCTTTCACTACACAATTCTGCTACTTATATATATAACAAGTAAAACAGCAAGAAAAAAAAATGAATGAAGAAACAAAAATAAAACAGCAATCTTATTAACGAAACACAACATCAATAAGCAAGTTTCCTTATATATATATAAGCATATGAATACATTCAAAACACCTAGGTGTCTGCGCACAGGAGGACAAAAAGACTTGCAGACATCAAAGAACACCTAGCATCAATAATACTAATTGTTAATAATTAAATTGGAGGTTTTGATAAATTTTCAATTAAACATGCATAATTTCCATCAATCACTCTCTTCCAGACACAAGAATTGCCGGCATTGGTCAGGTTGAATAAAAGCATTCAATTTATGAACCGTAACCCTAAAAATTAATTTGGGGTTTTTCATAAATTTTCACTTGAACGTGCATAATTATGATATAAATCATGGTAAAAAAATTTCATAAACCTTATATTATCGAATTAATAACCTAAAACCATTATTCAAAGTATCGGGGAAAAAAATTCTTACCTGTGTTCTTCAGTTACAGGTGAGGGAGATGGATCAACACGACAGAATAACACCTGAGATTGGGAAAGTTAGGTTAGAACTGTTTAGTGTAACTTAAATTGCAACAAAGAAAACAAAAACCATAAATTAATTACTTGAGCTATCAAAGAAAACAATGCAAAACCTAACCCGTTTACAGAGAAGGGGTAAAACAGGATGTTCAATGGTGATGATGATGGGTCTGGTGCGATGTTGCCATGGGTCTTTGTTTTTGTTGGTTTGCAAAGAAATATTGAAACTGTTAAGATGAAGGAGAAGAAGATGAAGAAAAACAAATAGGGTTGCTGAAGACAAATGCGAAGATGATGAACAGTTTCGGATAAAGGAAGATGAAATCGATGAAGAGAGGGTGATTTTTGAACAGTTAGGAATCGATGTTATTAGGGACGAAGAAGGATGCTGGAAGAGTGGAAGTAAATTAATTTTCAGCGTAATAGATTTTGTTGGATCTGTATTTCGGTGTGGGGGAAGAGAGTGAAAATAAACGGTTCAGATTTTATGTAATCAACGGTCTACATAATTTTAGTTTTATATTAACATTTTAATTTTTTTTTCAATTAGCAACGGAAAATCCGTTGCTAAATTCAACGTAAATTTTGCAACAGATTATCCGTTGCTAAAGTCCGTTGCTAATATTAAAAAAATAATATATATGTAATCCGTTGCAACTCCGTTACTGAATTTAGCAACGGAATTATCCGTTGCTAAATTCAGATGCTAACACCCCCTTTTTTAGTAGTGATATACAAGCTATCTTAAGAGAAAAATCATTTTAAAACCAATAATCCCTAATTATACTCATATTTGTGCATTAAAACCTCCATATTCTTATACAGGAGTATACATTTTCATTCTCATAACATTTAAACACTTTCCAATTCATTAAGTGCTATCTTGTGAGATATAGAGAGATTAGGACTTTCAATTGTATTAACTTTTCTTTGAGAGAGTGTTATTACATTTCAAAAATTTGTAATTCTTAAAGAATTTAAGTGAAAAACTCTAAGTCATTGATGAGGTACATCACCAATGTGAAAAATCTTGTAAATGATATTTCTTCAAGTGGTGAAAAAGGGCTTGACGGAATTCATCAAGGACATTATAATTTTTGGCTTGGATTAGTAAAGAACACAATACTCAAGACCAATTTGATGCTTGAGGTGTGGATGCAAGCTTGCCAAATCACGTTAAAAATCGAGTTTGAAATTTCTATCCATTTACTCTTTACTTTAAATATTTTAATTATATTGTTGGTTAATTATGTTTAATTGAGTTAATTGTAAATTTGTTATTATTAGTGGAACGCATAATTCACTTCTTAGGTGTTATTGTTGCCTTAATCCTAGAACAACATAATGATCATTCATCTTCTTTGTCCTTTTCTAGTCAGATAACTTGGGCTTGCCTTGCGTCGCATGGTTTTTTCTTCAACTACTCCAACAACATAGAAGCTCGACGTTTTAATCTAATAATGATATGTTTCACCTTCATCTGCTCCAGGATCTTTTTGTACTCAAAGACATGTTCAACTTCACAAAGTCAATCAACAAATCCTTTACAAGCCCTACAAACTCAGGGAGTTTCACCGAAAAAACTAATTTTTCGTTGTAATCACCCCAAACATGAGGCTACCTACTTTGTGCATGCTTATGATATGAGTTCTCAAAACTAGATGTGGATGTGCCATCATTCATCTCACAATCCTTTAAATCATGATATCCGTCAAACAAGTTGACTTCCACAATCTACATTTGCAAGTCTTCAATTATCAGTTAATGAATGTTTCACTATTAGAGAATAACCTTCTTTGTCTAAAAACTATTCCTTCGACCATGACCACATCCTGCTATACGACCTCTAACCATGATAATTCAAGATAGAAAAATCACTAGGATAATTAGGCTTTAATAACAACTAACACGCCTATAAACTAGATTAATTAGAATTGAAAGGAAAACTAGGAAGGGTTGAATGAAAAAGGCTTGAGAAAAATAGTAGACATCGTAGATAATCTTTCACACGAGAAAAATAGAACAAGCTCTTTATTAATTTATCAAAATACCAAAGCTAAAAAATAAATTAAATATCTCTATTTATACTAGCTCTAGAACTATACTCTAGTCCTTAAAAAGGAAAAAAAAATAGTAACAAGTAATTATAAATTTAATATAAAATTCACCAAACATTAGAAAACTAAAAAAAAAAAAACTAAAAATAACAACCTCCTAAAAATATCCTACATCAGATATTTGGCAAAGAGAAAATTATATAAGAATGCTGCAATGTGGAGCGCACTTATGTTGTTCTGATCTTGCTAGCTTTTCCTGCAAGACAATCGGATACTATCACCGCTGAAAAGAGCTAAAGGCAAGGAATGTAATCCCTTCTTTATCTAAGATAAAAGTAGACGAATCAAGGCATGCAGCACGAAAAAGAAAAGAATTTTCCTTTTAAAACTTTTTGCATATGGAGGAATGCGAGGCAGTTCGAAAGTTGGAGATGGCTAACTAGAGTAACTTTTATACACACACACACACACACACACACACACACACACACACACACACCTGCTATTTCTTTTTTGACAGCGCCTGACCCTCAATTGTTCTCTCCGATTCTGATATTTGAACGGATGCCCTTGGAATATTTAAATCATGATGCTAGTGTAAATGTGGTTGAAAATGTTAATGGTGCTCATGATTACAGGATTGTAATAGATTTGAAAGGTACGTATTTGATTTCCGCTGAGAATTTATAATATAAAAGGCATAATGGTTTTCATTCATGTAGAAATTTGGTTCATATATATGATGCTGATGGTCTCAATACTTTTCTGGAACTGATCATTAAAAGTTATTTTTCGTCGTGCTTTCAGATGTGGGATAAAAGGTTGATGAAATATATATTCAGAGATTGTGCAATGTTTAAATTCTGCATTAAGCAGATAACCAGCATTTATATAAAGCTAACTTCATTAACATAGGGGAACATATTACACACGAGCTAATGAAAACTATGAAATACTTAACACAAACAACTTCTACATGGACTACTAAGCATAGAACACACTAGCTAGACTACTAACCAAGCCAATTTTTATTCTTCCATCTTCATAATGAAGTGGTAAATTAAGATTAGTTCTGGTAGGGTTTGAGCATTGGAATGAGTGAGCCACTTAGGTGGAGGGACATGACTTCATTCGTGGAACCCATCAGCTTTCCACCGATAAAAACGGCCGGTACAGGCGCGTTACACCCCAACCTTGTGAGAGCCTTTTCCATTTCCCTGCCTTCAGGGTCTTGGTCAATCTCACAAACCACGGGGTCCACCCCAATTTCTTGGAATAGAATTTTGACTGCATAACACAAGCAACATGAGCTCTTGCTGAAGATCACTACCCCCTTCTCAGAGGCCAATCCCATCACCTTATCCATGTAACTCCTGATTAAGCCTTCTTAGTTTGTGCAGGAGTATGATCGTGAAGAAGTCTTTGGCTTTCTCTAGAGTTTATTCAGATCCTAAAAACCATCAGACCAAATTCAAATAGAATTGGTTCCAATGGTGAGAGTAGGCAAGAGAGAAAAGGGTTTCAATTAAAGCTGAAGGTTGTTTGAACTTATGCTTTCATGCTAGACTATATATAGAACATTCAAAAGTAGAGGAGCTTTACTTAGATGCCCAAATGGGTGAAAGTTACTTTCAGAGATGGGGACTACAGTGCCTCCATGAGCTGAACAAGTTGACAACCAAATTTTGCTGCACCGGTACTGTATATTGTTCAAGTACTTACGATATTGACAATTTACACATCTACTATAACCATATGACATGACAACTAATATTTTCTGAAAAATAAATATATAGTGGTTGTCTCCTTAATAAGTTTATAAAATCATTAAATAGATTAAAAATCCTATCTTTACTAGAAACAACTAAAAATCTGAAAGCCTAAATTAAGAAAATTAAAACAATAAATCTATAAAAACCTAGGAAAACTAACAGAATTAGCTCAAATAACAACTTTTAAACCTAATTTTAAGAAATCCAATAGTTTGATAAGCAATATTATAGTGGCTTCTTGAAACAAAACTGTTTGTACAATTACCTAGAAAAATTTGATTTCGATTTAATAGTTGGATTTCTCATTATCATCATTTTCAGATGCTAGCCTAGTTTTGCACAACCAAATATTTTTTTTATTCAATAAAAATATTTGTTAGATCTTTTTTATTTGATTATGTCATATCCTCACTCGAGCACTAAGAAACATTTCACAAGCATCAATTACTGCTTCATCTTCACTAAGATGGAAGGATCAAAGCTATGATCATACTGTGGGATCGATTCATACAATCGGACACAATTATAACAAACGTGTCCATGCTATTGACCATTTGTCCATCTTTTGCAGATTTTATGGACACAATTATACTCTCTATAAATACACACAAAAATAGAAAATACTATGAAGATAGTCAATTTACCAGATTCCCACAATCGCCTTCTTTGAATCCTTTTGTTGAAAGATTGGGAACGAGATGGCTTTCGGTGCTGCGATTCTTTGTGCTGCGCCCACCAACTTGCATGATTCCTTCAAGCCCACGATCATGTGAGACTCTATTCTATATAGTACCGCTACATTCCAACCTGTGCAAGCTCTTGCATGTCAACAACGTCCGCACGTGCATACCAGAAATGCAGCTCTTCTTGATTAAAATGGAATAATACTTTTCTCCCTTGAATAAGTGTTGTGTGTAAAGAATAAGTGAGTCTTAAGAGTCACTATAATTTCCATCATAGTAAGAAGAGTCCTGCAAGATATAAGAACCACGTTGTATACACACAACACACATGTTGACATGCAGGCGTTCAAATTTTCAAGTACATAAAATGTTCCTGGTGTAGATTTCCAGATCATCATGTACAAACATTAGTGTATATAAGCGAGAGAATATTTATGCATAATGGATGACTACTGCCATATCTAAATATGCACATCTATGAAACCATATGCATGCATCTCATATCATATTTATTAGTTAATTTAGCATTAAAGTCATGTTAGAAAGTTTTTTGCTTTTCGGATATGAAGGAATACATGGGAGGCATAAAAATTCCAGCATCACCTTTTTGTCTTTCCCTTGTCAAAGGTAATCCATGTATAATATAAACTAATTAAAAGGTCTCGATTCCAAATTTCAGGGGTAACAAAACCATGTTTAAGGTTTTAATAAATCTTAAAATTACTTCAAGGAAAAGACACCATTTTATCCACAAATACTTCCCATCGGTTGGACAGTTGTGCAGAGGAAACTCTGCCAACTATAGCGAAATTCACCAAGGGTAAACTTCTGTGTGAACATTTCTTAGAAGTGTCATGATAGAGTGATGCGCTATGGAAATGAACTTTACTCTATATTGTAATTTAGTTTGCATAGGGCAGTTCTCCCAGATATTCTGAAGTGAGATTCTCAGAATTCTAATCGATCATGATATGTGATCTTTGTAAATCCTTGCATTATCACCACTTTGTAGATAGGTATTCATCCAACATGGTAAAATATGCAGAAAGTTTGCAAGTATGTTTTTGAGTATGGCAGAATTGAAAACATCATTAAAATCTTAAAAACCCACTAGAAACTGATCTTCAGGAATTCTTTTCATAATATTACATTTTTGCACACAATGTAGTCAGGGAACTCAAGAAAAAGAAAAGCCCTTCATACAATTTGTTCTCAACATAGTATAAGAGCTATTTTCATATATATTACACAGAATCAAACTTAAGTACTACGTGTGGCTTATTTGAGAGGTACTATAGCTAGAACCAGATTGCTTTTGCTTCCATGAGCATTTGTTTCAAAGAGCCATCCAGGTGCAGGGATAGCACATCTTTTGCTGATCCTACCCATTTTCCACCTATGAAGACAGCCGGGACGGTGGGATTGCACCCTAGCCCACGTAAAGCCCACTCCATTTCCCTCCCATTGGCTTCACGGTCAAGCTCATGAATTGCAGGGCTTGCTCCGAGTTCATAAAAAAGTGTCTTGATACTATGGCACATGCAGCATGAGCTCTTGGTGAAGATCACTGCAGCGTTCTTTGATGCCAAATCTCTAACTTGATCCATTTCCGGAACCCTTTCCTGGTGTTGCTAAGAAATGAAGTGATTCTTTTGCTACATACAGCTAGCTAATTGCTAGTAGCTAGAATTTTCTTGGAAGAGACACAAAGTGAGGAGAAAAAAAAACTGCAGGGAAGCAATTAGCTGATAAGTGAAGAAAGCTTGTAACTAGCTAGTTACTTAGGATTAGCTTTGGTGGACTTTGAGATTCATCGGGCCTTATTTATAAGGGCAGGTGAGGGTGGTGGATTGCATTGTTTAATCCATAATCCATAAAGGAAAAACGAAATACAGGATAAAAAGAGAAAGATCCTTTAGATATTTGTTTGGATAAGAAAAATATTGCAACTTATGATTTGTTTGATGTCGACCCCTTTGTGTCATAAACAACTTGTAATCATTCATGTGTAACTGTAATTCAAATCTTCCAGATAGATTTGTTAGTGATTATGCCATATAGCTAATTGATGGGTTACAAATAATATTAACTTTGTTCATGTAAATATATTTAATTTATTAATAAAGTCTTATTTATTTATCTTTAATTTTCATCAAATATTTTATTAATGAATTTAATATTTGATTAATGAATCTATAGTAAATGTTGTTACTTATTTTTGAACCCCACGTGATAGAGACGTTGTATACCTCTTTTGAACTGAGTGTAGGAGTTTAACTCACGTTTGCTGGAAGATTGACAAAAGCAGAGAAAAAAATATTTTTTTTCAAAACCCTGTTTGAGTTGTTTTCTGCTCTCTTTATCCTTCTCATTTGCTGCCAAAATCATCAGGTTTCTTAGACTGACTAGGCGTCTTCATAATGCTAAATTCATTCCTTCATTATCTTGTTTTTAAGGTTGGATAAATTACTCAAAATTTGCACTAAAAAAATTGATTCTGCTGTTGTCGCAATTTTTTATTCCAAATTAGGCTTTGATTCTGACTTGGTTTCGTATGATATCTGACCATCCTAGCTATGTTTTGTCACTCATGACATATTGAAAAATTGACCTACACCTTTATTAGGTCCTAGGGATCACTGATCTTAAGGCAGACTCTCAGTCAAATTTAGATGCTCGACATTACCAGATCAAGAACCTTTTTGACCAACTAGATTATTGCCATATTCTGTTCTTTAAAATGATTTTATCTCAATCAACTCCTTCATCACAGTTGTAGTCCTAGATGCATAGATAAATTTGGGCTTTTGAATCGCTTGATTTCGATATCAGAAGCTCAAGATATTCCCGTTTGAATATCTAGTGTGAAAGCAGGGATTCCTGCCGCGAGAAGGATCCTGACCCGAGTTTTGCACTAAAAACTCTATTTCCGTCACAAATTTTGATGATTTGTTCTTAAGTCATACTCTCAGTCATATCGGGATTTTTGGCATTGTCAGTTTCTAAATTAGATCAGGAGATCCTTTTTGATAAACCAGATTACTGTCAGATTCTGTTCTTTAAAATGATTTTATCTCCCTTTGACTCCTTCATCAAAGTTGTAGTCCTGGATGTATAGATGAATTTGGACTTTTAAATCGCTTGATTTCGATATCAGAAGCTCAAGATATTCCCGTTTGAATATCTAGTGTGAAAGTAGAGATTCCTACCGCGAAGAGGATTTTTGCCCAAGTTTGCAGGGACACAATTGCAAGATGCTTAAAGATTGAAGACCAATTGCAGGCCAATTTGAAGCCCTTTTATGGACCAAGGACCAAATGGAAAAGGTGTTAAAACAAGGGAGTTGATTGAAGATAAAATTAGAAGAAATTTTACCGGGTGAAGAAATTGAAGAACAGGAATTAAATCAGAAAAGGAAAAATAATGCCTCCCCGTCTGCAATTCTTTCTTTACTTCTTCTTTGCACAGCTACCCTGGTTATCTACTTTCCTTTTATCTGCAAACCACGTTTTTATTGCCTCATTTCTAAGGGAGCAGCTGGCTCTATGGAAGAAAAGAAAAGAGCCGCACCATCCTCTAACTAGGAAAAAAATCACTGCTAATCACAAAATCATAATCAAATATTCTGGTCTCCTATTTCTGCTCACCCGAGATCACACCCTAGAGTTAACATAATTTTTGTTTCCTAAATAAAGCCATGTATAGGTTATATAGAAGCCTCGGCTGCTGACCTAAAAGGGGGGAGAGGACAGCAAAAGAAAGGGAAGAAAAACGTAAGAGAGAGGCAGTAGAAAAAAAACACAGAAAACAGAGAGAGTTTCTTTCTTGCATTCTTGCGTTACTGTGAGGAAAGAGGAGAAAAAAGATAAAACGGAGAGGGAGCTTTGCTGCTAAGCCTTGACAGCAGACCTGCAGGTACTTGTTTTTGATGTTTAAAAAACTGTTTTGTCTTCTGGTTTTACACCTTCGTTTTCTATCTTAGCAACAAATTTGCATGCTTGCCCACTGTTCTTCCCATGTCTTTGAGTTAAGAATTTTTTTTATTTATGTTAGAGCTGTGTTTGTTTTGCTCTTTTATTGAGAGGAACTCTAAACTTTAAGGGTCTTCATCATTCCTTCATTTCTTTATCCGAGTGCTCTCTGTTAGAACGTTGCATAGGAATAGTTGGCTTATAGGCGCAGTTTGTTTTTTTACACAGACAAAAAATAAAAACGTGAGGGAGAGCACTTGCTAGTTAAGGGATTTTTGTTGGTTTTTTGGCAGATTCGTGGGTTCACGTTGTCCTGTGCTTTGCTTTGCAGAAATAAGATAGCATGCATTTTCCTTTAGCTTTAGTATTTACTACACGTTCATTTTTTTTTTGTGAAAAAAAAAACATGGCAGTGCTTAAAAAAAAAGGAGAGGCGTGAGTCAGGGGTTTTGCCATAGGATTGGGTTCAAAGGGTTGTTTTTTTCATGTGATATGGACTTACTTTTTTTTTCTGTCCAAAATAATGGGTCATGCTATGTTTAGGTTCCGAGTGATTTAATGGATCAAATTCTATTTGATGAGTTTTGGCTTTAGAGGGCTTTTCTTTTTTTGTTTTTCTCCTGCTTTATTTTAGCTGAAATGTTTAAGGCTTATGATTTTTTTTTTGAAATATATGTGATGACTTGTTGTCTTTATTTGTGATTTCCGTGATGCTTATGTTTCGATCAAATAAAAAAAAATTTTCTTTTGTGTTGCATACGACCAATACCATAACATGTTTTGAACGCTCTTTTTTTATCAAAAAATATTGGAAGTTTCGAAAATGTATTTTCGCATGAATTTCTTAAACACAACAAAAATTATTTTCTTGCATTTCTGAATTTTACAAATTTTTGTCCCTCCTTGCGATTTACGAGTCGTAAACTCTTGAAATACTATGGGGAAAATGAGCTTTTAATGCACATGGAACCTCCTTGGATTTCTATCCTAATAAATTTAGTTTGAATCAAACCTAGGATAACTGATGGGATTAGAAAACATCAACACCATAGCAATTATAAAGCAAACCAATCACAAGCAGCTTACCTTAGGTAGGGCGTACTAGGGGTGCTAATACCTTCCCTTTACACAACCAATCCCTTGCCTTAGAATCTCTGAAAGACCAGTTAGGGTTCCTAGTGACCAACTACTAGGTAGCGACTCCTTTATTCACAAACAACAAAAAAACTCTGAAATCAATCGAGGGCCGCCGCTCCGCCGCGAGGGTGCGACAGTAAAGATAAAGTTTTTGGAGCAAAAGTTTTTTGCAAAGGAAATTATGAAGTTGTAATAATTGTGGAATTCCTATTACATCAAGGCATTATTCTTAAATATTCTTGGTTAACTCTCAATTAAAATTGGACATTAATTAGAGTTGTTGAGATTGATACATATTATGTTTTTCCTTTATAAAAGGAAACAATTATTCTCATAAGCTGAGGTATAAGAGATACCTAAAACTAATATGTTGGTGCTTGTCAGATGACATATACTTTAAACTGACCCATATGAGAATTTCATATGGACAAATCATTTGTGTTTATGGAAAAGCTCAAGTGATGGTTGTGTAAGTGATCTTTAGACTTGAGATCACTAAATTATCTTATGTACGAAGTATTATGTTTTGATCCTACTACATGTTCTCCTAGTTAAGGGTACCAAATGGGCAGATATTGGATATAACATGAGCTATATGAAGGCATTTAAGGAACCAATAGAGGATTCATTATCCTAGGTGAATTATGAAAAATATTTCATAAATTGTCAAACTGTATTGATTGTAAATCTTTGCGCAAGGTGGAATACAATTTGAAAAGATTTTTAAATCTTATTTAAAGAGTCAATGACTATGGTGTTGAGAACAAAATGATTTGGCAAAGTAGACACACTTTATGCTATAATGTATAAATTAAAAAATTATTGATGAATTAAGGGATAACAATTACACGTGAGCTATATGAAGATATTTAAGTAATCAAGAAATGATTCATCACCTTATATGAAATAGAAAAAATGTTTCACTTGTTCTTAAATAGTATTGATTGTAAATCCTTACACAAGGTAGAATTAGAATTGTAAAGAGTTTCAAATCTTATTCAAATAATCAATGACTATGGTGTTAAGAACAAACATCATTTGACAAAGTAGATGCACTTCTTGTTATAATATCTAAATCGGAACATTGTTTATGAAGGGATAATAGTTACACTAAGAAATTGATCATTGAAAAGTTAAGTCAAACCACTTATTTGAATTAGTTTTATGTGCAAAAAAAAATTTCTTTCTTGTATTTTTTCCAAAAAAAGTATAGCTACTGTTTTGACCAAATCTGGCTGGAATTTACCAAAAATGATACATATGAAAAATCATTTTTCATAGCTACCATGGCAGCAACGCCAGATGCGAGAGATAGCAGCTCGTTACTGCCTCGACAACGCTTCACCAGCACCAAACCTAGGTTGCTGCTGGAGTTTCTCTATTTTTCTTTTGGTTTGTAAAATTCTTTTCTCATCGAATTTCTTTCAAATATAACTCAAGGTTTCTTATACAATTATGTAAATATAAATGTAGGAAATTAGATGGGAAAATCAATTTTGTAATCAAAGATGAATATAAGAACAACAAAAATGGCTACTATTATAGTGCTCACAAAAGAGTTATGAAAAATTGAAATTTGCAATAATTACCCAAGTTTTGACTGGCTAATTTCTTTTGATAGCTTGAGGAAATTAGTTTTGATATGTCCATAATAATCCAATTAGAATGGAATGTTAGAGGTGTATATTTATGTATAATTATTATGTATGATATATCACTAACACCATGGAATAAGACTTAATTAAAATAATAAATCTTTTATTAATATATTAAGTAAATGTTGAGAATATGATTTGTTACCTTTTGACTTTATATACATAAAACTAGAGTTCTATTCATGGATAACTTGTTAAGCTACTCAAGGTTACCTTCAATCGAATATGTTAAATGCTATAAAATTGAGTCATACTTAACTAATTTATATATATGACTTGAATGAGTTACTTATGATCATATAAGATTAGAGGTAGTACTTAGGTAAAACATATATGATATATTTAGACAAAGAGTTGTCACCTAATTGATCCAGAAGTCACATAAAAATGTGATTAATAAGCTAATACAATCCAGACAAGTTTAGATTTTGATTTTAGCGTAAAATTTCTTATCATCTAGTTTTACGTTATTAAGTATAACTCCAAATCAAACCATTTGATCAAGGTGAAACTTCACCAAAAGATTCCAGAGGTATTTTTCTATGTTGAGGTAAAATTTTAGGTGAATCGGAGTTTGGAAAAAACTTGCGATATAGGTCAAAACAGGTTGTGTGAATGTTGTTATTTACTTTCTTTTGACTTATGAACTTCCTATCTGGCAAGGATTGTTTTTCTACGAAGATATGACAACTTTTTTTGGGAATTTTCTAATTCTACAATGATCTTTAATGGGCTGCAACATAATTTCCAAGTGTGGTAATGATTCATTAATGTTCCAAAATTATTTTCTTACAAGAATTCCTTATTCATCCTACCTACGTAAGGAAAGAAGGATTGATGGTATTTAATGACAAATTGGTTTTTAGGATCATTGAACAACATTATAGGTTATAAATAAGTCTTATATCAAACTTTTATTGTTTTCTTTTCTTCTTCTTTTTCACAAAAGCATAGAGAATTAACTTATAGGTTATATTTTTATTATTTTAGTTATAGCCCAAGGCATTTTTTGGTTTAATTATTACTTTGTTTTCAGCTAGGATCCAACGCTTATTTGGATTAGAGTTTGGGCTTACTAGTATAGGTTCGGAGTCAATTTTGTAAGTGAGTCAATTCAGCCCATAAGGGTAGATCCATTAGGATTAATTTTTCAGAAGTATTTAAACTATTGTAAGCCTAAATTTCAACAACTTTTTGATTAATAATACTTATAAACTTTTTCAATTTAATATGAGAGAGAGATTCTTATATTCTTTGGTTCTTGAATGAACTAAATATGGCTTATCAAAGATTAACTAGCTTTGTGGCATCCATCGACTTTATTCCAATAGTGTCGGTGTCTTATGACATGTTTCTATTGTGTTACACTTCTATTAGACCTCTTTTGACTTTCCGAGATCGGATCAATCTTGCTTGTGGGTTGCGTAGTCACGTCATCATGAGGTTTACGTCATATGCCATGTTATATATACCTAATTTAATTTATTTTGATTTGTTGAGTTACTTAAGATCATATAAATTAAATGGGATTCTAGCCTACTAAAAGATCTAAGTGAGATTTCCCAAATTAATAGTAAGGGTTATTAATTTGCAAAAAAATAGTAGGAGACCAAATTATGATTAAAGACCTTATCTAAATTTAGTTATAGATATTTATGCATGAAACTCATACTTGCTATCTTTATATAAAAAGGCTGATAGATTACAATGAGTAAAAAAAGTAAATATATCCCTACATAGCATATATAATGCTAATAAATTGACTAAACCGAACTTTTTGGACTAGTACCTTAATATGAGAATTGTTCTTAAATTTCTCTTATCTTTAATGAGGACACTGATAATAAAGTTAAGACTAAATATCAATTTCGTATTGATGATGATGAGTATGTTGCATACGTGATATTAGCCATGTCAATTGAAATTCAAATATAACATGGAAATATGGATGCCTATATAATAATTATGTATTTTAAAGAGTTGTTTGATATGACAAGTAGGACTGAAAGGTATGAAACATCTAATGAATTTTTCCATTATAAGATGACAGAGGGTTCTTCAATGAACACATATGTGTTGAGAATAATTGATTATTTAAAAAAAAATAGGCTAACTAGGCATGTCATGGACCATGTGTAAAACCCGGGAAAAATAATAAATAAATAAAAGTGAAAGAATTCATGCATATGATTAAATAAAAAAAGAAATTCAGAAATTTTTGAATATAAATTTCCGGGCGAAATAATTCAAGACATTATAATAAACCCGGTACTGTTGAGGGTTAGATTTAATTGAAGAAAATAATGCACTTAAAGGAAAAAGGGGGTCTAAATGCAAATAAGGGAAAATATAGAGTATAAATACTCTCTCCTCACCAAGACAATCGGTAGGAACCATAAGGAGAGAAAATAGGGAGTTTTATACCCATTCTCGAGAAATCAAGAGAGAAACACTAAAATTTCAAGAACCCATCCAAGATTAAGAGCTTAAAGATGGGATAAACACTTGAGAGCAAAGGATTACCAAGAAATTGAACAAGAAGAAAAGACAGGAGGGAAATTGAACAAGAAGAAAAGAAAGGAGGGAGTTGAAAATCTTCAACTGGTTGAAGATCAAAATCTTAATTTGTACTGGGTAAGGTATTCTAAACATGATCTTAAAAAAAATCATTTTTAAATTCGATGAAGAATTGATGCCTTGATATTGAATCATAGGTTAGGGTTCTTAGACTTAAGTTGAGGAAAAAGTATTTATTGTTGAGATTAAGTTAATTCATATGTGTGGTATGTAGTTTATGAAAGTATTGTGTGAAGGGGAGGGGGAGACGAATCTGGACAGACTTGTCTCCTAACTTTCGATGAGATTTCGGGTAGGAGGATGAGGGGATTAGGATCGGGTTCCCCATAGAAATTGTAGATTTGAATGTTAGCTAACCAAGGAAACTAGTCTTGCTCAATTTGGAAATGTAGAACTCCAGTTATGGGTTACCAACTGAGACTGAGTCGTGACTGATTATGTAGGGCAGTAGGACTAATTAGTAAATGAACAATTTTGACTATCTTGGAGGCAAAATTGGGTTCTCCTCCCTCAGAAAACTAGTAGCCTCGTGTCTTAGCTTTCTAACGAGATCAATTTCAGTTAAAATGGAGTTTTAGAACTTTAGATATAGTTAAAAATCTGATGAGTGTTCAGAGAGTAACAGTTGGAAATTGGACAGTAACAGTTCAAAGTCAAACAGTAACGGTTGGAAAAGTCAGACAGTAACAGTTCAAAGTCAGACAGTAACAGTTGGAAATTGGACAGTAACAGTTGGAAATTGGACAGTAACAGTTCAAAGTTAGACAGTAACAGTAGACTTTCATGTGAATACTATAAATAAGAATATAAAAGAATTGAGTCATACGAACACTTGTATATTGAGATATTAACTCTGAAAATATACATGATATATGTATGTATGTTATTATGAGGAAATGAACATGCATAGAAAGTAACATATTAGTAATGGATGAATATGAATTCTCTATAATATCGGCTTGAAAGAATCATAACAAAAAAAAAAAACTTCCTTGTGATTTAGGAGGAGCAACTAGGATTGGATCTTCTGTTAGGGAAGGTCGCGCGACAGGCGAAGTAGGTGCGTGATTTTCCCTCCTATTTGCACTTATACAATTTAGAATCCTTCTGGTGAATGCAATTATAATAAATATCGTGTTCAATGTAAATAAAGCCTAGTGTATTTACAAGATTAGATTCGGCTAATGGCATCCGTGATAGGATTGCCGGGATATGATTTACAGGATTGCCGAGATATGATTTACACGATTAGCTTCGGCTAATGGCATCCGTGATAGGATTGTCGGGAAATGATTTACATGATTAGCTTCGGCTAATGGCATCCGTGATAGGATTGCCGGAATATGATTTACAGGATTAAACCTTGCAATGTCACCCAGTTTATGCAAGTAAATAAGATTATTCAATTAAGAATATATAAATGAGTGTTAATTGGGTTTAAAAGATTTACAAGCAAAATATAAGTGTTTTTGTTAGAGTTCTCATAGAGTCGATAGAAAGCTAATACTTCATTCGTATTCATTACATGAGCATACATATATTCTTTATCAACATAATGATATGTTTATTTATGTAACAGGTCCATCAAACATCCAGGAAGATCATTAGTTTAGGACTCTACTTTGTGAAACTTATGTAAATATTTAACTTAAAACAAAAGGGAATTAACGTGTTTAGGTAGTATACTTTTGTGCAAGCCTTGATGTATTTATAAAGGTTCTGCTTAGCATGTAGTATCTTAGTTATCTTATAATTAACCCTTTTGAAATATTTAAGAACACTTCTTATTTTGTAAATACTTTCTTTGCATGTTAGTACTCCTTTTCCTTTAAATTTTATGATATAATGTGTTGGACTATGTTCATATTGAACTTACTCGTAGGATATATATATATATATATATATATATATATATATATATATATATATATTGTGTGGATTGTATGAGGTGTGGAATTATGAGGTTTGATATAAGGTCTGGAATTAAGGGACCTTGTGATGATGGGTTGATTGAGTAAACTGATAGTAGTCGATAACTTGGGATGTCCTAAATGCAAACGAAACTCTGCCGATTTTTGAAAAAAAAAAATTACCCTCAAATAAAGAGGATATGTTGGAATCTTTTAACATTGATCGAGTCGTACAGTCAGACTATTACACCATGAGTTATACGTTGACCTGCTTTTGCAATCCAAACATAAAAACCTACTTGGGGCATCATGAATGATAAGGGAACTTGTCATCATTATAGCAAGGAAAGCAAAATAGAAGGAACTGCAAAGATTATCTTGCAAACATGAAGGTTAAAAATGTAAACTCCCGACTAAAATTTTTTGTTTGAATGTAATTAGAAAAAGGTAAATGATGATTATAATATGTCCACACATATATGATAAACAAGATGATAATGTATGGTTCCAACTTAATCTAGTTAACCATTCGAACAAAAAAAAAATCCTAAATACATGGAATTAACATGAAGAAATCATGTAGCAATTGTATATAAATATTGATGATGTTATAGTTGGTATCATAGCCTTGACATGAGTTCAGAATTTATCATGGAAGTTGATACATGTTAAAATTGTTTTATGATGGTTTGTACAAGGCATTGTACAAGAACAAATCCCTTTTCGGTATAATGGAGTATTTGAAATGTGGATCCTAATGGGTGGGACCTTAAGCAAATAATACCTCTCATATGCCATCGGCTGCTACTCAGTCAAGACAAGAGAGCCATTTGGGCTCCGAGATTATACCACCTTTAGACAAACTGGAGTGTTACGACAACAAAGAGTAGATTGTTAGGGGCAAACAACTATGCCTCCATCAGTGGCACCTATAAGAGCCCCCACTCTGTATGTTGATCTTGATTTTATTGCATGGATCATAAGGGCAATGGTCGGTACCATGACTAATGCATCAGCCTTTACAACCTTAATATCTCCAATAACGTTAGTCGCTCCAGTAATCATGACATCTAAAAATAGTATGGTTGCCTTAGTGCGGGTAATGAAAAATCTAAGGCAGATGGACTATAAACCTTTCTTAGGGGATCAAGATGCAAAAATTGCAGGTAGATGGATTAAAAAGGTAGAGAAGACCTTGGTTTGGATAATGACACTAGATGAGTTGAGAGTGGACCATGCCACCCAATTATTATCAGATAGAGCACAGTCTTAATGTGAGACTTTACAGTCAAGGAGGCCCACATGGTTATGACCCGAAGTGATTTTAGAGTAGAATTTGAAAATCAATTTTACTTTAGATATCGTCACAAAATGAAAGAACAATAATTATTGGCTTCAAGGTAGGGGGATATGTCGGTCTTGGAGTATGAGAATAGGTATCATGACCTCTCTATGTTTGCCTCACATCATGCTCTGAAGATTTTAGGATGGGTTAAGACATGATTTGAAAGAGGGGTTGATGGCATTACAATTTAGGATGATGAGAGACTTGAAGCAGCCCATGCATTAAAGAGGTGTATATTAAAGGTAAACAGGGCCAATTTGGTGTTAAGAAAAAGAAGTATGATTACTCTCTAGGTAAACCTCCTAGACCTCCCCTTTTTAAGAAGGAAAAAGAAGGGCAGTTTGTCTAGTATAAAAAGATAAAAAGAATGACTAGTCAGGAAAAAAAAGTTGTTAGGCCTCTTTAGAGTATAGGTGGAGGGTCGACTGAGAGACAATAGAATATTAAAGGTAGTCACGTTGGAGGGACTTCAAAGCAGAAGACCATTAATTGTTCGTACTAAATGGTATGATTGTACTTCTAATATTTGGTTATTGAATATCTTTCGTTATGTGTGTGTATGTATATCTATTTCACGTATGTTTTAAGTAAATGGAAAATGAAAAGAATATAAGATGAATTGTGATAAGCGATGTGAAAGAATCAAATGGAGAAATAATTGAATTGGTGGGTGGTTAAAGGCTACTACGTGCATGTAATATAGTTATTTGATATTATGTTATCCATAAGGATAAGAAAATAATTGAGGAAAAGTATACGTTACAGGGGAAACTCTGTTGTAAATTTGATAAACTAAAGGATCAATAATGGAATGTATGTTAGACATCTTTTACAAAAATAAAAATAAAAATTCCCCATTATACTCAGACATGATGATTAGTATACATGGAAATTTTATGTTGTTACACTATCCTTGGATATAATCAGCTCTCCAAGGATAATCCTTTTTAAAATATCCATGCCCTCTACAATAGTAACATCCACTAACCAAATAGGGGCAGTTCTGCCATCTATGTTCATAGTGCCTATAAATGTAGCATCATTTTAGCAAAAGGTGAAGTTATTAATATAATTTTAAATATTTATAGTACATAAAATAAGTACCTAACAAAATTATAAATAGTGAAACGACACAATCAACGCTAGACCACTTCGTGACATAAACCTGCAACATATATAGCATTATAAGAGTTATTAGTCGTCAAGAAGACTTATGCTCATGATTTTCATGAGGGAAAGGAATCATTATGTCTAGAAGCACCTATAATATCCTTGCTCAAAACATTCAACTCAAGTTCAATAATACCTCAACTCATATGATGATAGTTGTGCTCATCATAGCAACTAAAATAACATTACAAATATATATATATATATATATATATATATATATATATATATATATATATAGGATTACACACCAGCTGTATGGCATTTAAGTTCATATTTGTCACTTTCAACGTTGCCTTCACAATGAATTACATAATACATTCAAATCTAAGGTTGTTGACTATACATCACTACATAGTAACTCCTTTTCTCAATTTTTGATTCCCTAATCAATAATTAATATTTCATTTCCTTAGTCAGTGTATAAAGAGAAGGTATTAGCACCCCAAATACGTTTTATCTAAGGTAAGCTACATTGTTTAATTGTCTGATAAAAAAATTAAGGTTTTATCATGTTTTTTTTTTTAATTGTTGGTGTCTAAAGTTTAAGAAAAAGTCCTCCTTCATAAGAAGATCCTTATCTTATCGGAAAAAAGCCTAACCGTTCTAATGTCTATATAAAAGAACTACATTTTAATATCAGGAATACGTTTTACATATAAATTCATAATCCCAAAAACTAAAATAAAACAAAATATTTTTTTGGGTGTTTTTTGAAATATTGGCTAGTTCTTATGGCTTTAATAAACTTGTTATTAAAGTCAAAATGCATCCTAAAACAAATTTTTGAGTTTTATGTGTGTTTTCTGTATGAAAATATGATATGATTTTTTAAAAACTCTTCGAGAGACTTGGCCGTATACATGAAAACAAAATATTTCTTTTTTTTATAATTTTTTGCAATGTTTTGATGAAAACCAGGTATTTTAATACTGGATTTGTATCTTTACGGTATAAAAATACAAGCTAAATAAAGCAAAGTTGATAGGAAAATACGAGGGAAAATCACAAATTTTTGAAAAGATTTTTTTGGCTTATTTTTTAAAAAATATTTTGGACTGGGCCGGTTTGTATGGTTTAGGGAACAATGGGGGGAGCTCTCCACTATTCACTTTTCAAAATAGTAGAGGTTATGGAGCAGAAGAAGAAGAAGACAGAAGCTGACCTGGTGGCGTTGGCAGTGCTGGTGGCGGCTTTCGGTGGTGTTGATGTGGTGGCAGATGGTGGTTGCTGCCGGTTTCTCTTTCTTCTTCCCTGCTGCTATCTGTTGTCGATGGTGGCTCAGGGTAGTTCTTATAGTGGCAACGGAGGTTGTCAAGTCGGTGGTGAAGGTTTTGGCAACTGGAGGCCGCGGTGGAGAAAGAGCGAGAGAGAGGAGAAAGGTTCGACTGGAAGCAGAAATGAGGGGGAGAGGCTGTTTGTTTTTATCATTTTCGGACCTAATTCTCTCCATCCCTGGACCATGAAAATCAAATCTATTTATAGGTGTTAGAAGAGGGACACTTTGTCTCTTCTGGTGCCAAATCTCGGCCTTCAGTTTGACTCGAGAGCATCCCAACCTAAATAGATAGGCAATCAGCAACCATATCCTAACATACCAGCACTATAGAGAAGCAAAATACCCTAAATAAATAACAAGGAAACAAAACCTAAACAGATAGGAAATCAACAACCATCAACCATCAACCATCTGTAAGGTGAACAACAACAGGCAGAACCACCGACAAGAAACCAATTGCAAAACAAAATTTACCAGCCTTCGCACCAACTGCATAAGCCAACCACAATCAACACCAAGGCATCAAAGATCACCCAGACAAGGATCCCAGCAATGAAATGAGGAATCCAACAACATGAATTAACACCAGCACCAGACCATCAAGGTAGCAAATATCAAGAATTAACATCTAAAATTTGCTCATTGGAAGTATATGTTGTGGTTTAAAATGAAAGAAAAGTTAGAGCCAGGATATATTGGACCTTTTGAAGTGGTGAAGAGGATTGGACCGGTAACTAATGCAACCATATATTGGACCTTTTGAAGTGGTTTAGAATGGAAGAAAAGAGAAACAAAATTTTTGCTTGCTATGGTACTATTCATTTACGGCAGCGGTATTGTTCAAAACAGATTTTTTGGTGGAATTAGGTATCGGCCTTTTGTTTCCTAAAGGAAAATGACGTTTTAAACAGGACTTGTGTAGGATTTTCAATTGTTTTCTAGGTTTTTCAGGCAGTTTTAGTTTTTTAGCATAGGATTTTTGTACAATTTGCATTGTTTTCGATCTCTTGTGTGGTTGGTTTCTTTTGAGTTTTCTTGATGATTTATGCTTGTAATCCATTGTACTAACCAAAGTAGAGTGCAAGTGGATCTTGAAATAGAAAATACTTTACACAGGTTACGAAAGAAAGCTCACATCAACATCATGACTGTTGCACGACAACAAACACTCAAGGAGCTTGCTACTCCTAACATGGAAAATCAACCATTGTGTATAAACATCGACAAATAATGTTAACTTCGAGCTCAAATATGGTTTTATACAATTGCTACCAATATTTAATGTTCTTTCTCATACTCATCTCAAGGAGTTCCATATGGTTTGCGTTGGCATGAAACCGAATGGAGTTGACGAAGAGCAGGTTAAGTTGAAAGCTTTCCCTTTCTCTTTAAAAGGGATAGCAAAGACGTGGTTTTTCTCTATTCTCCCAGGTTTCATTGGAACTTGGAATGCCATGAAGAAGATTTTCCTTGAGAAGTATTTCCTAGCATCTCGAGTTGCCAATATAAGGAAAGAAATATATGGGAATCAACAATCTCATGATGAGACACTTTCCGAGTATTGGGAAAAATTTGAGCAATTATGCATTCAATGCCCACATCATCAAATACCCGATCAACTACTCATTCAATATTTCTATCAAGGATTGATGCCTACTGATCGTAGTATCATTGATGCTGCAAGTGGAGGGGCATTGGTGGATATGACACTCGAGGCTACATGCCAATTGAACTCAAACAAGGCAGCAAACTCGAAATAGTTTGGCATTCGTGGAGACTTCATAAACAAACAAGTAAATGAGGTAAGTATTTCTAACCTTGAAAATAAAGTTAATGATCTTACTTCTTTTGTGCGTTCTTTGGCACGTGGAAATGTACAACAGGTGTGATGCAACCATGTTAATGACCGTTAGTCAATGTTTTGTACAAAGCCTAAGCTCTAGAGATCAAAATGAAGTGATTCTAGTGGCATTAAAAAGTTAACATCCATACTTTTCTGGACATATAAGGCAAGAAAAAAAATAAGGAAGAGCATGGAAATCGCAGCCTTTAAAGTCAAATCTCGCAATCTGCTAGTGTTGACCTTTGGTCATTCCGACTTGAATATATGGAGCTATAGAAGTCCAATTGATGGAACTCAATTTTGTTGGATTCCTGACTCAAATGTTTATCAACGCTCCAACTGTCAGCCAAAAATGATGTCATATGAGGGAGATATGATTTTTCAAAGATTACAACTGAATTCTATCAACAAACAGGTTTCATGAAGAAACGAGTCCAAATTACATTCCAAAGCATCTAAACCGACATCCAAGTTTTTATTTCAATAATTTAGCTCCTCTAAGTTAAAGCTTGAAGATTTCATGCAAGGCTATTTCTTATTTTTTAGGAAAATAGTTGTTAAAGTACTTAAATGTAAACTGTCTACTTAAGGGAGGATTATTTTGTAAAACAAAGACTAGGGTTTCCTAGGATATAAAAAGAATGAGAGAAGAGAAGAGGGGCAGCCAGTCAAGAGGAGAAAAACACCCCCCTCCTCTAAGAAACCCGAAATCATGCATTCCTCCTTTTTGATTAGTTGTTCAACAAACATGCAAGGCTAAACTCTTTTTCTTGGTTGCAAGGACACGAAAACCTTCAAATTTTAAGAACTGTGAGATTTATTTTACCTTTTCTTTTTAGTTTATATGATGAATATGTTTTTTCTCCTATGTTTATTTTTCCTATGATTGTTTATTTTAATTGCTAGAGTAGACTCTAAGTTATTATTGTAGACAATCTATTGCTAAGTTTGATATCAAAACCGGAGTTATGGTATATGAACTTGTGAAGGAACTGAGTTTAATAATTGTGACTGATCTACGTTGTTAATCTTAGGGATAACATTCAATCAAATCAAACATAGACTGCAGATAGTTATGTTTTCATGATTAATCAATTTATCTAGTTCTTAAGGCTGTCATTGAATTAAATTACTAGTGCGGACATTGTGGTTGTTTGATGGTTAGGGTTAGTTATACGGCGGATCCGTTAACTAACCAATTTTAAGAAGAGATAAATATTCAAAATATAAATTGATGTTTCGTTTACATGATCAGTTCTGATTTTTGTAGGTGGATGTGTGCTTGCGACCAAAGTTTGTTCTCTTGATAAATTTTTGATTTTATTTAATTTTGCTTGATAGTTTTCTATTTTCTTGCTTTAACCTAGATAATGTTCAAAACCCTCCTAAATTGCATATCATCTAGCATAAAAATCTGACTTGAACCATCCTCGTGGGATCGATCCCTTGCTTGCTCTATACTATCTTGTGTGTTGTGTTTTAAGCTAAGGTAATTAATTTGTGCGACCGCGACATCGCAACAAATTTTGGCGCCATTGCCGAGGAAGTAATTTTAGTTTATTCTTGTGCTATTATTTTTATTTGCTATGATTGTTATTTATTTTTTTGAAAAAAAAGAGAAACAAAATTTTTGCTTGCTGCGGTACTGTTCATTTACGGCAGCGGTACTGTTCATTTACGGCAGCGGTACTGTTCAAAACAGATTTTTTGGTGGAATTAGGTATCAGCCTTTTTTTTCTTGAAGGGAAACGACATTCTAAACAGGACTAGTGGTACAACAATAGCCCCACCCTATTGAAGCCAAATTCCACTGTTTTCTAGGGTTTTTTAGGCAATTTTAGTTTTCTACCGTAGGATTTTCATACAATTTGCATTGTTTTCGATCTCTTGTGTGGTTGGTTTCTTTTGAGTTTTCTTGACGATTTATGCCTGTAACCTGTTCTACTAACCAGAGTCAAGTGCATGTGGATCTCAAAATAGGAAATATTTTATGTAGGTTATGAAAGGAAGCTCGCGTCAACATCATGGTTGTTGCACGACAACAAACACTCAAGGAATTTGCTGCTCCTAACATGGAAAAATCAACCATTGTGTATAAACATCAACAATAATGTAAACTTTGAGCTCAAATCTGGTTTTATACATTTGCTACCAACTTTCAATGGTCTTGCAGGAGAAGATCCTCATATTCATCTCAAGGAGTTCCATATAGTTTGCGTTGGCATGAAACTGAATGGAGTTGATGAAGAACGGGTTAAGTTGAAAGCTTTCCCTTTCTCTTTAAAAGGGGCAGCAAAGGCATGGCTTTTCTCTAATCTCCCAGGTTCCATTGCAACTTGGAATGCCATAAAGAAGATTTTTCTTGAGAAGTATTTCCCAACATCTCGAGTTGCCAACATAAGGAAAGAAATATGTGGGATTCAACAATCTCAAGGAGAGACACTTTCTAAGTATTGGGAAAGATTTGAACAATTGTGTATTCAATGCCCTCATCATCAAATACCCGATCAGCTGCTCATTCAATATTTCTATGAAGGATTGATGCCTAATGACCATAGTATCATTGATGTTGCAAGTGGAGAGGCATTGGTAAATAAGACACCGGAGGTTGCACGCCAATTGATCTCAAACATAACAGCCAACTCGAAATAGTTTGGCATCCGTGGAGACTTCGCAAATAAACAAGTAAATGAGGTAAGTATTTCTAACCTTGAGAATAAAGTTAATGATCTTACTTCTCTTGTGCGCTCTTTGGCTTGTGGCGATGTACAACAGATGAAAGTTTGTAGCATATGCTCCTTACAAGGACATGCTTCGGATATGTGCCCAACAATGCAAGAAGATTACATTGAACAAGCTAATGCAGTTGATGGAGCATTCAATGGACAGCTTCAGCGTAAGTATGATCCTTTTTCCCACACGTACAATCCTGGATGGAGAGATCATCCCAACCTACGTTATGGGAACCAGCCTTAACAAGGCAATCAAGGTCGACAGTTTCATCCCCATGGATTTTAGCCCTAACAGAATTATCAAGCAAGACAACCCTCTCTATTCACAAACTCTAATGTTATGAGGTCGTCATCTAGTGATGATCTTCGTGAGATGATGAAAACTTTGGCTTCTAACACTGTGACATTGCAACAAAATGTCATGTCTTTTCAACAAGAAACAAGGTCAAGTATTCACAACTTGAAAAAGCAAATGGGGCAAGTAGTTTTAAGTGTGGGGAAATTGAAAGCACAAATGAATGGAAAATTGCCCTCTCAAGCACTGAATCCAAAAGAGAATGTTAGTGCGATCATACTACGATGTAGGAAAGAACTTGAAAAACAAAGGTCAAAACAAATTGAGATGGAGGAAGAAGAGGAGATAGAAGAAACTAAATTGAATATAAAGAAGAAACATCCTCCTCCTTCACAAATTGAAACCACGACCAATACTCTAAAGGTAAGTCCTCACTTAATGAATTCCAGTTTTAAAACAATTCCACCATTTCCTGTGAGTTCTTCTAGGTCAAAGAAAGAGGACAAAGAAAAAGAGATTTTAGAGGTTTTGAAGAAAGTAGAACTCAACATTCCTTTGCTTGATGTTATCAAGCAAATTCCCAAGTATGCCAAATTCTTGAAAGAGTTGTGTACTACCAAAAGAGCTTTCAAAATGAAAGGTCATGAAATGGGAAGTATAGGTGAAGTTGTATCTGTTGTTGTTCAAAAGAATATGCCTTTGAAGCAAAAAGATCCATTGGTAATGCTAGTTTCAAAAGGGCTTGTGTGATTTAAGTGCATCCATTAGTGTTATGCCTAAACATGTTTATGATTCTCTTAGTCTTGAGCCTTTGAATAAAACTAGCATTGTAATACAACTTGCGGATCATAGTTTTGTTTACCCACTTGGTGTGATAGAAGATGTCCTAGTCAAGATTAATAGTTTGGTCATTCCAAGCGATTTTTATATTCTTGATATGGAACATGATTCTTGTGATTCATCAAACAACACTCCTATATTGTTTGGGAGACCATTTTTGAAAACTGTCAGTACAAAGATTGATTATGGTAAGGATACTTTATTTATAGAAGTAGGAGATGAAAAGATTGAATTTAATTTTCATGATGCAATGAAATATCCTTATAGCAATGTTTATTCTATCACATGCTATGACCTAGTTGATAAGTGTGTGCATCAAGTTTTTTATTTTGATTGTGAGGATGGATTAAGCGTAGCTTTGAGCTATGGCTATGATTTTACCGAGATAGAAGAGATGGAGAGGCACATATGTTTTCCCTAAAATGTGCATGAATCAACATTGGCTTTGCAAGCTTTGCAAACTGTTCCCCATGGTAATGTCTTTGTTGATTTAGTACTTTCACATAAAAAAACTTTTACCATCTATTTTACAAGCCCCTGAGTTAGAATTGAAACCTTTGCCCGATAATTTGAAGTATGTATTCATTGGCAACAACAATACACTTCTCGTTATCATAGCAACAGGTTTGACAAATACGCAAGAGGAAAAACTTGTGAAGTTGTTGTGTGATCACAAGACGGCCATTGGATGGACTTTAGCTGACATCAAGGGCTTTAGTCTGTCAATGTGTACGCATCACATACTATTGGAGGACAATGTTAAACCAACAAGGGAAATGCAAAGGAGGTTGAACCCGCCTATGATGGAGGTAGTGAAAACTGAAATTTTGAAACTGTTAGAAGCGGGAGTCATTTATCCCATGACGGATAGTAAATGGGTGGCACCAATCCATATGGTGCCCAAAAAGACCGGAATCACGTTGGTGAAAAACAAAAATGATGACCTCATTCCTACTCGCATCTCAAGTGGATGGAGAATGTGTGTTGATTACAGAAAGCTAAACTTGCTACATGCAAAGATCATTTCCCATTACCATTCATGGATTAAATGCTTGAACACCTAGCAGGTAACTCTTTTTATTGCTTTCTTGATGGATATAGTAGATACAATCAGATTGTTATTAATCCTAAGGATTAAGAAAAGGCTACATTTACATGTCCATTTGGTACATATCAATATAGGAGAATGCCCTTTGGTCTCTGTAATGCACCTACAACTTTTCAAAGATGCATGATGAGTATTTTTTTCTGACTATGTTGAAAGAATAATTGAGGTTTTCATGGATGATTTCACGGTGTATGGTGATTCTTTTGATAAATGTCTAGAAAATTTATCTTTGATCTTGAAAAGGTGCATTGAAACTAACCTTGTTTTAAACTATGAAAAGTGTTATTTTATGGTAGAACAAGAATAGTTATTGGGCATGTTGTGTCTTCGTTCTTTTCTTGGCCATGCAGGTTTCTATTGACGCTTTATCAAAGATTTCTCGAAGATTACAGCACCCTTGTGAAACTTATTAGCCAAAGAAATGGATTTTATGTTTGATCAAGCATGTAAAAATGCCCATGATGAGCTTAAGAGGCGTGTCACATCTGCCCCTATCATCCAACCACCAAATTGGGATGAGCCTTTTGAGATAATGTGTGATGTGAGTGACTATGCGGTAGGGGCTGTCATTGGGCAAAGAATAGGGAAGAATTTACATGTTATCTCGCCTATGCTTCCCATATGTTGGACGGAGCACAATGCAATTACCATACAACTGAAAAGGAACTCTTTGCAGTGGTGTTTGCTTTTGAAAAATTCAGGTCATATATATTTGGTACAAAAATCATTGTTTTTACTGACCATGCAGCTTTAAGGTATCTTTGGAAGAAAAAGGAGTCCAAATCAAGATTGATTTGGTGGATCATGCTTTTACAAGAATTTGATCTTGAGATCAAAGACAAAAAAGGTGTCGAAAACCATGTGGCTGATCACTTGAGCCGACTGAGGACTGAGGATATACAAACTGAAACAATACGAGAGACATTCCTCGATGAGCAATTGTATGCATTACATTCCTTTACAAGACCATGGAATGCTGATTTGGTGAACTATTTAGTCACCAAAGAATTCCCTTCAGATTTGTCTACATCCTAAAAAGACAAGTTACGAGCTGATGCTAAATATTATTTTTGGGATACTCCTTATCTGTGAAAATTTTGTGTGGATCAAGTAGTTAGGAGATGTGTTCCACAAGATGAATTTCATTCCATTCTTACCTTTAGTCATTCTCATTCTTGTGGTGGGCATTTTAGAGCAAAAAGAACGACCCACAAGGTACTTGAAAGTGGTTTTTATTGGCCTTCTATTTTTAAAGATGTATATCATTTTTGCAAATATTGTGAAAAATGCCAAAGAATAGGTAATATCACTCATAAGAATCAAATGTCTTTAACGAATATTCTTGTAAATGAAATTTTTTATTTTTAGGGTATTGATTTTATGGGTCCATTTCCTTCTTCTTTTGGCAATCTTTATATCCTTCTTCTTGTTGATTATATGTCCAAATGTATTGAGGTGAAAGCCACACGAACTAACAATGTTAAGGTTGTTTTAGATTTTGTCAGTTTTCACATATTTGTTAGGTTTGGAATCCCTAAAGCTATCATTAGTCATCGTGGCACTCATTTTTTCAATCGTTCAATGGAAGCATTGCTATGCAAATATCATGTGACTCATCGAACTTCCATAGCATACCATCCTTAAACGAATGACCAAGCTGAAATTTCAAATCGAGAAATTAAGTCCATTTTGGAGAAGACAGTGCAACCTAACTGGCAAGATTGGAGTCTACGACTTGCTAGAGCAGACTCTAAGTTATTATTGTAGACAATCTATTACTAAGTTTGATATCAAAACTGGAGTTGTGATATATGAACTTGTGAAGCAACTGAGTTTAATAATTGTGGTGGATCTACGTTATTAATCTTAGGGAGAACATTCAATCAAATCAAACATAGACTGCGGACAATTATGTTTTCTTGATTAATCAACTTATCTAGTTCTTAAGGTTGCCATTGAATTAAATTACTAGTGCGGACACTGTGGTTGTTTGATGGTTAGGGTTAGTTATACGGCGGATCCGTTAACTAACCAATGTTAAAAATAGATAAATATTCAGAATATAAATTCATGTTTCGTTTCCATGATCAGTTCTGATTTCTATTGGTGGATGTGTACTTGCGACCAATGTTTGTTCTCTTGATAAATTTCTGATTTTATTTAATTTTACTTGATAGTTTTCTATTTTCTTGCTTTAGCCTAGATAACGTTCAAAACCCTCCTAAATTGCATATCATCTAGCATAAAAATCCGACTTGAACCTTCCTCGTGGGATCGACCCCTTGCTTGCTCTATACTATCTTGCGTGTTGTGTTTTAAGTTAGGGTAATTAATTTGTGCGACCGTGACATCGCAACAGTAGCTTATAAATTGGCATTGCCTCCACATTTAACAAGGATACATGATGTATTCCATGTTTTATTATTACAAAAGGCTAATGTGGGTCCTTCTCGAGTATTACCATAAGTTCCATTGGAGGTTAAAGAAGATTTGACCATGGAAGAAAAACAAATGGAATAAATTCTCAAAGTGAACAAGACTTGATAAATAAAAAAATCCCTATGGTGAAAGTTCTATGGATAAATTCTCAAGTCAAGAAAGAAACTTGGAAAAGAAAATTAGAGATGAAAAAGAAACATCCTAAATTGTTTTTAAAAGTAGGTATGGAAATTCAAATTTCAATGATGAAATTTTGTTAAAGGAGAGGGAGAAAGTAAACTCCCGGATAATATTTTTTCCAAATTATAATAAAAACAATTGGGGTAAATGATGATTATAATATATCCAAACAAATATGGATAAAAGACAAAGAGATTAAGGGCATTTGGGTATAAATTTACAAAATGATTTCAGGTGATATAAATTATCATGTAATAAAATGAATATAATAAATTATGAAAGAAAAGTTAAGTAGGTAAAAGAATAAAGGTTTACTGCCAAATATGTGCATTGATCTAGAACTAGAAACAATCGAGTCATTTTAAGAAATGGCTAGACCGATTTAATAAAACGTTCATTCTATTTCATGAAATGGTCGGGCTATTATGGCTATTGCTTCTCTTAAAGCTGACAATGTAGCCAAGAAAAGAAAAGAGTGTTTTCTTTTATTCTTTTTTCCTTTCACCATTGAAGAGTTAGAGAAGTGATAGATAAGAGTGAAAAGAGAGAATTTTGTGAGATAAGAACACATCCATACTAGATATTAAGAAAAAAAATTAAAGAGAGGGAAAATAAAGAAAGAAGAGGAAAAAGGGGAGGGACATGGAAAATTTTGATTGGTTAGAACTCGAAGTTGAGAATATTACTTAGTATGGAGTTTTTTTTCTAATATTATATATAGATAACATGTTATAAATAGGAAATGACATTTTTTTTACTCTAGTTAGTAAAAAATTGATTGTCCAAGAATTTGATTATATTTTACTCTAAATAATGGTGTTGTATATTGAAAGAGTTTTAAATAAGAGACCAAAGTAAATTCTACAACTAAAGTTGAGTACACCTCTACGTTTGAGGAGATAAAAGAGGGTTTTTGGATCAAGAAGTCAATCATTGAACTAGGTGTGGTTTCTAAAATTGTTGATCCAGTAGCCTTATAATATAATAACAATAGAGCCATTGCATAAGAAAAGGAATCAAGGTATGATCAATGATCTAAAAATGCACTTAGTTAATTCCATTTGATTAGAGAATCATAGAAAGGAAAGATGTAAAGATAGAGCAAGTATTTACTAAAGAGAATCTTGTAGAGCAGATCTTGTAGCCACTATATTAGTAAAAGTATTATCATCAAATAAACCGATATGATATTTCATACATGAGTGATTAACTTTACTGTAAGTCATTGAGACAAAAGTGTTTTGTAAAGAAAATTTTCAAGTTATTATAATTATGAGATTCTTATTACATCATAGCATTGTTTCTAAATGTTCATGGCCAATTCTTTATTAAGACTAGACATTAATTAGAGTTGTTGAGACTGATACGTATTATTTATTTCTTTATAAAATGAAGCAGTTGTTCTCATAAACTAAGGTATAAGGGATACTTAGAACTAATATGTAGGTGCTTGTCAAATGACATGTACTCTAAACTGACCTGCATAAGAATTCCATATAGAGAAATCACTTGTGTATATGGAAAGGCTCATGTGATGGTTGTGTAAGTGATCCTTAAACTTGAGATCACTAAGTTATCTTATATATGAAGTGTTATGTTTTTTTTTTATCAAATGTAAGAAATATATAGATAAAAAATAAACATTGCTAGAAACCAGCAAGTCCACTGTACATGCATATATAATAACAGGGAACAGACTCCCTGGAAACAAATGGAACAAACTCCTAGAAACAGACCCCAAACCTAGCTAGCAGGCAGGGAATAACAAAGCAAAACACAACCTGCAACAGAAAACAAGAACAAAAGGGGAACAGGCTCCCAAAATGCTAGGGGAATAGACTCCCACGGCCAAAGCAGAACTAAAGACAAAAATAGAGCAGTAGAACCCAGGAGCAGCCCAAGCTCCCTTGAACAAGCATACAACCAAAAAACAAAGACTAAACAACAAACGCCAACAACATCAAAGCCAGTTCAGTAGCCAACGTAATAGCTAGAGAACCAGTAGACATCCATAACAATATGAACCACAAAACAAGCAGACCAAACCAGCCCTCATGCGGGGACAATATAGAGCAAAGCTAGCACAACCACAATCCAAGAAGAGCAGCCAAAAGGGAACAGGCTTCCCAACATAACATTGAAGTGTTATGTTTTGATCGTGCTACATGTTGTCCTAATCAAAGGTACCAAATGGGCAAATATTAGGTATAACATGAACTATATAAAGGTATTTAAGTAATCAAAAGAGGATTCATCACTCTAGGTGAATTAGAAAAAAATATTTCATTTGTTCTTAAATAATATTTCTTGTAAATCCTTATGCAAGATGGAATGAGATTTGAAAAGAGTTTCAAATTTAATTTAAAGAATTAATGACTATGGTGATGAAAACAAACATGATTTGACATTGTAGACACACTGTATAATATAATGTCTAAATTAGAACATTATTGATGAAAATATAATAATTACACTAAGAAACTAGTCACTAAAAGGTTAAGTCAAACCACTTATTTTCTAATATTTGAGGAATCATGACAAGTTGCTAAATATTGTACTGGATCATCAAATATAAATCAATCAATCTTGAATTGATAATAAATTTATTTATTTAATCCTATTTTATTTAGGATTGTGATTTATATTTGGGCCAACTTATTAGAAAACTTAATGAGTCACACATATAAGAACTATTAGTCAAAAATTAAAATGAGATGATTAATCAAGTGTGATTTTATTGTAAATAAGTTTTAGAAATTGAGAACTATAGCGTAATTTATATAGGAAATTACAATTTTAAAACTAGAAAAATCAAGTAAGGACTTGATTGAATAATCTTTTAAAATTATCTTGAAATAATATATGTTATATTATTAAGGGTATAAATTGATTTTTTGCTATTTATAGGGTTTTTAGGTTTTCCTATATATATAAAATTATGTCTGTTATTTTTTATAAGTAGAGTACATTACAAAAATACATAAAACACAAAAAAAAGGTATAGCGATCACTCTCTCCTAAAAGAGTTTATAAGATTTCTCACTAGTGGTTCGTGTGGATTATCGTTAGAGGTCGGACACTTGGAGAACTTATGGTTTGCAACAACAGAACCTTGGATCAATTATTTAAAACAAAAAATAACATTTAATCTTCAGGTAATCTTTGTATAAATCCTAAACAACCCTATATATGTTTTTCAGGAACTCAACAAAGTAATGTGAATATGTGCAAGTTTCAATCTCAAAGAACTTTCACTTGAGGGATGGTGTTAAAGAATAATATTTTTGAACTTTACCTAACAACTTAAATTTTTAGGTTGAGATGGTTCTTTGACGATAATGAGATAATTTATCATTTGATGGGCAGGAACAATTGACATTTTTTTCATATCTCACCGACGATGAAGAATTTTAATGCCTTGATATATGTGAGAAATGTCAAAGCCATGAAAGGCCTGAGTCTCATGTTCATCATGTCTGCAAATACGTCATTAACTTGCTCTCTGTATAAATGTCTTGCCTCACTAATAAATTCAGATTTGTTTTTTTTTTATCGAAAAAAAATAAGATTCATACCCAGTACATATGACGTAGTTCATAAAGTTGGATCAAGTTAAACTTGTTCTTGTTGTAATTGCATGCCACATTTTGATCACTTATCATTGTAGCATAACATCTTGGCTGATGTGGAGGAAGATAGAGTTTATCTAATCCATCCCTACTTTCTGGTATTGGTCCCCTCACCATATTACCGTATGCAAAATTCAAGGAACGAAACGAAGGAAAATCAATCTAAATACTACCTACAAATTAAAGAAAAGCAACACAGAATAGAACTACATAAATTTACACTTGTCTGAAGACGAAAATGCCATCAAGTTGTGCCTTTACACATTCAAAATTCTAATAGAACTTGTTAGCCATGATATGATGATGGATAAATGCGTTCTTGCTTTTCTCTTTTGATCTCCTTTGTGCATATCCTGTCTTCAAAACACCTCTTTTCTTATTTCATCAACTGAAAAAGTTCAGGCTTACATTCTACACTTCCCTGTCGAAGTAGCAAGTGGAGAAAATCTGCCCTTAAATAGATGGCAAATGCCATGTGAAGATAATTGAAAAAATAGTTGAGAACACTAGCTATAGCTACTTGGCCTTTGCTGGATATCACAAATCGATCGAATCTTGTGTATAAGTGCATCTTCTTGCTTGTTCTGCCTGATCATGTACATGCAGGAATCCTTCAAGATATCAATGTCTTATATGCAATATTCCTTGTTCTGCATGTATGCATGCCTATGTCGGCCAATTTCAGTAGCTTTCTATGCAGGTGAACATGTACAAGCGTCATCCTCGATCGTATCCAACATGCAGTGCCCCACCACCCACTTGAGATCTTTTCTATTTTAATTTCCAGTTCGTTGTGTTATATACGAATTGATCATGAATTAAAATTTTTCATTGAGCTGTCCACTATGTTTTCAGAGATCATTAAGAACCTGAAGCGTACTCCCATTGATGCAAGTGTAATTAGTAATACTGTAATACAAACGAGAGCATTTTCCACGAATGTCCCCGATGAGGAGTATTCTGTTTCTTTGCTGTTTGATTGAAGATGGATTCTTAATTTATATACTATATGTATATACTGGTGATGCTATTTTTAGAATAAAAACCACTTAATTGAGGATGGTAAAATATGTTGGTTAATTTACAGTACAATTAGTTTAGATACCACATGGATTAAATAATTAGTGCAAAATAAATTTCTAGATGTGTTTATTTCCTCACAATAACTTGTTGTCACCACTGTTCATACCCATATTTTTTCTGTCTAGGTCCCTGGAGTTTTTCATTTTTTTCACTTTGGTCATTAAACTTAATTTTTTTATGTTTTAGTCCTTCTGAGTTATAATTTCATGCTTTTATGTGTTGTTTTTCGTTTTGCATTACATGATCTCTCATATTATATGTGGCAAAGATTATTTCTAAATTATATTAAGGATTCTTATTACCAATTAAAAGTAAGGGGTTAAGTGAAAAAAAAAAAGAAAGAACAAGGACCAAGTTTGATAATAAGAACCTTTGTTTTTGTTTTTACTCTTCAAATGACATGACATTTTACACTTTGGTCCCTATAATTTTTTAAATTTATTTTTTCATTCATAAAACTTCATTTCTTTTTTATTTCAATCCTTAACTATCATTAAAGGAGAGAGAAATTCACTAGAAAAGAGAGAAAAGAGAGAAAGCTCTCGTATGATCAAATTTCAGCAACTAATAACTCTGATTTTGGTGTCTATATATTAATCTCTAGAAGAGGAACTCAATCAAGATGGCTTCTACCTTTAATGGTGTTAAAAAAAAGTAGATCAAGTTTCAAAAAAATTATTTAATTCAATTTGATTTTGAGTAATTAGACCGATTAGAATGTGTTTTGTGATTAGAAATGGTGATCTAGAAGTTTATAAGATGTTTAATTTTCTTTTTCATGTTTTTTGGTTAGATAAGGGTTGGAATTTGGGATTTTGGGTCTCAAACCTTGGACTATATCGACATGTTTGGGATTCGTGTTTAATTATTTTCCAACTCTCTAAAATATACTAACAAACTTGACTAGTGGCATATGAGTGTAATTTTTTTTCAACTCTCTAAAATATACCAATGAACTTAACCTGTTTGTGATTTTTCATCAACTCTTTGGAATATACTAACGGACTTAACCTGTAAGTGATTCCATTTGTACTAACTAGTGGCATGGGATTGTAATTTTTTTTTCAACTCTTTGGAATATCCAGACGGACTTAGTTTGTCGGTGTACATGTTTGTATTTTATATGTTGTCGGTAATTCCATCGGTATTAAACATTTTTTATGTCCAAATTATATATGTATTCCTTATCTATCTATCTTGTAAATACATTAAAATCACAACAAAATAACACAAAAAATAAATGTTTCCTTTTCAAGTAATAATAAATTCACATCATTGTAAAGGAACATCCATAAATATTATATTGAAGTTAATTTAATTATGTATTCATGCTTTACAAATTAATTAGAATTGTTTTTTTGTTTAATTTTGTCATCGCCATCTCCATCATAATCTTCCGAATTGAATTCATCGATATCACCGCCTTCATCGATTTATGTATATCCACTGGTTCTCAAAACATCATTTAAATCATCAATGTTAACATCGACAAAAGTATTCTCAGTGATGCAAAAAATTGAATTTTCTTCTAAGTTAGTAAATTGAGCAACTTAATATGGATCAACTAATTCATCAAGTTGAAAGGCATCATCTACTGCAGTTACTACATAATTACCATCCTGAACAACTTGAATAAGACCCCTAAGTTTGGTTTTAACTACAAACAAAAAATCAACCCTAGAACATTCCTTTTTAAAAGGAGTGTTTGTGTAATATACTTGGTGGCATTGCTTGGCAAAAACAAAAATATCGTCGACATTGTGAAGTCTAGCCTTTGTATTAATTTTGACCAAACTATGATGGAGACCTACTTTGATTCCTCTATCAGTGGTATTATACCAATAGCATTTGAATAAAAAGATTCATTAGAAGTCAATCACTTAACATAAACTCTATTGTTATGTCTTTCTACTCTGACCATACTCTTTAATATTAAAAACATGTCAATTAATGATGTTGCATGTCAGAGCGCGGCATGGCAGGATGATGGGGTCAAAGAGTCGCCACCTAGTTGTTTGGTTTAGGGTCACTAGGAGACCTGAGTAGATTGTTCTTATCGGAAATTTCAAGGTAGGGGATTGATTATGGCTAGAGAAGGTATTAACATCCCTGAAGCACCTTACCTGAGATAAGTTGTAATGTGTAGTCTGGATGTGGTTTAAAAGTGTTGATGGATTCCTAGTCGTTGGTTTGTCTGTGGCTTAAAACAAAGATTTATGCTCATGAAAAAAACTAGCATCTCGAAGGCAAAAATGTTTCCCACAACTCATATGCCTAGATAAATCTTTGTAGAAAGAATCCATATAGGTGTCTTGACATGGTTCACCTATCTTGGAAGGCGAAAGTGTTTCTCATCACTCATATATTGTGATGAAAAATACTCCAATTTAAAATAGGTGAATATTAAAAAAAAATTATGAGAATTTCATAGTCAACTCCTGATATTTAAATATCAATCTACTTGTAGGTCCAACATTTATATCAGAATGTTGACCATTAATTTTTAGAGAAAGAAAAAACAAACTTAGTGTTATTGAAATATTGACCAAATCCTTAAGGAATTTTTCAAATTTGTTGTAAATTACACAAAAATGCAAAGAAATACAAAAAAATTTCTAAAACAATGCTAAAACATTTTTTCTATTTTTTAATAAATAAAATGTAATTTTTTGTAAGGATTAGGTCATATGCAACAAGCAAAAATCTTTTTTTTAAGGTTATGTTTGGAAAAAACTCATTTTCCTCTAAAACCAAAATTGTTAAAATAGGCTTAGGGGGTGTTTGCCAAACACACCTTTAAGCTAAACAAAACCTTTAGCAAAAACATTGCCAGGTAAGTAGGTTCTTAACCTTTGATCTAATTTTGACCCGACTGGGTTGACTTGAAATCTTTGGTCCAACCATAAACTAAACCAAGAACTTGGTTCGACCAAAACCTAAATAAAAAATGAAATCAAAACTTAAATGAATCAAACGTTAAAAATAGAAAAACTCAAATTTTTTTGACCAAAAACAGATTAGACGCAGAAAAAAATTAAGAAAATAAAGAACATGAAGAACATTCATACAAATTCCAACCACATGACTCTCTAACCTGACCAGATACAATCAAAATAAGGCCACATGCATATTGTGAATCATGCAAGGATCAATAATATAGCATCCATTCACTTCAATTATCAAAGAAATATCAAAATTTAGTCCAAATAGGTTTCAGTTCTAAACCAAAACCCTAGGATTTAAACCCATTAAAAGCTTGTTATTGATGCCAATATACCCAGATTATTAACTAGTCAAATATCACAAAGTATTTAATGTAAAGAAATGGAACAAAACTGGTCCAAATCATAGAGCTAAAGCAATGTTCTTCCCAAAAACACGAAACAACACTGCCCAACTACCTATAAAAACCCAACACTCTATTAAACCTCGAAAAAGGCCTTCTAGGACTTTAAATACACTGATTTTGGTCCTCATAAACCATATTACCAATACTAAACATGGTTAAATCGAAAGAAGTAATAAAAAGACATCAAATCATCAAAATCATGCATTAGAGTACACCTTCATAATTGCAGTCCCAATGGCAGCCAACAACAACATCAAATTTTAATTTAAAACTAACTCCTCAAACAACTTGGGACCCAAATCAAGCTCAGGAACCAAGCAGAAACACTAATAAACAAAAAACAACTTCAAACACCTATTGCTATATTTGGCAGAATACAAAAACCATTTTATTTCAGAAAAATAAACATCAAAACATTTCCTAAACATCCAGTAAATACTAACAAACAACTCAGATCAAAATTAGACAAAGAAAAAACAACATTCCATGCATTAATAAAAAATAAAAGATCAATACAATGTATCACCAAAAACAAATTCAAAACACCATTACAACATGCCATGAAGAGCTAGAGGTATGCCTTATGGACATCACCTGCTAGATTAGAAGAGTTTTTTATACCTTCCAAGCTTTAACAATGGTTGTTGCCTTTACTTTCCTAAGCTTGCTAATTTCTCTTCAAGTTGAGGAAATCTTTGTGCTAGGCTCTTAAACATTCACACTTGGAATGCCATTATCCTTTCTTCCTCTATCTTCTTTTTCTCCTCCTTGCTGCCTTTCTGTCTTGATTTTCTAGGGGTATTTATAGGGTTTCAAGCAAGGATTCAATCAAAGATTGATCCTCCTTCATCAAAGTTTGGCCCTCTGATCAAAATGTGAGAGTTTTGGGTATGTTTTACTACTGTAAACTCTGTACCTATGTTGGTGTTACAATAGTGGTTTTGCAACAAACTTGATTTTAAAGATTTTGTTTGTTTTTCAAAACTTAAAGACCAAGAAGCTTGTTTCTGGCTATTTGATCTTAAAAGAAATGTTGTCAACCTTTGATAAGAGCCCACTAAGAAGGCTTAAAGTGTGAACACAAGAAAATGATAAATGGTTTGATGAAATCGGTATCATAACCATTGATGACTGAGTTACCCATTTTTTAGGCTTCGTCGGAGAAACTCTAATCTTACTGTCGTTGAAGACCACCTGAAGTTGGTAGAGAAGGTGCACACCTTTTGTTTGAATCCAACCTTGCTCGATATGCGGGCTTGTAACTTCACATCCATTCGCTTGAAAATGCCTACATGATCAATCTAGAATCTGCCAATACAGTGAGGCTACATACTTGAGCCCATATTTATTCTCCTGAAGCTAACTACTCAAGCAACCAAAACTATAAAAGAAAAGGATACACAATGGTCGAACAACTTGTTGTTTAGGCTAAACCCTACAAATTAGGGTTTTTAATTACATATGTAATTGCGTCATAAACTCATAATTTCATACAATTTCACATTTGCCAAACTCAATTGGCAGCCCCAAAGTTGACCATCTATTTCATTTTAGTTCTTAGTTAATAAATTGTTCATTTTGACTCTCAATTGATCAACAAACTTTGAATTTCTTCAATTTGGCCCTGATTTGATCAATTTCAACCCTTGTATTCACTCACCTTTTCAATTTGGTCCTTGGTTTTAGATTTCTTCAATGAAGTCCCTAATTGCCTATAAAACTTCAATATTTATGCAAATAAGCCACGGACTTCACCAAATTAACTCTTTAAAATTGCAAATCGACCTCCAGACTTTAATTTCTTCTAGTTAAAGCTTAAATTGACTTCAAAAATAAATTTTTCTTGCAATTAAGTCCCCAATAAAATTAATTAAACCTTCCAAAATTCTCATTGATTTCTTACCTATCCAAATTTGTATTTCTTTACCTTAAATTAAAATATTTTCACCAAATAGGCCATTTGTCAATCAAAGTTGGGTTTCCAATTTTGTCAATCTTATACATGTTGGTCCTCCAACTTTTTCACTTGTTATTTTGGTCTTTGACCACCAACTTGGGCAATCTTCTAAGATTTCTATATGTATATCCTCTTGGATTTTGGATTTTCTTTTTCTATTTTTTTCTCTTTTCTTTTCTTGATTTTCTATGGGACCAAAAGTGGGTAACAACATATGTATACAATGTTTGCGAAACAAAATCTCATCAAGGTTTTGCATGAGAAGCTTGTAAAGAAAAGGTGTTTGTCAGACTTGTTGGATGATCCGACCATCTTGGAATTCCAAAGACTTTGTTTTTTAAAGAAAATGGTCTAATTATCACGGGTGACCTACTCCTTTTAAATAAATTCAAAAAATTGGCCTATTTTCATGGATGACATGCCTTTTGTTTTAAGAAAATGATCCTATTATCATGGGTGACCCGCCCCTTGAAAAAATTCAAAAAATAATCTATTTTCACGAGTGACCTGCCCTTTTGAAATTAAAAAATGATTCTCAGTAAGACTTGATGCTACCTTGAAATTGGTCTATTTTTACAGGTAACCTGTCAATTTTAAAATTCAAAAAAATTATTTATTTTCATGGGTGATTTATAAGGTGGTCTCCCTTGCCAGCTCACCCTCCCAGTTTACTCGAGCAAGTCCATATGATTTACTTTCAAATCTTGACTGTCGAGCTACCTTGTAGTCTTCTTTTTTTGTGAGTACTTAGGCCTTGACAAATGCTATCACATGAATTCAAACTCTTTGTCTTATGACAATGTTGTTTATTGTGTGCCTTTTGTTTTCAAATACTCGTGACACTCATTTTGGTTTTTATTTTAGGGTGCTTTCCCTAACAAAGATTTTGTAAGATTTACTTTATCTTTTTGAAAACCTAAGATTCAATGACATGTCAAGTAACAACTTTCATGCAAATCTTATTATTTGTGTTTGTTTTTGAAGAAAGATATTTCATCATGGTGATTGGTTTAGGAGATGGCCTATTTTGCTTTGGGTTCAGAAAAAGATCAAATACTTTTTTGAAGTCTTGTGTTTGGATTTTCTCAACGTGAACAAAGACGAATACTTTTTCAGTTCATCTCGATTCTTATAAGTGGTTCATACATTTTGAGAATGTTGTTTTTCATTCTTTCCTGCTTGATTGATTAAAATGGACTTTTCAAGGCACATAATGAAGGTTGAGTTTCATGGCTACTAAATAAAAGGAGTTCACAAATGGTGTTTGAGGATTTTTATGGGTTTAGGATCACTCTTACTCCTTTATGCTTTTTCATCTTCTTTTCATATTCATCTAGCATATATTATGTTATCAATGATCTTTGCTTTTAGAAGTTGAGATAGGGGATCTTTTTAAGTTTTTCTTTTCACTCCAAACCTTTGATCGAATACCTAATTGGCTTTTTTTCCTGAAATCTCTTAATCTTTTCTTATCAAGATTCCAATGCCCTTTTCTATTTCATTTGCAAGTTTCTTAACAATTTTCCTTTTCTTTTTTGTCAAAACTACAAGAGAAGCTTTTGCTTGTGTGTCTTTTCAATACTTGTCATTTAGCAAAGCTTTTTTTCTTTTTTTTAGGCTTATTAGGCCTTCTTATTTTGCAGCCTCAATCAAGATCTCATGAATTCTATTCATAGATATTCTACCTTGTTTAGGTTTTCCAACCACTTTTTCATCATTAGTGGACATTCTCAAATACCTTTATTTTCATCATTTTATAATATTTGTCCCTAGTGTTGGGTGTGATCCTAGCAAGGGTTTCTTACAAAGATAAAAAACTTCAATTCAACTCAAATTGGAACTGCAAGTGACATATTTATCTATACGAGATATAAAAAATAGGCTTTTCTCATTTCAAGTAAGATTGGTTAGGACTAATAAATTTCAAGCTCATTATTGCAGTTATTGCTATCCAATTTTTGACCCATATTTTGATAATTTTTTAGAAAAATCCAAAGATAGAGAAAAAAATCGAAAATCCAAAAAAATACTTTTTTTTTAATATATTTGCATCATTTTTAGAATTTTTAGCATCATCTCAAAAGAATTTAAATTTTCAAAGATCATGGGAACGCGTTTGACTTTTAACGCGTTATTTTTAAAAATCACTGATTTTCCTCACTCGAGACAATGTTGATAAGAAAAATCTAAAAAAATAAGAAAGAATCAAAATTTACAAAAAAAAGAGTTGAGGGACCAATTTTGAGGCCCAAGCAAACATTTTGCTTATAAATAGTAGCCTTCAACACACACAAAAGGGGGGGCAATTTTGAAACATTAGAAAAAATACAAAAGGAAAACCCTAACCCTAAAACCTATCTCTTTCAAGGAGCGGCGCCCCCCCTCCCTTTCAGTTCATCTTCTCCAAGCCACCGCTCCCTCCCTTGGAAAAGAAAACCTCCACTGCATACACTAGCCGTCCCTCTTTTGCTCCAGCCCCTGCATTTCTTTCCTTGTTGCAGCCTCCCCAAAGCAAACTCTGATCTGCCTTCATCCAGCTACTTCCCTCTCTCAGCTGCACACAGACCAGCCTCTCGCTCAATAGTAACGGCCAGAACAACAGCTCGAAGCCAGCCCTGGCCGCTTCCACTGTGACCCGACACCGCCAGATCTGCCCGCCTTCTTCATCCAGCAGCGACAGCCCACTCCCTGTGCAGCAGCTCCTTCTTCCTCCAAAAGCAAACCCAACCACCGCGACAACCAACAGGAGTGGAGATCCTCAACGTCGTCGCCCCCTCTACAATCGCCAAACCTGCCACCCCAAGCAGAGGAGATGAAGACGAAACCCATAATAAACTGACTCGCAGTGAAGTAGACCCAAAGAAGGACTTGGAAAGAAGGTTGTGAATCGATCTGGACCAAAAAGAAAGAAAAATTAAAATCAATTGCCTGTTGTGTTTTCGGTTGTTTTGCAGGTCACCGCTGGTGTAGGAGATAGAGAAGAGGAAGACGTTCTCAATCCACCAGTTCTGTCACCTTCATCGACGACGGTGCGTGAACCCACACGTCGCCAATGGTGGTGGCACGTGGAACAACGTGCCGCCACTGTTCCAGCACTGTTCCCAAGCCTAGAAACCTTCGTCAACACTGTTCCTACAGATTCTAGAAGGCTTTGGATTTTTTAAGGGCTGTTTTGTAATTTTTGAATTGTTTAATGTAATTTTTGTTTAGTTTTGAATTTTTATCATTTATAGTATGGATGTAACAAGAAAAAAAGAAAAAGAAAAGAAAAGAAAAAATATATAGTGAAAGTGAATGTGGTGTTTGTATTTTGTTTATGAATGTTTTTTTTATGATAAAATTGCAAAGAATAAAGAAGAATTTAATATTTTGATTTGCTCATGGTCCAGAATTATTAACTTATACATAAGTTGTATTTCTAATATCCGATGAAAAGACAATTTTTAAAATTTCTTTAACACATCAAAGTCACGAAGCAGCTTACCTTAGGTAGGGTGTGTTAGGGGTGCTAATACCTTCCCTAACCACAACCAGTCCCTTACCCATGAATCTCTAACAAGACCAGTACACTTGGGTTTCCTAGTAACCCTCAATAAATACTAAGTGGAGACTCGCAACGAACCAATCAAATCAACGCATAACAAAAAATTGCCAAGCCGACACCGCACAGGTGACGTGCGACAGAATGGCGACTCCACTGGGGACGGTACTATTTCTGACAATATTGGACTAAGCTTTGTGTATTTGATGTGTTTAAGTTTTTGCATTTTTATCTTTTTGTTAATATTTTTTCCATGTATTTTATAGAATTTTTTCATGCATCACCTGTATTTATTTTTTGAAAGCACACACAAGCTTCTAAGTTAGGTGGTGAATTAGCGATCTGCGCTATGACTATTGGTCAGGGTTCAGATGCATGAAAAACCAACTCATATCTGTGTGCCTGCTTGGTAATGGTGGGTATACGTGCCTTAACTATTTCTTGCAACGTCCCTATACTGTCATTACGAAGATCGTCACTGGACAAATATGGGACCCTCTTGAGACCAGGTAGTAAACCTACTCATGTTCATATAATGAATAGAACCTGTCCTTAGGTTGTATGTGCTATCATTTATTTGCATCGGGGCGAACCCTTCTTGAAGCATCTTGAACTCAAGACTTGTGGGTGACAGAATGATCATCACTCCAAAAATTTTCATTGTAGAGTTTGGGCAAGAATCAAGATTCTTGTTTCATCATGCAAGAGTTACGATCATATGTCACCCCTCGAAGGGCGAGTTCATCATATACATTTCATACATTTGTCATGCATGTACCGGGATGAAAAATGGGTCCCCTATGAGTCTACAACACCCAACTTTGAGCGAAAAACACAGAAGATGAAGATTGTGCTAGTGGTAACGTACATTTTCAAGAAAAATTAGAGTCTTTGAAGAAAAGCTTGACTCGCCTCTAGCTTACTCGAGCAAATACTTAGAAATAACTCTGGGGAAGTTCCTTCCAACCGACCTATCATCTTTGTTCAAACCCCAACAACAACTCAACCTAAAGAAATTGGGGGCAAACATGGTTAAGAGCCTCAACACAATTCATCATTTCTGCAAAAGCTTTTATGGGAAGGCTGACCGAAGGGGAATTGCACCATATTTGCATAATGGAGCCTGTTCTTGTTCTGCCAAAAATTAACCATCTCTGTTTGATCATGCCTTCATTTTTTTTGCTTTTTCATGCAAATAACACATTGAACATAACCTTTAAGCATGAAACCATTGTGCCAAGAATCTTTGGGTGTGTCTCCCTTTTCTTCCAAAGCTATGTATGATCATACATGTTCACAAGAATTTTTGGGAATTCAAAGTTTAGTACAAAAATAGAAATCATGTTTATGTTTGTCCGAAACAAACGAATTCTGGAAATTCATGTGATTCCTTAGAAAGATAACCATACACCTAGAAAACCCGAAAAAAAAAAACAAACAAAACACCATGAGCTGACTCCAAAGTTGAGTTTTATTTGAATGAATAATGAGAAATCACGTTGCATACTCGCATGAAAACAAGGCTTACCGATCCTAAATGCATGAGTTTGGAATGAAGAAAGGCCATCTTTGATAATCTTTTCACAATGCTAAAATATATCCTTTGTAGTCCCCTTTTGAGCCTAGTAATATTTTTTGGAAATAGTCTTGGCTAGGATCACACCCCACACTAAGGGGCAAGTGCAAGAGACATAGAAAAAACCTCAATGATTGAAAGTGCCCAAGCAACACTAGAGGGCATAAAAGAAAATTATCAATCATCAAAGGTGCTCAAACAAAGCTAGAGGGCATGAAGAAAAATCCAAAGGATCCAAAAATTTTGAAAAAAAAAACCCAATGCAATGATGCTCAAATTCAAATGAAGAAAACAAAAATAAAAACAAAGAGAAACAACCCAAGCCTAACACTAGGGGGCACGATAGATAATTTTGGAAAAGACATTCAAATGACAAAAGGTCAAGAAACAAGCACAAGTGATCCTTAGTCTTGAAATCCCTTAAACACCTTTGGAGCCTACAAATATCCTTTTCTTCGTAACCAAGAGCCCAAGCCTACATTACGTGCCTAATCAAGCCCTTTCTGATTAAAGGCAAGCAATCTGGATCATTAGGCAATGCTTTCTAATGCGAAACAAAATCATTATTCATGCAAATAAAATGAATGCTTTGAAGACCGATTCTCGGTAACTCTCAAATTAAATCTTAAACCTTTTTGACCAACCAAATGTCACTTCATATTTCTCACCAAAATCAAAACAAAAGGTTTTCATCACTTCTGAAAACCTCTCCATAGGAATCACTTGAATTTCTTCAAAATGAGTTTGATTTGAATCAATATCAAAATAATTTATGTGTTTGGAATTGCTTTAAAATTCCAAAATTTCTGTATGAAAACAACTCCTTGTCAAACCTTCTTTCACATAGCCTCATCCCTAAACCCGAATTGAATACTTGAGGGCATGATCAAGCTGGAGGGCAATCAAAAACTCCTGGTAAAGTTGGTTCCATGATTCCCTTTCTAAGAAAAACATCGAGCAAAATTGGCAACCCTTGAGATGAAGGATGGAGGACAAAGATGAAGGATGATATCAAGCCCGTCCTAGAGGTTAAGATCAAAAGATAGGACTCGAGTAAGTAAGAGCAAAGAAGCCATCGATGTTTACTACCAACACTCTTACTTTTGAGAAAAGAAAGACACCATGAAGAAATGGGGACCTATATTTCTCAGGTACGTGTACATGCATATTGATCATAATGCATTATTTTCAACATTGTCAGATCGGTATTTCATCATCACCTCTTGGGTAGTGTATTTTCTAACCCTACCTCATTTCGAGTGCGCCTTTGAGCCCTCACTTCTCAAGTAGAGCGTTTTCTAACCCTACTTCCTTTCGAGTGTGCCTTTGAGCCACCTCCATTCGGGTAGTGCATTTTCTAACCCTACTTCCTTTCAAGTGCGCCTTTGAGCTACCACCATTCGGGTAGTGTGTTTTCTAACCCTATCTCATTACGAGTGCGCCTTTGAGCCACCACCATTTGGGTAGTGCGTTTTCTAACCTTACCTCATTTTGAGTGTGCCTTTGAGCCCTCATTTCTTTTTGAGTGCGCCTTTGAGCCCTCGGCAACATTTTTCTAGGTAGGTCACCCATTACAATGAGGCCATTCTTCCACTTGGGTAGGTCACCCATTACAATGAGACCACTTTTTGCTTTTTCTTTGGGTAGGTCACCCATGACAATGAGACCGCACTTCACATTTTTTCCATCTTCCATCTATGTAGGTCACCCATCACAACGCGACCACTTTTCATATTCTTTCCAACTAGGCAGGTCACCCATTACAATAGACCATTTTTTACATATTTTTTGGTTTTGGTTTAATGAGGTTGCCAGATGGGATCTCATGTAGCTTTGGTTAAAGGAAATTGCTAGATAGGATTTCAGGTTGACCGAGTTACACAATATTTTTTGGTTTTGGTTTAATGAGGTCACCAGATGGGATCTCTTGTAGCTTTGGTTAAAGGGAATCACCAGATGGGATTTCAGGTCGACCGAGCTACATATATTTTTTTTAGTTCCAGTTGAATGAGGTCGCCAGATGGGATCTCAAGTGGCTTTGGTTAAAGGGAATTATATCACCAGATGAGATTTCAGGTCGACCGAGCTACACATATTTTTTTTAGTTCTAGTTTAATGAGGTCGCCAGATGGGATCTCAAGTGGCTTTGGTTAAAGGGAATTATATCGCCAGATGGGATTTCAGGTTGACCGAGCTACACATATTTTTAGTTTCAGTTTAATGAGGTCGCCATATGGGATTTCAGGTTGGCTGAGCTACACATATTTTTTTAGTTCCAGTTGAATGAGGTTGCCAGATAGGATCTCAGGTGGCTTTGGTTAAAGGGAATCGCCAGATGAGATTTCAGGTTGATCGAGCTATACATATTTTTTAGTTCCTGTTGAATGAGGTCGCCAGATAGGATCTCAGGTGGCTTTGGTTAAACGGAATCGCCAAATGGGATTTCAGGTTGACCGAGCTACACACATTGTTTAGTTCCAGTTGAATGAGGTCGCCAGATGGGATCTCAAGTGGCTTTGGTTAAAGGGAATCGCCAGATGGGATTTCAGGTTGACCGAGCTACACACATTCTTTGATTTTGGTTAAAGGAGGTCGCCAGATGGGATCTCAGGTTAACAGAAAAGAGAGAGAGAGAGAGAGAGAAAGGAGAGAAAGAAAAGAGAAAGAAATAGAAAAAGAAAAAAAGAAGTAAGGTCTTCAGATGAGTGGATATTCAGCAAGTTAGGAAGATAAGAAGATAAGCTTTCTTTACAAAGCTTACTATGCAAAACATTGAGGAGTTTTGCTTTGTAAAGAGGGGGCATCTGTTGCTACCCAATTTTTGACCCATGTTTTGATAATTTTTTAGAAAAATCCAAAAATAGAGAAAAACATCGAAAATCCAAAAAAACATACTTTTTTTTAATATATTTGCATCATTTTTAGAATTTTTAGCATCATCTCAAAAGAATTTAAATTTTCAAAGATCATGGGAACGCATTTGAGTTTTAACGCGTTATTTTTAAAAATCACCGATTTTTCTCATTCAAGACGATGTTGATAAGAAAAATCCAAAAAAATAAGAAAAAATCAAAATTTACAAAAAAAAGAGTTGAGGGACCAATTTTGAGGCCCAAGCAAACATTTTGCCTATAAATAGTAGCCTTCAACACACACAAAAAGGGGGAATTTTGAAACGTTAGAAAAAATACGAAAGGAAAACCCTGACCCTAAAACCCATCTCTTTCAACGAGCGGCCCCCCCTCCCTTTCAGTTCATCTTCTCCAAGCCGCCGCTCCCTCCCTTGGAAAAGAAATTCTCCACTGCATACACTAATCGTCCCTCTCTTGCTCCAGCCCCTGTATTTCCTTCCTTGTTGCAGCCTCCCCAAAGCAAACTCTGATCTGCCTTCATCCAGCTACTTCCCTCTCTCAACTGCACACAGACCAGCCTCTCCCTCAATAATAACGGCCAGAACAATAGCCCGAAGCCAGCCCTGGCCGCTTCCACCGTGACTCGACACTGCCAGATATGTCTGCCTTCTTCATCTAGCAATGACGGCCCACTCCCCGTGCAGCAGTGCCTTCTTCCTCCAAAAGCAAACCCAACCGTCACGACAACCAACAGGAGTGGAGATCCTCAACGCCGCCGCCCCCTTTACAAGCGCCAGACCTACCACCCGAAGCAGAGGAGATGAAGATGAAACCCATAATAAACTGACCCGCAATGAAGTAGACCTGAAAAAGGAGAAGGGAAAGAAGGCTGTAAACCAATCTGGACCAAAACGAAAGAAAAATTAAACTCAACTGCCTGTTGTGTTTTCGGTTGTTTTGCAGGTCACCGCCGGCGTAGGGAGACATAGAAGAGGAAGACGTTCCCGATCCACCGATTCTGTCACCTTCATCGGCGGTGGTGCGTGAACCCACGCGACGCCAATAATGGTGGCACGTGGAACAACGTGCCGCCACTGTTCCAGCACTGTTCCCGCGCCTAGAAACCTTCGTCAACATTGTTCTTGCAGATTCCAAAAGGCTTTGGATTTTTTAGGGGCTGTTTGGTAATTTTTGAATTGTTTAATGTAATTTTTGTTTAGTTTTGAATTTTTATCATTTATAGTATGGATGTAGCAAGAAAAAAATATTTTTAGAGCTCCTTTAGAGAAGGCTTTCTTCACTATATATGGGCCTTTACAGTTGGGTGCGCACTTACTTTGATCTTTGCCAAGTAGAGGTAGGATTTTTATCAACTCTAAATCTCCTTCCTAGAATACCCTGGGTCTGACTTTCTTGTCATATGCTTTAGCCATTCTTTTTTGATACAACCGGTGATGATAGATTGCAGCTAACCTTTTTTCACTAATCAAATTAAACTACTTGTATCTCATCTTGACTCAATCAGATTCCTTAAGTTCTAATTCCATTAGCACCCTTAGAGATATAATTTCTGCTTCTAGTGGCATTACTACTTCCATCCTGTAAACCAAGGAATAAGGTGTATCTCCTGTAGATGTCATTATTGTGGCGTGATATGCATGTAGAGCAAAAGGTAGCACATTTCATACTAGTCCTTGTACATGACACTACCATCTTTTGCATAATCTTCCTGATATTCTTATTGGCCGCTTCTACAACACTGTTTGTCTTTGGCTTGTATGGAGATGAATTTGAGTGCTTAATTTTCCATTTTGTGCAAAGCTCTACTATGATTCTTCTATTGAAGTTTTGAGCATTATCAATCACTATTTTTTCAAGTGCTTCATATTAACAAATTAAATCTCATTCAATGAATCTCTTCACTACCTTCTCGGTTGTATGAGCATATAACTACTTCTACCTATTTTATAAAGATACAACATTGTTAAGAAAGAGCTCTCAGTCAATTGAGTCAGTTGAGTTTGTGTTCTTCCCTCTTCATTCACCATTCTTCTTCTCTTGTCTATCCTCTGCTCCTTACTGTTCTCTCTTCGGTCAATATTACAAAATCCAAAGCTAAATCTTCAACTCTTCGTTCCACCCAGGGCGATTTCCAGCTTCAAACTAAACGCCATGCGCCTGCCTTGCACATGCCTAGGATTCAGTCAAGGAGTTGCTCGCTGGTTCAACACGACTCTATTTCTCCTTCTCCGACCTCCACTCCACCTAGAATGAAGGTTGCATTTGCTGATTTCTCCAACGCATCTAGGTTTTCGTCCAAACGCAAGAACAGAACCATGCGAAAGAAAAATTCTCCTGCTTCATCTCGTCACCGTCCCTCTTCTAGTGGTCGTAACGACGACTCCTCTGGCAGTTCCAAGGCAAGCCCCTCGCCTACAGAATGTCCTACAGAACGTCCGATTGGGTTTAACCCTAGCGTTTCTTGTCCGGGCTTAGGTGGTCTCATTCGCACCCCGACTACTGTTCCTTCCCCTCAATCATCCTCTATCAAGAGCCATCCTTCAACAATTCCTTATGATGTCACTCGCTCCCCTGCTGGTGCCACCACTCTTGCATCACCGATGACAGATAAGTCTTAGCCTGATTGTAGCAGAGGTGCTCCTACAAACACACCACCAGGTACTTCAAATTCTCAGTCTCTTGCTCTTATTCACTTTCCAGAATATGCATCCTCTGCCTCATGTCATCTTCAGGAAACTGATGTTAGTGAACTCGTTGTTAAGTGGAAGTTTTGCTTGATTGGTTATGTGGCTGGGAAATTCCTAATTTATGCTTCACTGTTAATGTATATTAATAGAACCTGGCAGCATAAAGCTCATTTCACAATGCATGATTCGAGTTGGTTGATCTTTGCATTCTCATCAGAATTGGAGATGCTAGATGTCTTGGTGCAGGTCCATATGCTGTCTTCGGCAGGCCTCTTTCTGAAAATAATGCCTGAATTCTTTGATTTTCAATCTATTGATATGACCACAATGCCAACATGGGTAAGGTTCCCTAATTTGCCATTAAGATGCTGGAACCATATTTGCTTATCAAAAATTAAAAGCATGATTGGGAAGCCGATCCATTGTGATGACCCTACTGCATAACTGACCCGGCTCTCTTATGCTAGAGTTCTTATTGAAGTAGACATGCTCTCTAACTTGCCATCCTCTGTCAATGTGATTCTGCCCAATGGCACCACTTTGCCTCAGTATATTGTGCATGAATCTCTTCCACGCTTTTGCAAGCAATGTAAAATTCTAGGACATTCAACACTCACTTACACCAAAGGACTCAAACCTAGAAGTAAAAAGAGGCCTTATGAAACTCCAGCTTGTTCAGCCAGTTCTAGCCCCTCTGAAGAGACAGCTGCAGTTGAGAAGCAGGAACCGTACTGTGCAGGCCCTTCTATTGATCCTCAAGTTGATCCAATGTCCATTGAAGTTGCTACAGCTGGTGCACTAAGGCCCTAGTCTCGTGGTCGCAAGAGGTCTAAAGCTGCTGCATCTTAGCTCTCTAGCTCCACTCCTACTGAAGCTGGGGCCATTGCAGTTGTAGCCCCTCCCACGAGGCAATATCGCACTAGAAGCAAAGTAGTTGCCATCCCTTATTTGGGGTCGCAAAGGAAGTCCAAGGCCCCTACTGTTAATTTCCAGTCACTGCATAGCTCAGATGACTCTACTCCATCATCCACTTTCTAATGATTTGTTCATGATTAGATTGGGAGGGTGATCCCTTGGTTTCTTATTAGCTATCTTGTATTGCTTGTTTTATTTTGTAGACTTGCTTGTCTTGGGTTTTCTTTTGTGCAGATCCCCTACTTGTTTCATCTAGGGCAATATTTTTGCTTTGGTGCATTTTTTTGTCTACTTCCTATTGCAGCTAAGCTGCCAGTTTGATCTTGTGCAGTCTTGCTTTTGTTGTTGCTGGTGCTATGTGTTTTGGATGTAGTGCAGCTGTTTGCTTGGGTGAGTCGCAACTTGGCTCGCAGTTTGCTTTATGTAGTTTTTCTATTTGTGCCTGTTATGTGCCTGCAGTTATTGGTTTTATGTTTAGTTCCTGTTAGTGCCTCCTCTTGCTGGCAATTTGGGTTCCTTTCCAGTAGTCAAGTGTTACTGGATGTTGTTGTTGGGTTTCTGTTTAACGTCTGGCTGGTGCCCGCTATTGCTGGTTTGCTTCTGGTTGGTCTTTGCTGTTGCTAGTTTGCTTCTGGCTAGTCTCTAATTGCCGATATGTTTATGGGTTGTCTGCTTTGCTGGTGCTTTAGTCAAAGCCTCTATTGATATTTGGTCTCTTGCTGGCATTTTGGGTTCTTCTCCAGTAATCAAATGTTACTGGATGCAAATAGCTTTTATCTGCTGTGATGGTTTTTGCCTGCTGGTTAGTTTGCTAGCTAGTTTTAGGGAGTCTATTCCTTTATCTTAAGGGAGTTTGTTCCTTTGTACTGGTTTGTATATGCCTGCATAGTTGACTTGCTGGTCTCTAGCTATGTTTTATTTTTTATCTATAAAATTTCTTACATTTGATAATAATAAAAAAAGATACAACATTGTTTATCTTTAGCTTGTATGGAGATGAATTTTGAGTGCTTGATTTTCCATTTTATGCAAAGCTCTATTATCATTCTTCCATTGAAGTTCCGAGCATTATCAATCACTATCTTTTTAAGTGCTCCATATCGACAAATTGGATGCCCTTAGGGGGTTTTTTGGTGTTGGATAAACTATTTTATATCATAATACCATGGATTCCTATCCACTTCTCATTCGACCAAGTAGTAGTAAGCCAGATAATTTCTAACTTTAACAATTATGGGTTGCACTCTATTCCCATAATCAATTTTGGCCATAGAAGCTAAAGTGGCCAAAGCATCCACAAATGGATTTTTATCTCTTCCCATATGAGTGAATTTTATCTCGTTAAATTCTTCTACTAGTTTGGACAAATATTCTTGATATGGCCTCAGCTTCTCATCTTTTGTTTGCCATTTTCCTTTCACTAGGTAGATTATCAACATTGAGTCTCCATATACCTTAAGTTTATTTATCTTAAATTTTAGTGCAAGCTTCATACTCATCCATATTATTGGTGCACTCAAACTACAATTCAATCGAAACAGGATATTGCTTTTTGTTAGGAGACATTATCACTGCTCTTGTCCTATTGCCATATACATTTATTACTCCGTCAAAATACATTGCCCACTAGTTTGGTTCTTCTTCTTTTTCTACTACCAACACATCTTGATGAAAATTCAAAGGCCCACAATCTTCAATTGCATTGTCTGCCAAATGATCAGCAATAACACTTCCTTTCACAATTTTTCTTGTAATGTACTCAACAAATAACACCTACTATCTTAATATTATGCTTTTTAAATAAGACTTTTCAAAGATATACATGAGAGGATCCAGTTTTGAAATCAATCATGTAATGTAATACAACATGTATTGTCAAAGTCGTTTTGTAGCCCATATAGTCGCACAGCAAAGCTTCTCTACCATTGTATATCCAAACTTGCAATCCATAAACTTCTTACTTCAATAATAGATCACTCTCTTTTCTATTAGACTCATCATGTTGCCCAAGTACACATTCTATTGTTTTTTTAGTTGTTGTCAGATATAGAATTAACAATTTGTCAGGCACGAGAGGTACCAGTAAAAGTGGATTTTGCAAATATTGCTTGATTTTATAAAAAGTTTCTTAGCATTCTTCATTCCATACCCTAGGATATTTATTTTGAAGGAGTCAGAAGATTAGCTCATAAGTTGCTGTCATTTGAGATATAAACCAAGAAATGTAATTAAAACGACCCAACAACCCTCTTACGTCTTTTTCTATTTTAGGAGCTGATATGGCCTAAATTGCTTTTAGTTTATCAGAGTTGACTTTTGATGTAACCATATTATTCGATAGTTTCACCCATATTTACCTAATGTTTTGTCCATGTTTTATATATAAAATGCCTTGATATTCTTTGTTTTATGTTTTCAAGGCATTTTTTGGATGAAAGATGCAAAAGGAGTAAATTGAAGGTAATTGGCAGATTTGATGTTCAGTCGATGTTTTGTGCAGAGCGTGAGTTCTAGAGATCTAAATGAAGTGATTCTAGTGGCACTAAAAAGCTAACATCCATACCTTTCTGGAAATGTAATGCAAGAAAAATAAAAGGAGAAAGATCATGGAAATCACATCCTGCAAAGTCAAATCTCGCATTCTGCCAGTGTTGACCTTTGGCCATTCAAAATTTAATATCTGGAGCTACAGAAGTCCAATTGGCGCAAACTAAATTTTCTTGGATTCCTAATTCAAAGACCTATCCACGCCCAAAATTGCAGCAAAAAAAGATGTAATATGAGGGAGATATGATTTTCTAAAGATGACAACTTAATTCTGCCAGCAAACAGGTTTCGTGAAGAAACAAGTCCAAATTACATTCCGAAGCATCTAAACCGACATCCAAGTTTTTATATCTGCAATTTAGCTCCTCTAAGTTAGAGTTTGAAGATTTCATGCAAGGTTATTTCTCCTTTTTAGGAAAAATAGTTATTGAAGTACTTAAATGTAAATTGTCAACTTAAGGAAGGACTATTTTGTAAATTAGAGACTAGGGTTTCTTAGCATATAAAAAGAAAGAGAGAAGGGGCAGCAGCCAGCAGAAAAGAAGGAGAGCAGAAGGAGGCAGCAGCCAGCAGAGAATAAACACAAATTCTCTCCTCTACAAACCCAAAAATCATGCTCTTTTCATTCTTTAGAAGTAGTTGTTCAATAGTTATGCAAGGCTAAGCTCTTTTCTTGGTTGCAAGGACATAACAAACCTTCGGACTTCAAGAACCGTGAGATTTATTCTTCCTTTTATTTTCAGTTTATGTTATGAATGAGTATGATTGTTTTCCTATGCATATTTCCTATGATTGTTGTTGATGATTGATAGAGCGGACTCTAAGTTATTGTTGTGAACAATCTATTGCTAAGTTTAATATCAAAACCGGAGTTGTGATATATGAACTTGTGAAGCAACTAAGCTTGATAATTGTGGCAGAACTACATTATTGAACTTAGAGAGAACATTTGAACAAAGTGATACAAGCTGCGGACAGCTTGTATGTTAATCTTGATGAAATTATCTAGTTCTTAAAGCTACCATTAAATTGAATTATTAGTGTGGACACTTTGATTGTTTGTTGGTTAGGATTAGTTATACGGCGGATCCGTTAATTAATCAACGTTAAGAGAAGATAAAATTTCAGAACATAAACTGTAATTTTTGTTTCAAGGATCGGTTCTAATTTCTGTTGGTGGATGTGTGCTTGCGACCAAGGTTTGTTTTCTTGATAAGTTTCAGTTTTAATTGATTTTGTTTGCTAGTTTATTTGCTGCCATAATTTAGATAATCACAAACCAAATCCCCTCAATTACATAATGTACAACATAAAAATCTGACTTGAAACTTCCTTGTGGGATCGACCCCTTGCTTGCTCTATACTATCTTGTGTGTTTTAAGCTAGGGTAATTAATTTGTGCGACCGCGACATCGCAACAAATTTTGGCGCCGTTGCCGGGGAGGTAATTTTAGTTGATTGTTGTGCTTGTACTGTTATTTTTATTTGCTGTGATTCAAAAAAAAAAAAAGAGAAACAGAATTTTTGCTTGCGACGGTACTGTTCACTTGCGGCGGCAGTACTGTTCAAAACAGAGTTTTTGGTGGAATTAGGTATCGGCCTTTTGTTTCCTGAAGGGAAACGACGTTCTGAACAGGATTAGTGTGGTTACTTTCTTTTGAGTTTTCTTAGCAATTTATGCCTGTGACCCGTTCTACTAATCAAATTCAAGTGCAGATTGATCTTGAAATAGAAAGCACTTTACGCAGGTTAAGAAAGGAAGCTCGCCTCAACACCATGGCTATTGCACGACAACAAACACTCAAGGAGCTTGCTGCTCCTAACGTGGAAAATCAACCATTGTGCATAAACATTGACAATAATGTAAACTTTGAGCTCAAATCTGGTTTTATACATTTGTTACCAACATTTAATGGTCTTGCAGGAGAAGATCCTCATACTCATCTCAAGGAGTTCCATATGGTTTGTGTTGGCATGAAACCGAATGGAGTTGATGAAGAACAAGTTAAGTTGAAAGCTTTCCCTTTCTCTTTGAAGGGGGCAGTAAAGGCATGGCTTTTCTCTATTCTCCCAGGATCTATTGGAACTTGGAATGCCATGAAGAAGATTTTTCTTGAGAAGTATTTCCCAGCATCTCGAGTTGCCAACATAAGGAAAGAAATATGTGGGATTCGACAATCTCATGGAGAGACACTCTCCGAATATTGGGAAAGATTTGAGCAACTCTGCATTCAATGTCTTCATCATCAAATACCCGATCAGCTGCTCATTCAATATTTCTATGAAGGATTGATGCCTACTGACCGTAGTATCATTGATGCTGCAAGTGGAGGCGCATTGGTGGATAAGACACCCGAGGCTGCACGCCAATTGATCTCAAACATGGCAGCCAATTCAAAACAATTTGGCACTCGTGGAGACTTCTCCAACAAACGAGTAAATGAGGTAAGTATTTCTAACCTTGAAAATAAAGTTAATGATCTTACTTCTCTTGTGCGTTCTTTGGCTTGTGGAAATGTGCAGCAGGTGAAAGTTTGTAGCATATGCTCCTTACAAGGACATGCTTCGGATATGTGCCCAATAATGCAAGAAGATTACATTGAACAAGCTCATGCAATTGATGGAGCATTCAACAGACAGCCCCAGCGTAAATATGATCCCTTTTCCAACACGTACAATCCCAGATGGAGAGATCATCCCAACTTACGCTACGGCAACCCATCTCAACAAGGCAATCAAGGCCGACAGTTCCATCCCCATGAATTTCAGCCCCAACAAAATTATCAAGCGAGACAACCCCCTCCATTCACAAACTCCAATGTTATGGGGTCCTCATCCAATGATGATCTTCGTGAGATGATGAAAGCTTTGGCTTCTAATACTGTTACCTTGCAACAAAATGTCATGTCTTTTCAATAGGAAACAAGGTCAAGTATTCACAACTTGGAAAAGCAAATGGGGCAAGTAGCTTCAAGTGTAGGGAAATTGGAAGCACAAATGAATGGAAAGTTGCCCTCCCAAGCATTAAATCCAAAAGAGAATGTCAGTGCAATCATGCTGCGAAGTGGGAAAGAACTTGAAGAGAAAAGGTCAAAACAAATTGAGATGGAGGAAGAAGAAGAGATAGAAATTGAATTGAGTACAAAGAAGGAACATCCTTCTCCTCCACAAACTGAAATAAAGACCAACACTCCAAAGGTAACTCCTCACTCAATTAATTCCAGTTTTAAAACAATTCCACCCTTTCCTGTGAGTTCTTCTAGGTCAAAGAAAGAAGACAAAGAAAAAGAGATTTTAGAAGTTTTCAAGAAAGTGGAACTCAACATTCCTTTGCTTGATGCTATCAAGCAAATTCCCAAGTATGCAAAATTCTTGAAGGAGTTGTGTACTTGCAAAATTCTTGAAGGAGTTGTGTACTAGCAAGAGAGCTTTCAAACTGAAAGGTCATGAAACGATAAGTATGGGTGAAGTTGTATCTGCCGTTGTTCAAAAGAATCTGCCTTTGAAACAAAAAGACCCAGGTGCGTTTACTATCCCATGTGTTATTGGTAATGCTAGTTTTAAAAGAGCTTTATGCGATTTAGGTGCATCCATTAGTGTTATGCCCAAACATGTTTATGATTCTCTTAGTCTTGAGCCTTTGAATAAAACTAGCATTGTAATACAACTTGCGGATCGTAGTTTTGTTTACCCACTTGGTGTGATAGAAGATGTCCTAGTCAAGATTGATAGTTTGGTTATTCCATGTGATTTTTATATTCTTGATATGGAACATGATTCTTGTGATTCATCAACCAGCACTCCTATATTGTTTGGGAGACCATTTTTGAAAACCGCCAACACAAAGATTGATTGTGGTAAGGATACCTTGTCTATGGAAGTAGGAGATGAAAAAATTGAATTCAATTTTCATGATGCAATGAAATATCCTTATAGCAATGTTTATTCTATCACATGCTATGACCAAATTGATAAGTGTGTGCAGCAAGTTTGTGATTTTGATTGCGAAGACGGATTAAGCATAGCTTTGAGCTATGGCTATGATTTCACCAAGATAGAAGAGATGGAGAGGCATGTGTGTGTTCCCCAAAACGTGCATGAATTAGTATTGGCCTTACAAGCTTTGCAAACCGTTCCCCATGGTAATGTCTTTGTTGATTTAGTACTCTCACATAAAAAGCTTTTGCCATCTATTTTACAGGCCCCCGAATTAGAATTAAAACCTTTGCCCGATAATTTGAAGTATGTATTCATTGGCGACAACAATACACTTCCCGTTATCATAGCAAAAGGTTTGACAAGTATGCAAGAGGAAAAGCTTGTGAAGTTATTGTTTGATCACAAGACGGCCATTGGATGGACTTTAGCCGACATCAAGGGCATTAGTCCCTCAATGTGTATGCATCACATACTATTGGAGGACAACGCAAAACCAACAAGGGAAATGCAAAGGAGGTTGAACCCGCCTATGATGGAGGTAGTGAAAGCTGAAATTTTGAAACTGTTAGATGCAGGAGTCATTTACCCCATCACTGACAGTAAATGGGTCGCGCCAATCCATGTGGTGCCCAAAAAGACCGGAATCACGTTGGTGAAAAACAAAAATGATGAGCTCATTCCTACTCGCATCTCGAGTGGATGGAGAATGTGTGTTGATTACAGAAAGCTCAATCTTTCTACACGCAAAGATCATTTCCCATTACCATTCATGGATCAAATGCTTGAACGCCTAGCAGGTAAGTCTTTTTATTGCTTTCTTGATGGATATAGTGGATACAATCAGATTGTTATTAATCCGGAGGATCAAGAAAAGACTACATTTACATGTCCATTTGGTACATATGCATATAGGAGAATGCCTTTTGGTCTCTGTAATGCTCCTGCAACTTTTCAAAGATGCATGATGAGTATTTTTTCTGACTATGTTGAAAGAATAATTGAGGTTTTTATGGATGATTTCACGGTGTATGGTGATTCTTTTGATAAATGTCTAGAAAATTTATCTTTGATCTTGAAAAGGTGCATTGAAACTAACCTTGTCTTGAACTATGAAAAGTGTTATTTTATGGTAGAACAAGGAATAGTTCTTGGGCATGTTGTGTCTTCACATGGATTAGAGGTTGATAAAGCTAAGATAGATGTTATTTCATCATTGCCTTACCCCTCATGCGTGAGGGAAGTTCGTTCTTTTCTAGGCCATGCAGGTTTGTATCGACGCTTTATCAAAGATTTCTCGAAGATTACAGCACCCTTGTGCAAACTATTAGCCAAAGAAGTGGATTTTGTGTTTGATCAAGCATGTAAAGATGCCCATGATGTGCTTAAGAGACGTGTCACATCTGCCCCTATCATCCAACCACCAAATTGGGATGAACCTTTTGAGATAATGTGTGATGCGAGTGACTATGCGGTAGGAGCTGTGCTTGGGCAAAGAATTGGGAAGAATTTGCATGTTATCGCCTATGCTTCTCGCATGTTGGATGGAGCACAATGCAATTACCATACAACTGAAAAGGAACTTTTTACAGTGGTGTTTGCTCTTGAAAAATTCAGGTCATATCTACTTGGTACAAAAGTCATTGTTTTTACTGACCATGCAGCTCTCAGGTATCGTTTGAAGAAGAAGGAGTCCAAACCAAGACTGATTAGGTGGATCTTGCTTTTACAAGAATTCGATCTTGAGATCAAAAACAAAAAAGGTGCTGAAGACCATGTGGCTGATCACTTGAGCCGACTGAGGACCGAGGATATACAGATCGAAACAATAAGAGAGACATTCCCCGATGAGCAGTTGTATATGTTGCATTCCTCTACAAGACCCTGGTATGCTGATTTGATAAACTATTTAGTCACCAAAGAATTCCCTCCAGGTTTGTCTAAACCCCAAAAAGATAAGTTACGAGCTGATGCTAAATATTATTTTTGGGACGATCCTTTCCTTTGGAAATTTTGTGCGGATCAAGTAGTTAAGAGGTGTGTACCACAAGATGAATTTCATTCCATTCTCACTTTTTGTCATTCTCATTCTTGTGGTGGGCATTTTGGAGCAAAAAGAACAGCCCACAAGGTACTTGAAAGTGGTTTCTATTGGCCTTCTATTTTTAAAGATGCATATCACTTCTGCAAATCATGTGAAAAATGCCAAAGAACAGGTAATATCACTCATAAGAATCAAATGCCTTTAACGAATATTCTTGTAAGTGAAATTTTTTATGTTTGGGGTATTGACTTTATGGGTCCATTTCCTTCTTCATTTGGCAATCTTTATATTCTTCTTGCTGTTGATTATGTGTCTAAATGGATTGAGGCGAAAGCCACACAAACTAACGATGCTAAGGTTGTTTTAGATTTTGTCAAGACTCACATATTTGACAGGTTTGGAGTCCCTAAAGCTATCATTAGCGATCGTGGCACTCATTTCTGTAATCGTTCCATGGAAGCATTGCTATGCAAATATCATGTGACTGATCGAACTTCCACAGCATATCATCCTCAAACAAATGGCCAAGCTGAAATTTCAAATCGAGAAATCAAGTCCATTTTGGAGAAAACAGTGCAACCTAACCGGCGAGATTGGAGTCTACGTCTTGGAGATGCACTTTGGGCTTATCGGACTGCTTATAAATCACCTATAGGAATGTCACCTTATAGAATGATTTATGGGAAAGCATGTCATCTACCGGTGGAGCTTGAACACAAAGCTTTTTGGGCCATTAAACAATGTAACATGGATTATGATGCTGCTGGGATTGCAAGAAAACTGCAACTACAAGAGTTGGAAGAAATTCGAAATGATGCTTACGAGAATGTAAGGATTTACAAAGAAAAGACTAAGAATCTTCATGACCGAATGCTTACAAGAAAGGAGTTTCATGTTGGAGACAAAGTCCTTCTTTATCATTCGCGTTTGAAACTTTTTCCTGGAAAATTGCGCTCTCGTTGGATTGGACCCTTTGTTGTTTCTAATGTTTTTCCTTATGGTGCAGTTGAAATTACAAGTTTAGAAACCAACAAAGTACTCAAGGTTAATGGGCATCGTTTGAAACCTTTCTATGAAGGTTGGACGGCAGAACTCACCGCTTCTATAGAGTTAGCTGAACCAATCTATGAAGAATGAGCATGCCACATGTCAAGCCAATGACATAAAACAAAAGTGCTTACTGGGAGGCAATCCAGCACAAAAAAAAAAATCAGATTTGCTTTCTTTTTCCTTATCTTTTATTTTTTCGTATTTTAATTTATTTACTGTCATTCTCTTATGTTCCTTTGCTTTTATTTCAACATTGAGGACAATGTTGTGTTTTAAGTGTGGGGGTATTGGGAGAATTTTAGTTTTCTTTGATGTTCTTTAAAAAAAAAAAAAATTGTGTTTGATCTTTTTAACTCCCATTGGTTTTTGAGAATATGAGTATTATGTATGAGAATTAATTGAGATAGATGAAGATATAAATCAAATGAAGGAGTATGCATGCAAATTTTAAGATTTAATTGGTTTAGGGATTGACTTTGAGAATATGTCATGTTGACTTTATAGTGTTATACCAATGCAAGCTTTTGAGCCTTCAACATTATATTCTTTGATTGTGCCTTCTTTCAATGATATGTATCGCTAGAACTTGCTTCATATCTTGTTGAGATTACATTCACATTACATATATACATGAAGATGATAAAGGCATTAGGAATTTTAACCACTTGAGCTAAAAAGCCAACCTAAAGCATATTATCCTTAGTGAGCCCCTTTTGAGCTTGTTTATCTTTTCTTTGCTTTATCCAAGTACAAGCCTTAACTTTTTATATTTTTTTCTATTCCCCTGGCCAAGGATTAGTAGAGCATATACTTATGATATCTCATGGAATTATGGTTGGAATTTTTGTGAAAAGAAAGAAGAAGTGATGCTTGATGAAAAGATGGGCAAAGTTGCCAAAGGTTAAAAAAAAAATAAAAGGAAAAGAAAAAAAAAACTGTTCCTTTATGTTCTTAAGATTTTATGTTGAAAAAGCTTGAAATCAAAAGTTAAGCATTAGTGATTAAAGATGAAAAATTTATATGCTTTGATGGAATATCTTGTTTGAAATATCATTTTTCAGAATGCTCTACTTTCTTTGGTTTGAACCTTTCCTTTTACTTTCTTTTACCTCACCTTAACCTTAGCCCCATTACAACCGAAAAATAAGACCTTTTGATTCATGTAGTACTTGTAATAAGTTGCTAATGGAGATGAGATTGAAAAGCAAGCTTATGGTAGAACATACTCTTTGATTGAATTTGAGAGATTTAAACACATAAACCCTAAACACATGAGTGTTGGAGTGTATATCAATGAGAGGACCTATCACTTTGGCATGGTATAGATTTCATTTAAATCCCGACGATTGATTGAGTTTTGAAGTTTGCATGTAAATGAATTCATGAGAATTATACTATTTATCCTTCATGATTGTATTCTTGTTTATAATGCATATATTCTTGGACATTGATGGGAGATTAAGAGATTGATCATAGTTCTTTTCAATTTGATTTTATTTATCCTTTCTCGAGGATGAGCAAGAGCTAAGTGTGGGGGTATTTGATGTAACCATATTATTCGATAGTTTCACCCACATTTACCTAATGTTTTGTCCATGTTTTATATATAAAATGCCTTGATATTCTTTGTTTTATGTTTTGAAGGCATTTTTTGGATGAAAGAAGCAAAAAGGAGTAAATTGGAGGTAATTGGCAGATTTGACGTTTAGTCGATGTTTTGTGCAGAGCGTGAGTTCTAGAGATCGAAATGAAGTGATTCCAGTGGCACTAAAAAGCTAACATCCATACCTTTCTGGAAATGTAATGCAAGAAAAATAAAAGGAGAAAGATCATGGAAATCACATCCTGCAAAGTCAAATCTCGCATTCTGCCAGTGTTGACCTTTGGCCATTCAAAATTTAATATCTGGAGCTACAGAAGTCCAATTGACGCAAACTAAATTTTCTTGGATTCCTAATTCAAAGACCTATCCACGCCCAAAATTGCAGCCAAAAAAGATGTAATATGAGGGAGATATGATTTTCCAAAGATGACAACTGAATTCTGCCAGCAAACAGGTTTCGTGAAGAAGCAAGTCCAAATTACATTCCGAAGCATCTAAACCAACATCCAAGTTTTTATATCTGCAATTTAGCTCCTCTAAGTTAGAGTTTGAAGATTTCATGCAAGGCTATTTCTCCTTTTTAGGAAAAATAGTTATTGAAGTACTTAAATGTAAACTGTCAACTTAAGGAAGGACTATTTTGTAAATTAGAGACTAGGGTTTCTTAGCATATAAAAAGAAAGAGAGAAGGGGCAGCAGCCAGCAGAAAAGAAGGAGAGCAGAAGGAGGCAGCAGCCAGCAGAGAATAAACACAAATTCTCTCCTCTACAAACCCAAAAATCATGCTCTTTTCATTCTTTAGAAGTAGTTGTTCAATAGTTATGCAAGGCTAAGCTCTTTTCTTGGTTGCAAGGACATAACAAACCTTCGGACTTCAAGAACCGTGAGATTTATTCTTCCTTTTATTTTCAGTTTATGTTATGAATGAGTATGATTGTTTTCCTATGCATATTTCCTATGATTGTTGTTGATGATTGATAGAGCGGACTCTAAGTTATTGTTGTGAACAATCTATTGCTAAGTTTAATATCAAAACCGGAGTTGTGATATATGAACTTGTGAAGCAACTAAGCTTGATAATTGTGGCGGAACTACATTATTGAACTTAGAGAGAACATTTGAACAAAGTGATACAAGCTGCGGACAGCTTGTATGTTAATCTTGATGAAATTATCTAGTTCTTAAAGCTACCATTAAATTGAATCATTAGTGTGGACACTTTGATTGTTTGTTGGTTAGGATTAGTTATACGGCGGATCCGTTAATTAATCAACATTAAGAAAAGATAAAATTTCAGAACATAAACTGTAATTTTTGTTTCAAGGATCGGTTCTAATTTCCGTTGGTGGATGTGTGCTTGCGACCAAGGTTTGTTTTCTTGATAAGTTTTGGTTTTAATTGATTTTGTTTGCTAGTTTATTTGCTGCCATAATTTAGATAATCACAAACCAAATCCCCCCAATTACATAACGTACAACATAAAAATCTGACTTGAAACTTCCTTGTGGGATCGACCCCTTGCTTGCTCTATACTATCTTGTGTGTTTTAAGCTAGGGTAATTAATTTGTGTGACCGCGACATCGCAACAACTTTAATACCTTGTCTACTCACCATAAATCCTGGCAACTTTCCAGATTTTACCTTGAATGAGTATTTTGTAGGGTTTAATCGATGCCTTTTTAACCTTTCAAACAACTTTCTCAAATTCTGACAATGGTCTTCTTCCTCTTTAGATTTAACAATCATGTTGTCCAAATACACTATAATTTTTTTATGCATCATGTCATGGAATAGAGTTATCATTTCCCTTTGATAAGTGGCCCCAATGTTTTTCAGTCCAGATGGCATCACCTTGTTGCAAAAGGTTCCTTACGAAGTAACAAAGGTTGTCTTCTCTTTATCTTCATTGGCCATTTTGATCTAGTTGTACCCAGAGAAACCATCCATGAAGGAGTGCGTTGAGCTTAATTCGCATTGCATTATCAATCAGAACATCGATGTGTGGTAAAGGGAAGTCGTCTTTCAGGCTTGCTTTATTTAAATCCCTATACTCTATACATACTCTGATTTTGTCGTTGTTATTAGAAACTACTACTATGTTTGATATCCATTGTGGGTACCTAACAACCTAAAAAAAAAAAACAGCATCTCTTTGCCTTTCTATCTTGGCTTTCAACTTTAATTACTACTATATCCGGACGAGTTTTTCGTAGTTTATGCTCCACATATATATTTTCTTCATTTAATAAGACCTAATACATTACAATGTTAGTATCTAAACCAGGTATATCTGCGTAGGACCAAGAAAACACATTGACATACTCGCGTAGCAGTGAGATCAAGTTGTTCCTTTACAAACAATCATTAGAGTTCATATTTTCAATTTTCTTTCATCCTACCTTGTACTGACATTAATTGTCTCCAATTCTTCTTTTGTCAGTTTCCAAGCTCGCTTTAATTGTTCTACTAGCATGGCGAATACTCTTACATCATCCTCTTCGCATTCATTTTCTTTCATTGCAATTATGTACTCATCAAAATTTGGTCATTCATTATCAGTATAATGTGCTCGTGATTTTGTAGATGATCCACTTTTAGATTTCCTGAAAGCAAAAGGTGTTTTACTGTAAGTGTGTATTTTGCAAAGATAAAGAGACAAAAAAATTTTGTGAAAATGCATGATCTCATTGATAAAAAAGAAAGCCTCAACTACAACGAAAACCATGTGTTGACATCTTGAGCCAAGATTGCCAATTTAGTATGAAAGCAAAGACAAACACATAGATAAACACATAAAGCATAAAAAACATACTAGAACAACATTGTCATTTACTTTTTGAAGACTATAAAATCCTCCTGGGTCACCCAACTTTGGAACCTTTTTTCCACTTGTCGACTTTCGCATGAAGCTATTGACCTTATTTTCATCTTGTTCCAAAGTATTGATGCCTATAAAAACCAAGCCTTGGGTAGGGATATATGTCTTATCTTTATAGTGCATTACATAAACAGCCTTGGGGAATGGTATTTGGATCGGAGGGATGGTAATCTCTTCCTCTTTCAGTTCCCTTCCTTTTCAGCTTAGGTAGCTTTTTTTCTTGTTTGATATTAGTAACTCTTTTATAGCCTCTCTTTCCAAGCTTAAAGTCAAGCTTGAATCTATGATTTGCAATTTTCAACCTTATCAAACTTATCATCTCAAGATTTCTAAAGATAGGATCATATTGGAAAGGAAGTCTATGTTTTAAGAAATACTTGGCGACCATTCTTTTGGCTTCAAAAATTACTATTTTTCTTAATACCGTGTTTTCCAGCACCCATTTTGTATTAAAAATTTCAAAAACATGGAGATTTCTATATTTGCTTCCTTCAGCTTCTATGTAGGGAACAATCACATTCTACATCATTGCCAAGGTCTCTTCAGCCTTAACTGTCACCAATGTTCCATTCATAATATACTCAAAACACTAATGCTAGAATGATGCCACAATGCTAATGGCTTGTATCCAAGGCCTTCCTAATAACATGTTGTATGATGGGTGGATATTCATTACTTGCATGGTTACTAAAAAACATTTGTGGGCCAATGAATAACTCCATTTCAATAGTCCCTACCACTTACAACTGGGAACCATTATAAGCCTTCGTTGTCATGGTGTTTGGCAGCATACTCATTGAATCAATTGGCATTTCATCCAGTAGGTGGATGTGTGCTTGTGACCAAGGTTTGTTCTCTTGATAATTTTTTGATTTTATAAATTTCGTTTGATAGTTTTCTGTTTTCTTTTGCTTTAGCCTAGATAACGTCCAAACCCCCCCAAATTGCATATCATCTAGCATAAAAAATCTGACTTGAATCTTCCTCGTGGGATCGACCCCTTGCTTGCTCTATACTATCTTGTGTGTTGTGTTTGAAGCTAGGGTAATTAATTTGTGCGACCGCGACATCGCAACAACTAGACCTTGCCAACCTTCCAACAATTATTCTCATCATGATTATGTATTGGTAACTGATGGGGAAGAGCTAGAATGCTTTGATAGATCTAGAATGCTTTGTTAAAGCTATGTCATATGAGAAAAAAAGGTGAGTGGTTGAAGGCAATGCAAGAAGAGATGAAAACCTTACATGAAAACTATACTTTTGAGTTAGTAAAGCTTCCTAAGAGCAAGAGAGAACTCAAGAACAAATGGGTATTAAGGTTAAAAATTGATGAAAATTTCTCACAGCCAAAGTACAAGGCAAGATTTGTTGTGAAAGGTTTGGTTAGAAGAAGGGTATTAATTTTTAAGAAATATTTTCACCTATGATCAAAATATCTGCAATCCAAGTTGTGCTTGGTTTAACTATTAGTTTGAATCTTGAAGTTGAACAACATGATGTGAAAACTGTTTTTCTCCATGGTGTCTTAAATAAAGAAATGGAGCAACTTTAAGGGTTTGAAGTAAAAGGCAAAGAGTAGTTAGTTTGCAAGCTGCGAAAAAGTTTGTATGAGTTAAAGCAATCTCTAAGGCAGTGGTACAAGAATTTTGATTCTTTCATGGTGGAGCATTCTTATGATAAAACCTTTTCTGATCATTATGTATTTATGAAAAGGTTTCTAGATGGAAACTTTATTATTATCTTGTTATATATGGATGATATGATGATTGTTGGATATGATGCTAAGAAGATTCAGAGTTTAAAGAGAGAGTTAAACAAGTCTTTTGCAATGAAAGACTTAGGTCCGACAAAATAGATTCTTGGTATGAAGATTACATGTGACAGGAAGAATGAGAAACTTTGGCTATCTTAGGTGAGATATCTTTAAAAGGTACTTGAGAGATTCAACATAAGCATGTCCAAACCTATTTGTTCTCCATTTACAAGCCACTTTAAGCTAAGTTCTAAGCAGTGTCCTTTAAGTGATGAAGAAAGAAATGAGATGAAAAAGGCTTCTTATAAATCCTCAGTTGGTTGCTTTATATATGTCATGGTTTTCACAAGGTCGGATATAACTCATGCATATAGTGTGGTTAGTCGGTTCCTCTTTAATTCTGGTAACTAACACTAGTCAATAGTGAAATGAATACTCAGGTATCACAAAGGCACTTCTAGTTTTAGTTTATGTTTCGATAAAGATAAACTTGTGTTGATTGGACACATAGATGCAAATATGGTTGGTGAAGTTGATTCTAGAAAGTCCACATCAGGATACTTGATGATATTTACACAAGGACTAGTTTCATAAAAATTAAAGCTACAAAAATGTATTGCATTATCCACTACAGAGGTTGAATATATTGCTTTTAATGAAGGGGGAAAAACTAGTTATGGATGAAGAAGTTACATGAACTTGGATTAGTTCAAGAAAACATTGTGTTACGTTAAGATAGTTGTTGTGGGGCGATGTCGAACAGCGCACTTTTGATGCCTCTTGAGAATTATGTTGTTGGAAGGGAAAGAATTTTGGGTTTAATATAAAATTTTAATTAAGATTCAAGAGTTGCTATCTAATATATTAAGGTTACTAAGAAACCTAATGGTTTGTGAGAATCTGGTTAAGGGACTAGTTGTGCAAGGAGAAGACGCATCACGCCTAGTGCACCATACCTAAAGTAAGCTGCGTTGTTGTTTGATTTATTTTCTAGGTCAAGTTTCTATTCGTTGATCTTTTTCTAAGATCTAAGGCAGATCTCCCTTCGTGAAGAAGCCTCTACTATATCGAGTTTAATCCTAACCAATCTAAAGTCTAAATTTTAGCATCGCATTTATTTTGCATTTTGTATCTTTAATACCTAAGGGTGTACTATATTGTGTAGTTTTACACCTCCCAAATATTAAAGTCTAAATCTAAACCCTAATATAAAATGAGTAAAATGATTAGTGAAGGATTTTTTATATTTTGGTCAAATCCTAACGGATAATCATAAATTAGTTATGATATCTTTTTTTTTTACATTTTTAAAATATAAGAAAGATGCAATTTTTTGTTTTTTTTAATAAAAACATGTTTGGAAAACTTTTAGGATTTAGATGTATGCATGAAAAGAAACCATTTTTTTAAGAGGAGATTAATTTTAGATTTTTTTACAAGATTTTTTTGAACTTTTAAAAAATAGAAATATTTCAGAGAAAATCAAGTATTTTAATATTAGATATGTATCTTATAATATAAATAAACAACCCAATATTAAAAAAAATGGTAGAAAACCATGCAAGAAAATCACAAATATTTTAAAATAACCCTTAATTTTTTTTTTGTTTTTTTTTTGTAATTATATAATATATTATTATTATTATTATTAAATATATTGGGCTAGGCCGACTGACATCCCAATAGACCTAACCCTTTTTTTATGAGCTGGGATGGATCTGGCCCAGCAATATGAATTAAGCCAAGATGGGTCCAGTCTGACTCAACTCAGTCACTTGTCCAAACTAGTGACTAAGCTGAGTAAACAGTGAAATCTGAATTATAATTCACATTTCAATGTTTACATGTAGCACAACTGCATATGAAAGGTGGAGAGCGAAAGAAAAAGGAGAGAGTTACCTTCAGTTGTGAGAAAGGAGGTCTGGCTGGTTGCTGAGGAGGCCGACGCTAGCTTTGGGATGAACAAGAAACTTTCGACTAGGGGGAAGAAGGAGAAGTTGGCGTGGTGGTTCCTGTCGCTGATGAGGGGATGGAGTGGCAAAGGTGCTGGGCCACCAATAGTCACGTTGATGGTGTGGTGATAGTGGCTGAGGAAGCCGAAGGATGATAGTGGATAAAAGACAAAAAATCATAATGGTAGATAAAATATTAGGGGGAAGGCTGGATTTTTTTTAGTTTGCAAGCTGATGATATAATTAATTCTTAAACATAATTAAATATTAATTTGATCTATGATGAAATTAAATTGGCCTAAAAATAATTTATTTATGTTCTTAGGTTTAATTTTTACATAGATTTGTATAATAATCATGTAACTTGACCTTGAATTTGCATTATTTCTTCAATTTTTAGTGAAATGGAGTACAATTAGGCTCTCGATTCCATCTAAAATTGCAACTTTATTTTTTCAACATGTTAAAACGCCTCTCAGCTTGCTTTAGCCACAATGTCAGTTTTTATTTTATTTATTTTATTTTGAAAAATTAAATTTGAGGAACCACATAGAAATGAGTTATGATAATATTCAAGATGCAATCCATCTCAGTAAATATTTTACTTTTCACTTTCAATTAAAGCATATTAAGATTAAGATTAGATATCAATAAATTTGAGGTATTATGAAGATGAAGTTATCGAGAAGATCCAGGTTGATGATATTGGATATGATAAGCAAACCTATACGGAGAAAGAAGTTTTGAGTTCGTAGAACCTGGTAGCTAGAGTCTCCTAAATTTATGCGAAAATGAGGGGGAGATTTGTTCGGTGGTCCCGCACCATGTTACAATGGGAACTCCACATATTTTAAATGAAGAAAAGAAGTTGCGACTAGTGATATAAATAGAAAAATTTATTGTTGTGGTAGAATGTCTTGCCAGAGAAAAAGAGAGAGCACGAGACAAAAACTAAAGATAGCATCTTGCAGACACGTTGTTTTGCATTATGTACGGTTGGATTGAAGAGTGGTGGTGTCTAAGATGATTCAGACTACTTAATTGATGTTGTTGTAATCGACTCACAGTATTATCCAGACATGGAATCTATTTTGTATATATTCCATGGATGATTTTTCAGCTTTCCTTTGACACAGGATAGTATCAAACAGTTAATCACAGCTGATGACAGGTCCAGTGATACTGATTCTAATACAGTAGACACCTCTGGGTAGGAGAGTCTCAACCCTAGACTAATACAGAAGTAGAATTCCAGGAACCTCTCAAAAGATTCTTAGACGGCAATTGGCAACCTGGTAATTCACCTAACTCATCTACCATTTCAGTTGACATACTATTCCCTGAAACTAAGAAGAACTATGTTATGTTACCAGTAAGAAATTTGGATGCTTGAACTGACACCTCGGTTGTACGGGAAATAGAACAGTCTTTAAAGGGTAATAAACCACAGGATTATGATGGTGGCATGGATCAACAATTGCCCCATAAACTGTCACACACTGAAGAGCACCATTCTGGTAATAGGTGCAACAATTAATCTCACAGGTCAGTATTTAAGAAATCGTTCACACTGATACCCAATGATCTCCGTAGAAGAAAATAGAAGGCAATAGTCTTGACCAATGCTGGAACTATTGAGCAGACAGTTGAGGAATAGGAGATAAGGGAGACGAATTCCATGGACTCCAAAATTATGTGAAGAAACCAGCGTCACTATCAGACCTCTGATATATTATCAATACCTGACACTGGAAGATCCATCGAAGTCCAGGAAATGTTGAATGCAGAGGCGTGCTTGGGATTTGGTGGTGTGCAAGATCTGGCTGTTTATGAATCAACCATTAGAAGGAATGTTAATAGAGAGCAGAAAGATTGGGCAGAAACGCAGTAAAATGAATGTGGCCTAGGTATGGATGCAGGTTGCTTTAGGTTTTTTAAAAAAGATTTTTTTTTAGAATAGTTGTGGTCTTGGTGAGTTAGCAAAGAGGAAATCGGTTAGGCATCTTATAAGCAAGAATGATGTTGGGATATGTTTCCTCATTGAGACTGAAAAACAGACTTGTTCAAATCACCTCATCCATGGTTTGTGGGCTGGTGCGGATGTTAAATGGTTTGCATTGGATTTAGATGTCTTCATGAGGGGATTTGGCAATGTGAAATGATGGTTGATTCAAGGTTCAATCAGTTGAGTATGGTGGCCAGTGGTTAGCAGTTTTTGTGGTAAATGTTAAAATGAATTTTAACTGTGTAGTGGTTGGGGTATATGCAGGGAGATCTGCTGCTGAAAGTAGGATATTATTGGAGGAACTGATTCTTATAAAAAATGCTTTTGGGCTTCCAATATTTGTTGCTGGGGATTTCAATGAAACATTGTTTAGCAATTAGAGGAGTAGTGGTTATTTGAATATAACTAGTTCTACTGCCTTCTGGACTTTCATATCGGATTGTAATCTATTGGAATATCCTTTATTTGGCGACCGCTATAAATTGTTTAGAGGCAGGTTAAGGAGTCATATTGATAGAGCTTTTGCGGCATGAGAATGTAAGTTGCAGTTTCCAGACTTATCTCTAACTAGACTTCAGAGAGGTCTATCAGATCATTGTCTAATGATTTTAGAGGCATAGTGTCAGAACTGGGGATGGAAACCTTTCCGATTCCTATACATTGCAGACTCTTGAAGAATTTTGAGGTTGATAAAATCATATTATTCGATAGTTTTACCCATATTTAACTGGTGTTTTGCCAATGTTTTATATATAAAATGTCTTAATATTCTTTATTTTATATTTTGAAGGCACTTTTGGATGAAATGTGCAAAAGGGAGTAAATTGAAGGTAATTGACAGATTTGACCTTCAGTCGATGTTTTGTGCAGAGTGTGAGCTCTAGAGGTCGAAATGAAGTGATTCTAGTAACATTAAAAAGCTAACATCCATATCTTTCTTGAAATCTAAGGCAAGAAAATAAAATAAGGAAGATCATGGAAATAGCAGCCTTCAAAGTCAAATCTCGCAATCTGTCAATGTTGACCTTCAGCCATTCCAACTTGAATATCTAGAGCTATAGAAGTCCAATTGATACAAACTCAATTGTTTTGGATTTCTGACTCAAATACCTATCAACTCTCTAAATTTAAGTGAAAAATGATATCATATGAGTGAGATATTAGTTTTCAAAAATGACAACTGAATTCTGCCAGCAAACAGGTTTCGTGAAGAAACGAGTCCAAATTATATTCCAAAGTATCTAAACCGACGTTAAAGTTTTTATTTTATAAATTTAGCTCCTCTAAGTCAAAACTTGAAGATTTCATGCAAGGCTATTTCTCTTTTTTTACAAAAATAGTTATTTAAGTACATAAATGTAAACTGTCTACTTAAGGGAGGACTATTTTGTAAAATAGAGACTAGGTTTTCCTAAGATATAAAAAGAATGAGAGAAGCGGAGGAGGCAATCAGCCAAAAATAGAAAAACGCCCCCTTCCTCTAAGAAACCTGAAATCATGCATTCCTCCATTTTGATTAGTTGTTCAACAAACATGCAAGGCTAAACTTTTTTTCTTAGTTGCAAGGACACGGAAACTTTCGAATTTCAAGAACTGTGAGATTTATTTTACCTTTTCGTTTCAGTTTATATGATGAATATGTTTGTTGTCCTATGCTTATTTTTTCTATGATTGTTAATTTTAATTGCTAAAGTGGACTTTAAGTTATTATTGTAGACAATTTATTTTTAAGTTTGATATCAAAACCGGAGTTGTGATATATAAACTTGTGAAGCAATTGAGTTTGATAATTGTGATGGATCTACGTTATTAATCTTAGGGAGAGCATTCAATCAAATCAAACATAGACTACGAACAATTATGTTTTCTTGATTAATCAAATTATCTAGTTCTTAAGGCTGTCATTGAATTAAATTACTAGTGCGGACACTGTGGTTGTTTGATGGTTAGGATTAGTTATACGGCGGATCCGTTAACTAACCAATGTTAAGAACAGATAAATATTCAGAATATAAATAGATGTTTCGTTTCTATGATTAATTCTGATTTCTATAAGTAGATGTGTGCTTGCGACAAAGGTTTGTTCTCTTGATAATTTTCTGATTTTATTTAATTGCACTTGAGAGTTTTCTATTTTCTTTTGCTTTAATTTAGATAATGTCCAAAACCCCCTCAAATTGTATATCATCTAGCATAAAAATCTGACTTTAACATTTCTCATGGAATCGACCCCTTGCTTGCTCTATACTATTTTGTGTGTTGTGTTTTAAGTTAGGGTAATTAATTTGTGTGACCGCAACATCGCAACAGGGGTTAATGTTGTTTAGCTCATACCTGACTGTTCAGGTTATTCTGTAGGCTAAACTTGCTAGCAGCTAAATTTCAGAAATGGAATAGTAGTGTTTTTAGGAACCAGGACAGAAAACTGGCAGATATTGAGAGTAAAATACATAGGTTGGAAGCTGAAGGAGAACGACGGCACCTAGTTGATTCTGAAGTAGAGGAATTAGGTCGGCTAAACTCTAAACGGTGGATGGTTAGTAAATGTGTTGAGGCAATATGGAGGCAAAAGTCAAGACACACTTGGTGTAAGTTAGGTGATAAGAACACCAAGTTCTTTCACTTAATGGCCAGTATTCGTAAAGACAAAAAAATATATATCACTCAGTGCACTATGCAAAAGCGTTATAACTACTCCGTCATCCATCAAACTAGCTATAATTTCTTTTTATTCTAAGCCTGAAGATCCAATGGCTAGTTTTTGGGTTGTTTTTTTTAGGCTATATCAGGATTTTTAGTTTTGTTTATGTTGAGCTAAATATTTTAGATTCACCTGGTCGGGTAAAAAAAATAATAAATAAATAAATAAAATATATATTAAAAAATTTCTTGTATATGGCTAAAAATCCTAAATTTATTTAAGCACTTTTCTTTTTTAAGAAAATCTAAAATACTTTGACATGTTTTTTAAAGGAAAAATATTGCATGGATTTTACAATAAGTTTGTAAATTCCCAAAGGATTTTAGCCTACATTTCAAAAATACCAAAATATTTTTGTTACTTTTAATACTTGAGATTATGAACTTATATGTAAGATATATTCTTGGTATTAAATAAAAAGACAATTTATTTTTGTTGGCATTAGAACAGTTAGGTTTTTAATCTGATAAGAATCTCCTTACCAATGAAAACTTTTCTTAAACTTTAGACAGACCAACGGTTAGAAAACATAATTTTTTCTTAGTTTATATCAAACAAATAAACAATGCAGTTTATCTCAGGTAAGGCGTATTAGAGGTGTTAATACCTTATATTTACTCAATCAATCCCCTTTCTTAAACTCTAAGACTACTTAGGGTTCTAGTGATCAAAATACTAGATAGCAACTCTCATTCCCTCTTATACTGATAAAGAACAAGAATTCATTGCCTTTTCCTCCCACATCGTTCCCGAGTATCCTAACCTAGAAAGATGATCGTCGCGATACCGCATATGTATGATAGTACTCCTCTCTGTTGTGGAAAGACTAGGTCCTCCAAAGATAGATGTTTTCTATATTCGGGAGTTTCTTCTTCGTAGGAATTTGATAAACATTGGTCAAAGTAATTGTTCATCTTGTCATAATAGTACCAAAGATGCAGCTCATCTTTTCATGCACTGTATATGTTGATGTGTGGAAGTTTTGGATGAAGTTTAAAAAATTGTTAGACTGCAGCTGCAGTATGCCTCAGTTTATTTATTTCTTACTACAAAGTTGGAGTGCATTGGTAACAGAGAAACTCCAATGAAATTTAATTAGTTTGCTTTCACATGGAATTTCATAGGTCATTTGATCATCAAGGAATAAACTTATTTTTTTTAAAAAAAAGATTAGAATGCAGTGTTTCAACTAATCCTTCACCACTTAGCACTATGGCTACACACTATCGACATTAATTTCTCATATACAGGCATGGATCTTTACCAAAGTCCAGATGGAATCTTATGATGGACAAACAACTATTGAATATTTTTTGGTTTAATTGTTTTGTATATGGGGTTTTCCAATACTCGCTTTGTAAAGACTAGTTTTTAATCTAATTACCATTGTCTTAATGGTACGTAATGAGATTCATTTATAAAATTTTGATTAATACCAAAAAAACCTCATTACTTAAGTTTTGGCATTCAATTCATTGATTTTAGGATCTGTTTGGGGACTATAATCACCAAAACAAGACTGATAAATGTAGGAGAATTAATGCTTTCTGGCTGGATATTAGAATCCTTATATACTGAAAGATAGTTCTTTCTAAGGAAACACCATGGGACACTAAAATGAAAGATATTAGAATCCTTATATCTATTCAGATGTATGGATCTTATCAGTATGATAGGAATATGTTATAATTATATTCTGTTGAAAGTCTAGGAAGCATGTTTATGGCCTAAATGGATATGTCCAAATCTATGAAGAGGTCAAATCCTTTCAAACAGCTTATCTTACAAAAAAATATATAATTTTTTATTCAACTGTTGAATTATATTTAATTTTGTTATGAGATTCTATAGACCTAATTCAATAGAGTTGGATTGCTATACCCAACCAATAACAGGAAGACCTTCAAATTAGGTCTAGAAGATGTTTTATTTTGCAGTTTTAGCATTTTCTCTTTTAACTTTGGATTGTAACTTTTACTTTTCCTGTATAATTAGGATATGTTTTGTGTTATTTTGTCATATTATATTTTGATTGAGAGTAAATAGTGTGGTTAGGATTCTTATTCATTTTTTGTCTTCTTATTTTCTTGGATTCCTTAGTTTAGGCCAAGTTAACGATTTTGTTAAGCAACTTAGATGCATTTAGTATATATGAAAAAGGATATCTAGAAGAGAAAACTAGAGAGAAAAAGAACCACAGGTGATACAATTCAAGAAAAGGTTAAACAATGAAATTCAGATTCTAGCGTAATTATGCCTACTATCTGGTTTTACATTATCAAGCATTATTTTTTATCGACCATTGGATCGAGCTAAAATTTTACCAGGCATTTCCAGACATATTATTCTATATCGGATTAAAGTTTTAGGTCAATTAGAGTTCAATAAGGTCTTGCAATACAGGTCAGCATATGCAATACAAATTTTGTTATATTCTTTTGACTTATGGACTTTCTATTTCGAGGAGGATTCTTTTTCCAATAATACAATTTCCAGACATATTGTTCTACATCGGATTAAGGTTTTAGGTCAATCGGAATTCATTAAGGTCTTGCAATACAGGTCAGCATATGCAATACAAATTTTGTTATATTTTTTTAACTTATGAACTTTCTATTCGAGGAGGATTCTTTTTCCAATAATACAATGATATTCAACATCTAATTTTGGAAGTTTCTTAATTATATAAGGATCATTAATAAGTAGCAATATAGTTTTCAAGTGTGGCAAGGATAAAAAAGTTTCAAAATCCTTGTCTTATAAGGATTCCTTATTTATCTTGGCCTACGTAAGGAAAGGAGGGCTAAGATGTTTAATGGTAGATTACTTTGCTTATTTTTGGGTTACTTGGGTTTTGGGTTATTTTTATTATTTTTGATTTGTTTTAATTTTAATTTGGGTTCATGACAACCCATTATTCATCGTTTAGGGTTTATTAAGCATTTTAGGGTTTAGTTTTAATAGAATTCTGTTTTGAGTCTTTGGTATATAAATGATCTATTAGGGTTTTTAAGGTTGTTTGTTGAGTCAATTTAATTGTTTAATGCTTTCAAATTTTAGCAGCCATGATATTTTGAATGAATTTATGTTTTGCGTGATATAATACTTTTCTCTTTGCTGAGATAAAGAAAAAATTTGACTTATCAAGATATAACTGACCTTATGGCGTCTTCGTATACTTCAGATTCTTGTTTCACTAAAAATAATGAGTCTAGGTTTTTTTCCAGTAACTTTAGTTCTTAGATACAATGTTATGTCTAAGTCAAGGTTTATATCCAAACCTTAATTTCAACTTTATTTGGTATTTTATCTACTTCATTATGGGTTTTATAAGGATTGCTACCCTAAGGGTTTGTATCAACGAGGAAGAAAACTAAAATCTCACTTAAAACAGAAGGCCCAATATGTTTTATAAACATATAAAAAATAATTTTTATATCATAGAACTATGCTTGTGTTGTGTGACTTTTTATAAAATAAAATTTTACCAACATCTTGTAAATGCATGAAAAAATATGAAATTAAAAAAAAATTTATAAGAAATAAAGAAAATGTGCTATGAAATATTTCAATCGGTGACCAACATCTTGTAAATGCATGAAAAAATATGAAATTAAAAAAGTATCTTCATAAGAAATAAAGAAAATATGCTATGAAATATTTCAATTGGTGACCAACATCTTGTAAATGCATGAAAAAATATGAAATTAAAAAAGTATCTTCATAAGAAATAAAGAAAATATGCTATGAAATATTTCAATCGGTGTATATATAAATATTTGAAAACAAATAAGGATTGGAGTGTGAGAAAGGAAAGGAAACATGTTTCAACAGATAATAGAAAAAAAAAATAGAAAAACTACAACAAAACAAAAAAACAAATGAAATTTTTTTAGAAAGAAAAAGACACTGGATAAGTGTGTATTTAGTATTGCATTTGGAACTATGTTTAGATTTGAAAAAAAAAATCAAATGGTTTTTTAGATGTGTTTCAATTAATGCTTTTTTAGTACTTTCACTACCAGAAATTCGCTAAATACCAATGGATTTACTGACGGAATATTTCTGTCGGTATTTTGAGGTCGAAATTACCGACGACCACTTTCCGTCTATAATTCAGTCTGTAATTACAGACGGAAATTTTTCCGTCCGTAATTCAGTCGGTAACTACCGACGGAAAATTTCCGTCGGTACTTACCGACTGAATTACGGACGGAAAAGTTTCTGAATTAAAAAAAAAGGTGGGTCGCTGACATGGAGGTTTTGGCGGGTTATTTTTTTCCGACGGATTCAAAACGACAGCCCGTACAATGCCCATACAGTGATGCGACCGGTTCGCCGTTTAAATTGCGGACGGACTCACCGAGGGATTTGAAATGGCAGATCCGTACGGTGACGTGTCTATGTTTCGTCAGAATCACCGACGTAATAACCGACGGAGTTTCCGTCGGTGAAACCGTCGAAAAAAGTTAATATATGACAGCTCTGTCGACCCTCTCATCCCCTATTTCTCCTTCTTCTTCCTCATCCCAACTCTCCCCATCTGCAAACAACCAGCCCCCCCCCCAAAAAAAAAAATCTTCCTCATATCAGCACAACAAGTTATATTTCTTGAAGTTTTGTGATCACAACATCCGTGTTCTGATTTACCGACGGATTTTATCAATTTTTGTAAGTAATTATATCTTTTTAAATTTTAACATTTAATTAAATGTCAATTTTATTGTTTTTTTAGTATATGTATTTTGTTAGTAGATGTACATGTTTTATTGTTATTTCTCAAACAAACTTGTAGTATATGAATGTATAATTTTGTACCTGTTATGGTTTGTTTTATATTTTGTAAGATTGTATTTGTTTGTAAATTGTTATTTCTTTATGGAATTACCGAATTACATGTGCTATTTTGAAATAATTAATAGCTTGCTTAATGGGCCCGTTTAAAGTTTTATCAATGGTATTGCGGAGTGGTAATTTCTGTAAATTTATATATTTTAATTCGTATGGACGTTGATAAATGATAATGAATATTTAATATTTATGAGAAGTTGTGATTGGTTTGTTGGATAATCTCGAGGTAAAGTAATATTTTTACAAGTTTATTTACCTTAGTTAATTAATACATGATGTCATCATAATTTTATAGAGGTTCGATATAAGTCATGGATGATCGTTCATGGATGTATTGAGATTCACCCCAAGGATTGCGGAGGATGGATTATTGTAATGGGGTTCAGGGTTTTATTAATTTCCCAACATCTATTCCCAGAAATTTTACTGGAGGTGGTATTAGGTGTCCATGCAGGAAGTGTGAAAAAAAAAAGTATCTGCATCCAGATGTTGTAATGATGCATCTTCTACACAAAGGGTTTATGGAGAATTACCAGTGTTGGTATGCACATGGAGAAGTATTTGTTAGCGAGAGTGAGAGGAGAATGGAAGAAACGGTGGTTGGGTCTACTTCTAGTGCTAGCAATGTGCATGACACGGCAAATGACAACACTAATCCTTACAGAAATATGGTTATGGATGCAATGAGAATGAATCAAGGTAATGGTAGTCAATATCCAATCGTAGAAGAAGAACCTAATGTAGATGCAGCTAGGTTTTTTTATTTGTTGAAAGATTCTGACGAACCATTATGGGATGGCTGCACGAACCATAATGGACATGCATCGAACATATCAAGGCTGGTTAATATAGAGGACTGCAGATTGTATGGAATGAAGAGTCATGACTGCCACGTGTTTATGCAAACACTCATCCCATTAGCTTTTCGTGATTTGTTGCCAAAGGGAATATGGGATGCTCTCACGGAGATAAGTCATTTCTTCAGAGATATATGCTCCAGCAAGTTGAATGTTGATCACATTGAGAGGCTTCAAACGAATATCGTCGAGACACTATGCAAACTTGAGATGATATTCCCTCCATCATTTTTTGACTCAATGGAGCATCTCCCTATACATCTACCGTTCGAGGCGAAAGCTGGAGGACCAGTCCAATATAGATGGATGTACCCATTCGAACGGTTAGATATTACAGTTGCAATGTAATTCATATATAAAAATATTTTCTATGTTTTTCTTAATTGAAAATACTTAATTAATTCAATACAGGTACTTGTTTAATCTCAAGAAAAAGGTTAAGAACAAGGCGCATGTTGAGGCTTCGATATGTGAGGCCTATATTGTTGAGGAGATCTCAACATTTATATCGTACTATTTCGAACCTCATCTGAGAACGAGAATCAATCGCGTTCCACGGCATGATGATGGCGGTGAAGTGCCTTCCAGTGGGAACTTGTCAATATTCTCCAATACTGGACGAACCATACCTAAAAATGTCGTAAGAGGAAGATATTTGTCGGAAATAGAATTCAAACAAGCACACAACTATGTTCTATTTAACTGTGATGAGCTGAGACCTTTTATTCAGTAAGTTTATACTAATTAAACTTTGTTAGTAATATACTGTTAATTATATATTGTAATATCATACACTCATTATCACTTGCAGGCAACATCATCAATATTTGCTCTCCAATAACTCACAGCTGACCGAATCCCAGATCTTTCAATTACAAGATGAGCAGTTTGCCACGTGGTTCAGAACACATGTAAGCACTATCACAAACTCATTCTAACTTGCAAAATTATTGTACGTATGCATGTCATTATGAGATTCTCATTCATTTACTGTTTATTGATGTACATTACACACAAGGTTTATCAAATGGGAAGGAGTGCACCTAAGTCATTGTCTTCACTAAGCGTGGGGCCTGAAAGAAAATGTAAGTGCTACAACAGGTATTTTATCAATGGATATGTTTTCCATACTGAAGAATACGGGCAAGGAAGAAAGACATACAACAGCGGTGTTTGTGTTAAGGGATCCAGTAGTAGTGAGTTAGAAGTTGACTACTATGGTAGATTAGAAGAGGTCATCGAACTGCAATATCATAACGAGCAGAATATAGTGTTTTTATTCAAATGCTATTGGTATGACACGACTGACAAAAGAATCAGAGTTGATCCACACTATGGTCTGGTCGAAATCAACTCAAAAGCTAGACTCCGCAACATAAACGATGTCTTTGTTTTCACAAAGCAATGTCAACAAGTTTATTACACATACACCCCTTTATTTAGAAAGGATCGATCAAGAGTGGATTGGTTGTCCGTTTTAAAAACGAAACCCTGGGGTCGTGTCGAGGTTGTTCAGGATGAGAATGAAGACACAAGTGTGCGAGATGAAGTCTTTCAAGTTAGTGAGGTGGTTGAACCATATCGAGTTGCTCCTTCGATTGAATTGGAAGAAAATTCAAATTTTTGTGTTTTCGATGATAGTCTTGTTGATGTTGACGCAGAGGAGTTAAATTTTGTTTTGAGCTCTAGCGGACAACCAAATATCGATGAAGAAGATGATATTCATATTGAAGATTGCGATGAAGGTGATGACAATTCAATTGATGACGAAGAAGAAGAAAATTCTGACTAACTACCAAAATGAAGCCCTATGTAAAACCCTTTTTTTCATGTAATTTAGATTATGAATGATATATATATTTTGAAACACAAAATATTTATTACTTGAAATAATTAGTTCAAATGCCACAATTATGAGATAATTACTTGAAATAATTATTGATCATGGATGATATATTTTGTGACATGAAATAATTACTTGCAATGCCACCCAATCACCGAAGGCCACACCGACGGACCAAGTCCGTCGGCATTTCACAGAGAGTTCGAAAATAATTACTTGAAATGCCACCCGATCACCGACGGCCACACCGACGAATGTAAGTCCGTCGGCATTTCACAGAGAGTTCAAAAAATAATTACTTGAAATGTCACCCCATCACTGACGGCCACACCGACGGCCTTAAGTCCGTCGGCATTTCACAGAGAGTTCGAAAATAATTACTTGAAATGCCACCCAATCACCGACGGCCACACTGATAGCCTTAAGTCCGTCGGCATTTCACAGAGAGTTCAAAAATAATTACTTGAAATGCCACTCGATCACTGACGGCTACACCGACACGTTTAAATCCGTCGGTAAGTTATCGGCGGGTCAATTTTACAAACAAAATTACCGACGGACCGCGCGAATTTCAAAGGGTTGTGCATTAAATGCGCCTCTGACCACGTAATCTTGTCGACGGAATTACCGACGGACCACGAAAAATATGGAGGGTCATTAAAAATTTTGGTGCGAAATTCAAAATTTACCAACGGATTTTTAACACATCACCGACGGAATAAATTAAAATAATAATTAATTTTATATCCGTTGGTAAAACTGCCATATAAGTTTAAGTGACCGCCCGTTCAGTTCATTTTTTCTTCTCCTTCGTTTCTCTCATTCAGTGAATCCTCTCCATTCTTCAAAGCTTTCACCTCCAATCTCTAGCAAGTTTTTTTCATCATCTTCATCAGTTTAAAAGGTTAGTGTTTCCTCTATTTCATTTTACTTTAATAGTTTTTTTTTGCTATTTTTTGGTTATTTTTTTTTGTTTTGGTGTATTTTTTGTAATGTAGATAAAGTCTATAGTTTTTTTTGCATAATTCATTGCTAAAGTATATAGTTTTTTTTTTGAATTTATTGAATATTTTTTATTGTTGTATTGGCATAATTATTATTAGTTAATTTGTTGAATTTTTATTGTTAATGTTGAATTTACCATAGAATTAGTAATTGAATATGTTGGAATAATTATTAATTTTACTTTTTTATTGCATAATTTGTGTTTAATTTTTTCCATTTATTTTGATTGTTATTCTAGAGTTTTTTTTTAATTTATTGTTTTGTTGTATTGGCATAATTATTGAATAATTACTTGAATTGTAATTCTTAATGTTGAATTTACCGTAGAATTAGTAATTGAATATGTTGGAATAATTATTAGTTTTACTCTATTATTGCATGCTTTGTGTTTAATTTTTTCCATTTATTTTGATTGTTATTCTAGATTTTTTTTTTATTTATTGTTTTGTTGTATTGGCATAACTATTGAATAATTACTTGAATTGTAATTCTTAATGTTGAATTTACCTTAGGATTAGTAATTGAATATGTTGGAATAATTAGTATAGATTGGGTAAATTGGTTGTGGCTATTGTTAATATGTGCAGGTTTGTGGATTTGGGTAGTATCCGGTATAGGGGAGGTGCTGTCGAATTTTTTTTTTACATTTGAATTTAATTATATAATTTTTTGTATCAAATTGTGTAGATGCGTAGAATGAAAACCAGAGCTGGTCGCTCAGGTGCGGTCGCAGCTAGTTCGTCTAGCAGCGAGGATGTATTTCCTTAGGTGCCTCTCAAGAAGAGGCACCTACACCACCTGCGCCGTCAACCGATGCTGCCTCTTCCAGTGGTACTTCACAGCGCAGAGGCGGCGTGCCTTCACAGCGAAATTAATTTACCCGCAAGTATGAAGCACAGTGGAAGGACGACCTTTCAATGTAAGTTTGTTAAGGTTTTAGTTTTTTTAAAAAAAATTACAACATAAAAAAATCACTATTGAATTTATTTCATTTATTTTCAGGTTCACAAACATTGAAGCCGCCTGAGTAATATCATCGGCGTTTAAATCGTCGATGGAGATTCCATTATTTCAATGGAGTCAGATATCCAAGCATCCTGAATGGATGCCTCAAATCAATGCATGGTTTAACAGGTTTGAGGTTGGTATTAATTTATAATTTTCAGCTTATTAATATAATTGTAAATAAATTATTATTTTTATTTAAACTTGTTTATTTATACAAAGCACAAATTCTGTTGGGACATTGAGCATAACACTGTTGTGAGGAGGGTGTGGGAAAATCACGCGGCAACTAGGTAAGATCGAAAACAATACAAGATTTTTTTTAGACAAAAATTTATGTTTCGAAATGTAATTTTTGGTTGCGTGAAGCAGGTTGCGTGATTTTTGGTATGAAGCATAGAAAAAGGCAAAAAAAACCGCGAGGGATAGGGGTTTCCAAGGCTGGAACGATGTTGCGGTTTGGAGGGATTTCAAACCGATATACATCCCGGAAGATATATGGTTGCACTATCTTGAGTACGTGACATCTGAGCGGTTCACACTACGCTCACAGTCCGATGCTGGCAACCAGAATCGGCCAATTCATGGCGGGGTGACAACTCACACTGGCGGCTCTGTTTCGTTTGCTGCACATGCGAAACGGATGGTAAGATTAATTTAAATGAAATATATCATTAAATTCAGTTGTTGTTAATATATCTTTTTTCATTATAGGTTGTGTCTCTTGGACGTGAGCCGAGCCCGATGGAGCTGTTTGTGGAGATACACGTGCGGAGTCAAGACCGCCAGAAGGGGGCGCAACAGTTCGTTGATAACAGTGCTCAGCATTTCGTGGTATGTTTGTTCAACCATTTTATTTTGTAAGTTATTTTGTAAGTTATTATGTTTATTGTATTGAATATGATGATTAATTTTTTATTATTATTTTCAGGAGACCTATAATAATCGGTTGAGGGAGAGATACGGGGACGATACTTTGACCCATCCGGAATTCGATCCGGATTTGTGGATGGAGGTTGGCTCGTCAGGTGGACCCGATAAAAATCGGGTTTACGGGCTCTCCAACACTACGGCCAACAACTTGCGGTCGACCCGTAGTGTTTCAACCGTTGGGAGCTCCCAATCAATATTGAGCTCCCAATCTAAGGAGTTCGTGGCTTTGCAGCAACTCACCGAGAAATACGATAACCTACAAGCGGAGTACGCACAACTCAAAGCGTCTCATGCACAACAAAGAGCGGAACAAAGAGCAGAGTCTGAGCAATTCAAAGCGTCTCAAGCACAACAAAAAGTGGAGTATGAAGCGGCTCATGAACAACAAAAAGCGGCTTATGACCAGCTTTACGAAATGATTATGAAATTGTCAAATAGCGGAACATGTGCGCCTAATCCTTTTTGGCCGTATAACCACCAGCCTCCGCCAGGATCTCCTCCTCCTCCTCAAGCTCCATCATCTTTATATTAATTTGTAATCAACATTATTTACCTTTAAAACTTCATTTATTATTTTTCTTGAAACATATTCAGTTTGTAATGAATATTATTTAACTTTGTTTTTTTTTTTATGTTTAATATAAATTTTATTTGCATAATTGGTTTGTATTACAATTAATTTTTATAGTTTTATATTATATATCCTAAATTTTTTTTAAAAAACAAATTAAGAAAAAAAATATTACCAAGGATTTTACCACGAATGAATTCGGTCGGTATTTTAAACACTCACCGACAGAATTACCGACGGACTTAATCCGTCGGCATTTAACAGTAGCTTCCACAATCACCGACGAATTTACAAACGAAAATATTATGTCGTTATTTCATACACTCACCGACAGATTTACTGACGGATAGTTTCCGTCGGTCAATCACAATATTCCGACGGAATAAAAATCCGTCGGTATATTTTAAGCGGGAATCTTTTTTTTTGGCGCGCAAATTCCGTCTGTAAAACCATCGGCAAATGGTTTTTTTATTTTTCCGACCGATATAGCGACGGAATGGGGAATCACCGACAAAGGGAAAGCCGACGGACGTAATCTGTCGGTGAGTATGTCGGTAAAAAAATCACTGACGAACTTCTAATCATAAACCGACGGAATTTGTCCGTCGGTAAAACTGTGAAATCTTGTAGTGTTTCTAATTGTTTTGATATGTTAATATTAAAAATAAAAAATAAATTTGAAAAGATTATTTTGATGTATTTTTAAGTAAAAAATACTTTTGAAAAATATCATGTACTATAATATATTAAAAATAAAAAAAATCTGAAAAAAATTATTTTAATGTATTTTCACGTAAAAAATATTATATACTATAATACCAAACACACATTAACCCTCGTAATGCTAAAGGTAACATGTCATCTCTTTTTGAATCTTGGAGTTTGACTCGCCAGATTCTATAGGTTAGTAAATTTTTTTCACGTTATTATGCTTTTTTATGTAATAGTGAACTATATTATTAGATTGGTTTGTTTATACAAAACATGTTAAAACCATCCTTATAACATCATTTTTTTTTAATTCTTTATATGATTTAACATCCAAAAAATACTAAGCTTTTCTTAGAGGTTTTCATAAAAATAGAGAAGGAAATTGACTTGATGTAACATATGATTCAAGTTAAACCTGATAAAAAACTTATTGAGTTATTTTTAAAAATTAAAAAATCAAAGTGATTTTATTTTAATCATTTTAAAAAATTATATTGGATTACTTGGGTAAACTTATTCATCCTTCAACTTGAACCTTGTCCCATATCAATCTCAAATCTTATTTAATAACTATGTTTGGTTAAATATTTGCTCTTTTACTCCACGCAGAGTTAATTTTTCTTTAAATTTTTTTCAATTCACTACCAGAAAATCGATAAATACAAACGGAAATACTAAGGGGATTATAGTGGGAACAAAAATTAAAACAAAGCAAAAAAAACTGATGACGTGTCATTTTTACCAATGGAATTACCGATGGACTGCTCACTTTCCAATTGCACTGTCAATTATTGTTCTTTACGGGCACAATCACCGACAGATTGAAAAGTTGTCGGTGTTATTTGGCAGTTTTCTGAAAAAATTCAATTAATTTAAAATTTTCATTTAAATATTACCGATAGAATCACCGACGGATTGAAAAATCGTCGGTGATTGTTGGCGTTTTCTAAAAACTTTTTATGAAATTAAAAATTAAAATTAAATAGTACAGATGGAATTATCGATGAAATAATTAAAAAATAGTAATATTTAATTATCCATCGGTAATTCCGTCGCTAATATGCCCCAATACACTATAAGATTTCACAGTTTTACCGACGGAAATATTCCGTCAATGTGTGATTAAGAGTTCGTCGGTGATTTATTTACCGATGTCTTCACCGACGGATTACATTCGTCGGCTTTTCCTTTGTCGGTGATTCCCCATTCCATCGCTATATCAATCAGAAAAACAAAAAAACCATTTGCCGATGGTTTTACAGACAGAATTTGCGCGCCAAAAAAAACATTTCCCACTTGAAATATACCGATGGATTTTATTCCGTCGGTGATATCGTGATTTTCCAACGGCTATGTACCGTCAGTAAATTCGTCGGTAAGTGTGGCAGCTACTGTCAAATGCTGATGGATTAAGTCCATCGATAAAGCTGTCGGTGAGTTTTTGAAATACCGATCGAATATATCTGTCTATAAATGCGTCGATGAATGCTACTGTCAAATACCGACGGATTGATTCCGTCAGTAAAACCCTTTGTAATAGTTTTTTCTAAATTTGTTTTTAAAAAATTATTTAGAATATATAATATAAAATTATATAAATTAATGGTAATAAAAACAAATTATGCAAATAAAATTTATATTAAACATCAAAAACAAAAAATCAAAGTTAAATAATATTCATTACAAACTGAATGTGTTTCAAAAAAATATTAAATGAAAATTTAAAGGTAAATAATGTTTATTACAAATTAATATAAAGGTGGAGCTAGAGGAGGAGGAGGAGATCCTGGAGGAGAAGTCTGGTGGTTATACGGCCAAAAAGGATTAGGAGCACATGTTCCACTCTGTGTTGCCATGTTCATGACTACTTCGCGAAGTTGTTCATAAACCGCTTTTTGTTGTGCAGACTCCGCTCTTTGTTATGTATGAGATGCTTTGAGTTGTGCGTACTCCGCTGATAGGTGGTTGTATTTTTCGGTGAGCTGAGCCATGTGTTTGACATGATCAAAAGATTGATGTCTTTTCCCAAGTGTAGGAGTTTCGAAGTAATAAATAACCCGGCAAGACCGGAGTCGAACCACATGGAGGTTAATTGTATAAATTACAGATAACAATAATAAAACAATAACAATAACAACAATAATATCAATAATAATAATACTAGTAGTAGTAGTAGTAGTAATAATAATAATAATAATAATAATAATAAAGTAGAAGAAGAAGAAGAAGAAGTTGATGAGAACTTTGAGATGAAAGATTAACGTAAGGATTAAACAATGATAACAACATATGTCAAGGTTAGAGGATCCACTAATGGTATTTCAAACAAATATAGTATAAACTCTTATTATTCAATTGGAAACCACACACAAGGAGGTTCCAATCAGATTATAAATTGTTAACATGATTACATTAGTTATCTTATTCGAATAATGCTAATACTTGTAAATTTTGTCAGGCATTCATGATTATAACTTATGTTAACAACAAATCAAGTTCCTTTCATAGCTCAGGTGTCAGTTATATCATACAGTATGGGCTATGAAAGTGCCAAGTATTTGTTGTATCAAGTGTTATACAACATAAATCTAGATTAATCATTTAACAAACAAAGTATTAAAAATGAACAAGATAACAAATACAAAGCATGTTAGTATCCAACATTAAGGTCATGTTAAGTTTATATTATACTTATTCTTACACCATTAGTGTACCCTTTTCACCTTGACATAATTAACTTAGCTACACATAATGAAAGAAAGAAACATAAATAAACAAGATAAGAACATAAATGAGAAAGAAGTTAACTAAGTAAAGAAAAGGAAATGAAAGGCATAAACTAGATATTAATGAAAGCAAAACTTAAACATTAAAAATACAAAGAGAGAAAGCAAGAGCATGATCTTGATCTGAACACCAAGATACCTAAATACATGGCAAATGCCTCATTTTATAGGTCAAAATTCAGAACTATTGATTTGTTGACTAATTGATGAATGGGTGGCCACATCTTGACTTGGTGACAATTCTTATCTTCTTGTCTGCCAAAAACGTCATTGATAACGTCATAATTTGAATATACTTCAATCATGAAAGTTCTAGGAAATTGTCTCATCTTTCCAGGATAAACATTGAGATCATTTGGACTTCTAGAACTCGAGATATGGGCTGAACACTGAACAGTATATGGGCTGTAGGACAGATTCAGACTTCTTCTTTGTTGCTACAATTTGGACTTGAAAACAGCCTTGTTAAATCTTGGGCTCGACATGAAGGTTGTAGGCCTATGTCTTATCTTTCCATCCATATAAAATGAACCTAAATCCAAGATCTACAGCTCCAGATATAACCCAATTACCGAACAGTGTTCCAGTTTGGACTGCATCAGCATCTCTTTTCTAAGTTTGGCCATCTCTTTGTCCTTTCAATTTCAGTACTTCAACTCATCAATCAATTGTTTCATTTATGTGATAGGCCTGCATTTAAGATGAACATTTACCATAAATTAAAGGTATCTTATATAATTAGATATGTTATTATAAAACATGCTTTAGTTAAGGAGTTATTGATACTTCAAGTGCAAAATGATGATATAAAACCTTGATAAAAATGCACTTTTAAGTACTAATCAGCGTTGCTGCAAGGCCACGAACTCCTTAGATTGGGAGCTCGATATTGATTGGGAGCTCCCAACGATTAAAACACTACGGGTCATCCGCAAGTTGTCGACCGTAGTGTTGGAGAGCCCGTAAACTTGATTTTTATCGAGTCCATCTGACGATCCAACCTCCATCCACAAATCCGGATCGAATTCTGGATGGGTCAAAATATCGTCCCTGTATCTCTCCCTCAACCGATTATTATAGGTCTCCTAAAAATAAAAAAAGTAATAATCATATTCAATTCAATAAACATAATAACTTACAAAATAAAATGGTTGAACAAACATACCATGAAATGTTGAGCATGGTTATCAATGAACTGTTGCGCCTCCTTTTCGCGGTCTTGACTCCGCATGTGCGTCTCCACAAACAGCTCCACCGGGCTCGACTCACGTCCAAGAGACGTAGCCTATAATGAAAAAAGATTTATTAACAACAACTTAATTTAACGATATATTTCATTTAAATTAATCTTACCATCTGTTTCACATGTGCAGCAAACAGAATGGAGCTGCCAGTGTGCGTTGTCACTGAGCCATGAATTGGCCGATTCTGGTTGCCAGCATCGGACTGTGAGTGTCGTGTGAACCGCTCAGACGTTACGTGCTCAAGATAGTGTAGCTATATATCTTCCGGGATGTATATCAGTTTGAAATCCCTCCAAACCACAACATCGTTCCGACCTTGGAAACCCCTATCTCTCGCGGGTTTTTTTGCCCTTTTTTGAGCTTCATACCAAAAATCACGTACCTACTTCACGCAACCAAAAATTACATTTCGAAACATAAATTTTTGTCTAAAAAAAATCTTGTATTGTTTTCGATATTACCTAGTTATCACGTGATTTTCCCACACCCTCCTCGCAACAGTGTTATGCTCATTGTCCCGGCATAATTTGTTCTATATGTAAATAATTAATTTTAAATAAAAATAATAATTTATTTACAATTATATTAACAATTTATTAGAAATAAGCTGAAAATTATAAATTAACACCAACCTCAAACCTGTCAAACCATGCATTGATTTGAGGCATCCATTCAAGATGCTTGGATATCTGACTCCATTGAAACAATGGAATCTCCATCGACGATTTAAACATCGATGATATTACTCGAGCGGATTCAATGTTTGTGAACCTGAAAATAAATGAAATAAATTCAATAGTGATTACTTCATAAATTATGTTGTATTTTTTTTTAAAAAAAAAAAAACCTTAACAAACTTACATTGAAAGGTCGTCCTTCCACTGTGCCTCGTACTTACGGGTAAATTGATTCCGCTGCGAAGGCACGCCACCTCTGCGCTGTGAAGTAGCGCTGGAAGAGGCAGCATCAGTTGATGGCGCAGGTGGTATAGGTGCCTCTTCTTGAGAGGCACCTAAGGAAATATTATCCTTGCTGCTAGACGAACTAGCTGCGACCATACGTGAGCGACCAACTCTGGTTTTCATTCTACGCATCTACATAATTTTATACAATAATTATATAATTAAATTCAAATGTGAAAAAACAATTTGACAGCACCTCCCTTATATTGGATACTACCCAAATCCACAAACCTGCATATATTAACAATAGCCACAACTAATTGACCCAATCTATACTAATTATTCCAACATATTCAATTACTAATCCTAAGGTAAATTCAACATTAAGAATTACAATTCAACAAATTATTCAATAATTATGCCAATACAACAATAAAGTATATTCAATAAAAAAAAACTCTAGACTAACAATTAAAATTAATGGAAAATATTAAACATAAATCATGCAATAATAGAGTAAAATTAACAATTATTCCAAAATATTCAATTACTAATACTAAGGTAAATTCAACATTAATGATTACAATTCAAAAAATTATTCAATAATTATGCCAATACAACGAAACAATAAATTCAAAAAAAAAACAAACTCTAGAATAACAATCAAAATAAATGGAAAAAATTAAACACAAATCATGCAATAGTAGAGTAAAATTAATAATTATTCCAACATATTCAATTACTAATTCTAAGGTAAATTCAACATTAACAATAAATATTCAACAAATTAACTAATAATAATTATGCCAAGACAACAATAAAAAATATTCAATAAATTCAAAAACAAAAAAACTATAGACTTTAGGAATGAAATATGCTTACTTTAATAATGTGTTGAATTCAATACTTTATCTACATTACAAAAACTTCACCAAAACAAAAAACATAGCAAAAAAAAAACCTTTAAAGTAAAATGAAATAGAAGAAACACATACCTATTAAACTGATGAAGATTTACAAGAAAACTTGCTAGAGATTACAGGTGAAAGCTTTGAAGAATGGAGAGGAAAAGAATAGAAATTTAAGGTGAAAAACTGAGGAGAAGAAAAAATGAACTGAAGGGGCGTTCGCTGGAACTTATACGGCAGTTTTACCAACGGATTCACCGACGGATATAAAATTAATTATTATTTTAATTTATTCCATCGGTGAAGTGTCAAAAATCCGTTGGTAATATTTGAATTTCACACTAAAATTTTTAATGACCCTCGATATTTTTCGTGGTCCGTCGGTAATTCCGTCAGCAAGATCACGCGGTCAGAGATGCATTTAATGCACAACCCTTTGGAATTCGCACATTCCGTCGGTAATTTTGTCAGTAAAATTGACCCGCTGACAACTTACTGACAGACATATATCCATCAGTATAAAAGTCGGTGATTGTGGCATTTCAAGTAATTATTTTCGAACTCTCTGTAAAACACCGACGGACTAATTCCGTCGGTATGGACGTCGGTGATTGTGGCATTTCAAGTAATTATTTTTGAACTCTCTGTGAAATGCCGATGGACTCATTCTGTCGGTATGGACGTCGGTGATTGTGGCATTTCAAGTAATTATTTCGTGTTACAAAATATATCATCCATGATCTATAATTATTTCAAGTAATTATTTCGTAATTATTTCATGATTGTGGTATTTCAAGTAATAAATATTTCATGTTACAAAATATATCATCCATAATCTAAATTACATAAAAAAGGGGTTTTATATAGGGCTTCATTTTGATAGTTAGTCAGAATTTTCTTCTTCTTCTTCATCAATTGAATAGTCATCACCTTCATCGCAATCTTCAATATGGATATCATCTTCTTCGTCTAGCTTTTGAGTTGATTTCAACCAGACCATAGTGCAGATCAACTCTGATTCCTCTGTCAGTCGTGTCATAGCAATAGCATTTGAATAAAAACACTCTATTCTACTCGTTATGATATTGCAGTTCGACGACCTCTTCTAATCTACCATAATAGTCAACTTCTAACTCACTACTAGTGGATCCCTTAACACAAACACCACTGTTGTATGTCTTTCTTCCTTGCCCGAATCCTTTAGTATGGAAAACATATCCATTGACAAAATACTTGTTGTAGCACTTACATTTTCTTTCAAGCCTTAGGCTTAGTAAAGATAATGACTTAGGCGCACTCCTTCCCATTTGATAAACTTTGTATGTAATGTATATTAATAAACAGTAAATGAACGAGAATCTCGTAATGACATGCATACGTACAGTAATTTTGCAAGTTAGAATGAGTTTGTGATAGTGCTTACATGTGTTCTGAACCACGTGGCAAATTATTCATCTTGTAATTGAAAGATTTGGGATTTTGTTAGCTGTGAGTTATTGGACAATAAATATTGTCGATGTTGCCTGCAAGTGATAATGAGTGTATGATATTACAATATATAATTAACAGTATATTACTAACAAAGTTTAATTAGTATTACACATATATAAACTTACTGAATAAAAGGTCTCAACTCATCATAGCTAAATAGAACATAGTTGTGTGCTTGTTTGAACTCTATTTACGAAAAATATCTTCCTCTTACAGCATTTTTAGGTGTGGGTCATCCAACATTGGAGAATATTGACAAGTTCCCACTGGAAGGCACTTCATCGCCATCATCATGCCGTGGAACGCAATTGATTCTCGTTCTCAGATGAGGTTCGAAATAGTACGAGATAAATGTTGAGATCTCCTCAACAATATAGGCCTCACATATCGAAGCCTCAACATGCGCCTTGTTCTTAACCTTTTTCTTGAGATTAAACAAGTACCTGCATTGAATTAATCAAGTATTTTCAATTAAGAAAAACATAGAAAATACTTTTATATATGAATTACATTGCAACTGTAATATCTAACCATTCGAATGGGTACATCCATCTATGTTGGACCGGTCCTCCAGCTTTTCCCTCAAACGGTAGATGTATAGGGAGATGCTCCATTGAGTCAAAAAATGATGGAGGAAATATCATCTCAAGTTTGCATAGTGTCTCGATGATATTCGTTTGAAGCCTCTCAATGTGCTCAAAATTCAACTTGCCGGGGCATATATCTCTAAAGAAATTACTAATCTCCGTGAGTACATCCCATATTCCTTTTGGCAACAAATCATGAAAAGCTAATGGGATGAGTGTTTGTATAAACACTTGGCAGTCATGACTCTTCATTCCATACAATCTGCAGTCCTTTATATTAACCAGCCTTGATATGTTTGATGTATGTCCATCCGGAAAACGCAGACTCTTAAGCCATTTGTAGACCAGCAGTTATGCGTTTTTCTCTAACATGAAGCTTGCTCTTAGTTTTGTGACCCGTAACTCATCATAAACCAACTCCATATTTTTATGGTTACAGTATAAAGCTATATCCAATCTAGCCTTGATGTTGTCCTTTGTCTTCCCCTTCACATCCATGACGGTGTTGAAAATGTTCTCAAACATGTTTTTGATGTGCATGACGTTAAGGTTATGGCGGAGCAGATTGGTCTTCCAATAAGGAAGCTCCTAAAAGATACTTCTCTTTACCTAATTATGGGTCAAACCAAAACTAGGAAACTTTTGCTTACCTGATTGAAGGCCAAACACAATGTCATCATACTTTGATACAACATCATGCAATTCTTCACCAGAAAGACGCGAGGATGCAACATCTTTTTCAACTCTTCCAACAAAGCAATCTTTTCTGTTCTTTCTGTACCTGTGATAGTAAAAAAAAGAAGCTTTACCTCCGTTTGCTAGCGTGAATGCCTTGTTTTCCATGCAGTATGGATATACGAGTTTCCCATGCGTGCTCCAACCAGAAAGCATTTCATAAGCTGGAAAATCATTGATAGTCCACATCAAAGCCGCCTTCACAAGGAAATTTTATTTCCTCGATATATCATAAGTCAGAGCTCCGAAGGACCACAACTGCGCCAACTCATCAATCAATGGTCGAAGATAAACATCTATATTCCACCCCGGGCTGCTTGGACCGGGTATGACAATAGATAAAAACATGAACTCTGGCCTCATGCACATTCCTGGTGGCAAGTTATAAACTGTGAGTATGACTGGCCAACAAGAATAAGGAGCACCAAATGACCCAAATAGGTTGAATCCGTCTGTACACAACCCAAGACGCACATTCCTTGATTCAACTGAAAAGTAAGGATGCACACTGTTAAAGAGTTTCCACGCTTCGCCGTCAGAAGGATGCACCATCACTCCATCAACTGCATCATGTGCTTGGTGCCATGTCATGTGCTTAGCAGTCCTTGGTGACATGAATAACCTCTACAGTCTAGGTATGATCGGGAAGTATCTGAGTTTTTTATATGCCACTAGAGTCTTTTCCCTGCCAGTTCTAGGTTTGTAACAGAAATGCCTGCATGTCATACACTCGGTCATCTCAGCATTTTCAAGGTAGTATAATATGCAGAAGTTAGGGCACATGTCAATTTTCTGGTATCCTAAACCGAGGGATTTGATCATGGACTTCGCAGCATAAAAGGTCTCTTCAGCCTGTTCCCTTCAGGTAAAATGCTTCTCGCCCATTCAATAATCTTGTCATACCCGGCCTCACTCAACTCATGATCTGACTTGATGGTGAACACATGTGCTATGGCCGATAATTTACTATGGTTTGTGCAGCCATCCCATAATGGTTCGTCAGAATCTTGCAACAAATCAAAAAACCTAGCTACATCTGCATTAGGTTATTCTTCTACGATTAGACATTGACTGACATTACCTTGATTCATTCTCATTGCATCCATAACCATATTTATGTAAGGATTAGTGTTATCATTTGCCGCTTCATGCACGTTGCTAGCACTAGAAATAGACCCAACCACCGTTTCTCCCATTCTCCTCTTACAAACAAATACTTCTCTATGTGCATACCAGCCTGGTAATTCTCCATAAACCCTTTATGTAGAAGATGCATCATTACAACATCCGGATGCAGATATTTTTTTATTTTGACACTTCCTGCATGGGCACCTAATATCACCAATAAAATTTTTGGGAATAGATGTTGTGAAATTAATAAAACCCTGAACCCCGTTACAATAATCAACCCTCCGCAATCCTTGGGGTGAATCTCGATACATCCATGAACGATCATCTATGACTTATATCGAACCTCTATAAAATTATGATGACATCATGTATTAGTTAACTAAGTTAGGTAAATAAACTTGCAAAAATATTACTTTACCTCAAGATTATCTAACAAACCAATCACAACATCTCATAAATATTAAATATTCATTATCATTTATCAACGTCCATACAAATTAATATATATAAATTTACAGAAATTACCACTCCACAATACCATTGATAAAACTTTAAACAGACTCATTAAGCAAGCTATTAATTATTTCAAAACAGCACATGTAATTCGGTAGTTCCATAAAGTTTTAACAATTCAACAAACAAATACAATCTTACAAAATCTAAAACAAACCATAACAGGTATAGAATTATACATTCATATACTACAAGTTTGTTTGAGAAATAACAATAAAACGTGTACATCTACTAACAAAATACATACACTAAAAACTCAATAAAATTGACATTTAATTAAATGTTAAAATTTAAAAAGAAGAATTAATTACAAAAAATGATAAAATCTGTCGGTAAATCAGAACACAAATGTTGTGACCACAAAACTTCAAGAAATATAATTTGTTATGCTGAGATGAGGGAGATTTTTGTTTGAGGGGGGGCTGGTTGTTTGCAGATGGGGAGAGTTGGGATTAGGAAGAAGAAGGAGAAATAAGGGAGGAGAGGGTCGGCAAAGAGGACATATATTAACTTTTTCTGACGGTTTCACCGACAGATTTTTTGTCAGTGATTCCGCCGGTGATTCTGACGGAAAAATCAACACGTCACCGTACGGATCTGCCATTTCAAATCCCTCGGTGATTCCATCGGTATTTTAAACGGAGAACCGGTCACGTCACTGTACGGGCTGTTGTTTTGAATCCATCGGTGATTTTGTTGGTAAAAATAACCCTGCCAAAACCTCCACGTCAGCGACCCGTCTTTTTTTTTAATTCGGAACATTTTTGGTCCGTAATTCAGTCCGTACCTACTGACGGACACTTTTTGTCGGTAATTACCGACTGAATTACAGACGGAAAAGTTTTCGTCAGTAATTTTGACCTCAAATTGCCGACAGAAATATTTCATCAGTAAATCCGTTGCTATTGAGTGAATTTCTGGTAGTGATAAAAAGCCTGAATCCTTTTATTTCACAAGAGACAAACTCATTTCTTCTTCTTCTTCTTCACTATATGTAAAAAACATCAATATCTATTTCTTTCTCTTCTCTTCTATCCTCATCTCCTTCTCTTCTCCTCCATGCTCGAATATGTCTTCTTCTTCTTTCTTCTTTTATCCTGTTAGTTTTTTTTAAGTAATATGCTTTACAAAAAAAAAATTTCTCTCCTTAGCTTCACTTGCAACTATATTAAGCTAAGATATTTATTTTTTCTTCTTTTTTCATGATTTTTTTCACTATATTTGTTTTTTATTTTATTTTTAATTGTTTTTGTTCTTAATAATTGTATAAATGTTGGTGTGAGATTTTTTTTTTCATATGAGATCAATTTTTAGTTGATTTATTTATAGGATTTTTAAATTTTTAGCAATTGCGACTTCATTTTTTTCATATGACTTTTTAGTTGAATTTATTTTTCCGTTTTATTTATTTGTTGCAAAATTATTTGAGTTGATTTTCTTATTCTTTTTTCCAAGCATTTTGAGTATATATTATAGAGTGTTGATTTATGTTAATTTAATTATTTTATAATTTTATAAATTGTATTTTTATAAAATGTTTTTAAATAATTACCGACGAAATTACCGATGATATTTTTTGAGAGATATACTGATAGAATGAAGTGGGTAATTTTTTTTCGTGTCTGTTCCGTCAGTAAATCCGTCGGTAATAATATTTTTTTATTACCAATGGATTTACCGACAGATAAAAAATTACCGACATAAGATTCACCAACGGAGCATTTCCGTCGGAGATTTCGATGGTAAATTAATTACCGATGGAATATGTGTCTTACATCGATGAAAACATTTCATCGGTAAAACTGTTAAATGTTGTAGTGATTCTAGTAACAATTTAAAAGTTATTTTATTCATAAATAACTCTTAAATTAAATTAAAAGTATTTTTTATAAAAATGACTCAAAGAAACTATTTTAAAACAGAAGGTAAAATAAGTTAGAATTTATAAATAAAAAGTCAAAAAATTAAACTTTTGATTAAAGTAAAGTTTTGATTGAAGTTAAAATTTATTTCTAACCATGCATATCTATATTGTTTTTAATCTTTATTTAAGAACTTAAATAAAAATTCAGAATTCATGTCAAACATAACCTAATTAAGCTACCTTAATTCCCCACGTATGCTTTAATTCCTCATATATATCCATGGTTACAACTTGTGCAAAATGTGCAGCATGCCCAAATCCCATGAATGTTCACATCATGCATGAAGACAAGAAAACATGGAATATATAGTGAGCCCATTCAGGCTCAAAGATGCCCAATATATCACACTATCTATCTAGCTAGCTAGGGAATTTTATGACATGATCGACCTTCAGCCTGTCATAGAGATCAAAGATCAACTTGAACATAGATTTAGAGAATAATTTTTAGTAAAGATGAGCGATCTTATCAAGTGCTCTGTGAATTCCATTCCATTCATATCTTGTACTCTTATCTCGAAAAGATTATCGAGTATTATTGAAGAAGTTGATAAGGATTTTCAGTGGATCTTAAAAAAAGATATGCATGGATAAAAAAAATGAAGAGAGATCGATAGGAGATATTTGAGGGCTTCTGTATATCTGAAGTTTCTCAACTTGGCGGCTTTAAAGTCTAAACTCCGAGAAAAGAGAGAGAAATAGATGGAATCACAAGTACTTTGTACGAACAATAACTTGGGTACGTATCTTATTAATCCAATCCATGTCCATGTGATACGACTTAGGAGAGGAACTGACCTCGCATTTCTGCTCTAGGCTCTAGCTAGCTGTAGATGATGTTCATCCATCATTCAAAAGAAAATATAATATTCCTCCATGCTGAAACTCTTGATCATATATATATTCTCATGATCGATCCTCTCGGTCTTACTTGCTATGTGATTACGGAACTAATATTTGCTGCTTTGCACGGGTACGTACGATTGAGTGAAACCCACAATTCTAAACTTTCAAAAAAAAAAATACAAGGTTCAATTTTCCAGTGAAATTCTCTGGAACATTTCTTAATTGTATTGGTTAGGAAAATCATTTACATGCATGCAATCAAACCATACAAAAATTTCATACATCAAGTAATGAATGGTACACGTGGTTTTAAGAAACAATGAGTTTTTTTTTTTTTTTTTGTAATTAACGTGGACATCCAGACCGGTTTATGTATACCTTAACTAATCCTACGGGTCCTGAAGTTAACGACCATGTAAGCTTCCAATGACCCTAAGATTTGTGGAATTTGAACTGGTGATCTATAGGAAGCAAACTCAGGATCAAAGCAGTTAAATTACACCCCTCAAGATTAGAAACAATGAGTAATTAGTTGAACATGATGTTACCCTAGTTTATTATAAATTCTATTTTTTGTATGATTTATTAATTTGTTTGTAGAGTTGTGTAACGGTGAGGCCTCACATTATAGGCCTTAGTTGTTTTTATAAAAATTTCTATTGGCCACCCCTTGAGATTATGGCTGCTATATTTAATTAGTCCCATCTATTTCACAACTACAAATATTAAATTTATTGGGATTTATAGATTTTGAAAAAGAAAAATAATAAAACGTGATAATTTTACTTTGACATCAGAAGCAATCTATTTCATTTCATGACGCAAGTGTTAAATTCGTGGATAGTTATAATTATGTTAGTGCAAAGATACTCTCTGAATTATTAACTCATGTTTGATAAAGCCCACGAACTAGTAGTGGCACACTTTCTATTTTTGTATTTTAAAATATTTAAAAAAAAAAATAAAATTTTTTTATTTTGTTTTAAATTAATATTGTTTTAGTATTTTTACATCATTTTGATGTGCTGATGTTAAAAATAATTTTTTAAAAATAAATTAAAAAAATTTATTTTGATGTATTTCTGAGTAAAAATCACTTTGAAAAGCAATCGTTACTATATTTTCAAACACCCCTACATATAAAAAGTTAGGATGCACGCATGCCATTGATGTGAAAAACCTGCTATAAAAATATAATAGAAAAGAAACTAGAAAAAATATAATATTTAATGTGGTTTGAGAATGTATTTATTTTTATAAATGTGAGAAATTTTTATGTTTTATTAAATCAAAATAGAATTACATAATATGTATTTATAAAAGACCCTAAATCATCCAAAAAAATTATCTACGTAAAGAATATTAAAATAATATTTTTTTGTTTTAGACAAGTGGTTACGAATGCTTTTTAAAGTGTTTTTCACTCTGAAATATATCAAAATAATTTTTTTTTTATTTTTAAAAAATTATTTTTGATATCAGCGCATCAAAATGATTTAAAAACACAAAAAATATATTAATTTAAAGCAATGAAAAAAATAAATAAATTTTCAAAAACGTTTTTGAAATGTAAAAATAAACAAGGTATAAATGTCCAAGAAATATTAATAATTCTTTTTTTTTTTCCGCTGATACCCGTGTACGTAGTGTATAAATTAATATATTAATAAAGTGAAGATGATCATGATAAACCAGTGTACTCATCATAAAATCCACGCATTGATTAAGTTTGATTTCATTCTGAAAAATGTACCGAAAATTAAAGTGAGGGTCAGAAACCGGAAAACTCTACATAAGTGGCCCTTCGTTTTATCATGAGCCAGTGGAGCGATTATATTCCTGCTCATCGGAGCTTTCTAGACAGCAGGACGTGGCAATATCTTATACCTGTAATTTTTGCATGATAAACATTCATCTAACATACAGAATTTAAAAAATTCTCAGCTGATAAAGAAGAAAGGACATGTGTCAGAAATATGATTCTAAAAGGGTGGATAACTGATAGAATTCGACAACAACGAGAGATCATGATATCGAATTCTCAGGAATATCATCATAATAAATTTTCTTTAGTTCTGTAATCGGCACACTGTTCGTTGCATGCTTAAATTTAACTTGGAGTAATTAACAAAGATACCATTAAAGAGCTAGCCTCCTATTTTTTCTGGGCTTTTCAGGTCAAAGGTCTGCAATTGTGGAAATTGCCGACCGACCGTACATGCTGCCTATATAGAAACTTTCGTTTAATCAGAGATTAAAGAGAGGGTTATTAATTTTTTATAACAAGATGCTAATGATAATATAATATTTTGTAGGCCTTAATCTTCAAATGTTTGGAAGCACTTATCAGGTGTTTTATGCAGAGAATATCTCAGTGTGATTTACAAAGTTGATGATGTGGTGGATCTTCAAGAAACAATCTCCTTCTTGTACGGCCCTTACGTGGTTTTTGTGATTTTTCCGTGCTAATTAAAGGGTAGATCGCTTTTTGACAAGCATCTTCTCTTTCCAAATTTCTGCCTTTTATTGCCCATCTGTCAGCTTTCGGTTGTCTTTGCATTGAACTTGTGCGAATCTTGAAGATGGAAAAGAAAAGGCCCACCAATCGGATAACTCAAGTTTCTTCTCCACCTCATGTGCTCATATTTGAAAATATTCAAAGGTATTGGCCTTAATTAATTATGGCTTTTCAAGAATGAAATAGCAAAACGCCAAGAAATGGTTTCAAAATTTTGAAGATTACTCTAAAAAAATTGTGACGGATGGCCAGATGTTTGAAACATCGTGTTCAACAAACTGCTACCGAAGGTTGTCTGTCACATTTCATTAAACCTATTGTTCAAAACATGGACTCAATGCCGTTTTTGGCATAAGCGTTGTGCCTTTGATTCTAATACAAGGCACTGATGAAACCATCGATCGAGAAATGACCGACCATCACCAGTTCCAAAAATCAGTCGGTCAATTTTAAGTCACTTGGCCATTACGGTCAGGGGAGGTAGCTAGAGTTCCTTTGTGCAACACAACTCTTGAAAAGAAAATTAAAAAGGGTCAGAAAGACTGTCGCACGTGACCGCGCAACGGCAGTTGGCCAATTTTATTTGCTTGGTTCTCGGAAGTCGCCACCTAATTATTTAATTAAGGGTTACTAGGAAACCCGAATATACTGATCTTGTTAGAGATTCAAGGGTAAATGACTGATTGTTACTAAGAAAGGTATTAACACTCCTAGTGTACTCTACCTGAGATAAGCTGCTTCGCAATTTGATGTGATAAAGAAGTTTTAAAGATTTTATCTTTTCATCAGAGATTAGAAATACGACTTACGTGCAAGTTCAATATCATTTACCGTAAGCAAATCAAAATATTAAATTCTTCTTTATTCTTTGTGATTTTATCATAAAAAAATACACACAAATCTCTATTTTATTATTTTTTTTTACACATATTTACATGTACAAATCCATAAAATTTAAAATAACACAAACAATACATTAAACAATTTAAAAATTATAAAATAGCCATAAAAAATCTAGGAAAACTGCTGGGAAGTCTTCTAGACCACAAAAACAGTGACAACGCATCTCCACGCGTGGCCGCAGCTAAATAACCAGGGAAACAGGGGAGTCTGGCATGCCTTCTTCTTCTCTTCCCTTCCCTGCTGGCGGTGAGGCTCCCCGTCACCTGCAAAACATCAAAATCGCAACAAACAGACAATGTCGTTCGGTTTTTTATATGTTCAAAGATCTCTATTCTCTTTTCCTCCTGGTTCATTTTTTTCTTTTGCCGATGGCTGATTTGGTTGTGTAGGAAATTCCGACCAGTGATGTTCTGATATTTGCCCATTGGAGGCTAAGCACACTAACACAATATTTAACGTGGTTCGGCAAACCGCCTACATCCACGGGAGAAACCATTGTAGGCGGTTTGCCGAATCACGTTAAATATTGTGTCAGTGTGCTTAGCCTCCAATGGACAAATATCAGAACATCACCGGTAGGAATTTCCTACAATTGGTATCAGAACTGATGGTTTAAGTGGTGTTTGATTTTTGCTCAAAAATGAAAGTTTTTAAAATTATGTTTTGACCATACCACTATGTAGAGGAGGCCGAGACGAAGCCACTGGTGAAATCGGACGTCGGACATGCTTGCACGTGCCCCCACGCGCCGACGAGGTGGCAGTCCACTCGCGCAGATGCGCCCCACGCGTGCCACGCGTCTTCTTTTCCTGGATGGGCTGACCCGACCTGAATACCAGTTGACCCGACCCATGTGGCTGACCCGGATAAGGATGACGTCAGCATGCACAGTAGGCATGTCACATGATGACATTAGCATGATGTAATGATGATGTCAGCATGCACAATCAGCATGCAAGGTCAGCGACCAGTCAGCAGCCACGTCAGCAAAGTGGGATCCACCTGCCACGTCATCCGCCGTGAGCCGAGCCAACCCGAGCTTAGTTTGAGTAGAGCCGAGACTCGAGCCGAGGGAGAAGATTCTGTGCAGCAGAGTCTACGTGCAACTGGATCTGAGATTGAATCTGGGCTGTTCATCAGATCAGAATCGTTTTGATCAAATCTTAGCCGTCTGAAATGCGACTTGGACGATTTTAGACTTATTTCTAGCTAATTTGATCGTTCCAGATGTAATGGTATGGTCCGATCGTTGAAATTGGAGACCAAAAGTGGTGGTGGTGAATTAACAAAAGAGATTGCCCGATGAGGAGGCATCTGAAGGTCATCATGGTGGTCGATGGAGATGAAGAAGAACATGTCGCACATGTTTACCCAATTACATGTGCTGAACTACTAAGTGGGGAGAATTTTAGTTGCTTTGAGGGAAGGCAAAATTGGAATACTCTGGACACCTGATCATGTGGACGATTTGAGGTGGAGAGTGGAAATTGATGAAGACCAATCTTGATGAATCTAAGCACTGGTAGTCTCGCCAGATGTTGAGAAATCAGGTATAAAACCAGGATACCCCAGATCACTTGTAAAGGAAAGCCACAACAAAGTTAGCAAATGATTGTATATATAAAAAGGCAGTACGGTGGATAGATACGTTCTAAGAAGTTCTGTCTAGGAGATTGGGTTTTAAGTGGGATCAGTGTGACCCCTCCAAATCTTTCCTAGGAACTTGCTTAGTTGAAGGATCATCCACACAATACTATTTTTTTATATGTAACAGTTTGTAATGAAACTGTTGAAGACTAGTAAGATGACGACATAAAGGAACAGTTGGGTTCCGTATGTTCAAAGATCTGATGGAGTGGTGATTTCTCCAAAGAAGTTAGATTCGGTGACTGTAATTTCTCGAAGGGAGAATTAATGAAGACCCTGATCGTGAAAGAGAAATACACAAGGGGATTAAGATTGGCACCCTATTTTGAGTTGGATAAATGTTGTGACAGGATAAGCTGCTGTCAAACATAAAAGCAAAGAATAAGGAAAATCTAGAGAACAGAAATTGCACGAGGGCACACGGAGATTGTGCAGGAGTACCCGTAGGATCCAACGAGGTGCTGTAATGAGACAAAAGGTGCAAGGAGAAGAAGTGTTCCCAGATGAAGCTCAGAGCAGAGACTGTGTAGATGTTGTACAACAGAAAGTCTCTTGTGCTCTTGATGAAGACAACAAGCAAAGACCTTTCTAATGCATGCAAAGATGGAAAGAGAGTTGTTGCATAGGTACCTAATTGAGGGGGTGCTAACGCCTGTGATAAAAGGCGACCGCCTATGATGAAAGGCGAAGACACCAAAGAGAGTTGGTGTAGGTGGAGCTGTCAAGCAGAAAAGCACAGAAGCTCCAAACATAGAAATCGAGGTGGAGGATCGCGAAGAGTGCACCACAACTCTCTTTCTATGTGATCAATGACAGTGATCTCTCCCAAGTTCACATGGTGGTAGAGAATCTTAGAGTCACTGGAGACATCCCCGATGAAGGAGGATGTGATCGCCGCATGACGATGAGCGGAGACACCTAAAAAAGAAGGTGTGTGGGCCATGATATGAGCCCAAGTACAAACTACCTCATGACGACATGTAAAGACACCTCAGACAGAAGGTGTGCGGACCATGATATGAGTCCAAGTACAGACCGCCTCATGACGACAAGCGGAGACACCTCAGATGGAAGGTGTGAGGACCATGATATGAGTCCAAGTTCATACCGCCTTTTGACGACAGGCAGATACACCTCATACAGAAGGTGTGCGGACCATGATATGAGTCCAAGATCAGACCGACTCATAACAACGGGCGAAGACACCTTAGAGAAGGTGTGAGGGTTATGATAGGAGCCCAATTACAGAATGCCCCAGAGCCAATGTGATGGTTGGATATAAGTGGACAAGTGTATAGCCAATGAAGAGGCTATGATATGTATGGAGACAAATGCAGGATTGACTTTCATGGATATTGCCCCCATGCTAAAGATCAATGAGCTAGAAGACATTTGCCTTGGACAATAAGTGGATGACTTGTGGAGCATTAAGACGCGACTACTATGAAGGAGTAGAGGGCATGCGCAGGTTTTGGGAGAAAGTCCTACAGAGCTCTATATCGATAATCGATCATCGATTGAATTGGCAAAGAACCCAGTGTATCATAAAAGAAGTAAACACATTGATACACGTCATCACTTTATCCGAGAGCATGTAAAGATTAATGAGCTAGAAGACATTTGCCTTGGACAATAAGTGGATGACTTGTGGAGCATTAAGACGCGACTACTATGAAGGAGTAGAGGGCATGCGCAGGTTTTGGGAGAAAGTCCTACAGAGCTCTATATCGATAATCGATCAGCGATTGAATTGGCAAAGAACCCAATGTATCATAAAAGAAGTAAACACATTGATACACGTCATCACTTTATCCGAGAGCATGTAAAGAACAAAGAAATCGAGCTGATATCCTGCAAGACAAATGATCAAGTTGTAGATATCTTTACAAAGCCATTGAAGAGAGAAGTATTTATCAGATTGAAATTCATGCTTGGCATGACATCCCTTGATTGAGTTTAAGGGGGAAATTTGTTGAAATAAACTCAATCTAGAAGGTCAAGGAAGGCAACCACCGCCCAGTCAGCCACCAGCTGTCACCAACCAGCCGCCAGCCGCCAGCTGTCGTCACCGCCCAGCCGCACACCGCCCAACCGCTTTCACATTTGAAGTTTGATTTTTTCATATTCTCAATTTGTGTATAAATAAGGTGTTAAGCTTATGTTATTTTGTGTGGGAGATGATAGAGAGAAACACTAGAGAGAAAGAGAGAGGGAATGTATTAAGTTTTTTATTTTTGTAATCTTGTTATTGTTGAAATAAAACTGTGTTTTATCCCCTCTGAGTGTTGCAAAACCACCACCAGTGGTTCCTCCCACCAACAGGTTGCTGATGTCGTTCGTGGTCGTTGAAGCTGCAGTGGATATGGGAGGTGGTTGTTCGGTCAATGGGGAGAGAAGAGATGGCGCCGCGACTGAAGAGGGAAACCGTGGGTCTGTGGGCGTTGTTGCTGGAGAAGGGCTACTATTGACCGGTTGAAAGAGACGACGAAGAGAGTGGGGGATGTTGTTGTGTTCGGCTGCCACTAGAGGATGGTCGAAGGAGAGAGGAGACCTGGTTTGGTTTGTGATGGAGAAAAAGCTGAAACGACCGGCGAGAGGGGAGAGTCGGGAAGTGAGGCAGATCGGAGGAAGAGGGGAGTGCAAGGAAGCTTGTGTTGACGAGGGAAATGGAGGGGCTCGAGTTTGGTTTTGTCTGGGAGAGAAGACCAGAGGGTGAGGGGGTGCAGTCGGCCTTTGTGAATAGGGAAAGGGAGGCTTGCGGCCTTCCTTGGTTCTCTCTAGTTTTTTGTTAAAAGAGAAGGGGGGGCGGTTCTGTTTTGTTTTGGGTGAGGGGAAGTGAGCAGCCGAGAGAGGGTCAAATAAGGGGTAAGGCTGGTTGTGGTTGGCTGAAGGAGAAGAATAAAAGGTGACTTGTTTGGAATATTTGGCTGGTGAGCAGGGAATGAGAGCGGGTTGGTGGCAGTTGGAAGAGCGGGTTGAGGGTGAGTTGGCCGGAGGGCGGCTGCTGGTTGGAGAAGATGATTCTAGGGTTTTGTCTTTAGAGTTTTTTTATGGCTCCCCCTTTTTTTATCTCAAAGTTGCCCTCCTTTTGTGTGTGTTGTGGAGATCAGTATTTATAGGTAAAAATATTGTTAAGTTTCCAAACTTGATCCCTCAATTTTTTTTTTTGTAAATTTGATTTTTCTTATTTTTTTGGATCTTTTTTATCATCATTGACTCGAATGAGAAAAATAGGTGATTTTAAAAATAACGCGTTAAAAGTCGAACGCGTTCCAAAGATCTTTGAAAATTTAAATTCTTTTGAGACGATGCTGAAAATGCTAAAAATGATGCAAATATATTTCAAAACATATTTTTTGGATTTTCGTTGTTTTCGCTATTTTTGGAATTTTTGAAAATTTTATAAAAAAATGTGAGCCAAAAATTAGGTAACAATAAAAGCTACTAATTAAGAGGGCATATTGGCTTATATGAAAGATGATGGATGTTAGTGTATATGTGTTTTAGTTAATTTGTTGGTTATATATGATATTGAATTTATTCATATAAATATATTTACTTTATTAATAAAGACTTATTTATATTTAATATTTATCAAATATTTTATTAATAAATTTAGAATAAAGATAAAGTTATTGCTCAATTAAAACTAGACATCAATTAGAGCTATTGAGACTGATATATATTATGTTCTCTCCTTTATAAAATAAAATAGTTATTCTCATAAGTTAAGATATGAGAAATACATATAACTAATATACGGGTGCTTATCAGATAATATGTACACTAAACTAACTCATAGGAGAATTTCATAAAAAGAGATCATCTGTGTCAATGAAAAAATTCACATGATAGTTATGTAAGTGATCCTTAAACTTGAGATCACTAAGTTATATATCTTATATAGAAAGTTTTATATTTAATTAATCATATTACATATTGTCCTAATCAATGGTAATAAATGAGCAAATTTTGGATATAACATGAACTATATGAGTACATTTAAGTAATCAAAAGACATCTTAGATGAATTATGAAAAATATTTTATCTGTTGTCAAATAGTATTGATTGTAAATCCTTGTATAAGGTGGAATGAGATTTGAAAAGAGTTTTAAATCTTATTTAAAGAATTAATGACTATGGTGTTGAAAACAAAATTATTTGGCAGAACAGACTTATAAATCAAATTGTTGTTGAATTGATAAAAAACTAATTTGTTTAATTTATTTAATCCTAATTTATTTAGGGTTAGATTTATATTTGGGACAACTTATTAAAAAACCTAATGAGTCACACATATAAAAACCATTGGTCATAAATAAAAATGAGATAATTAATTAAGTATGACTTGATTGTAAATAAGTTTTCAAAATTAAGGATTAGAATGTAATTAATACATGGGATTACAATTTTAGATTTAGAAACAATCAAATAAAGACTTGATTGAATAAATTTTTAAAATTAGCCTAAAATAATATATATGATGTTATTTAAGGGGAAAATTGATATTTTTTCATTTATAGGGTTTTCATTTTTCTCTTTAAATAAAAGTTATACCTTTTATTTTCTAAAGCAAGTAGAGTACAACACAGAAATACCTGAAACATAAAAGAAAAGAGTTGATACTTACAAGTATAGCAATCACTCTCTCCTAAAAGGATTTAAGAGATTTTTCATTGTTAGTTCGTATAAATTATCATTAGAGACTAAACACTTGGACAATTTATGGTTAGCAACAACATAACATTGAAGAAATTATTCAAAATATATATATCTTTTGGTAATCTCCATAAAAAACCGAACAACCGTCAAAATATTAAATTTACAGTTAAAGTGACCTGGGAATCTGTCATTTTCTAACTATTATCGTCACATTTTGCATGTTAATTAATGCTCATGTTGGAAATGTCTTATTCGACAGGTTGACATCAAGTAATCATCAAGAGTACATAGGGAATCAAATTGATTACAAATCTTAACATTTTATTCCCTTTTTTCAGCTGATATTCTATCAAGGAAAGCAATTAACCCCTCCATATGGCTAGTATAAATAGACCATCCAAGGATGTCAAATTCCTCAAAGCAAAGCTTTGTAATCTCTCACAACAAACTTCTCAAGACATAACATTCCCTTTACCAACTTAACTTCTGTTAATTTTTCGTAGATATGGATATCGTGAGAAGGTTGGTTGCGGACAGGCCAGTGGTGATTTTTAGCAGGAGCACTTGTTGCATGAGCCACTCCATTAAAACACTTATATCTAGCTTTGGGGCAAATCCTACAGTTTATGAGCTAGATCAAATTCCAAACGGGAAGCAAATTGAAAGAGCATTAGTGCAGCAGCTAGGATGTCAGCCAAGTGTACCAACTGTTTTCATAGGCCAAGAGTTTGTTGGTGGTGATAAGCAAGTCATGAGCTTACAAGTCAGGAATGAGCTAGGCTCTTTGCTTAGGAAGGCAGGAGCTATATGGATTTGATCAGATGGCAGTATTAAGTGATATTTACACATGCATTAATTCGGTAGTACTATAGTTCGCTGGTGCTGAACAAGCAGAATAAGTAGTCTTTTCTTCCCTTTTTTATTTTTTATCCAGTTTTCATACGATAAATGTTGATCATCGGCCAAGGCTTCAGATATTTTGTAGAGCCTCTTGATCCTTTTCAGCGGTCAGGATTAACATTAAACATGTCCAGCTATTATCTCTAGCTAGTCTGTACTAAATAAAAGGAGACGTATAGCTTGCTTAATTACATGCATTATGCATTTGCAATATTGGTGTTATATGTCTTTGATTTGCAGGAAATCAGTTGAGAATTAATCCAACTCCTAAAATAATCACAACAAACATAAAGTTTTTAGCAGGAGTTTGTTTTCATTTTTCAGTAAACTCTGCATATTTTAATGTGAAAAGCCAATGTCGCAGATTTTTCCCGCAAGGCTAGAAATATTTGTTGGGAGTCATTTTTATTTGAAACTACCGTTTTGCTTTGATCCTTCATTTTAGTTTTGAGTACCAGGCCATGTCTAACATGGATACCTGGACATGATATACACCCTTGTATACTCCAATTACATGAAAAATCAAAGAAAATTATACTTCATAATGGATTTGAAATCAGAGCCCAAACAACATAGAGAACTCGTATATGAAATTGATAAAATGTCCAAGGACTGGTCCCTGTCTCTGTTATAGAATTCTACCAATAATATTGATAGAAAATGGATGTTTAGTTCATCAAGATTAGTGATAAAAATCAACATATATGTTAACCACTGATGTGCAAAAATATATATAGACAAATGACAACTTGAAAAACATCATAGTTATTAAACCCAATGGCCGGGTCCCGGGTTACACAAGTTGACCTGGGTCACCCGGGTCAACTCAAATGAACTTGGAAAAAAAAAATATTTGAAGTTTTAATATTTCATATGAAAAAATTAAAAAAACAATTCATGCAAATATAGGCTATACATGTTGTAAATAATGAAATTTAAAAGATTATTTCAAAAGATTTTGTTTTGAACTAATTAAGCAATTAAAACCATATATTTAAATGAATTATATTTATCTTTGTTTAGTTTATATATGTTTTTTCAATCTTGTATGTGTATTTATGCTAATTGTTTATTTAAATTAAATAAGTTTATATTAGTGTGATGCATGTTATAAAATTACCATTTTGATCTAAAGTTATCAAAACTTGATCTTGCATAGTTGAAAAACTTTGTTTATTTAGCTTTTGTAATTACTATACTTCTTTATATATTTTTATTTAACAAGCTAACATTTTTATATAAATTTCTTGTTGTTGTTTTATAGAATTTTATCATGACATCAACTCAAGAATTGATTGCCCTAACTAATGTTGGAATAACTATATCTTGAATGGATTGGGCACTAGTACCATGAGACATGTATGTAAATATAGGCTATACATGTTGTAAATAATGAAGTTTAAAAGATTATTTCAAAAGGTTAATTGAGAAATAATTAGGAGGCTTAACCTAATAGTTAGCCAACCCTTTCTATATATATGAGTAGGGCAATATACAATAGTAAAGGTGGAGATTACCACATAAGAATATGATTACAATATTTCCTATATAGTTACATTCTATAATACGCCCCCTCAAGCTGAGGGTGGAGGATCAACCCGAAGCTTGAATCTAAAAGTAGTAAACGAAGAAGCAGGAAGTGGCTTAGTGAAGACATCGGCAAGTTGATCCCGAGAGGAAATAAAACGAATCTGAATCTCCTTTTTCGCAACTCTATCTCGGACAAAATGATAATCAATCTCAATATGTTTTGTGCGAGCATGAAATACAGGGTTTGCGGACAAATACGTGGCACCAAGGTTGTCACACCAGATAATAGGGGCAGAAGCAGTCGGAATCTGAAGATCTGTTAACAAGTACTGAAGCCAGATAACTTCAGCCGTGCCATCGGCTAAGGCTTTGTACTCAGCTTCCGTCGAAGAACGAGCAACAGTGCGTTGCTTACTCGATTTCCACGAAATCGGCGTCTGACCAAAGAACACAAGGTAACCACCTGTAGACTTTCTATCCTCAATACTACCAGCCCAATCTGCATCTGTAAAACCATGTAAAGCAAAGGAAGAGCTGCGAGTAATATGTAAACCATGTGATGCCGTACCACGAAGATAACGCAAGATGCGTTTCACGGCGGCCCAATGAGATTCTGTAGGAGCATGCATAAACTGACAGACCCGGTTAACAGCAAAGCAAATATCCGGGCGTGTGAAAGTGAGATATTGGAGAGCACCAACAAGTTGCCGAAAACGAGTAGCATCAGAAAACAATGGATCCGGCATAATGGTGGCTTTGGATGCCGAAATAGGAGTATCAACTGGTTTACAGGATAACATACCAGCTCGTGTGAGGATGTCAAGTGTATACTTATATTGGCAAAGCATAAGTCCCAGACCAGTACACTGTACTTCAATACCCAAAAAATAATGAACATCACCCAAATCCCGAAGTTTAAATTCTGAGCTCAGTAGCTGAATGAGGCGTTGTAGCAGAACAACATTATTACCCGTAAGCAGAATATCATCAACATAAACTAAAAGATAACAAATATCGCTACCAACCGAGAAGATAAACAATGAGGTATCCACTTTAGAAGCATGAAAACCAATGGATAATAGGAAGTCATTTAGACGAGTGTACCAAGCCCGCGGAGCCTGTTTTAACCCATATAGAGATTTATGCAATCGACATACATGACCTGGGAGAGCAGAATCAACAAAACCTGGAGGTTGTTTCATGTAAACCTCTTCATCAAGGACTCCATTTAGAAATGCATTATGAATGTCAAGCTGATGAATTTTCCAACCACTCGAAACTGCAATGGAGAACACTAAGCGTATCGTTGCCTGTTTGATAACAGGACTAAAAGTTTCTGAGTAATCAATACCTTCTTGCTGAGTGAAGCCCCTAGCAACCAGGCGTGCCTTATACCTCTCAATGCTACCATCAGATCGGCGTTTAATTTTGTAGACCCATCGGCTACCAATAACATTCATGGACGGATGAAACGGCACTAAAGTCCATGTTCGGTTTGCGCGTAAGGCCTGAATTTCCTCACGCATAGCATTATGCCACGCCTCATATCTGTTAGCATCAGGAAAAATAAGAGGCTCATGTGAGGGAGGAGAAGCTACCCGACTGAAGGAGGCAGCAGATGTGGCAGACGTGGTGGTGGTCAGCGCTGTCTTGGGCTGTCTCGGACGAAGAACCATGGGGTGTTTAGGAGCAGCCGGACATGGAGTAGCAGGACCTGTACCTGGAATGTGCTGAAGAGGATAAGAGGAGAGATCAACACAAAATTGCAGACCAGGAGGTGAAGCCGGGAAGGTGCTGGGTTGTGCCGCTACTGAATCCTGCAATTCAGAACCTGTTCCTGCACAATAATCATTGGAAAGACAAGCACGTGGTGACAGTATGGCTGTGTGGGGTGGTGAGGCAGGGTCAGCTGAATCAATGGGCAAGGGGGCAAGTTGGGGAGGTGCGGCAAGGGGCAAAGGTGAGTTGTGTGTTCTGCCGATTTGGGAAGGAATAGGCTGAAAACAGGAAGGGGGATGCAAGGATGGAAGATAGGTATGTGGAGTGGGGGGAACCGGGGGTGGTGTTACCTGTTCAGACTTTTTAAAAGGAAAGACACATTCATGAAAACGGACATGACGGGAGACATAGACACGACCAGACTCTAAATCAAGACACCGATAACCAAGATGAGACGAGCTATAGCCTAAAAACACACAAGGAGAAGACCGAAAATCTAATTTATGAGCATGATATGGACGTAAAAATGGAAAACAAAGACACCCAAATGTACGTAGGAAGTTATAATCAGGAGTGCGATGAAACAGACACGCAAAAGGAGATTTATTTTGAAGAACATGAGTAGGCATGCGATTAATAAGATATACCGATGATTCCATAGCATAGTTCCAAAAACGCAATGGGGCATTACACTGGCCTAAAAGGGTTAGGCCAGTTTCGACAATATGTCTATGACGACGTTCAACTGTGCCATTTTGTTCATGAGTATGAGGACAAATTAATCGATGATGAATACCAATGGTTTGAAAAAATTTATTTAATTTTCGATATTCACCACCCCAATCAGTTTGAACAGATTTAATTTTAAGAGAAAACTGACGCTCAACAAGTGTCTGAAAACGTTGAAACGTGGAAAATACATCAGATTTCGCAACAAGCGGATAGTACCAGATATATTTAGTGTGCGCATCAACAAAGATAACAAAATAACGAAAACCATCAGAAGAAAACATTGGAGCAGGACCCCAAACATCACTAAAAATTAATTCAAGTGGGGCAGAAGTTTTGTGACCCGTCGGTCGTAATGACAAACGAGATGACTTGCCTAAAGGACACGCTTGACATTGAGTAAAAGATCGTCTAGACGTACAAATAATTTTATTATCGGAAACTAACAAATTTAGAATGCGAGGAGTTGGATGACCTAAACGACGATGCCACAGGTCGGCAGTCGCGGACATGCAAGGAGACCAAAAAGCTTGAGGAACTGACGTAGCTGAAGACTCAGAGAGAACATAAAGGCCATCATGACTCCGACCGGAAAGAAGAACTTCCTTGGTGACGAGATCCTTCACATAAAACACAGAATCGTGAAATTCAAAATAAACATGATTATCACGACAGAATTTCTGAACAGATAACAACGGTTTGGTAATGTGAGGCACACGAAGAACATTAGTTAACGTAAACAAGCGTTTTGGGGAATATAAAGTAGTATGTCCAACATGGGATATGTCAAGGGCCTTACCATCACCAACATGCAAGAAATCATTACCAAGATAAGGAGCAGAATCAGTTAGAGTTGCAAGGTCAGGCGTCACATGTTGATTCGCGCCGGTGTCGGGAAACCAAGTCGTTGCAGCAGAATCATTCGCAACAGCAAGGTGAGCAGAGGGCTGCTGTGTGTTGCTGCGAAACTGAGAGCATTGAAGAGCTGAATGGCCAAGATTGGAACATACTTGGCAGCGTACCTGTCCAGACCACTGCCCCTGATTCGGCCTGAAATCTGCAGCAGAGGTGCGCCTGTTCTGCCACTGATTCTGCCTCCAGTCTGCAGCAGAGTGGCCTCTGTTTTGGGCCTGAAATCGGTTGTTGTTGTGACGCCAATTACCCCTATAGCGTCCCCTGTTTCGGCTGTGATTGGTCATGGCAAGATGAGCAGAAATCTGAGGTGTTGGCAGCAATGGTGGCTGCTGCGGCAGAGAAGAAGAAGACAGCAGAGGCGAAGAGGATGAACCGACAGCCATGGAGTGAAAAGAATTCTTGTGCAAAAACTCATGGGTAAGGAGATGGCTATGAAGATCAGCATACGATAGCGGTTCGGCCTTGGTTATGAGGCTAGTTACCAAGTCTTTGAACTCACCGCGAAGACCACGAAACACATAGAGATTGAAATCTTCAAGAGACATTGGGCGACCAGCAGCAGCCAATTCGTCAAATAACGATTTTGCTTGCTGCATATACATACTAACGGATGCATCACCTTGCCGAAGGTCTTGAAAGGAGCCATGTAGTTGCATGATCCGGGAATTAGATGGAGAGGCAAGTGCCTTCTCAAGTGTGCGCCAAACACAATGTGAAGTAGAACAATCTACTACAAGATGCAACACATCCACAGAGAGAGAGGAGAGTAGAGCACTCAAAATAAGTTGATCTTGTTGCTTCCAACGAAGAAAAGAATGGCTGATGGCAGAGGAAGAACTAGCCGAAGCATCAATCATATGAGATGGAGGACACGGTAAGGAGCCGTCAACAAAGTGAAAAACACCTTGACCAAGGAGATATGGCTTCATCTGCATTCTCCAATAGAGATAGTTTGTGTTTGTAAGTTTCAACGACACAATTTGGTGGGTGTTGGATAGAGGAACCATTGTTGAAGTATGTGTTCCCATAAGAGGCAAAGGAACGGCAGAATTATGAGAAGAAGAATCAGACACATGAGGAAGTTGTTCTCGACCAGCAGCAGGAGGATGACTGGCCGGTGATGTTGCAGCACCGGTGGAAGGAGGAGAATCCATGGGAAAGAGAAGAAGTTAGGGCCGGCTGCAAAGTTGCAAAGGGAGAAAAGAGTTTTGACGGCCGAAGGCTCTGATACCAAATTGAGAAATAATTAGGAGGCTTAACCTAATAGTTAGCCAACCCTTTCTATATATATGAGTAGGGCAATATACAATAGTAAAGGTGGAGATTACCACATAAGAATATGATTACAATATTTCCTATATAGTTACATTCTATAATAAGGTTTTTTATCCTTCATTAAAAATACATTATGTTATCTTTTTAAATTGAAGTATTTAAACCAAAAAGATTTTTTATCACATATTGAAAAAACATAACTTTTTTTTTTGTGAACATAGAGTATATATACTAAAGGACTACAAATCTCATATTGAAAAAATAATTTTTTTCTTGTGAACATAGAGTATATATACTAAAAGACTTCAAATCCCATATCAAAAAATAAAATATTCTTCTAGTATTTATATAGTAAACTTTGAAAATGGTTAATAACTAACTAAAAAAAAATGAAAAAAGAGGGGTCTCCAATTAGGAGAAAAAACACATTTGAAAAAAAAAAAGGATCTCTACCGAGTTTGACTATTTTTTTGCTTTTGCAGGTCTTTTACATTACCGGGATCGGTCAAGCCACCGGGGTGACTGGGTCCCAAATCAACCCGTTGGGCCGGTCAGGTTCTAGATCGACTCATCAGGCCGATCCAGGTTTAATAACTACAAAAAAAACAACAAAGCCCTTACTCTCCTAACCACAAAACAACTAGTGTAGGAAATTTTTTTTTAAATACATTAATGCACATATTTACTCATTTTTTAGGTTAAAATTTTGTTGAATTTATTTTTTAACAAAAACTCTTTAACATAGTGAATGAGAAATTGATCTTAAAAAACCATTTCTTAACATGTTTTTGTAAAACCTTAAAAACTTTATTTTACATATGAATGAAAAAAGATTTTCTTATTATTTAAAGTGTTAAAATTGAACAAAAAAAAATAAATTTTGTTTTTGTAAAACCTTAAAAACTTTTTTAGAGGAGAGGGCATAAACAAAATGGAATTTAGGTTTAAGCCACACAACGCAGTTCGACTCATGCCCAGGCTTGGGTTTAGGTTTCTTGTAAAATAAATTTTTGAATTACAAAAAAAATTATGTTTTTGCCAACCTATTTTCCAAGCATGCGTTTGGGTTTATAATTCTTTAACCTATAAGGAATTTTTTTTTGTTAGCTCCTTAGTTTTCCGCCTATAACAATACGATTAGTTAGTCTTCTTCTTCACCAACCTGAAGAATTGTTTTAGTGCTAAAAACTTATATTTAAAGCTAAAATCTTCAAGTTTAGTATTGTTTTATGGCCAGAAATTAAGATCGATAATGGAGGGAATTTATTATGGTAATTATCATAATTAATTCTATATAATTTTGGTTCCAAAATCCATTATAAAATGGTGTTGAAGGAAGAGTGTTTTAGATACTTTTTTTGCTCCTTTTTTTCATTTTACTCTCTTATTTTTTAAGCTGATTTTTTCATCTTAATTTTCCTTGATCCTATTCTAGAGCTTAAGCTAAAGTTTAACTTTTATCTAGTTTATTATTATCAAGAAATTTGTTTAAAAAATAGAATAGATGAATGTGGTATCCTTTTAAACTAATTAAGCAATTAAAACCATATATTTAAATGTATTATCTTTATCTTTGTTTAGTTACTATATGTTTTTTCAATCTTGTATGTGTATTTATGCTAATTGTTTATTTAAATTAAATAAGTTTATATTAGTGTGATGCATGTTATAAGAATACCATATTGATCTAAATTTATCAAAACTTGATCTTGCATGGTTGAAAAACTTTGTTTGTTTTCTTTTGTGATTACTATACTTCTTTATATATTTTTATTTAAGAAGCTAACATTTTTATATAAATTTCTTGCTGTTGTTTTATAGAATTTTACCATGACATCAACTCAAAAATTGATTGCCCTAACTAATGTTGCAAGAACTACATCTTGAATGGATTAAGCACTAGTACAATGAGACATGTATGCGTTGAAAAAATGATTTTTTTCACTTACAAAGAAGTGGATGGAGAACACCTATATATGAAGAATTTATTAATCTTCAAGGTATTAGATTTCGGGAAGGTTATAATAATGATGAATTTCAAAAACCTTCTAATCCTTAACAATGTACTTCATGTTGCTGATATTAAAAAAAAAAACTTAATGTTTGACTTATTGTTAAGTATAAATAATTTTAAAATTATCTTCAAAAGTAATAATGTTACTCTTTAAAAGTAGAATAATTATCATTATAACCAATGATTAAAATAATAATAATAATGATATATGGCATAACATGTTAGAATATATGAATTATAATTCTATATAAAGGTTAATGAATCTTAAATCATTACCAAGTGTAATTTTTTTTTAAAATCATATGTGTGGGGTTTATGTAGAATTAAATTCATAAAGCATTTTTTTTTCAGATAGTTAAAAAAATAGTGAACCTCAATATTTAATTCACTTATATTGGTGATTTAAATTTTATGAAAACTAAAACTCGAAAAAGGCATTACACTACTTTAATAGATAATTATGCAAGGTATTATTAAACCTATTTCCTTAGGATCAAAGATTATGCTCTTGAAATGTTTAAATATTATAAGAATAAAGTTGAAAATCAACTTAATAATAAAATAAAGATAATAAGAAATGAAAAAAGATGAAGAATACAAAATACCTTTTGGTGAATTCTTTTTTCAAAATGGTAAATTTTTTTATTTGCCAACCTATTTTCTAGACTTGGATTTGGGTATATAATTCTTTTACCTTTTAAGGAATTATTTTTTACTAGCCCATTAGTTTATCTAGCCCATGTACAAAAATTGGATTAGTTAGTCTTCTTGTTTATCAACTTGAACAATTGTCTCAACACTAAAAACCTCATTTTTAAGGTCCAAATCTATTAGACTTAATAATGTTTTATGAGGTATCTAAAAATTGATGGAATTTATTTTGATAATTATCACTAGTTTTATATCATTTTGTGTTCCAAAATATAGTCTAAAAAGGGTATAAAAGGAGAGTGTTATAGGTTTTTTTTGACATTATTTTTATACTTTTCTTTGTCACCATTTTTTTAGTTTATTATATTATGTTTTAAATTTGGTTTTTTTTTCCCTTAATTTTGCTCATATTCTAGAGCTTAATTTCACTAAGAGAAATGGAGAAATATGAGAGTAATATTTTTATTTTATTTTATATAACTTGTTTAGAAATACATCTAAATAAAATGATGTTATTGGAGTTTAGAAAGGTTATTTGCAAACATCATGTTTGTACGAGATAAGAAGTAAATATCCTATAGTGGTTTTGTTTAAATATAAATTCGCTACATAATTAATATGCATGCTAGCATTAATTTCTAATTTTGATTAGAAATTTTTCTTGAAATATATTTTTCCGCGCTATATATTATGCTCACTAGTCTAATATTTTTCAATAACTCTAGAAACATATTGGAATAGTAAATGTCATGATCAAGAAAAGTAAGGTGCCTGTATCTACCTGAAGAATATATATCATGATATTGAAATTCATCTTGTTGTCATGAGCAATCTTGATTAACTAGAGATTTAGGGAATAATTTATATCTTGATAAGAATATTTATCCTAGCATATAATTTGTTGTGACTTTATATAGAATTTTCTATGTGACATGCGTCTATTGTGTTGTACTAGCAGGATTACATACATTATGGAGAGATGAAATGAATTAAATTTTGTCATTATCGTCTGTAAAAGCAACAAATGTGGATACGCAGAATATTAAAAAATCTATTTTCATATTATTAAATTTTTTTTATATAAATTCTAGTTCCATATTAATAAATCCTTCTACTTATATATTAATAAATCATATCTGTGATTCTAGGAACCGTCCTTTCTCTTGTTTTGCCTTTTTCTCATATTCCATCTCTAGACGATCCTCAATGACTCACCAAAGTTGATGAGTTCTTAGATACTTATCCTCTCTGTCATTTTCCTGTCTATAGACGTAATTATTGACTGCAGGTTCTATAATTACATTTACAGAGCGAGCATACATCGTGAAGAGAGTAAGACAGAGTATCATGATCATGCATGATTTGTGCATTAAACTGATGGGAAATAGTTATTAGCAGCTGAATTAGAGGCAAAACACAATACTCAAGTGACCAAGTCTAGACTTGGGCTTTATTTCATGATCAAGTCAGCTATGCAAGCAGATGATCATGATACTCCCTCCATACCTTCTGTCATTTTTTCTTTCCAGGCGGCAGATATAGCTTGTAACAGACATTTACAGAAACAGACATTTTGGATATTAACACTAGCAAAGGTAATATTCAAATATCGAGGGTCAATCCCCCAGTAGCAACAACTGGGATCATACTGACACAATTTCAAAAAACGCCTGCCTTTTCCCTGAAACAGACGAAACACATAACCTCCAGACGATAGATCAGCAACTACACAATGATACATATCAGCCGTCCCCTGCAATGTCACACGATAACAGATTAAAGGAAAACATGCAAGAGGCAGCCGACAATGACAGCAGCACAGATGTCTCAGTACAATCAGTTACAGGAGTGGGCCTTGAAAAAAAAGGCATCACAGGCCAGGTGAAAGGAACAAGGCTATCTAACACTTCTTCAGCCCAGGTTTTAAGGTCCTCCTCCAAAACAGCAAGAACCTTGAAGTTAGACCAGAACCAATTGCAGAACTCCTACTCAGATTTCATACGTGATCTGGCGAAACCTCAAGAAGTAGTGGATATGGAACTAAAGGAAAGAAAAGGGAAGAAGCTTAGACAAATCAGAAGAATTGACCCTAAATATACATGCATAAAAAGGAAGAAAGAGAAGAAAAACAGACATGCTTTGGCTAACAGAGGCTTAGCAGATGTTGCTCCTGACTCTTACAGAAACACATATCTAAAAGATAATAGCTCATCCCCTGCTATTAAGTCATCCTCCGATAAACATGCAGAGATTACCTCCAATCATGCCTCCATGGATACAGAGACCAGTGATGCACAGACTAGTCTACCAAGCCCTTTGAGCTCTCAGTGTAGCCAGCAGGCCTCCTCAGAAGCGATCAAAGAAAACAACAGGAATGCTAGAAGCAAAACAAGAAAACTGAAACTGTTGCAAGCTAGTGGTAGTGTAGCCAACACTACCGAGAAAGGTGTCTCCTTTGATTCCCTCAATTCAGGAATTAAGCAAGGAAATGTTCGGTTTGAAGCAGCCTACAAGGATAATCAGGCTGATGGTTTTGATAGAGTCAAGGAGACTCAGGAAATGTTACATGATGCAACGGCTCTGGGATTGGGAATCTACCAAGATCTTATAGGGTATGAAGAGGGAGTTCGGGGGAACATTGACAGAGAAGTAGACGAGTGGACATCAGTCAATCAACTGTAAGTTCCTCACCCTACTAAGTTTGATCAGGCTTGGTCTTGCAATATCTATGAATATCTTTGCTTGGAACAGTTGTGGGTTGGGTATGTTGAACAAACGATATTCCATCCGGAATAGGTTGTTCAACAGTAATGTTGGCATCTGCTTTCTATTAGAAACAAAAAAAGATAACTGCTGCGATTCCTTCATCAGAAATCTGTGGAATGTTGTAACTGTTAAATGGGCTTTTCTAGAGTCTGTTGGCAAATCAGGAGGGATCATAGTGATGTGGGATAACTCTATCTTTGAGGTTAATTCTTTAGAATTTGGGGGCCAATGGATCAGCCTAAGCGGCAAACATGTTAATTCTTCCTTTAACTGCATGGTAGTTGGTGTATATGCTGCATCTTCTGTTCAAGACCGTGCTAAGCTGTGGGAAGACATCACCACTCTAAAGTTTGCATTTGAATTACCAATGGTTGTGATAGGTGATTTCAATGAAACTCTTCATGCTCATGAGAGAAGTAGCGGCTATATTAATCATTCAGGGTCAACTGCTCTCCGTAAATTCCTATCCGATTGTGCTCTGATTGAATTCAAACTGCAGGGCAGCCGTTTCACTTGGTTTAGGGGGGTTCCATGAGCTGTATCGATAGGGCCTTTGCATCTCCAGAGTTCCACCTTCAATTTCCATTCTTATCACTCTGCCGCTACCCTAGGGGGATGTCTGATCACTGTCAATTGCTTCTTCAGACACCAAAGGTTGATTGGGGATGGAAGCCTTTCTGCTTCCTTAACTGTTGGTTGTCACACCCTTCATTCTTAGCTGATTTTCAAATCCTCTGGTCTGATAGCTGCAAGGAATTTCCTGGGGACTATAGATTGGTAAAGAAACTAGGAACTTTGGGGAAAAAACTGAGACATTGGAACAAATCCACTTTCGGTAATCAAAATACAAAACTTGAAGACATTCAGAACTCCATCACAACCATCGAAGATATAAGCGAGGTACGCCTCTTGTCTGAGACTGAAAAATCAAAGCTTAAGAATCTGAACTCTGAGCTTTGGGATGTTAGCAGGAAGATTGAGGATATTTGGAGACAGAAATCCCGCCAAAATTGGTGCAAAATGGGGGATAAAAACACCCGTTTCTTCCATCTTTTGGCAAGTTTGAGGAATGGCCGCAACCACATCAACAAGATTGAACTGAATGACAGATTTTTAGTCTCTCCAAATGACATCAAAGAGGGTGCTGTCAACTTCTTCTCATCTCTGTTTGCCAAGCCACAATGCAAAAGAATTGAAATGGGAGGCTCAGGATTCTCTAAAATCTCAGAAGCAAGATCAGTTTGGTTAGAAAGATTACCTTTATTGGAGGAAGTGAAGCAAGCTGTATGGGATTGTGATGGTTCAAAAGCCCCCGGTCCTGACGGGTTCACCTTCTCCTTCTATAAAAAGACATGGAATCTTGTCAGCTCCGACATCTTTGTGATGGTCAAAGAATTTTTCAGAACAGGTAAATTACCAAAGGGGATTGGCTCATCCTTTGTAACGTTGATTCCGAAGACTAAGGGGTCATGCAGATTCTCCCAATTCCGGCCGATTAGTTTGATTCATGGGTTATATAAAATAGTGGCAAAACTATTGTCCACTAGGCTTAGAAGTGTCTTGTCAGATGTGATAAGTGTAAACCAGTCTGCTTTCATTGCGGGGCGTCAGATTCTAGATGGGTTCATGATAGCAAATGAGGTTGTCCATGCTATTCGCAGCAAGAAGGACCACGGGTTTTTGCTAAAGGTAGATTTTCATAAAGCCTTTGACTCAATTTTGTGGGAACATATCGATTCTACCATGGGCTATATGGGTTTCGGCTCTCATTGGAGGAATCTAATTTCTGAATGTTTGTCCACATCTAAATTGGCCATCCTCATAAACGACTCTTCTAGTAGAGAATTCAGTGTGGAAAGGGGTCTCAGGCAAGGGGACCCCCTCTCTCCTTTCCTATTTGACATAGCAGTTCAGGGGCTATCAGTTTTATTCAACAGGGCATCTGATTCGGGTTACTTCAAAGGCTTACAGACTTTTCCAGGGCATCACATAACCCATTTGCAATATGCAGATGACACTTTGATTTTCCTGCCAAATGATTATTCCTCTCTTCTGCATGCCAAGAGGATCCTTCGCTGGTTTGAGATCATTTCCGGTCTGAAAGTTAATTTCTATAAGAGCTCACTTATAGGAATTAATTTGGACAACGAATACACTTCATGTCTGGCTAACACAATTTTCTGTCGTAGTGACACTTTCCCAGTCACATACCTTGGGCTGCCTCTTGGTGCTAACCCAACTAGGCTCTCCACTTGGAAACCGGTATCGTCAACAATCAGAGCAAAGTTAAGCAAATGGAAAGGGAAGTTTCTGAGCATGGCTGGGAGAATATGTCTTATTAAATCTGTCTTAAACTCTCTACCTCTATACTACATGTCTGTTTTTACTATGCCAAAGGGCATTACAAAGGCTATATCCTCCATCAATCTTCGTTTTCTCTGGAAGGGCACCTCAAATTCACAAGGTATTTGTAAGGTTGCTTGGCACAAGGTAATTAAGAGTAAGCCGCTTGGAGGTCTTGGGTTGGGTTCTATTCACAAGAAAAATCTGGCTCTGATGTTTAAATGGCTCTGGAACCTTGATAAAAGAGTGGTAGGAGGTTGGCAAGATCTTATCCTACGAAAGTACCGACCATACTTTGTAAATGGCCTTCCTGTGTTTGTAGGCTCTTTATCTCCAACTTGGCGTGGCTTGGTATCTGCAATTTCCTTAAATCATAGCATATCCGCTCCCCTCCAATACAATGTCGGGTTCAAGGTGGGCGATGGGAGAAACATCAGGTTCTGGTCTGATTCATGGCTAGGCCACGCAGCCCCTCTTCAGTTCATGTTTCCTAGGCTTTACAACCTCTCTCTGCAGCAATCTTTAAGCATTGCAGAAGTCCATAACCAAAGTGATAACTCAATCAATCTTTCTTGGAGAAGACCCCTTCGATCCCGCGAGCTCCGCATGCGGGAAAGCTTGATAGCAGAAGTGGAACGTGGTCTAGTCTTCTCTGATGGTGAAGACAACAAGATTTGGAAATCCCACAGCTCCAACGTTTACACAGTCTCCTCAGGATGCCATCTTCTTGATGGTTTAATTGTTTCAACAAACCTTCACTCCCCTGCTCTGCTTTGGAAAGGGTTTGCTCCTCCGAAAATAGATGTGTTCATATGGCTTCTCCTAAACGGCAGTGTTTGCACAAAAGATTTCTTAGCGAAGAGAAGAATCATCAATTATGAGGAAGCTCTTTGCCCTTTCTGCTGCAAGGAGATTGAGACTATACACCATCTCTTCCATCTCTGTCCTACATCTTGGTCTCTCTGGGGTAGACTCTTTAGGTGGTTTGGATGTGTAGGCTGTCTGCCAAAAGACCCAAATCATAACCTTCAGGAATGGTCCTGCCTGTTAAAAGGAAATTTTCAACGTCAAGCAATTACCCTTCTCTGTAAAGGATTATACTGGTCAATTTGGATAGCGCGCAACAATATGATCTTCGACTCCAAAACTCCAGATTGGGATGTGATTTTTGACCTCGCCTTTCATCGGTTGGCCTTTTGGTTGAAGTCCTCTGTTAAAAATTTCAGTTACACAGGTTCCGATCTTTATAGAAATCCTGAATGTATCATGAACTGGACTAACTAGTCGGGGTTGTAAATTCCTCGCTCTCTTTATGTTTTCATTCCCCCCCTGCAATCTTTCTTATTGGAGCCCTCGTCTTCTTAATGGGGTCGCCTATTTATAATATACTCGATTACTATATAAAAAAAAAAATACAGCAAGTTGCACGTGAGAATATGGTACTAGAAGGAAGAAGTCACAGCAAGTTGCACGTGAGAATATGGTACTTGAAAGTAAAAGTCACTTCCTATATATTCAGAATAACACGAGGGCAATGATATAGTAATTTATTCGCAGTAACCTTTTCTTTTCTGATTGCTCATCAGAATGTCTTCGTACTATATTATTCTAGGTTCTGCAACGTGTAGAGATTGATAAGGTGGTGGCTCCACACGGTACCTTGTATATTTTGTTTAGTAGAGTGGGAGAATTTAGATTGTTTGTTATTCCATTCTTGGTAATTAATTATAGATAAATTTCTTACAATGATAAAAAGTATCCTGCTGCACATTCTAAATTTATTGATTTATCGGTAGTTTTCTTTAGTGAAAGATAGATTTCAAACTCGGGTTTAGAATTTTTTTTTTACTTATAATTTATGTTATCTTTCATTTACAACTAAGTCAAATTGATTCAAGCAAGTCCTGTCATTAGCATATGTTTTTATCAAAAAATAATAAATAATTAGGATTTAGCTTAACTGATTAAGTTTTGAATTTGCTCTATAAAAATTATTAGTTCAAATCTCACAAATTTTAGAATTACTAGAACTTTATATGATAATTAACTTTAAAATTCATAAAATTAATTAAGATATATACAAACTAACATGGATACTCATATTAATTTTTTTTTTTAAAAGAGGCAACTAGGGGATTTCATGACACATTTTTTAACAGTTAATGTCAGTCCCTCGTATTCTATCCTGCAGGAAACACTGTGGAAGCCGATCATTTTAAATGAACTCTATAAATAGCCTCCATAGGTGTTCAATCTCCTCATAGAAAAGCCTTTTAGACTCTAACAATCCTCATCAACATACACCCTTCGCACGCCTTCTAAAGTCTCTCAACAACGACTTCAAACTCTTTCAATCCTTCGTGAAAATGGACGTGGTGAATGTGATGATTCAAGGAAAGCCTGTCGTGATTTTCAGGAAGAGTTCTTGCTGCATGAGCCACTCCGTCGAGTCACTTATACGTGGATTTGGAGCAAATCTAACTATTTATGAGCTCGACAGAATAACAAATGGACAACAAATTGAAAGGGCACTAGTGCAACTGGGGTTTCGACAGAGCTTACCCGCTGTGTTCATAGGCCAGCAGCTGGTTGGCAATGAAAGGCAGGTGATGAGCCTCCACGTCCAGAACCAGCTGGTACCATTGCTTATACAAGCAGGTGCTATATGGATGTGGAATAAGTAGTTTCTCACTGACATATATAGGGCATGGATCAATATCATGCTGCTGAACATTTTGATAAGCTACTACTTTTGTTTTTTGTTTTCAGTTTTCCCGAAGTAAGCGAAAAGTGATAAGAGGCACGGCTAAGGACCTCTTTCTGTTTTGAAATTTTCATTACAACTTCCACGCATATATTCTGTGTCTAATAAGGATGCACTACTTTTGTTACTTTCCTCGGGCTCAAAGTAAAGCATTTGGGTGCACATACGGGTGTGTGAGATAAAGAGCATGAATATTTTGTCTGAGGATAACAAGGGTGGGGAATTAGACTTGTGAAGGTGAACATTTCCCAACCTTTTTTTTCAATAAATGAGAAATTTCATTAGTAAAGCTGTTCATCGCTGTCATTCCCAAGGTGACACAAGTTAGAGTACGTAGAATTTGTGATCGCCACCTAAAGAAGCCCATACAATCTGTGCTGAACTTTGCACAGTTTTCCTGACAATCATTCATTCTGTGGCACAACCTGAATCGTGGAGTTTGTTGTGGCTTACATTTCATATGAAATGTATGTCAGAAACACGCTCCTGATTAAAATTGCTGGAAATTTCCTCTATTGCTGATGTTGTTTAATCTATTGCAATTTAGTCACCCAGCAGCAGCTTCTATTTCACAAAGTTGCTGCAGAATCCGCCATGCTTTTTAGTTAGATAGCGATGTAAAAAACATGTGGTCACGAAATATGATGTTGATTTCTCTGCTTTTGGTAGTTAATTGGGTAGCTAGACAATAAAACCATGTCTTGAAAAATGCATTAGCCCTCAAAGTAGCCTTCACAAAAAGCCAACCTATACCGTCGGGGCTAAAATTCCAGGTTATATATCTAAACGTAGCGTTATGTTTACAAGTGACCCTGCCAACGTAGCGTTTCGCTTTTATTATATCATGATCAGGGCAGTTAAGCAACAGGATCTTCCATACTTTCTATCAACTTTTCTTTCCAGGCAGAAGCAGGGCAAGTAGCATGTGTGTCATAGATATGAGGATATTTTGAATGCTAAACCCTACAAAAGAAGAAAACGAGGTGATGCATATATGATTGGTGGTTCTGTTTTATGTAAATCCAAAAGAAAAGGTGACAATGATTGAACTGGCTAAGGATGTGTATGCTTGAATTCTCAAGATATTATTTTGTTTATTCTCAATTTCTACATGGGGAATATCTTTCGATCACCATGTCTTCCACGAATTTTAAAAACTTAAGCACCATATTAAATGCGGTGTGCTGCACATAATCAGTATATCTAATTCCTGGAATTTTCCATTTGCAGGTACAGTAGTGAGCTTCATAATTAGGAAAATTCAAAAGAGTTCAAGAACACTATCAGAAAATCTATAAACAAAAACGGAATCACCGACATATTTTTTCTGTTGGTATTTTTTGGTAATCTTTACCGACTGAAGTTTTTTCATCGCTAACTCTGTCGGTATTTACCGACAAAAATATATATACCGAGAAAATCTTAGTCATAATAAAAGGAATTAAAAAAACCATAACAGTACAATAACGTGTAAGTTTTTGCGGAAGCCATTACCAATGGAATTACAGTTGGATATAAACAGGGAAGCCCTTGCAGTGATGTGTCACTTATACCGATAGAATTACTGACAGATTGACAAACAGAATAATTTTATCGGTAAATACATTAGTAATAGTTAATATATGACCTGACCGTCGATCTTCCCCTCCTCTCACCTATTTCTTCTTCTTCCTTAAACCCCCCCCCCACCCGCACATCTCCCCTCATCTCAACACAACTCATCCTTCCTCAACTTTTCCAATAACAATAACACTCTGTTTGACAACATCCGTGTTTTGATTGAAATTTTGTTGTGGATTTTTCATTTTAAGTAAGCAAATCTGCTATTTTTTTTATTTGAACATAATTTTAAAATGTTAATTTTTTTATTGCATATTTTTGTAGTATATGTATTTTGTTGGGGTGTTTACTTGTTTTATTGTTTTTTCTCAAACAAACTTCTTGTATGGATTTATGATTTTGTATATGTTATGGTTTGTTTTAGATTTTGTAAAATTGTATTTGTTTGTAAATTATTGAAACTTATGTCGAATTACCGATTTAGGTGTGTTGTGATGATGGTTTGTTTAACATGTTCGTTTTATATTTTGTTAATTTTATTACCGAGTTGTAATTTCCGTAAATGTGTACAAATTTATTTGTACATAGATAATTGATAATGAATTAAGAGAAGTATTAAAGTAAGTTGGATAATCTTAAGGAAAACCAATATTTTTGCAAATTTATTTAGTTAATGTAGTTAATTAATACATGTTGTCATCATTATTTATATAGGTTCGATAGAAGTCATGGATGTATCGAGATTCACCCTAAAGATTGCAGAGGATGGATTATTGTAATAGGGTTCAGGGTTTTATTAATTACTTAACATCTAATCCGAGAAATATTAATGGAGGCGGTATTAGGTGTCCATGCAAAAGGTGTCAAAGTAAAAAGTTTCTCGATCTAGATGTTGTAATGATGCATTTTCTATATAAAGGGTTCATTGAGGAATATTTGTGCTGGTATGCACACGGAGAACCATTTGTTACTCACAAGACCATGGTAAAAAAGATGGTTGAGTCAACTTCTAGTGCTAGCAACATGTATGGAGCTGTAAATGACAATAATAATCCTTATAGAACTATGGTTATGGATGCAATAACAATGAATCAAAGTCATGCTGGTCAATGACCAATCATAGATGAAGAACCTAATGCAGACGTGACCAGGTTTTTTGATCTTTTGAAAGATTTTGATGAACTATTATGGAATGGCTACATAAATCATAGTAAATTATCAGTCGTTGCTGAGGTTGAGTGAAGCCGATGACATAATGATTAGTACTTAAAAGTATATTTTTATCAAGGTTTTATATCATCATTTTGCACTTGAAGTATCAATAACCCTTAACTAAAATATATTTTATAATAAGAAGTCTGATAATATAAGATACCTTTAATTTATAGTAAATGTTCATTTTAAATGCAAGCCTATCACATAAATCAAAGGATTGATTGATGAGCTTAACTACTGAAATTGAGAAGACAAAGAGAGGGCTAAGTTTAGAAAAGAAATATTAGTTCGATCCAAACTAGAACATCATTCAGTTATTGGATCATAACTAGAGTTGTAGAACTTGGATTTAGATCTGGTTTATATGTATGGAAAGCTAAGACATAGGCCTAAAACTTTCATGGGGAGTTCAAGATTTAAAAGTGCTATTTTCAAGTTTAAATGGTAGCAACAACGGAGAAGTCAAAATCTATCCTGCAACCCAGACACTGTTCAGTGTTCAGCCCATATCTCGAGTTTTAGAAGTCCAAATATACCGATTCTTGTTTTGTTGGAAAGCTGAGAAAATTTTCTAGAACTTTCATGAGATTATCTGTTCAAATTCTGATGTTAGCAATGACATTTTGTTTAGATAAGAAAATAAGAATGGTCATCAAGTCAAAATGTGGTCACCCACTCAACAATTAGTCATAAAATCAGTTTCGAATTTTGGCCTATAAAAGGAGGGATTTGCTATGTATTTAGGCATCTTGGTGTTCAGATCAAGATCACTCTCTGTTTTTATATTTTGTAATGTTCAAGTTTTATTTTATGTTATATTAATCTCTTTTATTGTTTATTTATGTTTTTCTTCTTTATGATGTTTAGCTAAGTTAATTATGTAAAGGTGAAAAGGTTACACTAATGGTGTAAGAATAAGTATAGTATAAACTCAACATGGACTTTAATGTTTGATACTAACATATTTTGTATTTGTTATCTTTCTCACTTTTAATACCTTGCTTGTTAAATGGTTAATCTAGATTTGTGTTATACAACCCTTGGTATAACAAATAATTGATACTTTCATGGCCAACTGTATGGTATAACGGACACCTGAGCTATGAAAGGAACTTGATTTGTTGCTTACATAAGTTATCACCATGAATACCTGACAATATTTACAAGTATTGGAATTACTCGAATAAGATAATTAATGTAATCATGTTAACAATTTATAATTCGATTGAAACCTCCTTTATGTGTGGTTTCTAGTCGAGTAATAAAAAGAGTTTATACTATACTTGTTTGAAGTACCATTAGTGGATCCTCTAACCTTGACAATTGTTTTATCCTTGTTTAATCCTTACATCAATATCACATCTCAAAAGTTCTCTTCAACTCCTTTTCATTTATTGTTTATAATTTTATATAGTTCACCTCCCTATGATTCGACCTCGGTCTTGCCGAGTTATTTATTACTTCGACACTCCTGCACCTGAGATAAGATATTAACTCTTTGATCGTGTCACATAATTGTTGAATGGGCAAGAAACATTTTACATGAAGGGAGCATGCTAAAAGAGAACATCTATGTTGTTAAGTCCATGCTGAAACCCTTTGGTCTAGGATACCAGAAAATTAACATGTGTCTAAACTTCTGCATGTTGTACTACCTTGAAAATGTTGAGCTGACCGAATGTAGAACATTTGGGTATTCCCATTATAAACCCAGAACTAGTAGGGAAAAGACTATTATAATACATAAAAAAAACTTAGATACTTCCCAATCACACATAGACTGCAAACGTTATTCATGTCACCAAAGACTGTTGAGCACATGACATGGCACCAATCACATGATGCGGTGGATGAAGTGAAGTGTGGAAATATTTTCATAATGTGCATCCTCACTTTTCAACTGAATCAAGGAATGTGCATCTTGGGTTATATATAGACGGATTCAATCCATTCGGGTCATTTGTTACTCCTAATTCTTGTTAGCCGATTATACTTATGGTTTACAACTTGACACCAGAAATATGTATGAGGCTGAAGTTCATGTTTTTATCTACGGTCATACCCAATCCTAATAGTCCGGGTCAGGATATAGTTTTTTATCTTCGACTGTTGATTGATGAGTTGACACAGTTGTGGTCCTTCAGGGCTTTGACTTACGATGTATTGACGAAACATAATTTGCTTATGAAGGTAGCTTTGATGTAGACTATCAATGATTTTTTAGCTTATAGAATGATTTATGGTTGGAGCATACATAGAAAACTAGTATGTCCATACTGCATAGAAAATAACAAGGCATTCATGTTAATAAATGGGGGTAAAACGTCTTTTTTTTTACTACCACCAGTGTTTCTTGCTAATTGATCACAAGTACAAAAAGAACATAAATGATTTTTTTATTGGTAAAGTTGAAAAGAATGTTGCACCCCTGCGTCTTTCTTGTGAAGAATCGTATGACATGGTGTCAAGTACGGTGACATTGTGTTTGGTTTTCAATTCGGTAAGCGAAGTTTCCAGGTTTTGATTTGACCCACAATTGGGTAAAGTGAAGTATTTTTTGGAAGCTTTCTTAATGGAAGACTAATCTCTTCCATCATAACCTTGACATCATGCACATAGAAAAGAACATGTTTGAGAACATTTTCAACACAATCATGGACGTAAAGGGGAAGACAAAGGACAACATCAAAACTAGAATGAATATAGCGTTATTTTGTCACCATAAAAGTATGGAGTTGGTTTATGCTGGTTGAACAAGTTGCTGAGATGACACATTGAGAGGTTTGAAACGAATATCATCCAGATAATATACAACCTGAGATGATATTCCCTCCATCATTTTTTAACTCGATGGAGCATCTACCCATACATTTACCGTTTGAGGCAAAAATTGAAGGCCCAATCCAGTATAGATGGATGTATCCATTCAAGAGGTTAGAGATTACAAATGCAATGTAATTAAAAATGTATTTTCATTGTTTTTGTTAATTGAAAACATTCGTTTAATTCCAAGCAGGTACTTGTTCAAGCTTAAAAATAAGTTAAAAACAAGGCGCATGTTGAGGCTTCGATATGTGAGGCCTATATTGTTGAGGATAACTCAACATTTATCTCGTACTATTTCGAGCTTCATTTAAGAACAAGAATCAATCGCGTTCCAAAGCATGACGATGGTGGTGAAGTACCTTCAAATGGAAACTTAGAAATATTCTCCAATCCTGGACGACCCGTACCAAAAAATGATGTTAGGGGAAGATATTTGTTTGAAATAGAATTCAGACAAGCATATAATTATGTGTTATTTAACTATGATGAACTAAGACCTTTTATTTAATAAATATATATACTACTTTAACTTTCTTATAAATGAACTATTTATCTCTTGTAATATCACAAGCTCATATATTGTTGAATACTTCATAGGCAACATCGTCAATATTTACTGTCTAATAATTCACAGCTGATCGAATCTCAATTCTTTCAATTACAAGATGAACAATTTGTCATGTGGTTCAGAACACATATAAGTACTATCACAAACTCATTCATTGTTCATTGTGATACTTGATGTTCCAAATTTATCAACTCGAGAAGGAATGATAGTGCTACATTGTCTTTACTAAGTCTGGATCCTGAAAGAAAAGTGAAGTGTTACAATGTGTTTTTTGTCAATGAATACGTATTTCATACTAAAGAGTATGAGAAAGATAGAAAGACATATAACAATGGTTTTTATGTTAAGGGATCAACTTCTAGTGAGTTTGAAGTTGACTATTATGGGAAATTAGAAGAGGTAATTGAATTGCAATATCATAACGAGTATAATAGACTGTTTTTATTCAATTGTTATTGGTATGACACCACTAACAAAGAAATCATAGTAGATTCCCATCATGGTTTGGTTGAAATTAGCTCAAAAGCTAGACTCGACAACATCAATGATGTCTTTGTTTTTACCAAGTAATGACAAGTTTATTACACATACACCCCTTCCTTTAGAAAGAATTATTTAAAAGTTGATTGGTTATCCATATTGAAAACCAAACCTAAGGGTCGTGTCGAGGTTGTTCAGGATGAGAATGATGACTCAAATGTAGGAGATGATGTCTTTCAAGTTAGAGAGTTGGTTCAACCATATCGAGTTGCCCCATTGATTGACTTAGAAGAAATTCAAATTTTCGCATCTTCTATAATATTTTTGTTGATGTTGATGTTGAGGAGTTGAATGTTGCTTTGAGCTCCAATGGAGAAGCACAAGTCGATGAAGATGATGATAGCAATGATATCAACGTAAAAGATTGCAATAGAGCTGATGATGAGTCAATTGAAGAAGAAGACAATTCTAACTAACTATTAAAACATGAAAGTGCAATGCTATAAACTATAATGTAATAATTATTCACGAAATTCTCAACAAAGAAGTATTTATTTTCTTATTGTTAAATGAACTTGTGTTATTGTATTGTGCGTGCAACTTTAAATTTAAGTATTTGCAGGATGGATAGATAGGGAATACAAATACAATCTAGCATCATTCATTATGCATAATATTGATGGAAATATTAACGGTTCGTGTATGTCGGTGTATTCTAGAGGTGAAGGGAATTGTTCCCCTCCCCCGGAATTATTCATTATGCATAACACCGATAGAAATACTGATGCTTCGTGTCCATCGGTGTATTCTAGAGGCGAAGGGAACTATTCTCCTCCCCCTATAACTGTTCACTATGCATAACACTGATGAAAATACCAGTGAACTGAAAATCATCAGTGTATTCCAGAGGGGAAGGCAAGTGTTCCCCTTCTCATGTCGGTGATAGCAATTAAAGTTCACTGAGTGGGTGGCGGGTTTCCAGAGGAAACTACCAAGGTACTGCAAATTCCAATGTGTTGGTAATTAATGCATCTATGATTGTTTACTATTTACAGTTTTACCAATGGAATCACAGACGGACCTTGAACAATCTGAAGGGTTTTATGAAATTTCAAGGTGAAGTTACCTAGGGAATCACCGATGAACTAATTTAAAATCATAATATTTAATAGTCCATCCGTGATTTCCTCGATAAAACGTAGTATAAAACCCCGGGCATCAGAACTTCATTTTTTTCTCTCAATCTCACATCGCTCTCACTCTCTCAAATCCTTTCCTCAAATTTGTAATAAACATTAGTAGAAATTAAGTTTTTTTTCTCTCAACAGAATTAACATATATATATGGTGAATATTTTGACGTATTTTCTCCTTATTTTTCTTCTTTTCATCGGTTTATTAACAATATATATATATATATATATATATATATATATATATATATATATATATATATTTGTATCACACGTAGATAAACTCTGAAATTAAGCATGTCATTAAGGTAAGAATTTTTCATTCCTAAGGCCTATATTTGTTTTTTTTATTATTTTTTTGTCTACATTACAATAATATTTTATTGTTTTGTTGAATTCAAATTGTTATTGACAAATTTGTAGTATAAATGTCAATTGAACATATAGGGTTAAATTTAATTAGAAAAAATTGTTTTCAATTTACGATTAATATTATTATCACGTTAAAAATGAGATGAAATTGAATAATCCAAAATTGTTAGTAGAAATGAAATAAAATAAAATCAACTAGTTTGTGGCATATATGTTGTATATTTACAGGATTGAAAATTCCAAGTAGTTTTCAGTACAGGGGTGGTGCTGCCGAATTATTTTTAAAAAAATCAAAACTGTTTATGCAACTATTCATCAAATTTGTCTAGATGCATAAGGGAAAATCAATTGCATGTCATGAGCATATGATCAGAGATAGTTCTTCTAGCAATGATGATGACAACAACATGTCATTAGGTGCCGACAAAGAAGAGGCATTTGTGTCGACTCACGACGCTGCCTTTTCGAGTGTAGTTCCACAACGTAGAGGTGGTGTCCCTTCATAATGGGATCCAAACACCCGCAAGTATGAGGCACATTGGAAGGACGACTTTTCAATGTAAGTTTGTTTTGCTTTAAATTGGTTTGTGTTTAACAATTTATGAACAAATAATATTTCATTAAATTTATCAATTTTCAGGTTCACAAATATTGAGGCTACCCAAGTAATAATATCGACATTTAAATCATCAATGGAAATTTCATTGTTTGAATAGAGCCAGGTTTCCAAACATCCTAATTAAAAACTTTATGTCGATGCATGATTTACAAGATTTAAGGTTAGTGTTAACTTAAAATTTTTGCTATTTTCTATGTTAATTTCTTTACTTTATCAAAATTATTGATTTATTTTTTAAAATTTTTTAATGCAAGGCTAAATTTGAGTGGGATAGAGCAAATGATAATATTACGAGGAGGGTTTGAGAGAATCACACTGCAACTAAGTAACATAAAAAAACAATGCAATAATTTTTTTTAATTTTAAATATTAAAATTTCATTTTCCATTAACTCATATAGAATACATTTGTATCATGTAGGTTGCATGAGGTTTGGTATGAAGCGCAAAACAAATAAAAAAAATATGCTAGAGAAAACGCTTTACGAGGCTGGAATGACATGGCAGTTTGGAAGGATTTCAAGCCGCCATACATCCCGAAAAATATATGGCAGAATATATTCAGTGCATGACTTTCGAGCGTTTCACATGATACTCACAATCTGGTGTGGGAAACCGGAGCCAGGAAATTCATAGTTTGGTTACTATACACACCAGCAGCTCTGTCCATTTGCTTTGCATGCGAAACGGATGGTATGATTAATTTTCATCACATCTATCTGTAATTAGTTTTTTTTTTGTTATTGATAGATATATTTAACTAGCAACATTGTTTTCTTAGAGGCTACAGCTCTGGGACGTGAGTTAAGCCCAATAGAGCTTTTTGCGAAGACGCACGTGTGGAGTGAAAACTGCCAAAAAGGGTGCAACAGTTCATCGACAACTGTGCTCAACACTTTTTGGTATGTTTGTTCAACCATTTTATTTCGTAAGTTATTATTTTCTTGAATTGAATTTGATGATTTCATTTTTTTATTTCCAGGAGACATAACAGCCGCTTGAGGGAGATATATAGGAACGATCCTTCAACCCACCGAAATTTCTATCCGGATTTATGGATGGAGCTAGGATCGTCTGGTGGACTTGATAGGAATTGGTTGTACGGACCCTCCAACACTACGACCGAGAACTTGCAGATGACTCATAGTGTCTTAACCATTAGGAGCTCGCAATCGATATCAAGCACCCAATCTCAGGTAATGCGAACCTCATGATCATGTGATCATGCAACCCACATGCAAAGATATCAATTCCTAGAAAGCCAAATAAATCAGGTTTGATAGGAGTGTGATATAAAGATTACTTGTACCTAGGCACCAACACTATTGGAAACGAAAACCACCACCCAATGAATATTGATTCATGAATGAGAAGTATAAGGATGACGCTATAAAGTTAGTTGTTCTTTGATAAGTCCTTTTTTAATTCTTTAGAGAACCAAGGATGGAAGATTATCCCACTAAAATACCACTAGTGTAGTAAACAAGAAGTTTTATTAATTTGAATTGTCTAACTTATATATCTGGTTATGCCTTTATTTATACTAACTCTAGACTTAAATAAACCTTAATGGACTCCCTTTAAGTGGACTTATATGAGGCACATTTACAATTGACCCAAATATGTAATAATAACCTAAAGACTAAGAAGAAAATAATAAAAATCTAAAAATTATTATCCTAAAAATGCTAGAATCAGATTTGTCACACTTAAGAAGTTCCAAATAGACTAAGAAATCTGATATGAAGGTAGAATTAATTTTGAAGTCTTATTTCCTTGTTGTAACCAGGATGAATAAGGAATCCTTGTAAGAAAAGGATTCTGAAACATTTATGAATACTTTCCACACTTGGAAAGTATATTTCAGCCCATTAAAAATCCTTGTAAAGCTAGAAGATTCCCAATACAAGCTGCCACATCCTTGTAGGAAAAGAATCCTAGCCAAATAGGAAGTTCACAAGTAAAAAGTAAATAACAAAATTCTTACAGCCTTTGTTGACCAATATTGCAATGTCTTCTTGAATATCGATCGACCTAAAATTTTAACCCAAGGTAGGACAATATGTCAGGAGACTCCACATACAATGTCAGCCCGATCCAACGGTTGGATTGAGAATTATGATTGTTGTCGTGAAACATGATAGTTGTGCATTTTACATCATAATTCGAATCTGATTGTTTTTTCATTGCCCTTATCGTATCATTAGAAGTTCGCAGCTTTACAAGAACATACAACCCATTCGACTAAAAAATATGAAGAACTCCACTAAATGGTCATGAATATTAGATCATAAATGGATAGTACATGTGGACCCTTTTTTTTGCCCTAGTTATTTTACTTTTCTTTTCTAGTTTAGGGATCTTGATGCAAGCGAAAATTTAAGACAAAAAACAAACATAAAACATATAAATTTGATGAGTGAAAGGGGCTACAGATGTGAATCCCAAATTCGCAACTTTCTCATATCCCCAAAATAAAACTCATCAAGTATGCCTCCTTAGGAGGTTTACAAAACCTTAATTAGGTCAGAAACCATACCTCAACTACTACATAAAATAAAAATGCAAAGGAAATAATCATGAAATTAGAAAAAAATGCATGAAATCCAAAAAAAAAAACAAAATTGGTCCATATCGAGGCCCGAAGTGAGATTTTTTATATCTGAAAAAGTTATGATGTATGTAGCGTAATAAGGGCAATGATAAGAGAAACACCTTTCAAAAACTTCTATAGAAATTTGAGCTTGATCCAACAGTCGAATAAAAAGTTATGGCATTCTTAGACCATTATAGAGCAATCAGACCTCCTCTTGGGCCTAGACATATCTTATTGGTCTATAAATGCATCTATTAGGCCATCCACATAATATGTCTATGGTAGATTCTCATTTAGTTGTGGTAGATCCACATCCTACTACTTAGAATAACCTGTTATCTCAAACCTGGCTATATCATTCTCCTAAAGTTGGAGAGAACTTGTTCTTGAGTTCTGTTTCTCCTTCAAATAAGATGCCAAGTGTTGGACATTGAAGGCATTAGAAGATTTCAATTGATTAGCAATGATGAATCCTATAAACATTCTCATTTATTTTTTGAAACACCTCATAAGGGCTTATTTTTCTTTCCTTCAATTTGTTATACTCACCCACTAGAAACTTGTCACGTTTAAAGACTTCCCATACAAAATCACCAACCTCAAACACTACTCTCATATGATTAGTATAAGTCAAGGCCTTCTAATTGGCATTGTTGTCATTGATTGTCTGTTTGACCTACTCATGAATGTTATGCATGTAAATCTACCATATCTACAACTTGGACGCTCTATCGTTCGATGTGAGGAATATGAATTAGTTTTAGTATTGCAAATGGATTATGTCTATAAACTATCTAAAAGGGATTCAATTTGGTCTGATTTCGAGACTTATTATAAGCAAACTCTGCTTATGACAATGTCATATCCTATTATTTCGGTTTATCTCTAGCCTGGCTTCGTAGTAAGTTGCTAAGACCACAATTAACCACCTTTATCTGACCATTTGTTTAAGGATGTTAAGCACTGCTAAAGTTTAGTTGAGTTCTCACCCTTCCCCACGAGCTCTTCCAAAAATTAATTATGAAATTGACATCCCTATATGAAGTGATGGACTTAGGAATGCCATGCAAACCAACCTCCTTATTGAAGCAAAGTCAAGCTACCAAAGATGTATCTATAGTCTTTTGGCAGGCAATGAAAAGGGTCATCGTCAAGAACTTATCAACAATAACAAAATTAGAGTTCATAGCCCATTGAGTATAGGGTAAGCCTAATACAAAATCCATGCTCATGTTTAACCATAGAGCATTAGGAACTAGTTATGGGGTGTACAATCCAACATTCAATAAGGCCTTCTAAAACCTTTAACAAATAGCATATCTTTTGACAAAATTGGAAACCTAACTTGGCAACTTTGGTAAATAATAATTTTTTGACACTAGAGCTAGTGCCTTATCCTATCTAAAATACGCTTCACAAAGTAACTCATGAATGATATGCTCATGCAAAGAAAAAAATGGAATACATAGCTGCAAACCATGAAAAAGATAACTATTCATAAGCACAAAGTTATCTCGTTTACCTCCCTCCAATAACTAAGTATAAATCTTCCCAGATGAGGAATTACCTAAATAGAGCTTATAGAAAGTATCAAATCCCAACACATGTGTGTGTATAGTACCAAACAAGGTAACCCACCTACTTTGGGTTCTATAAGCTAGCTTGTTTGGTAGGCTAGAACATGGAATCAGGTTAACTCAATATTGTATCTCTCTTATGAAAGGTAACCCTTAGGATAACTCATCCAACATCAAATCTGAAATTCTACCAAGACATCCTATACCTCATTAGGATTGTCATCAACTTCTTCCTCTTCCATAACTATAATACTGATAGGCATTAGGGTATACACCACTCGCTCACACCTTATTTCCTCCATAGACTGTGACAAGAACAACAAATTCTTTTCATTTTCAACCTAATCTCCACCTTCTCCCATATAGATGCTACCACTCTATGCTTTCTTTTAATGCTAATGGTATACAAGTTTTTTCTACCATTATGAACAACAATCTTATCAAATAGCCATGACCTCCCTAGTAGAATATGACATTCATCCATTGTTACCATATCGCACCAAAAACTATCAAAGTATTTTTGACCTATTAAAAAAAAGAAACAAGGTAGTGGTTATTCACAATTATCTCAATATCTATATTTATCCATGTTAGCTTGTAGGTTTTAAGGTGACTTTTAGTTGCCAGTTGAAGTTTCTTTACTACCTTTACGGATACCACATTCTCGTAGCTCTCACTACCTATGATCAAACTATCGACTATCTTTGATGGTGCATGTAGAGTAGAGAATAGTGTTATGCCTTTAATCCTCATTTGAATCACCTATAGGTGTCAAGAAACTTTATGGTCATAAGGGTTGTACCACCATCTCCATGCAAAACATCCCCATCACTATCTGAATCATCTTCATTGTTAGAAAAATTCTCCATGTTTTTTTATCCGTGTAGTTCACACATTACAATGAGACCATTCCTCCACTTGGGTAGGTCATTTATTATAATAAGACCACTCTTTCCTTTTTCCACCTGGGTTGGTCACCCATTACAATGAGACCACTCTTTCCTTTTTCCCTTTGGGTAGGTCATCCATTATAATGAGACGATTATTTTTTCTGAGTAGGTCACCCATTACAATGAGACCACTCTTTCCTTTTTATCTAGGCAGGTCACTCATTACAACAAGACCACTTCACATTTTTCTTTTAGGTAGGTCAAATCAAGGGCTTAATTGCACAAATATTGAAGTTTGATGGGCAATTAGGGATTTAATTGAAGAAATCCAAAATCAAGGACCAAAATGAAAAACACGTGTAAATAGAGGGGTGGTAATTGACCGGATCAGGGACTAAATTGAAGAAATTGAAAGTTTATGGATCAATGTGAAAAAGGTAGCCCACTTCAAGGCCAAAAATTAAATTTGGCAAGGATGCAATTGAATTGATATTTAAAATCAAAATTGCTATTGAAGACTTGATTGAATAAATCACAAATTGAGGAATGAGTTGGATACTGACATGTTTTTAGCACCATTTCTTTTAAATGAAACAACGCGTTTTGGTAAAACGGCGTCGTTTCATCCACTATTTAAAAAATAACAAAGACCTAAACGGTGCCATTTTGAACGACATTGTGGGTCTTCTTCTTCCCCTGGACACGCGAAGCAGGGGAAGAAGAAGATTTCCTTCCCTTGCTTTTCTCTTCCCCCTTTCTCTGAAACAACTTAAAAAGATGCTGACAAAAACTACCCACTTGCTTGCTACGTGGAGGAAAAATAAAAGGGATGTACCCCTTGGGCGGTTGCACAGTGGCTGCCCCGACCACCCTACCCCTGCACGAAGACTGGGTAGGGGTAGTAGGGCTATCTCTTCCCCTGTTTTTATGCCAATAAATACAAGGGAGAGAGAGAGCAGAAGGGGGAACAAAAGGAAAGAGCAGAACAAAAGAGGGAAGGAGCTGAAGACCGAAAGAAAAAAGAAGATAATAATAGAGGAAGAAAGAATAAAAAGTGAAGAAGCAAATGAGAGAAGAAGAAGGACCGCTGCCTGGAGCCACCGCCATTTCGCCACCAGCATCACCGCCAATGACAACAACCACTGTAGGTCAGCTTCCCCCTCCTCTTCCACCTCCTTCTTCTTCTTCTGCGTTTTCTTCTCCACTATTCACATTGCATGTGAACAGTGGAAAGGCCTACTGCTGCCGACCCAGCCTAAATGGGTGGGCCGGGTCCGGACCAATTCAAAAAAAATCTTTTTTTGAAAAATTATAATTTTTCCGTGTATTTTTCTACTAAATTTTGCTTGATATTAGTTTGTATTTTATACCATAAAAATACAAATCCAGTATTAAAATACCCAATTCCTATCAAAACGTAAAAAAAATATTATTGTTTTATGCATATGGCCAAGTCTCAAAGCTAAAAATCATATTGTATTTTCATACAATAAAGAAAACTTCAAAAAAAAAAATATGTTTTAGCATGCATTTTGGCTTTAATAACCAGTTTATTAAAGTCACGAGAATGTGGCCAATATTTCAAAAATTCCAAAAAATATATATTTTTGTTTTGTTTTAATATCAAGGATTACGAATTTATATGTAAAACGTATTCCCGATATTAAAAAAGTATTTCTTTTGATGACATAGAATAGTTAGGTTATTACCCGATAAGATAAGGATCTCCTTATAGAGGAGGACTTTTCTTAAATCGTAGGCAGACCGATAATAGGAAACCACAACAAGACCTTAGATTTTATCAGACAACAAAACAATGCAGCTTACCTTAGGTAGGGTGTAGTTAGGGTGCTAATACCTTCCCTTTACGCAACCAGTCTCCGTACCCGATCTCCGAGACTAGTTAGGGTTCCTAGTGACCAGAATACTAGATGGCGACTCCCATTCAAAATTTTCACTGATAAAAGACAAGAATTCCTCGTCTTCCTATATTTTCCAGATAAACTTACATATACCGTGAGGGTGGACGATCACCGTGATAGTGACAAAGATATTGATAAAGGTCATAGGGGTTTTTCTAAATATAGCAAGACTAGGCCTAATAGACATTCTTATAAGAGGATTAAATTTTGTTTAAAGATTTATGTCATAACTTTTAATGGAGATTTTAGTATTGAGTAATTTATGGATTGGCTTACTAATTATGATAGAGTGATGGAATATATGAGATTGTCTACGAAGAAAATAAGGTAGTCTATTAAGATGTTATTGAGATGAACAACGTTTTCATGGTAAAAACAAGTCCAAGACACTTTGTTGGTAAAAGTTAAGATGTGTATTTGAAGTTAGTTGCTGCATGAAATAATTATTAAGGGATAGATTTATTCTCTTAGATTATGAGTATAAACAAATAAAGCTTAAATCTTCTAATTATAAGGCACTAGTTGATGCAATCAATGATCCCAAAGCTAATTTGAAGTTGAAGTCAACCACAAAGGATATAAATCGCTTCAATTAAAGCATGACATAACTCAAGAGTTCTTCATAGAATGGAATTCAAATTCTTAGGAATGGTAACTCCTTAAACCATCTAAACCTCAACAAGACAAGTATAGGCATGAACCTTTTACATTATACTAATTAATGTTATCTCAATAAATCCAAGTAACTTGGGGGCAATTAGATAATCGGTTAATCTCTTGGTTCTGACAATGTGATCCATTCTCCTTAGCCAAGGTGGTTAGTGGCTAATGGTCAGTGCCTGATACTTACAAAGGCCCTCTTTGATGAATTTAGGGACTTTTCGATGCTTAAATAAATATATTTTTTAGTGAAAAAGCTATCATACTTTAGAGAAAGACTCTGAAAATATATATATATCATAGAAAACAAAGATTCTGAACCTCGTGTTTAAAGGATTTATGGTCTAATTATAGCTCATGAGTTTTGTTTCTTTCTAGAAAAAAGGGGGCTAAAGTGTAAGCTAAACATCTTTGACTCATTAGGATAAAATATCTCTAACTCATCATAGAGTAAAATATCTCTTACTTATCAGAGTAAAATATTTTTGACCGATCAGAATAACCATTGACCCTAAGATTCTTCAGAGCTAAAAAAAAAAGCATTAGCTTGGCACCTAGCTGAATCCAAAAATGGTGGGTCTAACAGCTCGACAGACCTATACATGTTTGGGCTTAGCGCTTGGTTATGCCCAAAGATGTTAGGTTATTACCATGTCTTTGGTTATTTTGTTAGAGAAAAAGGTCCAAGTAAAACCAAAAAAATATTGATACATCACTAATAATGATGGAGATGAGCTGAAGAAAAGCAAGAATTATGCTTTCACAAAAAAAAAAAATTAGCTTGAATGATGATAACGAGCTAAGTACAAATAAGCAAAGAGCTAGGAAGATGTTTCAACAAAAAGAGATAAACATGACTTGGGTAACATAATGAATGACACATGGGAGCATACCTTACTGGAAAGTAATGAAAGGATTTTCACATGTCAATAAAGAAAGAATTTCATTAATAAAAGATACAAATTGTAAAGTAACAATGATGATTACATGTTTTCAGTCAACAAATAAACTAGTCACAATACTATATTTAAAATATCTATTATTTTAGAATGACATAGCTCAATTTGTGATAGTTAAATTAAGAATGACTTTTTAGGAGTAAACGAGACTGCCATGAGACACAAATCACATTAACTTATTCTACATAATTTTCATTGTAATAATTATTTAGTTGTTATCATTTTTTAGAAGTTGATAGTATTATAAAACTATGTTTCAAGAAGTATACAATAATAAAATAATATAATTAATAAAGTGTAAATAGAATATACAAGAACAATGGGGATTTGGGGGATGAAGAGAGAACACTTTTTTTGCATATGAATTTATAGTTATATGTGTGTCTATCATATTCTCTCAACAATGCTCCTATTTATAGGCACATGTATATAAATGCTTGTAAGCTCAAATGTCATAAGAAGATGTAGATTCAAATAAACTTGGAGAGATTCAAATGAACTTGATGATGATGAATGAATATAATAATGAAGGGGTATAAAAAGACACCTAGGCATCCATATACAATGTATGATTTTATAACACTCCTTTTTCAATGTCTATTGTACAACCTTACACATTAAAAACTACCTCATTAAAAACCTTGCTAGGAAAACCCAATGGGACAAAACCTATACCAAGGAAAAAAGAGTGTAATGCGTATTAACTCCCCCTCACGAATATATCATCTCAAGTCTTTAAGCTGTCTCATTCCAATATTGCACCGCAATTCGTCAAACATTGTAATTGGTAATACTTTAGTGAACAAATTTACTAGATTATCTTTCAAGCAAATTTGTTGAACAACAATGCCACCACACTTTTCAAGGTCATGTGTGAAGAAGAATTATGGTGAGATGTGTTTTGTCCAATATCCTTTGATGTATCCTTCTTTTAACTAAGATATGCATGCAATATTGTCTTTATACAGTATGGTTGGAGTTCCTCTACTTGAGGATAAACCATATGTTCTATGAATATGTTGAGTCATTGATCTCAACTATACACACTCATGACTGGCTTCATAGATTGTAAGTATTTTAGTAAGATTAGATGAAGTGGCAACTAATATTTGCTTTGTAGATCTCCATGATATAGCAATAATACCACAAGTAAAGAGATAACATGTTTGAGATCAATCTTTATGTGGATCAGATAAAAATCCTGCATCAGCATACACAACTAATGATTACCAATATTTGAATAAAATAAACCCATATATGTATTTCCTCGTAAAGAACAAAAAATATGTTTAATTCCATTCCAATGTCTCCAGGTAGGAGAAGAAATATATCTTGCTAGCAAGTTCACAGAGAATGCTATATCAGGTCGCGTATTATTAGTAAGGTACATTAGCACACCAATTGCACTAAAGTATGGTACTTCAGGACCAAGTAATTCTTTGTTATCCTCATAAGGTCTAAAAGGATCCTTTTTTCAAATCAAGTGACCGAACAATCATTGATATACTCAATGGGTGTGCTTTATCCATTTAAAGTTTTTTAAAGACCTTTTATGTGTAAGTTGACTGATGAATGAGAATTTCATCTGCTAAATGCTCAATTTGCAAACCCAGAAAAAAATTGTTTTTTCCCAAATCTTTTATCTCAAACTCTTTCTTTAAATAATTTATTGTATTTGGTATCTCTCTATAAGTTCCAGTAATATTTAAATCATTAACATAGACAACAAAAATAACGAAATTAGATTCTGACTTCTTTATAAAAAAACACATGGGCATATAAAATCATTATTATACCCTTCTCTCAATAAATATTCACTAAGATGATTATACCATATGCATTCTGATTGCTTTAACCCATATAAGGACCTTTGTAACTTGATTGAGTAAACTTTTTTTGGATTTGAATTATATGCTTCAGGCATTTTAAATCCTTCAGGGTTTTTCATATAAACATCATTATCAATTGACCTATATAAATAGGTTATGACTACATCCATTAGACACATATCTAGCCTTTCATAAGTTGTCAGGCTAATGAGATACCGAAATGTAATTGAATCTACTACATGGGAATATATTTCATCATAATCAATGCTAGGTCTCAGTGAAAACCTTTGTGCCATAAGTCGTGCTTTATATCTTATGATTTTATTTTTCTCATTTTTGTTTTCACAACAAATACCCATTTAATTATGTTTGGATTGCTTCTTTTCATTTTGGCAAATCATTCCTACTTCAACATTTTATGACAGATTTAGGCTCAAGATCCTTATTTTTATTAATGATATCAAGTAATATATTATATGAAAAGATATTGTCGATAATTATTTCATTACAGTTCCATCGTTTCTTTGTAGAGACATAACTTATTGAGATCTCCTTATTTTTAGTGTTTTCAGGTACTTGAACCTCTTCTAGGGTTTTATGATTAGTTATGTCTATCTCCTCATGAATATTTTCTTTCTGAATAATGCCAATTTGATTATTTGCCCTTTTGTTTTAGGATTTTTGTCTTTTGAACCAGTTGGTCCACCACGCTTCTGGCATGCCATAAACTTATTTCCTATAATTTTAGTGGATTGTCCTACTAGGAGTTCAATTCATGCTGGAGCATTTATAGCTAGTATATGAGATTTGGTTACTCCTTTTGAGTTACTGAATGCATTCGGTAGTTGATTTGCAATATCTTGCAAATGAAGTACTTTTGAACTTTTGTTCACATTGTTTTATACGAGGACCAAAATTCAATAATGACAATGCATTCCATGAAATATCTTTATCCAATTGTTTAATTTTTCCCCTTAATGCTGGAAACATAATCTCATCAAAATAACAATTGGCAAATCATGTCGTAAATAAACTTGTTAAGGGCTCAAGATATTTAATTATTGATGGGAACTCAAACCCAATATATATTCCTAGCCTTCTTTGAGGGCCCATCTTTGTACGTTGTGGCGGATAAATTGAAACATATACCGCACAACCAAATATTCTTAGATGGGTAATGTTTGGCTCATGACTGGAAAACCAATTTTAATAGGGAGAATTTGTGGTCTGTTGTTGGCCTAATGTGTATAAGTGTTGCTGCATGTAAAACAGCGTACCTCCACGTAGAGATAAGAAGTTTTGTTCTCATGTGTAGTGATCTTACAATTAACTAGAGATGTTTAATAAGTAATTCGACAAGACCATTCTGAATATGAACATGAGCAACATGAAGTTCAATGTTTATCTTAAGTGACATGCAATAATCATTAAATGCTTGAGATGTAAATTCATCAGCATTGTCAAAGTGAATAGTCTTGATAATATAATCTCGAAATTGTGCTCGTAATGTAATAATTTGACCAAGTAATCTTGCAAACGCTAGGTTGCGAGTTGATAATAAACACATATGTGACCATCTTGTAGATGCATTTACTAAAACCATAAAGTATCTAAATGGTCCACATTATGGGTGAATGAGCCCACAAATATCACTTTGAATACGTTATAGAAATCTTGGGGATTTAGTCCCACCTTTAGCTGGTGATGGTCTAATGACTAATTTGCCTTGAGAACAAGAAGCACACGAGAATTCCTTGAATTGAAGAATCTTCTGGTTCTTCAATGGATGACCATGTGAATTATTGATAATTCTTCACATCATTATTAATCCAGGATGACCCAACCGGTCATGCCAAATAATAAAATGATTTGGTTCATTGAAGTTCTAGTTTATTATTGCATTGACTTCGATTGTACTAATATTTGTGTAATACAAATCTGAAGATAAAACAATAAATTTTTCCAACATTTGTTTTCCAGTAAAGACATTTGATATGATGTAAAGATATTATATACCATTGTCATTAGCAGTCTCAATATGTTAAGTCATATATCGTTGAAACTTAGTAGATTTCTCCTTGATTTAGTAGAGAACAAAGCATTATCAATAATAAATCTTGTTCCATTAGAAAGCATTATATTAGCTTTTCTGGAGCCTTCAATCAAGTTCGTTGAATCTGATATTGTATTCATTTTTGCTTTCATCATTCTCATATTTGAAAAATATTACTTATTGTTGCGTTGTCGCGGTCGCACAAATTAATTACCCTAACGTAAAACACAATACACAAGATAGTATAGAGAGCAAGCAAAGGGTCGATCCCACAAGGAAAGTTCAAGTCAGATTTTTATGCTTGATGATATGCAATTTGAGGGGAGGATTTGAACGTTATCTAGACTAAAGCAAAATAAAATAGAAAACTATCAAGCAAAATTAAATAAAATCAGAAAATTATCAAGAGAATAAGCCTTGGTCGAAAGTAAACATCCACCTACAAAATTCAGAATTGATCATGGAAACGAAATGTCAATTTATACTCTAACTATCTATCTTTTCTTATGTTGATTAGTTAACAGATCCGTTGTATAACTAATCCTAACCATCAAACAACCATAATGTTTGCACTAGTAATTTAATTTAATGGCAGCCTTAAGAACTAGATGAGTTGATTAATCTAGATAACATAACTATTCACAGTCCATGTTTGATTTGATTAATCGAATGCTCTTCCTAAGATTACTAATCTGGATCTGCCACAATTATTAATCTCAGTTGCTTCACAAGTTTATATACCACAACTTCGTTTTTTATAGCAAACTTAGCAATAGATTGTTCACAATAATAACATAAAGTCCGCTCTAGCAATTAAAATAAACAATCATAGAAAATAAGCATAGGAGAACAATCATATTCATTCATCATATAAGCTGAAAAGAAATGATAGAATAAATCTCACAGTTCTTGAAATCCGAAAGTTTCTGTATCCTTGCAACCAAGAAAAAGAGTTTACCTTTGTATGTTTGTTGAACAACTAATAAAAAAGAAAAAAGAAAACATAATTTCAGGTTTGTGGAGGGGAAGGGATGTTTTTTCTCTCTTGACTGCTTGTTCTCCCTTCTCTTCTCTCATTCTTTTTATATCCTAGAAAACCTTAGTTTATATTTTACAAAATAATCCTCCTTTAAATAGACAGTTTACATTTAAGTACTTCAATAACTATTTTCCTAAAAAAGAAGAAATAGCCTTGCATGAAATCTTCAAGCTTTGACTTAGAGGAGCTAAATTACTGAAATAAAAACTTGGATGTCAGTTTAGATATTTTGGTATGTAATTTGGACTTGTTTCTTAACGAAACCTGTTTGCTGGCAGAATTCAATTGTCATCTTTAAAAAATCATCTCCCTCATATGACATAATTTTGGCTGACATTTGGATCATTGATAGGTCTTTGAGTCAATAATCTAAAATAATTGAATTTGCAATGGACTTCTGTAGCTCAATATATTCAAGTCGGAATGACCAAAGGTCAACCCTGGCAGATTACGAGATTTGACTTTGAAGGCTGCGATTTCCATGCTCTTCCTTATTTTATTTTCTTGCCTTAGATGTCCAGAAAGGTATGGATGTTAGCTTTTTAATGCCACTGGAATCACTGCATTTTAACCTCTAGATCTCACGCTCTAATCATCCAAAACATCGACTGAAGGTCTAATATGCAATTACCTCCAATTTACTCCTTTTTGCATCTTTCATCCAAAAGTGCCTTCAAAACATAAAATAAAGAATATCAAGACATTTTATATGTAAAACATAGGCAAAACACTAGTTAAATGTGGATGAAACTATCGAATAATATGGTTTGCATAACTTATGCCTAAGAATAGTATGTATCATTGCACTATCTACTAAGCATATATCTTTACCACTGATATTGAGTTTATTTATTCAATGACATGAATCCATATTCTCTTGATGAAAAGAAATAAATATATAATAAGTTCATAATAAGACATAATTATTATAACACAATCTTTTTCATTAAACAAGCCAAAATGAAAGGAAGAAAACAAAATACATTGAAATATACTCGCATAAAGGAAACACATTGAAAAGATAAACATAATTTTAATTTTTAACATTGTTATATTAACTAATTATTATCATTACGATAAATATTAACCTTCTCATCAATTTGCTTAAAAAATTTTGCAATGTCAAGGTGTGTCATATCCATGTTGTAACCCATTTTTGGGTCCCCACAAAATATATATATAAATATATATATATATATATATAGCCAAGGGAGGTTAGAAAAAATAACAGGAGGCAGAAGCGCTCAGAAAATGGTCAGAAAATTGGTTAATGAGGTTAAAAATACAAAGATGGGATTTTTGACAATATATTCTTGAAGGAGGAGAGCCCTGTTGAGAAGAAAAATTTGAAATTTGAGGAGAAAAGCCCAAATTTGGATGTTTTTGGACTTAATTGGTTTTTAAATGAATTTATAGGGGATTTGATTGCAAGAAAAATTGATTTTTAAGTCAATTTGGGCTTTAATTAGAAGAAATTTAAGTTCTGGGGCCAAAATATATTTTTTAGGATTTTATTAAGTCAAATCAGGGGCTTAATTGCATAAATATTGAAGTTTAAAGACCAATTAGGGACTTAATTGAAGAAATCCAAGACCAGGGACCAAAATTGAAGAGGCGCGTAAATGGAGGGGCTGGAATTAATTGATTCAGGGGCCTAATTGAAGAAATTGGAAGTTTATTGATCAATTAAGGGCTCAATTGCATAAATCAAAGGCCAAGGACTAAAGTGAAAAACGCGGCCAACAAGAGGGATGGAGACCGAAATTGGCAGGGATGCAATTGAATGAACAAAAGATAATTGAGGGCTGCCTTGCAAATTGACGCGTTTTGGCGTTTTGCAGGACTTAAATGAAACGACGCGTTTTGCCTAAAACGACGCCGTTTCATGTAAAAAAAGAAGAAGAAGAAGAAGAAGAGATCGGAACGGTGTCGTTTTGAACGACATTGTTCCTCTTTCTTCCTCCCCTGGACGTGCAGCAGGGGAAGAAAGAAAAATGGTTGGTTTTTTTCAAGTGTGCTCCCTCTCTCTTGCCGCCTGCCTTGCCAAGACCGAGAGAGCCGCACCTCGCCAGCCATACCCACTGGCCGACCACCCGCCGCGCGCCTACCAGAAAAACGGGGAAGCGGTACCTCGCCAGCTGCACCCAAATGGCCGACCAACCGCCGCAGCCTTTGCTCCCCATGTGCAACCATAAAAAGCCCCGCCCCTTGGCTCTATAAATAGACCCAAGAACACTGAAAAATGGAAGAGGAGAAGAGGAGGGAAAAGACCCGAAAGAAGGAAGGAACCGAGAGAGGGAAGACCCGAAGAAAAAAGAGAGGGAGAACGAAGGAGAGGGAAGAAAGAGAGGGGTGAACCAAAACAAAGAGAAGAGGAACGGGAAGAGAGGAAGGACCAAACCGAAAACAAAAGAAAAAACCAAACCGAAAACGCACCAAACCGTTGGAAACAGCCGCAGCGCCGCCGTCCGTGAGCCACCGGCCTCCGCCACAGCCTCGCCGGAAACGCAGCAAGCCACCGCCTCCGCGCCAGGTAACTTTTCTCCCCCCCTATTTCTGTTGTTTATGGTTTTCCTTCTCTGCATGCAGAACGAATAGCGTTCTGCATGCAGGGGTGGGGGGGAAAATAATTCCCCCCGCCCGTTTTTGATTTCTGGGCCAGGCGGATCCTGGCCCAGCCCTACCTTCTGGGCCGGGCCTGGCCCAGAAGGCAGCATTAGTTTTTTGGGCCGAAACCGACCCAATCCATTTTGGGCCGAGATCGGCCCAACACCTTTTGGGCTGAGTCCGGCCCAGTTGGTTGGGCCGGACCAGCCCAGCCCATTTAATATTATTATTATTATATATTGTTTTGTATTTATTTATATATAGATATATATATAACAAAAAATTTAAGAAAATTCTGCAAAAAAAAATTATTTCAAAAATATGTGATTTTCTGTAATTTTATTATTGTATTTTGATCAATATCGGTTTGTATTTTTATACTGTAAAGATACAAATCCGGTGTTAAAATACCCGGTTTTCATCAAAACATCAAAGATTTTCGAAAATAAAAAAATGTCTTTTGCTTTCAAAAATTTTCTAAATATCTTTAAAAATATTGTTGATTTTTCTGCATATTTTTATCAAAGTGGATTAATATTTGGTTGTATTTTTATACTGTAAGGATACCAACCTAGTATTAAAATACCCGATTTGCGTCAAAACATAAAAAAAAATACATAATTAAAAAATGTTTTGTTTTAAAATACGGCCTAGTCTCTCCAATATATATATATATAAATATTATAACATCATATTTTCATACAACAAAGAAAGTTTCAAAAAAAAAACAATATATTTATTAGCATGCATTTTGGCTTTAATAACCAGTTTATTCAAGCCATGAGAACTAGGCCAATATTTCAAAAATTCTAAAAAAATCTTTTTGTCTTCTTTTAGTATTTGGGATTACGAATTTATACGTAAAACGTATTCCTGATTAAATATTTTTTACATAGACGTTAGAACGGTTAGGTTTTACTCGATAAGATAAGGATCTCCTTATTGAGGAGGACTTTTCTTGAACCATAGACGGACCAACAATTAGGAAACACAACGAGACCTTGATTTTATTAGACAAATAAACAATGCAGCTTACCTTAGGTAGGACGTATTTGGGGTGCTAATACCTTCCCTTTACGCAACCGGTCCCCGTACCCAATCTCTGAGACCAGTTAGGGTTCCTAGTGACCAAAATACTAGGTGGCGACTCCCATTCCATTTTCTACCAACAAAAGACAATATTTTCTTGTCTCCCCACATTTTCCAGATAGATACCATACACACCTCCTAGTTTTTTAAAGTGGAATACTTCGCCGCGACGCCGCGCACCCGCGACAGAATGGCGACTCCACTGGGGACGCTTGTGGACTAAGCTTTGTTTTTGTCTGATTTATTTGTATTTTCATGTGTTTATTGTTAATTTGCCTTTCCTTTTGTTATCTGCTTATATGCTTTAAATATTTTTACGCAATATTGTTCATGCATTTGTATAGAACTGTCTCATGCATCTTATAGAACTGTCACATGCATCACATACTTTGATTTTGAGAAGCACACATAAGCTTTAAGTTAGGTGGAGGATTAGCGATCTGCCCTATGACTATTGGTCAGGGTTCAGATGCGTGAAACACCCAACTCATATCTGAGTGCCTGCTTGGTAATGGTGGGTATACTTACCTTAACTATTCCTTGCAACACCCCATACTGTCTTTACGAAGAACGTCACTGGGCAGATATGAGACCCTTCGAGACCAGATAGAAAACCTACCCGCTCTCACCTAATACATAGAACTTGTCCTTAGGATATCTATCTTACGTTCATTTGCATCATGATTAATAATGTTAAATTCATCAATCCAGGTTTTTGAGCCGAAATCATGACTAAGTACCTATCTTTCCAAGAGTTTGGGCAAGAATCTGAGTTGACTCAAGTAGCTGAAGGAAAATGCCCAAGAATCGATGCTAGTAGGTTGCCTTGCATTACCAAGATAAATCACATGGTAAATGACTTAAGGAAGTTAGTGTCTATTATGGAATATATTGATGAGACTATTTTCGAAAGGCGATATGGGAGAATTGCACAACTAATGAGGTTACCCGTACAAGCAGCAGCAATCAAAGCCCTACTGAATTTTTGGGATCCTAGTTATCGGAGTTTTACCTTTGGGAACATTGATATGACACCGACTTTGGAGGAATATGAAAGGATTCTAGATTTTCCAAACAACAGCCACAGGATCTACCTAAGGCGAAGATTTGAAGACACAGCTTCAGAGGTAGTCAGTTTATTAAGCTTGGGAAAGATCAGCCAATGTAGAGTCGCCGAGGGGAGTTTCAAATGGAAGGTCATTGAATCCCGAATGAAGAAAAATGCTGAAGAAGGCAAGTTGGGAGAGGAACGATACAGGTTGGTGGCCTTCGCTATTTTTGGGCTAGTATTGTTCCCTTCCGAGATTGGAGTCATCAGTTTGGAAGCAGCAAGTGTCTTCATAGAATACGAGCGGGACCGGATCAATCCCTCGTCAGCCATTTTGGGAGAAACCATGCTATCACTTAACCACTGCAGAACGCATGGAAAAGGAGCCATGAGATGTTGCACCCCTATGTTGTATTTATGGATTATCAGTCATATCGAAACACCAAGGGACATTTTTAACAACTTTTGGTGGTTTGACCTGCGACCGTTAAAGGTTACCATCATTCAGCCAGAACTATACAGTTTGGAGGAACGAAGAGCTTTCTAAAGTGAGGGATTTCTCAATACCAAAACACCCAGAATCCACAATAGAACAACAAAAAAGGAAAAGGACTGATATTTAGGAAGAGTTGAGAAAGCAGCTAGAACAATGTAGAATCGATCTCAGCAAGAGCAAAGGGCAGCAACGACTATTAGAAAATCAATTAGAAGAAGAAAACACGATGATGGTTTACTTGAACCAGCAGTTGGAAAAACAGGATAAGTAATTAACGTCCTTAAAGGAATGGCAGAAAAGGGCCGAGGTAGTTGAAGAAATAGCAAAAGCGGTTCAGGCTGAGTTAAGGAATCGAATAACTGAGTATGATGAGCTGTCTAACAAAAGCGGGCTCATACAAAAAGAGTTGGCTAAGGTTAAGAGATCAACCAAAGGCAAGATGAGTGTTGATAAAGAGATTATGGATTCCTTGAAAAGGGGAAGGAGCCTTCTTTTAAAGAAGGTAGAAGTAGAAAAAGAGAAAAATCGGCTAGCCCATCTCGACATAGAAGAGGAAAGAAGGATCAGAGCTTAATATATGATGCAATTGGAGGAAGAGAGAAGTTCAAGAAAGGCTGCAGAGTCTGATATGAGAGATTACCAGAAGAGAGCCGAGTCTTCGAAAGGAAGGATGATGGCTTTACAATCGGAGATCGAGATACGAGAAGAAGAGTTAAAAGAGATGAGAAGCCATTACTTCGAGATGGAAGAGGAGCTCAGTAAGGCTAAGCAAGAGCGTCAAGAATGTCAAGACTACATGGACAGCTTTACAGTTCAAATTAACTCCAAAATAGCCGAGCTGGATATCAAAAAGGAAGAACTACAGAGGGTAAGGGATAAGTTGGCCCGGTCGGAGGATATGGTCCGAGTGTTGGAAAGAAGTAATGAAGCCCTAGGAGCCAATAACGAAGTGATAATTGCAGATAACACCGTGTTCCATGATAAGATAAGGCACATAACGAAGCAGGTCGAGCAAGCAGCCCGCTATGCATAAAGATTGCAACAACAAGCTACCCAAGTTGGAAATGACGCTTCAAAGTATCGAGAATATATGGCGGCCATCACCTGTTTTATTGGGGACTTAGCTAATAGAGGAAATGCCTTTTAAGGGTAGCAATGTATAACGCCCTGTTCTGTTATCAATGTATGAGCTTCTTCTATTTATAAGAAGGCCATGACCTATCTTTCTTTCTAAATGTGTTTTGGTAAGCTACTATGATAAAGAACTTGGCAAACCCTCATTTACAGTAATCGGGTCAACTCAGAAATCTTGCCTAAAGGATTACGAAAGTCATGAGTCGGCTCTAAAGTATACATTGCACGAGCATCATATTTTCATCAAGCATTCATTTTTAATACATCATATGCATGCCAGATCGTGAAACATAGGTCCCACATCCAAAATCCACAACACCCGGTCTAGATCGAGAATGGAGAACGACGAAAGAGCTCACTTAGAGTCACATTATCAAACCGAGTTAGAGTCCGTAAAAAATGAAGTTTCTCGGCTGACCGATTTACTTGAGCAGCTTCTGAGAGCTAAGAATGGGGAGGGAACATCAGCACAACAGCCTGAAGGAGCGCCAGCAGCTCACATCCCTCAAGCATCTCAAAACCAGGGGGCAAACTCGGCCAATGAACAACATTTTATGCCTATCACCCCTATCCAGCCAACTCACGCTCCAGTGTGATGGACCAAGACAAGCTATTTGCTCAATGCTTCTTGGAACGCGGGATCCCGTTTCAGTATAACCCTATCACCAGGACACCAGAAGGTGTTAATTCGGCAAAGATGACATGTGTTGATCAAAGATTTGGGTTAGGGTATCAACCTAACCAAGAGGATTATCGGTGGGCTGCTGGTCGGAGAAGGGCAAGAAGGATGGCTAGAATTAAAGGAAGAGAGCCTGAAGAAGAAAAGCTAGAAATCCCTCCTCTTAGCGTGTCATTCCCAAAAGCTGCATACATAATACAACATGATAAAGAAGCCGAAAGCCTTGATCAAGAGCTGTCAAACATGAGCATAAATACCTTGGGGGAAAACAAGGTGGAAGGAGATAACATGAAGACAATAGCAAGAAAGGGAGATGAAGCACTCCCACAACTGACGGTCTACACCATAGAAGAAGTCTCTGCCAAGACCTTTGTGCGCAAGTTGGCTCAAAACGAGAAGTTTCAGATCTGGGTGACCCAAGAAGCTCCGGTGGTTTTCAAAATAAACCAATTTTGTTTGCCTTAACATGCTTTTGTCATTGCTTATGTTTTCCTCTAGTTGACAATCAAGGGTCATGATGTCATGGAGCCCACCTTTTCTTTAAATAAATTGTGAGATCATGCACTTTTCACAAATCGTTTTCTTTTTATGCATTTACACCAAACACTTCCCGCTTTCAGGAATCCTGAAAGCGGATCTCCTATAACATCACATACATCTAGCATCAAGAATAAATGGCCAAACTTGAACGAACATGTGATAACTATGGAAGAAGAAGAGTGGGATGAAAGCAATATCAGTGAATTCACCAGGCTAGTAGAACAACGAGAACAGACTTGGAAACCTGCCGCAGAGGAACTTGAAACCATCAATGTAGGCAGTGATCAGTTCAAGGGGGAGTTGAAAATAGGTATCCTAATTACTGCTGAACTAAGGACAAAAATGATCGCCCTATTACAGGAATATACAGATGTCTTTGCTTGGTCCTATGATGATATGCCCGGTTTGGATACAAATATTGTAGTACACAAGATACCGTTGGAAGAAGGTTGTAAGCCAGTCAAGCAGAAGCTAAGGAGGGCCCACCCGGATGTCTGGATGAAGGTCAAGATAGAACTCGAGAAGCAATGGGATGCTGGCTTTCTAGAAGTAGTTAGGTATCCATAATGGGTATCTAACATTGTTGTGGTGCCTAAGAAGGAAGGGAAGATTAGAGTGTGCGTAAAGCTAGCCCCAAGGATGATTTTCCTCTACCACACATAGATGTTTTAGTGGACAACACTGCCCGGAGTTCCATATATTCCTTTATAAATGGTTTTTCAGGATACAATCAGATAAAAATGGCTCCGGAGGCTAAAGCAAAAACAACTTTTGTCATTACCTGGAGATGATCAAAAGTAAATGGGCACCGAATTACGAGGGTATTTACGTAGTAAAGAAGGCATTCTCAGGAGGAGCGCTGAAGTTGGCTAGAATGGATGGAGAAAACCTAGCTCAACCTGTGAATTCTGACTCTGTAAAAAGATATTATGCTTGATGTAGGCTCCTAAATCAATAAAGCAAAGTTTGGCCATTGACTTCTTTCTTTCTGCATTGATCTCACAAACAATCATTTTTTGCATTTATCCCAACAGTGCATGTCTTGTTGTTATCGCACCTAAAAAGTTTAGCATCGGCTGAACGAATTTTTTCTCTATACAAAAGCCTAGACTAGAATCACACCCCTACACTGGGGGCAATAAGAGATGTTTTCATGAAAAGTTTTACGTGTTTAAAATATACGGAAACCTATAGATTTGAAAACCAAGCTAAAGCATTTGATAAAAGCATGACAAAGAGGCAATGACAAGTCATACATTTTGGAAAAAGGACTACTTGAAGAAAGTCAGAGATTTTTTTCTCTAAGAATATGATAGGAGGCAACACGAGAGATGAATCCAGCATGACTTCAAAAGCAAGCTCATGTTAAGAGGGAGTCTCATGAACTAGAAGAAGAGGATGGGGCCTATGTTTCAAAACCAGGTACGAATGCATGCATGGCATCTAATCATAAATCATTGCATATATGCTTTCTGGATCATTACAGGAGGAGTTCTTAATGCATTCCAGCAAGTTGGAGACGAAGAAAGAATCATAGTGGGTGATAGCAAAGAATCACGGTTTTGAACCCTAGTGGATTCTAAAACAACAAGAAGAACAAGGAAAAGAGAGAACATGAAAAGTTTTGAACCCTACCATCAGGAAAAACGACATCGATATCAGCTTTGGTAATAAGGAATCGCCAGATGGGATTCCAAGTTGTTTGAGATCGCCAGAAGGGATCTCGTATTTCGATATTGGAGGTCGCCAGAAGGGACCTCGTATTTCGTTTGAATAAAAAGAATCGCCAGATGGGATTCCAAGTTGAAGGAGATCGCCAGAAGGGATCTCGTGTTTCGCTATTTGGAGGTCGCCAGATGGGACCTCGTTTTTTCATGTTGGTTATAAAAGGAATCACCATATGGGATTCCAAGATTGAAGGAGATCGCCAGAAGGGATCTCGTGTTTTGCTATTTGGAGGTCGCCAGATGGGACCTCGTATTTCGTTTGAATAAAAGGAATCGCCAGATGGGATTCCAAGTTAAAAGAGATCGCCAGAAGGGATCTCGTGTTTCGTTATTCGGAGGTCGCCAGATGGGACCCCGTATTACATATTGAATAAAAGGAATCGCCAGATGGGATTCCAAGTTGATTAAAGGAGATCGCTATAAGGGATCTCGTGTTTCGCTATTCGGAGGTCGCCAGATGGGACCCCGTATTACATGTTGAATAAAAGAAATCGCCAGATGGGATTCCAAGATTGAAGGAGATCGCCGGAAGGGATCTCGTGTTTTGCTATTTGGAGGTCGCCAGATGGGACCTCATATTTCATTTGAATAAAAGGAATCGCCAGATGGGATTCCAAGATTGAAGGAGATCGCCAGAAGGGATCTCGTGTTTTGCTATTTGGAGGTCGCCAGATGGGACCTCGTATTTCGTTTGAATAAAAGGAATCGCCAGATGGGATTCCAAGTTGAAGGAGATCGCCAGAAGGGATCTTGTGTTTCGCTATTTGGAGGTCGCCAGATGGGACCTCGTTTTTTTCATGTTGGTTATAAAAGGAATCGCCAGATGGGATTCCAAGATTGAAGAAGATCGCCAGAAGGGATCTCGTGTTTTGCTATTTGGAGGTCGCCAGATGGGACCTCGTATTTCGTTTGAATAAAAGGAATCGCCAGATGGGATTCCAAGTTAAAGGAGATCGCCAGAAGGGAACTCGTGTTTCGCTGTTTGGAGGTCGCCAGATGGGACCTCGTGTTTTCATGTTGGTTATAAAAGGAATCGCCAGATGGGATTCCAAGTTGATTAAAAGAGATCGCCAGAAGGGATCTCGTGTTTCGCTATTCGGAGGTCGCCAGATGGGACCCCGTATTACATGTTGAATAAAAGGAATCGCCAGATGGGATTCCAAGTTGATTAAAAGAGATCGCCAGAAGGGATCTCATGTTTCGCTATTTGAAGGTCGCCAGATGGGACCTCATTTTTCATTTGAATAAAAGGAATCGCCAGATGGGATTCCGAGTTGAAGGAGATCGCCAGAAGGGATCTCGTGTTTCTCTATTTGGAGGTCGCCAGATGGGACCTCGTATTTTCATGTTGGTTTAAAAAAAAAAACAAAAAAAAACAACAAAAAAAACAACAAAAAAGAGAAGATAAATAAAGGAATCGCCAGATGGGATTCCAAGTTGATTAAAGGAGATCGCCAGAAGGGATCTCGTATTTTGATATTCATCCAAGGAGGTTGCCAGAAGGGACCTCATTTTTCAACTTTGGTTACAAGGAATCGCCAGATGGGATTCTAAGATCTTTTGTTAAAGGAGATCGCCAGAAGGGGTCTCGTATTTCGATATTGGTCAAAGGAGGTCGCTAGAAGGGACCTCATAATTCATTTTGGTTGAAAGGGAATCGCCGGATGGAATTCCAAGTTGAATAAGCAACAATTATAGATTTTGGTTTAGAGAGATCGCCAGAAGGGACCTCAAGATGATAAATTTTGATCATAGTTTTTGGGCTCAGGAGGATTGCTGTAAAAGACAAGTTTCAGATCAATCAAGCTTCGACCAGATTAGTTTTGGGAGTTCCGTTTTGGGTTTATCTTTATAAAACTTACTGCGCAAAACCCCTACTCCGTAAGCATTATAAAGAGGGGGCATCTGTTGTAACCCATTTTTGGGTCCCCACAAAATATATATATATATATAGCCAAGGGAGGTTAGAAAAAATAACAGGAGGCAGAAGCGCTCAGAAAATGGTCAGAAAATTGGTCAATGAGGTTAAAAATACAAAGATGAGATTTTTGACAATATATTCTTGAAGGAGGAGAGCCCTGTTGAGAAGGAAAATTTGAAATTTGAGGAGAAAAGCCCAAATTTGGATGTTTTTGGACTTAATTGGTTTTTAAATGAATTTATAGGGGATTTGATTGCAAGAAAAATTGATTTTTAAGTCAATTTGGGCTTTAATTAGAAGAAATTTAAGTTCTGGGGCCAAAATATATTTTTTAGGATTTTATTAAGTCAAATCAGGGGCTTAATTGCATAAATATTGAAGTTTAAGGACCAATTAGGGACTTAATTGAAGAAATCCAAGACCAGGGACCAAAATTGAAGAGGCGCGTAAATGGAGGGGCTGGAATTAATTGATTCAGGGGCCTAATTGAAGAAATTGGAAGTTTATTGATCAATTAAGGGCTCAATTGCATAAATCAAAGGCCAAGGATTAAAGTGAAAAACGCGGCCAACAAGAGGGATGGAGACCGAAATTGGCAGGGATGCAATTGAATGAACAAAAGATAATTGAGGACTGCCTTGCAAATTGACGCGTTTTGGCGTTTTGCAGGACTTAAATGAAACGACGCGTTTTGCCTAAAACGACGCCGTTTCATGTAAAAAAAAAGAAGAAGAAGAAGAAGAGATCGGAACGGTGTCGTTTTGAACGACACTGTTCCTCTTTCTTCCTCCCCTGGACGTGCAGCAGGGGAAGAAAGAAAAATGGTTGTATTTTTATACTGTAAAGATACAAATCCGGTGTTAAAATACCCGGTTTTCATCACAACATCAAAGATTTTTGAAAATAAAAAAATGTCTTTTGCTTTCAAAAACTTTCTAAATATCTTTAAAAATATTGTTGATTTTTCTGCATATTTTTATCAAAGTGGATTAATATTTGGTTGTATTTTTATACTGTAAGGATACCAACCTAGTATTAAAATACCCGATTTGCGTCAAAACATCAAAAAAAATACATAATTAAAAAATGTTTTGTTTTAAAATACGGCCTAGTCTCTCCAATATATATATATAAATATTATAACATCATATTTTCATACAACAAAGAAAGTTTCAAAAAAAAAAACAATATATGTATTAGCATGCATTTTGGCTTTAATAACCAGTTTATTCAAGCCATGAGAACTAGGCCAATATTTCAAAAATTCTAAAAAAATCTTTTTGTCTTCTTTTAGTATTTGAGATTACGAATTTATACGTAAAACGTATTCCTGATTAAATATTTTTTACATAGATGTTAGAACGGTTAGGTTTTACCCGATAAGATAAGGATCTCCTTATTGAGGAGGACTTTTCTTGAACCATAGACGAACCAACAATTAGGAAACACAACGAGACCTTGATTTTATTAGACAAATAAACAATGCAGCTTACCTTAGGTAGGACGTATTTGGGGTGCTAATACCTTCCCTTTATGCAACCGGTCCCCGTACCCAATCTCTAAGACCAGTTAGGGTTCCTAGTGACCAAAATACTAGGTGGCGACTCCCATTCCATTTTCTACCAACAAAAGACAATATTTTCTTGTCTCCCCACATTTGCCAGATAGATACCATACACACCTCCTAGTTTTTTAAAGTGGGATACTTCGCCGCGACGCCGCGCACCCGCGACAATCCAAAAGATAAATATCATCATTACCGGTGAGAAAAATTTATTTCTATGTTCTTCTCCTTTCTTTTCAATGAGGACTGATATAAATTAACAAGATGTTTGGTCGTACGACAAATATGAGACCAATGTCCTTTCATTCCACATTAATAATAGGCATTTTCTACCTTCTTGGTATCTCCGCTATGCATATTGTTCCCCCTTTCTTGTTTCTCCTCATTTTGTGAGGGTTTGTAAGAATTTTATGAATTACGACCATTATAGTTGCGATAATTAAACCGTCGTCTCCCATGGCCACGTTCTCGGCCTCTATTACGATCACAATCATAATTATTATTATATCTTGTAGCATTCACTTCAGGGAATGGAGTTGAACCAGTTGGTCGTGATTCATGATTTTTCATTAAAAGCTCATTATTTTGTTAAGCTATAAGGAGACATGAAATTAGTTCAGAATATTTTTTAAAACCTCGTTCTTTATATTGCTGCTGCAGGAGCATAGTCAAGGCATGAAAAATAGAGAATGTTTTTTCTAACATATCATCATCGGTGATATTGTCTCTATATAGTTTCAATTTAGAACTGATATTAAACATTGCAGAATTATATTCATTTATTGATTTAAAATCCTGCAATCGTAAATGTATTCAATCATAAAGAGCTTTTAAGATAATAACTGGTTTTTTATTGTTATATCTTTCTTTCAAAATTTGCCAAAGAATAAAAGGATCTTTGATTGTTAGATACTCTATCTTCAACTCCTCATGGAGATGATAACGTAAGAAAATCATAGTTTTTGCCTTGTTTTGACTAGATGCTTCATATCATCTTTAATGGTGTCCCCAAGAGCCATGGCATCCAAGTAAATTTTGGCATCAAGGGTCCATGAAAAATAATTCTTACCCCTAATTTCAAGTGCCACGAACTCAAGTTTGGCAAGGTTTGTCATTGTTACTTCATAAAAAAATCAATATTGTTAGAAATTTGGTTATATATATATATATATATATATATATATATATATAGATTTTAAAATATAGAAAATATTTATAAAAATATAAATATATCAATACATGACGTTGTTATACTTGAGATTAATCTTAAGATTTTGTCACAGGTTTCCATCCTATATACTTGATCTCAAAACAAAATGTAGAACATAAAACAACAATAGAAAAACATACCTTTTACTTCTTATCAACAAACTAAATATGATTATCTGCTTCAAGATGAAACCAATGAGAAATTCATGCTTCTACTTTATACCAAATATGATTGTTTGCTTCAAGATGAAAGCGAGGAGCAATTCATACTAATAACTTATAATAAAACTATATTTTAAGAAGCATACAATAATAAAACAATATAATTAATAAAGAATACATAGAATATATAGGAACAATGAAGATTAGATGGATGAAGAGAGAACACTTTTATATGAATTTGTAGTTATATTCGTGTTTATTGTATTCTCTCAACAATACTCCTATTTATAGGCACATGTACATAAATGCTTGTAAGCTTCAAGATCATAAGAAGATGTAGATTCAAATGAACTTGATGATGATGAATGAACTTGATGATGAATGGGTGTAGAAAGACACATAGGCATCCATATAAAATATTTGATTTTATAACATATAGTTTTATTTTAGTATGAAAGAGATATATTAGGATATTAGCTCAATGCTATTGCTTTGAACAAAATTTTCTTGTTCTGCGAGCAAGTCATTGTCGGCTATCTACCAGGAATCAGAATTTTAAACAGTTAAGGAAAGTAATGCTAAACAGTGGGTACAATCCACCAACAGCATCTCTTAATTAAGCAAATGATAGTGGACTTGAAAGTGGAAGTCCCTTCCACTTCCTATCAAGAATAACATGAGAGCAATGATAAAATAATTAATTAGCACTAATACAAAGTTTTTTATTTGCTGACCAGAACGTCTTCGTGTAAATCATTCCAGGTTCTGCAATGTGTTTGGAATTAGTAATGTGATGGCTCCACTGGGTATCTTCTTCTCCTTCTAGTATGAAGGAACCCTTGCATGATTTTTGTTACGTATCCATGCTAATAAAGGCAGAGTATATATTGTCTTCCTAACAGCATCATTCTTTCAAGCTTTCGGTTTTTTTAAAAAAAAAAAAAATTCAAATTGGACTCGTGCGAATCTTACTATAGAGGGAAGTGTCATATTCGAGTGGATAAACTCAACCACCTCACTAGATGCTCAAAATAGACAGAACTGGAGCTCTTTGATTTCGAAACAGGGGAAAACAAAGAAAAGAAATATCTTGATTATCAAAATTTCAGCGTCCTACTCAGCCCAGAGCTTCCTGGTAGTCTAAAGAGGTCTCGTACTACATTGGAGGTGGATGCCAAAAGCTTTTATATCTGTAGAATAATGACTAGTATATGATTAGTATAGTAAATTACAAGCAATTATGCATGAATAATTTAATTAGTACAGTACTTTTATATCAAGAAATATCTCCTGCAAGTCCTGTCATTAGCACAGGAAACTACATTTTCACATTTACAAATTGCCATTCAAAATCCAGTTAGGCTGCTCTTTAGCAAGTAATCATCAAAATAGGCAATTGTGACTCTAATAGCACATGTTTTTAACAATTTATTCAGTCTTCCTTCGACATTTTATCCTGCAGAAAACAGTGTGCAATCCAATCATTCTAAACGGTTCCAATCCTCCACTCATAGCAGAATTCTTACTACCACCACAAACTTCCCTGTCATTACAACTCTGTATAAATAACCTTCATCGGTGTTCAATCTCCTCATAGTAAAGTCCTTCAGACAACAATCTTCTGTATTGTATTCACGTCGCATGCCTTCTAAAGTCTCTCAACAACAATGTGGCAATGCATCTGAATCTGTGATGAATGTATTGATTCAAGAACATAACCGGCTTGAGGTGAATACAGGTTTTACACAAAATTATAAATGGGACTTTTTGAAATATTTCAAAAATATTTTTTTTATTTTTTATGTATATCTGACAAATGAAATCTTGAACAATCTTTATTTTGTATTTAGAGTTTTTTTATTAAGTGGAGATAATTTTCATTTCATAAAAATTAATTTTGAAACCAACAATTTTTATTTGGAGTCTTGGGCTATTTTCTATATGCTCTGCCGGCTCTGTTCGTGAAAAGCCTGTGATAACTTTCAGCAAGAGTTCTAGCTACATGAGCCACTCCATCGAGTCGCTTATACGTGGATTTGGAGCAAATCTAACAGTTTATGAGGTCGACAAAATTCCAAATGGACAACAAATTGAAAGGGCACTGGTGCAGCTGGGGTTTCGACAGGGAGTGCCTGTCGTGTTCATAGGCCAACAGCTGGTTGGCAACGAAAGGAAGGAGATGAGCCTCCACGTCCAGAAACAAACTAATCTCATTGCTTATACAAGCAGTTGCAATTTGGGTTTAGAATAAGTAGTTTCTCACTGACTGCTGGACATTTAGATAAAACCACCACTTCTGTTCATTTTTTTTATTTTCTGTTTTCCCTGAGTAGGAGAAAATGATAAGAGGCACGGCTCAGAACCTCTTATGTTTTTAATTTTCTTGAATAAAGTTTCAGAACTTCCACGCATCTATGGTGTACCTAACAAGGATGCGCTACTTCTGTTTCTTTCTACGGACTCAAAATCAAGCATTTGCGGTTGTGTGAGGTAGAAAGCATGAGCATTTTGTATCGAGAAATTAGTAGCATGAGCATTTCCAAACCTTTTTTTATTTCAGTAAATGAGAAATTTCTTAATCAAAACTGTTCATTACCGTTATTCCTGACTTGACACAAGTTAGAGTGCTAGTATCTATCAAAACAGTTCATTCTGTTGCTTAACCTAATGAAATTATATGTGGAAATAAATAATTTGACATTTTCTATGCGACCATGTACATGTCTTTTGAGTAAATTATATGCGTATGTACTTTGAGTGTTGCAATTCATGTAAATTAGTGTGGTTTATGTATGAGGTGTTAATAGCAGTTCATGTAAGATATCAAGAGATTACTAGCATGTCTATGAATACCTCTTGTTAGATAATTGTAAATATGAGTGAGAAAATACAAAATCTCTTCCTTAAAGCACTTCCTTTTTCTCTTACAAAACATCATTTTATTTCTAATAAAGGGTTTAGTGATGGAAAGTAATAGAATGTACTCATTTTAATTTCCACTTCTTACAAAAGGAAACTATGATAACTAGTGGTGTTTTTGTATGAGAGCTTTGCCAAGATGTTTGGAAGATTGTAGAAAAAAGTTAAGATCAAACATTAAATGAAGACTTTATATCTCAAAATAAGAAGGATGTTGATGAGTATCAGTCCAACACCAAGCTTAATCATGTCAAAAACCTATTGGAGGTGTCAAGTGGACCCATTACAAGAGCTAATGCAAAAAAGCTTAAAGAGACATTGAATGAGCTTGTTCAGAACATATGGAGCAAGATGAACCTAGAGAAGCTTGGGACGTCTAAGAAGCATGAATGACAACCTTTAACTCATCTAATCCAAGTCCAAAAAGAGCCTAATTCATGTGGATCAAGGTGGTGATGTGTCCGGCCCCATAATAGTCTTGTTAGGCTTGTTTTTCCTAATGTTACAAGGATAGGAAGTCAATAATTTATTCTCCTAAACAAGAAAAGAAAGTAATTAAATCAACAACAAAGAGGAAAATTAGCTTTATTATTTGTCCAAGTTATATAAGGAAATCCAATCTAAACAAAGAACTAAAGGGGCGGCAAATCAGGTCAGAATTTTCCTAGTCTACAAAGGACTTATAGTGGCGACAACTACTCCTATGAATGCAAGGAAGGATTATTTAGCTATAACAACTTATAAACTAGGAAAATTAGATTTTTTAGCTTTTTTTTTTTTTTTTGCTATATGCAACAACAATACCAAGCTTTGTGTTATTTTTATTTCTTTATGTTTTGGGTTATATTTGGGTTTACTTGTAAGTGAACCTCATATAAGTCCACATAAAAGGCCCATTAAAATTTATTTCAGTCTAGAGTCAGTATAAATAAAACCATAATCAAACATGTAGGGTTACCCAATCTTGAGATTAATAAGACTTATTTGCTGCACCTTGTTGTGTGAGTTAGTGAGATTTTCTCTCTTCCTTGGTTCTCTAAAAAACTGAAATGACTAACTTTGTGATGTCATCCATATATTTCCGTTCAAGAGGTTTGCATCGGATGCTTTGGTAAGGATAAGGAGATCAAAAAGCCCTCACCCTCATTCATCAATGTTTGGATGAATCAATGCTTGAGAAGGTGGCTAATGGAACCACTAGAAAGAATCCTATAAGATTTTGCGAAGCTCTTTCCATGGGCTGACAAAGTATAAAGGATGCGACTCCAAGTACTTACAGGTGAATTTGAAACCTTGAGAGTGAAAGAATCTAGGTCAATTCTGGATTATTATTTATGGTTGTTAGATTTTAAATCAAATGAAGAGATATGAATAAAAGATACAATACAATTGTGTCATTGAAAAGATTCTTCACTCCTTGATTTTAAAATTTAATTATATAGTTTATGTTATTGAATCATAAGATATAGACTCAATGATAATTGAACAAGTAATGGATGAACTATAAACCCAAAAAGACAACTTTAAAAAGAGACAAGATGTATCATTGGAGCAAGTCCTTAATCCCAAAGCTTTTTTGAAAGATGATGTTGAAGAAAAAGAGCAAAAGAAGATGAGAAAGAGGAAGTGGTCATGACAAGAAAGAAAAGGAAGAGGTAATTGTGGTAATTATAACAATAGTGAAAAAAGCCATCAATCAATTTTAGGACGTGGGAGATCAAAAGGAATAGGCCACTATCATAGAATAAACAAGAGAAGGCATGAAAATTCTAATGGTCACTGTTATAATTGTCATAAATTTGGTCATTATTCTTGGGAACATTGCAATGCTACTAATGATGTTGAAAAAAATAAAAATCTCATTATTGACAAGCTAGAGGTAGATGAGTCAACCTTCTTGCTAGCGTATAAGAATGAAAAGATAGATGGAAAAAAAACTTGTGGTACCTTGATAATGGAGCAAGCAATTACATATGTGGGGGCGAAGGAAAAATTATAGAACTTGATGAGAAGATAAAAGGAAATGTTTCATTTCGATACCTTTCAAAATTACAAATTCAAAAGAAATGTATCATTTTAATTTTCTTAAAAGATGATAGTTGTATACTTATCACTTATGTTTACTTTGTACCCAAATTGAAAAGAAACATTTTGAATTTGGGACAACTCCTTGAAAAAGGGTATGAAATTCATATGAAAGATTATTGTCTTCGGCTAAAAGATCAAAATGATACTTTGATTCCTAAGGTGTTTATATCTAAAATCAATACCATTATTGCAAGTGCTTGAAAGCTAGCATGGGAGATGAAATATGGTGTTGGCATATTAGGTTCAGTAACTTGTATTTGTATCTCTCAAATCCTTAGGAGTAAAAAAGATGGTGAAAGATATACCTCACATTAATCATTCTAATCAATTATATAAGGCATCTCTCATAGACAAGCATATAAGGAGTTTTCTAAAAGAAGCCATGTCAATAGCAACAATGTCACTTCAACTTTTTCATACTAATATATGCAGACAATCAATCTATAATCATTTGGCAACAATAAATATTTTTTTTATTGATGATTATAGCAGAAAGATTTGGATTTCTTAGGACTTACATAGGCTTTATCTTTATTATTGTTAGCTACAACCCAAGACTTGTTTTGGCTTAATTAATACTTTGTTTTTAGTTAGGATTCAAAGCTTGTTTAAATTAGGTTATGGACTTTTCAGTTTAGGGTTTTTTGGTCAGTTTTGTAAGTAGGATGAATTAGTGAACTAGGGTAGATCCATTAGGATTAGTTTTTCAAGAATTATTTAAACTCATGTAACCTAAATTTCAGTAGCCATTAATGAATATTACTTTTGAATTTTTTTAGTTTTATCGTGTGAGAGTGATTCTTGCATTCTTCAGTTCTTGAACGAATTGAATCTAACTTATTAAAGATTAACTAGTTTCGTGGCATTATTCTACTTCTTTCCAATAGTGTTGGTATCTTAGGGCAAGTTTTCATTATGTCACACTCCTATTAGACCTATTTTGACTTTTCAGGATTAGATCTCAATCTTAATTGTAGGTTGCGTGACCACATGACCACGAGATTCGCATCAGGAAGTAGCTATTCTCATAAATTGAGGTATAAGAGATACCTAAGAAAAATATTTCATTTGTTCTTAAATAATATTGACTGAAAAATTCTTGACTAAGGTAAAATGAGATTTAAAAAGAGTTATAAATCTTATTCTAACGATCAATGACTATTATGTAGAGAGAAAATATAATTTAACATGAGATATATACTTCATGCTTTAATATTAAATCAAAACATTATTTATGAAAGGATATTAATTATATTGAGAAACCAGTCACTGAAATGTTAAGTCAATTCACTAATGACTTTTCTAATATTTGGAGGATCATGATATGTTGCTAGACGATACATCTGATCTTCAAATATAAATTAATCAATTGTTAAATTGATAATAAATTAATTAATTTAATTCTATTTAATTATAATTATAATTATAATTTATAATTGAGCCAACATATTAGGAACCATTATCTAGAAATTAAACTGAGATGATTTAATTAAGTATAACTTGATTAAAATATATTTTAGAAATTAAGGACTAAAATATAATTAATACAATGATTATATTTCTAGACTTAGAAAAATCAAGGACTTGATTGAGTTAACTTCTAAAATTATCCTAAATTAATATATGGATATTATTTAGGGAACAAATTGATATTTTTCTATTTTATAGGGTTTTTTTATATTTTCCTATAAATAGTAAACTACACCTTTTATTTTGGTGAGGTTGTCTGTTAGATAAAAAAAAACTATATAAATACAAAATTAGAGTTAACACTATAGGCATAGCAATCTTTCTATTCTAAATAGGGATTTAAGAGATTTCTTATTGGTAATTCGTGTGGATTATCGTTGGAGGCCGGTCAATTAGACGACTTGTAATTTGTAACAATGTAATCTTTAAAGAATTATTTAAGGCCGAAAAAAATCAAATTTAAGATAATAAATCTCTAAATAATTTTAGATCTGTTTTATAGTATTTGAAAAACTCTCAAATAATTTTATTTTATTGTTTATGTTGCATGTATAATATTTAAGAAACTGAGTCGGGCTCCCATGACCTATATGGAGTGCCTGAGAGCTAGAGTTTTTTTTAGGATAAAATGGTTGTAGAAATGGTAGGACATGAGACTATGGTGGTGGAGGAGAATAAAAAATTTCTATCGGAGTAGAAGCAAGATGATGAGTCCTTGAATGTGAACAGCAGATCACAAGTTTCTTTTTGTTTTAAAAGATGAATCTTCCTCGGTCTCTCTCATTTTTTTCCTCCATAAGATGCTCCCTCCTTAAAGAAAATAAAAGAATTTCAACAAGAAGAAAATCGCAAAGACAAAGAGATAAAGTACATGTACAGTATTTACTTTCATCCATAAAATATCCCTCAACCAGCAAGCACGACATCGAGAAATATTTTAATCAACTGTATGACACCCTCTTCCTTTCAATAAAGAGAGAAAGCAAAGTATTAAATCAATCGGAGGACCTCTCCACGAGGATGTGCACCCACACTCGGGGCGAAACCAGGGGAGGCAAGGAGGGTTCGGGCTCGTGCAAAATATTTTAAATATTTAAAAACCCAATTATATGGTATGTAAAAACCATGCTATTATTTTTATTTTCTTTTTATGAACCATGCCCAATTAACCTAGCCCAAATACTCTAGTCCAGCCCGTGAAAAACCCAACAAACTTGTTATGCCTCCATTAATTTTAATTTAAAGTTTAAATATATAAAAAATAACATATTCCTTCATTCCTAAAAATAGTTGAATTCTTATCAATGTAGCATACATAAGAATCGAACACTTATAGAAAATCATTTTTAAAGTTTCTCCAAGCATCCTAAATAACATTTTATTTTTTTATTAATTTAAAATACTTTTAAAAGATATATAATATGCATTAAGATAAAATTTTATAGTGAACCAGAAGTAACTAATGACATTTTATATCTTCAAAATAGATCATAGTGAGTAACTAATAAAATATTATTAAATACTTTCTAATAATTATAAAATCCCTCATTATTGAAAGTATCGGATCATGTATTATATCAAACATAAGCATGATATGATATGATTATATGAAGGTTTTTCAAGTATTTTTATTTTAGATGCTCTTAACCAACTAAAGCACAATATTTAAATTAAATTTTAGATTAGTAATTATCAATGATCTTTGAATAAAGTTTTAGCAATGGTGAGTTTTCTCTCTATATGTTTGTTGTATTTGTTTAAAGTGTTCTTCGAAAAATAGCAAGACCTATCTTTCCACTATATATTACTAATTTAACTTGGGCTTTGCTTCTCTTTTTTTTCTCATATTTTATTTCTTGATGATCCTAGATGACTCACCAAGGTTGACATTGTTAATGAGTTTAAAACTTGTACTCTCTATCATTTTCTTGTATATAGCATGATAACAAAAAATTCAGTAAAATTTGCATCATACATCAAGAAACATTAATGTTCCATATGTCATTGAAAAATTGGATTCATTTTAAATTGAACGAGTGAAAAGAGCTAGCTATAATCAAATCTATAAATGTTCTAATTTAGGACATTATATTTTACCCTTGTTTTTTCATTATATTTTAAATAAAATAAAATAATTAAAGTTAAGATGATGAGCAAGAAAAACTGAGGGTCAAGAGATATAATGGAAGATTAGACAAATAAGGAAAAAAATAAAAAGGATCTTCTTTTATTTATTATATATATATATATATATATATATAGAAAGAGATCTTGCACAATCTATAAAAGGAAATAAGTTAATATTTAACCATAAAAGTTTCATATTAGAAATCATCATTCAAGAAGAAAATTATATAAAAAGTATTCCAATACATTTCAGTTTTGATAGGAATCCTAACACTATAAATTAGGTCATATGGTATACAATAAAGACATGATAAATACATGCCAACCTAAGAAATGCATAGAAAAAAAATAAAGAAAGAAAATATTGAAAAAAAAACATCAAACAAAATAAAAAAATTAGACCAAAAGATTCGCACTCCCTCTCTCCCTCTCTACCAACACTAAAACTTAGCCACTATTTAGTTAGAGACCATTTGGGAACATGGTTGAAACTGTGTTCCCTCAAATTTTTTTAAAATAAATATCTAAAAAATATATTTTATATATCTTTTGATCGTTTTGATGTAGTGATCTCAAAAATAATTTTTAAAAAATAAAAAAACATTATTTTGATGCATTTCTAGGCGAAAAACACTTTGAACCGCCACTACTACTACAATCCCAAACAAGCATAGTTTCTTTGCTTTGTCAAATATAATGAAAGATGAGATAAATAAGAAAACAAATAAAGAATGATCTTCTTTCATAATATATATATATATATATATATATATATATATATATATATATATATATATATAAAGAAATCATGCACAATCATTAAAAGGAAATAAGTTATTATTTAACCATAATAGAAATCCTCATTGAAGAAGAAAATAATATAAAAAATATTTCAATGCTTTTCAGTTTTGATAGGAATCCCAACACTATAAATTAGGTCATAGGGTATATAATAATAACATCATAAATACATGCCAACTTGAGAGATACATAGAAAAAAAGATAGAAAAAAGTATAAAAAAAACATCAAAAAAATAAAAGAATTAGACCAAAAAATTCACATTCTCTCTCTCCTTCTCTACCAACACTAAAACTTAGCCACTATTTAGTTAGTTTCTTTGCTTTGTCAGATATTATGAAAGATTAAATAAATAAGAAAAAATATAAAGAAAAATCGTCTTTCATATATATATATATATATATATATATATATATATATATATATATATATAAAGAGAACACGCACAATCATGAAAAGGAAATAAGTTATTATTTAACCATAATAAAAATCCTCATTTAAGAAGCAAATAATAAAGAAAATATTCCAATATTTTTTTTTCTAGTTTTGATATGAACCTAACATTATAAATTAGGGCATGTGGTACATGATAAAGACATCATAAATACATTAGCCATCCCGAGAAATGCATAGAAAGAAAAGATAAAAAAAAATGAAATAATAAAAGAATTAGACCAAACCAAAAGACTCTCTCTCTCTCTCTACCCCTACACTAAAACTTAGCTTCTATTTAGTTAGGTTTTTGCTTTGTCAAAATTGTGATACTAGTGACAGTCAAATGAATGACTTGCCAACCATACCTGCCACTTGACATTCTTTGAACCACCGTAAACCACCACAACAACAACATCAACCTCAACCATTATATATCAGTCTTTCTTCTTACCTACTAGATCAAATCAACCCGAAACTAGTCCATCTTTACTAGCCATCCATAGTGCCACAATCACTCCTACCAAACCACTAAAAAAACCATGTTCTTCTCTTCTCTTCCCATAAGACAAAAGCTAAATAATCATAGCAGTCTAAGATCTTAAAAGCACAACCCTAATTTGACCTAATAACACCCATCAACCAAACATCATCATCTTTGCCATACCTGGAATAATACCTCCCATTCATATATTTTTCTTGATTAAACCTACAAGATATCCAAATAGCACTATCAACTCTGACCTATTCCACCTATAACCAACCATAAATTCTAGGCCTAATCCATGAGAATCAACATAGTCTATAATCTTATCCATACACCCTAAAACTCATCATTCAAAGCAGATTGTTTATGTGTGTGTGTGTTTTTAAGGTTTAGCATCAACATGTGGAGGATATATGTTGTTGCTGCCTCGATCATCCTTACATGCCCATGTATGACAGCCACACTCCACCCTTTAGTAAATCATTTTTATCAATTTTTAGTCAATCTTGATAGCTCTCTAAGGTAATTTACAAACACCTAACATATTAAGTTATTTATTTTGAATAATTTTTAACATGTTATTGGTTTTTGAATTGTTATGAATTTGTGTTTAGTATAATTGACGTGTGTGAATTTGTTCTTTTTATTTTTAGTTTGGCATGGTGATTGCTTTTATTTTTCATAACTCAAAATCAACTAGGAGTTGTAGTAATCCCTATTTAAGTTTCTCCTCATATTTAAGGGTAAAATGAGGTTCTATTTGTAAATATTGATGTCAACATATATATTTTCATATTTCTTACTTCTTCAATGATTTATATTTTTTTCATAACTCAAAGCAACCTAAGAGTTGTAATCTTCATTATGTTTTTCCTTGGATTTTGTGTTAAAGGTAAAAGAATGGACCTTGTATGTAAATATTGATTTTGTGTTCTTTCCTTTTGTTTAATTTGATATAGTTTATATCTTCCTCTTAACTCCAAATTGACCCAAGAATTATAAATCTTGATAAGTTCTTTCCTTAAAAGTCGTATTAAGGATAATCGAGTTTATATCCATGATTGTTGTGCATAAATCTATTTTCATGGTTTTGACCCTTTCGATAAAAACAAGTTAATTTAGGTTGTCTTAACACAATCCCATATAGGCCCATTAAATGTGAGTGACAACCTCCTGGTCTATTTCAAATATAATCAAAGAAGATGTGTCAAAGCTCAATTAACTATTACTAACCCCTTAAGTCTAATACATGTGTTCTTAGGTGAGGAATGAGCTTTGTTACTAGGCTTAGATCTTAAATTGTTATCTTAGGTCTTAGTAGTCATTCTCCATTAATAACAAGTGTATATATACTAGTTTAGACTAATTATTAACATATAAACACAATAAATACCTCTTATCATAGAAAAAATATGAAGTATCTTACCTTATATAGAATGCTTTAAGGTGATTTTCATCTTTCTTTTAGCATGACAACTTATTATCTAGAATCTTTGAAAACTAGTTAAGGTTCTTGGATATTATAAAACCAGGTGATGTTTTTGTTTTTTTTTTTACCCATATCAATCCTAAATAACTCATTATGATGTCCTTTGTTATAAAATGATGACTTCATTAGAGAATTTAGTAAGGGCTAAACAGTGTTTGCTTGTATGAAAGATATTATTGTTTGTTATATTGTTTCCCCACTTTTGATTTTGGGTGATTGTCTATTTTACATGATTTGTTTGATTTACTATTTTTTATGTTTATATGTTGTGATGCGAACCTCATGATTACGTGGTCACGCAACCCACAATCAAGATTGAGATCTGATCCCGGAAAGCCGAAATAGGTCTGATAGGAGTGTGACACAATGGAAACCTGCTCCAAGGCACCAACACTATTAGATTGAGTAGAATGACGCCACGAAGCCAGTTAATCTTCGATAAATCAGATTCAGTTTGTTCAAAAACAGAAGAATGCAAGAATCACTCTCACACGTTAAAACTAAAAAATTCAAAAGTAATTATCATCAAAGCTGCCGATATTTTAGCTTACATGAGTTTAAATAGTTCTTGAAAAATTAACCTTAATGGACCCCTTATGTGGACTTATATGAGGTCCACTCAAAACTAACCCAAAACCCTAAACTGAAAAGCCTATAACTTAATCCAAACAAGCTTTGGATCCTAACTGAAAATAAAGTATTAAGTAAGCCCAAACAAGCCTTAGGCTGTAGCTAACAAAATAAAATAATAAAAATAACTAATATGTCATTAAATACCACCAGCCCTTTTTTCCTTGTGTAACTAGGATGAATAAGGAATCCTTATAAGAAAAGGATTCTGAAACATTAATGAATCCCTGCCACACTTGGAGATTATATTGCAGCTCATTAAAAATCCTTGTGGAACTAGGAAATTCCCATAACCAGCTGCCACATCCTTGTAGGAAAAGAATCATAACCAAATAGGAAGTCCACAAGTCAAATGGAAGTAAATAACAAAATTCGTACAGCCTCTGTTGACCAGTATTGTGGTGCCTTCCCAAACTCCGATTGACCTGAAATCTTAACCCATAGTAGGACAACATGTCTAGAGAGTCCACATAAAATTTTAGCTCGATCCAACTGTCCGATTGAGAATTATAACTGTTGCTGTAAACCTGGACTGTTGCGCTTTTTACGCCAAAATCCGAATTTGACCTTACTTGGGTCATATCACAAGGCTGAACCGTATCATGTTGTTTCATGAATATTGTTTATCATGCAATTATGAATAGAATATGGAGTTATGCCTATGCACCTACTATGTGTCATTTTAATTTTAATTTTTGAATGCATCTTGTTTTATATTAGCAAGAGGAATTAATGGTTTCTTAATGGGTTTTACCCCAGACTAGAACTTATAAAACCTTAAAATCTCATTGAAAGCTTAATTGGTCGCGATTAGTAACCGATATGGCATTGTCTTAGTCTATAGTCTTTGCATCTTTTAGGTAATAGGTTGAGTTTTTAAGGTCTATTTACCCGAGTAACGAGGAACCCTTTGAGATAAATAAGTTAGTCATTCTAACCATATGTAATGTCTAAAATTTTCTCTTAGAGTTTCTTCATGTATTATCACATCTAATTGGTCATATTTGACCTTCTCTATGAATATTTATCTTTACACAAGTTATTTTTTTATTTTTTTTAAAAACAAAATCAAAAGTGGGGAAACAAATACAAATCATGTTTTTAAAGTTTAATTCTTCTTAAATTCCTATATCAGAATAAGTCATAAGAAATGAAGAGAGAACTTAAACCAAACAAAATCGTCAATATAAAATCAACTCCTTGAAGAACGAAGTGACTTAGCTAACTAGCTTGTTGAAATAAAATGTTCACTCTAAATTGCTTGGTGTAAGATCTTCATGTATAGAAACACTATCATAAAACTCACAGAGACATTGCCTACTTCTTGCTCTCCTATATTGGATGAAGCTACAACTTTGACAACTCTTTATCTTTGTCCTTTTTATACATCCTTTATTATATGATAATTTCAAATGCCTACCTAGTTGATTAAAGTTTGTTATTCATTGTTCCAAGTACTTAAGGATCATTAAAAGTTCCTCATGACATGCCATAAAATCCATCACATATTGTTGTTAGTGCATCCTTTTCAATCCCACAATGTTATTTATTCTTTCTTAGAGATCAAGTACTCCAAAGACCTATGTCATTATTTCAACCCGGTTTAACCTATAAAAAGAAATGCCATAAATCATCTTCCTTTCTGATTACTATCATCAACAACTATCAACACCTTGTGAAAACACATAAGATAAGACCTCAATCGCTCAAATATTTTTAACTATCTTTTTCTAAATGGTACAACAAGACTGCTAAGTGGGGGTATCACATAGAAGTTATGAGTCATTCCATTGATGATTTTCAAGGTTTTAAGAAACAGATAAATAAGTTGATTCAACACATATTGCTATCAATTCAATACAGAAATGGTGTATGTAATATAGTCATAAATGAGTAATAAAGCATTACAAAATAAGGCTTATATGATCCTTTTCGAGCTAATGAAATGAGTTATGCACTAGATGTTCTTCCATAAAATAGAGATTTAAGCAAAATTGAAATTATGAGAAGATATCTAAAATTTCTCATTCAAAAAGGAAAGAATTTAGAAATCTTTCAATATTTTTTTTTCATTTTTAACAGGAACTCTAAAACTATAAATTAGGTGAAAAGTACACAATAAAGACATCAAAAATACATTAGCCAACTTAGAGATACTCAAGAAAAAAAAAGATGAATAAAAATAAAAGGCATAAAAAAATAAAAAGAATCAACCATAAGACTTGCTCCCTCTCTGCTAACACTAAAACCTAACCCCTACCTAGTTATTTTCCTAGTTGTTTTCATTATATTGTTGAAATTCGGTGATACTAGTGGCCATTGAACTAACAACTTGTCAACCACGCCCACCACCCCGCATCCTTTGAGCCATCATAAACCACCACAATACCAGCGTCAATCTTACCCTCCTCATATCACAATTTTTCTCCTTGCTTACCAAACCGGATCAACCACAACCATCAAATGAAACCGAACTAGCCCCTCTTTACTAGCCATCCACAACACCATCACTTTTATTGAACCACTAACAAAACCACAACCTCATTTTTTTCTTTATTTGAATAAAAAATGAGCCATAGTAGCCCATGATTTGAAAGGCATAGCCCTACTTTGACCTAATATCAACTATCGATAAAACATCATCATCTTTGTCATATCCAAGATAGCACATCTCACCTATTTGCTCTTCTCAATTAAACAAACATGCATGTTCTCCAAATAGCACCATCAATTGCAACCTCTCTCATCCATAATCAACCATAAATTCTAGACCTATTCCATGAGAACGAACCCCTAAAATAGTCCATAATCTTATCCATAATCTCAAAACCCAGTCTTTAAAATATGTTATTTCTATGTTTTTTTTATCGGTTCAGCGTGGAGTACACATGTCATCACTACTCAAATTATCCTTACACACTAGCTTATGATAGCCACACGCCATATCTTTGGCTAATTATTTCTAATAGTTTTGAATTGACCTTCGTGGTGGTTTTAGTTGTGATGAACGAACCCCTACTGCATTGAATTATTTATTTCAAATAATTCTTAACATGTTATTGGTTTTTTAGTTGTGATGAATATGTGTTTGTTTTGATTGACATGTGTATTTATTTTTGTTGTTTTAGGTTCAGCATGACAACTACTTTAGATTTCTTATAACTTAAAATTAGCCCAAGATTTGTAATTTCTATTTAGGTTTTTTCTTGGATGTCATATGATGGGTAAATCAACTTCATGTTTTCATATTTTTTGCTTCTTTCAATGATTTATATTTGTCTTGTAACTTAAAATTCAGTTTAGAAATTATAAATTTAAATTAGGTTTTTTCTTGGATGTTATTAAAAGTAAACGAATCAACTTTGTATGTAAATATTGATTTTCGTGTTCTCGTCTCTCTTTAATTTGATATAGTTTGTATCTTTCTTGTAATTCAAAATCAACACATGAATTGTAAATCCTAATTAAATCTTTTCTCTAAAGTTGCATTAAGAGTATGCAAGTTTATATTCATTATTGTTATGCATGAATCTATTTTCATGTTCTTGATCTTTTTGATGTAAAAAGTGAATTTAGATTGGGTCAATGTGATCCTATATAGACCCATTATGAATGAGTGATGGCCTCCAATTCCATTTCAAACATAATCAAAGACGATGGATCAAAACCTAATTAATCATTACCAACCCCTGGGGTCCAATTCACATATTTCAAAGTGAGAATTAAGTTTTGTTATTAAACCTAAATTTCCAATCACTATCTTAGATCTTAATAGTCCTTTACCATCAATAACAAGTGTATTTATACTAGTTTAGACAAACTCTTAGCATGTAAGTATAATAGTTATTTTGTATCATTAAAAACAAGCACTTAGCGACTTCTGGTATATATGATGTTTTAACATGATTTTTATACTTTCTTTAGCATCACCGGTTATTTATCATAAAATATTAGAAGACAAACTCATTTTTGTAATTTTACCCAAATCAACCCTAACCAGCCCCGTGAGATTTACGCAGCAACAAAGCTTATTATTAATAAAGATTGATTGCAGGGCTCAATAATTATGTCTGCATAGGAAGCATACATCGCCTTTAGGTTAAGAGAATAATAATGAATACTTAGTAGCAAAGAGTGAAGGCAAAATATATATTCAAGCCACCCTGCCAATGTAGCCTTTCGCTTTATTTCATGATCAAGCCATGTTATGCAAGCGGATCCAGTATACTTTCTGTCAATTTTCGCGACACTAGGAAAAGAAGAGGAGGAGATGCAATCGTGTAAATCAATAAAGAAAAAGTGACATTGATTGAATTGTACTCTTTGTAAATAGAGATGCATGTCATGTGCTAGAATTCTCAAGATATTTGTTTTCAGTTTCACATGGGGAATATTAGTTTTCGATCATCCGTTTGTCCATGAATTTTTAAAATATGTTATGCACAATATTAACTGACATCACAGTGGCGATGTGGAGAATCAGTATATCTCATGAACCTGCAAATTATCTCTTTGTAAATAGAGCGTTTGGAGTTGTATCTGTATTTTTAAAAAAGTTAATATTTTTTATGTAATTTAAATTATTTTGATTTGTTAATCTTAAAAATAAAAAAATATTATTTTAATATATTTTAATATAAAAAATACTTTAAAAAATAATTATAACTATATTTCCAAATAGACAGACACATGTGATGTGTAAGACTTGGTTTGGCTATGCAATTGAAATTCCGTTTCAACCACGTAAAGAAATTTTTCACTTAGCAAAACCCTCACCGTTCAAATTTCCCGACAGCATCTCATATTATTAACCGGCACCTAGAAAGTAAAAGTTGTTTCAACGTGTCTTTCTGATAAATTGTACTAAACAATCAAGCGATTAATTATAGCTACCTACCGAGTCCTAGCAATTACCATTTAACTAAAAAACACAAAAGGTTCCATTGACTCGGGAGACCGACCAGTCATGGCTAGCTAAATTTAAAGCAGACCCTATCAAGAATAGCATGAGGGCTACCACACTACTGACGTCCTTCTGGTTTGTGACCGGAATGTCTTTGTGCCTATATCATTCCGGTCATGCAAAGTGTTGAATTTGGAAGCGGTGGCTCTACTCGGTATCTTCTTCATTCTCCTTCTAGTATATGCGAATCCCTCCATTGTTTTTGTTATGTAACCGTACGTGCTATATATTGAGGGCAGATTGTCTTCACGACAGCATCTTTTCTTTTCAATCTTTCCTTTTTCTTCAAATTGGAAAAGTGGGGATGTTGCTGTGAAGGAAAGTGTCCAATTCAGGAGGATAAAACCCAATTTTATTAGACTACTCGAAGGGTTTTGAAACATGGGAGCAAAAAAAAAAAAAAACCATTATCACAATTTTTATAAAAATAATACTATATATTGAAACAAAAAATATAAAAATAGTAAGTAATTAGAATGAGAAAATAAATTGTTATTAGACTCCTTATTTAGAATTCGCTTGGTATTAATAGTTATCGTTTTTCAATGTGTTTTTTATTTTAAAATATATCAAAATAATATTTTTTTATTTAAAAAAATTATTTTTAACATCAACATATCAAAATAATCTAATAATTTTAAAAAAATAAAAAAAATCATTTTATTTTTTTTAAAATACCTTCAAAACGTAATAACAAACCGGCTAGCCTATAACATAGAGTTTTATTCTGTGGACTTCTCCCGTTTTTCAAAATAAAAGCTTAGCACTAGGTTAAGGAGCTAGGGTTTGAAATTTGTCTGGGTTTTGTTTCGTACGGATGCCCACGTTTTCTCCTCTTTTTTAGTTTGGGGAGCACAAAAGGTAACGCTATAATTAAACCTAACTTGTGGGTTATTGATCGAACCATAATAACCTAGATTGTCCGGTGCAGATTTAATTGCACGATCGAAATAGAGTTAATCAGCTTAGTATTATGATTTTCCACTTATATTATATATGTTTTTACCGGCTCTTTAATTTTTTCCATGTAGGATCTTCCATGCGAAAAACAAAGTGTGGGAATTGTTAATATTTTTTATAATTTTAATTGTAAATTAAAAGGTTTATATAAGTATTTAATAAATAAATCAAGAATTTTATATATTAATAAATGATAATAAATTTATTAATTTCAACCAACTACTAATTAAGTCGGAAAGCTGAAATAAAAATATTTTTTTAAAAAATATATTCAGTATTTATTTCAATTTGAATACAATTCAAATTAAAAATATTAACCATAATAAACTTGTGTTTGTTTTCTTGAAAATAATTGTATTTTAATTGAGTTATTACTATGTCATATTCTATAAAAATAGATACAAATTGATATAAAATACAGTTAACATAAATTTAAAAAAACTTTAAACTCAATCAATCAAAAATCCTTCAATTATCAACTAAAAAAATGATATTTTCATACAATATCTTAATAAAATTATATATAATCAATAAATTCAATTAACCAAAGAAAAACATTGGTGGTAAAAATAAGATACACTAGGATAAGAAAAATTCATACTTGAAAACCTGATATTTTTTTATGTTTTAATTACATTTTTTATACGAAAATACTTAATTTTCATAAGATTTTCTTGATTGTTTTTCTAAAGGTTGTGTATTGGATTTTTTTTAAGTAATTATAAATCTCAGAAGCCAATTCTAATTGGTTAATGAAAATATATTTCAATGCAATTTATTTTTTTAGTTTCCAATTTATCATGAAAAGCAAAAACAAAACAAAAAAAGTAATCTTGTGTTGAATTTTTTTTACATAATTTTTTATACAATTTCTTATTTTTTTCATTTTCTTGCATGCCCTTAAAAAAACTTTTGAATGTGCAAACCAAAGACATCGAGCCTGAAACTAAATGAATTTATTTTTTGTTCCATAATCCTTCACTGATATATATATATATATATATATATATATATATATATATATATATATATATATATATATATATATATATATAAAAACTATGATCAAGCTTCTACTTGGACGATCTTAATGGCATGCTCTCCACGTTGGCATGTCACATTCAAAAAAAACTTGAATAATTTTTTTAAAATATATTATTAGAGAATAACATAAATTATATTTTAAAATTTTACATTAAAATTTAAGTTTTTAGGTTGAGATGGTTCTTTGATATAATATCAGAACCTTGATGACTAAATTGTCACGAGTTTGAATCTCATTATCTCTATTTATTTGATAAAAATTAAGTACAAGATAAAATGGATCTATGCAAGTTTTAAACTTAAAGGGCTTTTATTTTAAGGATGTGTAAGAAAATAATATAAATCATATCATGGTACCTCATCTAATAACTTAAATTATTGGATTGAGATGGTTTTTTAACACATATATCTTAAAATATAAACCTAAAAAGTCAAGAAATAAAATAAATCTCTTTAATCAATATTACAATCCTTAAAATTACCACCGCATTTTAAAAGTAAATAAATAGTATTTATCCATACCATTATACAATTATAATTAATTAGCAGTAAGCATTGTTTTTCCTATGTACTTTCCTTGGTTTTGTTGTTACTCCGTGATTTACACAATCAATCGAATTATTTAGATGTCCTTTCAACTCAAGTTAAATCAATAAAAGGATTTTAAATACCTATCAAAACATGAAAGTCAGAAGTTTTTAGAAAATAAATTTTTATTCAAAAAGTACATAAACGCATGGATAAACTTAATTATACTAACTTGTCAAACTAGAATCCAATTCGTGATTTTCTACTTGAGAAAAAGTTGGAATGTAATAATATTGAATTAAAGTACATAAAGAAGTATTGATTCTTTGTATCTATGGGATAGAGATAGTGAAAGAGAACAAAAAATTGAAGATTTCACATATTATTTTTTTTATCTTATTTATCTAGATTCATTTTTTTAATGAAAGGAATTGAAGTGGGTTAAGAAAATAGAATTTTATGCATTTAATAGAATATATAATTTCATAGGATTTCAATATATATATTATAATGAATTGCCGAAAATGGAGTACTAAAGAGCTTCATTAATGATTATTCAGGTGTAATGCATTGCATGCATAGTTATTAAACCCGGTCCGGGAGTTGACCCAGCCAAGAAGCCAGGTCCCGAGTTTCATGGGTCAACTTGGGTCCATTCGGGTCATCCCGAGTCCACTCGGGTCAACCCGGAAAAATTAAAAAAAAATTAAAGTTTAATATTTCATATGAAAAAATCTATGTAAATATAGGTTATATATATTGTAAACAATAAAGTTTAAAAGAGTATTTTAAAAAGTTTTTTTATCTCACATTAAAAAGATATTATGTTAAGCTTTTAAATTGAAGTATTTAAATCAAGAAAGTTTTTTATCCCACATTAAAAAAAATTACTTTTTTCCTGGGAACATAGAGTATATATACTAATGGGTTTCAAATCCTACATTGAAAAAACATTACTTCTTTCATGAGAACATATAGTATATATACAAAAGGGTTTCAAATCCCACATTGAGAAGATATTATGTTATTCTTTTAAGTTGAATATTTAAACCAAAAGGTTTTTTATTCCACATTGAAAAAAAATGATTTTTTTTCTTGATAACATAGAGTATATATACTAATGAGTTTCAAATCCCAAATTGAAAAAACATAACTTTTTTCATGGGAACATAGAGTATATAAACGAATAGGCTTCAAATCCCATATTGAAAAGATATTATGTTATCCTTTTGAGTTGAAATATTTAAATTAAAATGTTTTTTATCGCACATTGAAAAAACATGATTTTTTTCTTGGGAACATAGAATATATATACGAAAGGGCTTCAAATTCCACATTGAAAAGATATTATGTTATCCTTTTAAGTTGAAATATTTAAACCAAAAAGTTTTTTATCCCACATTGAAAAAACATGACTATTTTCTTAGGAACATAGAGTATATATATTAATGGATTTCAAATCCCACATTTGAAAAAAAAAAACACCAGGTCTCGTCTGGGTTCACCCGGGTCATGGATCGACCCGTTGGGTCGCCCGAGTTTGGTCGAGTTGTTGCCCCAACCGGTCTTTTATTAAACTCGAACTTGTCCAGCCACCGGGTCAACCGGGTCCCAGGTCGATCTGCCTGGCCGGGTATAATAACACTAATTGCATGTCCTCTAATAGGCCATAATAAGTCTCATTTTTCCTTTCTTTTTATTAATGTAAGTGTTCGAATTAGCTTGCGCGCACTTCAATTAATCTCACAAGCCTTGAAGTTAACGACCATGTAAGCCTCTATTAGCCATCATATTAGCAATTACAGGGTTCGAACCTGAAATAACAGGGAAAGCAAACTTTTTAATTAAGCTAGGTTATAATAAGTCTCATTCTTAGATCATAAGTTGATGGCTATTCGGAGTTATTTCCTTGACTCTAAAACAGAGTTCTGCCTGATGCTTTATTTTTGTCAACAAAGTTTCCATGTAGTATAATAGTATATGACAAGTTATATATGTTTGGACAGCATATTACACATACTATTGATATATTACAAGATCATTTTTTATGTCTTGATTGAATAAATATTTATCTTTTTTTAAATAAACAGTATTTTAAATGGTTGCACTTTTTTTTTAAGCCGATCACTTTCCCATTTCGTTTTTAAAAAACGACTTGTTTCGTCATTTTCTCAGAGTTAAGACGACGAAATCCGTAGCCTTTTCTTGCTTTATAGCGACGACATCCGTCCCCAAAGTGGATGAGGCACAATTTAATTGTCTTTTTTTAAAAAAAAAAAACGTCATGCAAGTCCTCGTCATAGCACAGAAAAACACGTTTTTCTCGATCGTATGCAAATTGCAATTCAAAAATTTAGGCAAATGGGGAATCTATGAACACATCTTCTTACTAGTTTTCCGTCAGTCTCTTATGTTCTGTCCTGCAGGAAACTGTAAGCAAATTAACAGTAATAAAAGAACATTATAAATAGCCTGCTAAGGTGCTCAAGCTCCTCATAGCGAAGCCTTTCAGACTCTCAACAAACTTCATTAATACACCCACCCCACACACCTTCTAAAGTCTCTCAACAACCACACCAACTCTTTGAACGCTTTGTGACATTAAATGGATGTGTTAAATGTGATGATACAAGAAAAGCCAGTGGTGATTTTCAGCAAGAGTTCTTGCTGCATGAGCCACTCCATCAAGTCGCTTATACGTGGATTTGGAGCAAATCCAACAGTTTATGAGCTCGACAGGATTCCAAATGGACAACAAATTGAAAGGGCACTAGTGCAGCTGGGGTTTGGACAGAGCGTACCTGCTGTGTTCATAGGCCAACGGCTGGTTGGTAATGAAAGGCAGGTGATGAGCCTCCACGTCCAGAACCAGCTGGTCCCATTGCTTATACAAGCCGGTGCTATTTGGATTTAGAATAAGTAGTTTCTCACTGACATAGGACATGGATCATTGTCATGCATCTCAAAATTTAGGTAAGTTGCTGCTGCTAGCTACTACTACCACCTTTTTTTTCACTTTTCTTTTTCCTCAAGCAGCAGAAAATGATAAGACCCATGGCTCTATTCTTAATTTATCCTGAGAGGATTACTCTGTTTTTGTTAACTACGTACTAAGTTCATGAACTTGCACACATCCATGCTATCCTTAATATAAAGATGTATTGCTTTTGTTTCTTTATGAGGGCTCAAAATCAAGCATTTCGGTGCATACAGGTGCCTGATGTGTGTGAGATGCAAAGCATGAGCGTTTTGTGCTGATGGTGACAAAGGGTTGGGAAGACTTATACTCCATTCCAACCTTTTTTTTTCATAAATGAGAAATTACATTATCGAAATAGCAACTTATCTTACCTCAAAACAGTTGAAAACCTTACGCCGCAAAGTAACTAAAATACAAGAAAAACAAAACTGTTCTTCATTGCAAAAAAACCACAAGTTAGAGTACGAAGTATTTAGCATTCCTTCCTAAAGATGGTTAGAGCCATACAATCTGTACGGAGCAGACTGGACATTTTTCCAAGTGTAGCATAATTTGAACCATGGAGAGTGCATTTGTCTTCAAAATATTGTTGATTGAATACTATTTTAGTAACCGACTGGCTTGCTAGACAATAAAACCATGTCTTGGATTATGCATTTGCCCTCAAAGTAGCTTGTTTACAATCGGGGCTAAAATCCCAGGTTATAGTATCACTTATTGCTAAACAAGGCTGAAAATGGTTGTCAAATGCCTCCTAGATATCCATTTGATCAGATCTTGTTGAAGTCACACCAATCTTCCTTTTCTTCTTCTTCTTTATAAATTCCCAATTTTCATCTTGAATTTCTCAATGGGAGCCTTCCAAAGGCACAAAGATTCTATTAATAAACAGGTATCAATTTTTTCTTGATTACCGTTCTTATAAGTTGTCGCCCATGAAGCACCCATTCTTTAGTCAATTATTTATTCAGAAATCTGTAGCTCGATGGAACCAGCAATGGCTGCAGCTTTTAACGTTAATTCATTAACATATTGAACAAAATCCTAACGTTTTTAATCTGCTCTGGTTCCATCAAGCTATAGGATTGCTTGTTAGGATTGTTGCCACTAATGTGCAGCAACATTACACTGTTCATTGACAAATGTAGCAGCTCATGTGCAAACTACCAAATGTCAAAGTTTGACAGCCATTATTGTTGAATATGAGCTGGAGTTGATGGTACCATTCTTGCCTATAAATAGGCACTGAGAAAGCAGCACAGGGTGAGTAATACAGAGCAGAAGAAGAGAGAAATATGTGAGAAAAGAGAAAGAGATAAGGGCTACCATTGCAGCGGCTGCAAGTGCAACAATGAGATATGAGAGTTGAGTTGAGTGGATGTGATCCTCCTCCTCCATGTATTGTGTGTTGTAACCTTTTTCTATCTCTAATAATATGGACTGCTCCCGTGGGTGTAGGCGACTTGTCAAACCACGTTAAATATCATGTGTCAGTGTGCTAAGTCTTCAATCGGCAATGATCATGAACACCACCATTTCGCGTGAAAATCCTTAACAATTGGTATTATAGCACATGGTTTAAAGTGATGTTTGATTCTTGCTAAAAAATAAAAGTGGTTCAAATGGTGTTTTGATCATACCACTGTGGAGAAGAGGAAGAGATGAGCACACTAGTGAAAACAACGCAAATTTCTGACGTGGGAAATTGATGCACGTGTCGACGAGGAAGCTAACCACGCCCGCAGACGCACCCTACGCGAGCCACACATCCTCTTCGCTGGGATGGGTGACCTGACTCAAATACCAGACAACCCGATCCACGTGACTGACCTGGATGAGGATGACATCATCATGACGTCAACATGCACAATTGGTATGCCATGTTAGCGACCAGCCATGTCATTAGCCACAAGTCAAGCTGAGTTTGAGCCGAGCCGCGAGCCGAGGGATAGGATCCAGTGTAGCTGATCCTACTTGCAACCGGATTTGAGTTTGAATTTGGGCAATTCATCTTGCCAGAATTGTTTTGATCAAATCTTAGTCATTTGTAATGCGATTTAGATGATTTCAGACTTGTTTTCAGCTAAGTTGATCATTCCGGATGCAATGGTAGATATGTACTGAAAGTAGTGGTGGTGAATTATATATTAAGAGAGATTGCCTAATGAAGAGGCATCTAAAGGTCATCATGGTGGTCAATGGAGATGAAGAAGAAGAAGTCGCACATGTTTACCCAATTACATATGCCGAATTGCTAAGTGGGAAATTTTAGTTGCCTTAAGGGAAGGCAAAATTAGGACACTCTGAACACCCGATCATGTGAACAATTTGAGGTAGAGAGTGGAAATTGATGAAGATCAATCTTGACGAATCTAAGCATTCATAGTCTCGCTAGATGTTGAGAAATCAGGTATAAAACCAAGATATTCCAAATCACTTGTAAAGGAAAGTCGCGACAAAGCTAGCAAATGATTGTATATACGAAAAGACAGTATGATGGATACATATGGATACAGTACTCAGATAATGATTGTCACACTTTGAAGTAGATATTACTGTTTGAAGGGGTGTTGTAAGTCTTAGTGTAAGGCTTGATAGATCATTCTGAACCAAGCATGATTGATAAGCTTGAAGGGGAATGTTATGTGTCCTAGAGGCAAGCGTTAACACTCTTCAGATGTGATGTGGGAGACCATCTAGTTGCAGTGATCCTTTGGTGTGAGCAAAGTGGTGCTTGGGTGACTCTAGTGATTGAAAGATTTGACAAGTACCTGTAAACTTGACCGAAGACGCTCTTGGAATGGTAAGCTTGGAAGAGCTATAAGATGCAAGTATGTGCTAAAGAAGCAAGAGGACAATTGCCCCACATAAATGGCAAAGGGGGTGATTGTTAGAATTGTTTCCATTAATGTGCAGCAACCATTAATGGATTGCACTGTCCATTGACAAATGTAGCAGCTCATGTGCAAACCACCAAATGTCAAAGTTTGGCAGCCACCATTGTTGAATATGAGTTGGAGTTGATGGTACCATTCTTGCCTATAAATAGGCACCAAAAGAGCAGCACAAGGTGAGTAGTGCAAAGTAGAAGAAGAGAGAAATACGTGAGAAAAGAGAAAGAGAGAAGGGTTGTCAAGGGCAGCAGCTCTGCTGCCATTGTAGCGGCTGCAAGTGTAGCAATGAGAGATGGGAGTTGAGTTGAGTGGATGTGATCCTCCTCCTCCATGTATTGTGTGTTGTAACCTTTTTCTATCTGTAATAATATGGATTGTTCCCGTGGATATGGACGACTTGCCGAACCACATTAAATATTATGTACCAACGTGCTAAGCCTGTAATTGTCTATGATCATGAACACCACCGGTCCGCGTGAAGATCCCTAACATTGCTGAATAATAATAAATGAATTAAAATCAAAATTAATTTTGATTTGAAATTAATAAGAAAGCTGGAGGAATTTATGCTGGTGCTTTCTTAGTTTAGCCTATTGGCTATCTTTTCAATGTTGTTTTCTGGGCTTAGGATTGAGCCTTCTGCTAATTTAATTTTTTCGATGAATAATTTTTTCTTTCTTTCAAGAGGAAAAAAATGGGACGCTGGATCACATTAAGATTAGCAAAAGAAACGACACATGATGTACCAAATTATCCGTAACGATCAAGGGGATTTGGGCTGGAGTTCATTGTTTGGCATTTAATGACTTGACATTTGACTAGTAATTTAATTCAATAGCAGCCTTAAGAACTATATAAGTTGATTATCAAGAAAACATATGTTGCAGTCTATGTTTGGTTTAATTGAATATTCTCCCTAAGATTAATAACGTAGATCCGCTACAATTATTAAAGTCAGTTGTTTTACAAGTTCATATACCACAACTCTGGTTTTGATATCAAACTTAGCAATAGATTATCTATAATGATAACTTAGAGTCTGCTCTATCAATTAAAATAAACAATCATAGAAAAAATAAGCATAGGAGAACAAATATATTCATCATATAAACTGAAAAGAAAAGGTAAAATAAATCTCACAGTTCTTGAAATCCGAAGGTTTTCATGTCCTTGCAACCGAGAAAAAGAGTTTAGACTTGCATGTCTATTGAACAACTAACCAAAAAACAAATGCATGAATACGGGTTTATAGGAGAAAGGGTTTGTGTTCCTCTTTTCTAGCTGTCCCCCTCCCTTCTCTTCTCTCATTCTTTTATATCTTAGGAAATCCTAGTCTCTATTTTACAAAATAGTCTTCCCTTAAGTAGATAGTTTACATTTAAGTACTTCAATAACTATTTTCCTAAAAAAAAAGAAATAGCCTTGCATGAAATCTTAAAGCTATGATTTAGAGGAGCTAAATTGCTAAAATAAATACTTGGATGTTGGTTTGGATGCTTCGGGACGTAATTTAGACTCGTTTCTTCACAAAACCTGTTTGCTGGCAGAATTCATTTGTCATCTTAGAAAAATCATATCTCCCTTATATAAGATCTTTTTTTGCTAATATTTGGTACGTGGATAGGTATTTGAATTAGGAATCCAAAACAATTGAGTTTGCATCAAATGGACTTCTGTAGCTCAAGATATTTAAGTCGAAATGGCCAAAGGTCAATGCTAGCAAATTGCGAGATTTGACTTTGAATGCTGCGATTTTCATGTTCTTCCTTATTTTATTTTCTTGCTTTAGATTTCTAGAAAGGTATGAATGCTAGATTTTTAATGCCACTGGAATCACTTCATTTCGACCTCTAGAGCTTACGCTCTGCACAAAACATCAACTAAAGATCAAATCTGTCAATTACCTCCAATTTACTCTTTTTTACATCTTTCCTCCAAAAATTCCTTCAAAACATAAAAAAAAAAAGAATATCAAGGCATTATATATATAAAACATAGGCAAAACACTAGTTAAATATGGATGAAACTATCGAATAATATGGTTGCATCATTCACACGCCAGCCACATGTAAAAGAGAAGAAGAAAGTGAAACTAAATATCAGATATGTAAAAAAACATAATATAATGAATTGCTTTTTATGGATTTTTCTTGGTTTTGCAAATAGAAGTATCCTTCACCGCTAGTGCAAGAAAAAAAATAAAGAGGTGTTCATGATCCACCTATTTTTATGTTCATGCATTTTAATTTTGAGAATAAACTCAATTCTAGGTTAGGTGGGGAGAAGCAATGTGCCTCATGAATTTTAGTCATGGTTCAGATTTGTGAAACATCCAACTATGAGCTGAGTGTGTACTTTGTAATGGTAGTCATACTATGCCCCAATCATTCCTTGTAAATCCCTTTACTGCCAAATAAAAGGTGTTCATTGGGTAAATCATAGACCATTTTCAAACTAGGTAGTAAGCATATCCCTCATGTAATGTCTAGAACCTGCCCTTAAGATATGAACTCTCTAATAATTCATTTTGCATCAAGGTAGACTTGATCAACATTCCTAAACTCTACATGATTTATTGAGCTAAGACCATGAGTTTTTTTTTAATACAGACAAGACTCTTAGATGATGTAACTAGCTAGAGGGAATTGTCCAAGGACAAAAGCTGGGAAATTACTGCATATAAGAACTATTTTATATTTTTTTTAATGAAATGGACTTAGACCCACCTTTTTGTTTTGTACTCTCTAATGTATATGGGATTTAACAAAGATGAGGACTTGAGACAGATCTTTACAGATTAATCAGATTAAGGATTTGTGCTCGTATTCAACAAATAAGTCATGGATTAGCCTTTTGAACAAGTTAATCCATATTCAATGTACGTATACATACATTCGCATCCATAAGCATACATATATTCATGCTTTAAGGTTTAAATGTCACGTGAGCATATGATTGGTTGACATATAGGTCACCAAAAAGCTCTAATCCTCAAAGTTTACAACATTTGATTATGACAAAGAAGTATGAAAGATGTAGAACGCGCTCGCCATAATGCCCACTTCCAAGAAGAGCTAGATTCTTTGAAGGTTAACATGGTCTGCATCACTAGCATGCTCGAGCAAACACTCGAGAATGTCCCTAATAAAGGACCGTCCAATCAGTTTATGACTTTTACAACAATTCAACCTGAAGAAATAATGGGTGGATAGAGTCAGAAACTCTAGTGTAATACAACATTTTTCCAATCAACAATACCTGTACCAGCCCTATCATGGCGTGCACATCATTGAACGGCGGGTCTACCTCTTAAGTGATGGTGAAAAAGGGTAAGTGACTAATTGTATAAGGGGAAGACGCATCACCCCCAATGCATCATATCTAATGTAAGTTGCATTATTGTTTGATTGTTATTCTAAGTCGCATTTATGTCCATGTGTTTTGCCTAAGATTCAAGGTAAATCTCCCTTCGTGAGGAAGTTTTTACTGTATCAGGTTAAATCTTAATCGTTCTAAGGGCTATACCTATTTATTTCTTGGATATAGCTAAGTCCTAGTATTCTGAATAACAAAATAATTGTTATGGGTTTTTAGGTATTTTGGTTAAACACAAATGGATAGTCATAAACTGATTATGATATCTATTTTTGTATTTTTTTTTTATAAATGATAAAAATGTGATTTTATCTTTTAAAATATATACATGAAAAACCTTTAGGATTTGGCCACATGCACAAAGACAAAATATATTTTTTGTGTTTTTGGAAAGAGAAAATTAATTTAATTTTTTAAAAAAAAATTAAAGAAAACTTTTGGAGAAAACCATGTATTTTTAATATCGGATCTGTATTAAGTCTATAGCATGATATTATGCAAAATATTTGGAAAAATATGCAAGGGGCCCACAAATATTTTAAAATGCCCTTTGGAAAATTTGAATTTTTTTCCCTTTTTTTAAAACTATTTTTTTAATATGTGAATATTATTATATTATTTATTTATTAAATGAGCTGGACCCGGTCAGGTCGAGTACGACTGTAGCAAAAAAATCTAGCAATGTTCTCATCCCATCAAGGCTCTCACTGCTTAAAAACCTAGATTTTATAAAGCATATTAGAATTGATTTTCTTCTAAGGGTGCTTTCTAACCTTCACCTATTAAAAAGTGTACTTTCTAGCCCTATCTCTTTTCTTTCGAGTGCATTTTCTAGCCCTCGCATATCAGATAATATGTTTTCTAGCCCTATCTCTTTTCTTTCGAGTGCGCTTTTTAACCTTTGCATACCAAATAGCGTATTTTCTAACCTGGTCCATTTTCTTTTGAGTGTGTTTTCTAACCCTCACCCATCGGATAATGCACTTTCTAGCATTATCTCTTTTCTTTCAAGTGCGTTTTCTAGGCCTTGCATACCAAAAAGTGCATTTTATAGCCATATCCATTTTATTTTAAGTGCGCTTTCTAGCTCTCACCTATCATATAGTGCACTTTCTAGCCCTATCTTTTTTTTTTCAAGTACGTTTTCTAGCCCTTGCATACCTAATATTATGCTTTCTAACATTATCCATTTTGTTTTGAGTGTGTTTTCCCATCCTCACTCATCAGATAAGGCGCTTTGTAAGCCTATCTCTTTTCTTTTGAGTGTGCTTTTTAGCCCTCACATATCAAATATTATGCTTTCTACCTCTATCCATTTTCTTTTAAGTGCACTTTCTAGCTCTCACCTGTTAGATGATGCATTTTCTAGGCCATCTCCTTTCTTTTGAGTGCGTTTTCTAGACCTCGCATAATGAATAATGTGCTTTTAACCCTATCTTTTTCTTTTGAATACACTTTCTAGCCCTCACTTATTAGATAATGCACTTTCTAGCCCTATCTCTTTTATTTCGAGTGCAATTTTTATCTCTCACATACCGAATAATACGCTTTTTAGCCTTATTTATTTTCTTTGAGTGAGCTTTATAGCCCTCACCTATTAGATAGTATGCTTTATAGCCCTATTTCTTTTCTTTTGAGTGCACTTTCTAATCCTCGTATATTGGATAATACGTTTTCTTGCCCTCACTCATCAGATAATGCGCTGTCTAACCCTATTTAATTTCTTTTTTTGTATGTTTTTTAGCCCTCACCAACTAGATAATATGTTTTTTAGTCCTATCTTTTTCTTTTAGAGTGTGATTTTAAGCCTTCACCTTTCAAATTATGTGCTTTCTAGCCATATCTTTTTTTTTTTGTGCGCTTTCAAGCTCTCACTTTTAACACTTTCAAAAGGATCAATAACTTCTTGTTTGGTAATATCCATATCCTTTTATCTTTTCTTCTTTATAAGCTTACTATCAAATGTCTCTTATGAGACTTTTTGTCATAAGTATTATAAAAAGAGTGACAATTATCATAAACTAATTTTGAAAATATTTTCAAAATATAAAAAAAAATGTTCTTTATGTATTTTCATCATTTTCAAAATTTCAACAACTTTTCAAAAGAATTCATAAATCTATTTTCAACACGTTCAAGTATTAATAAAAAAAATCACTAATTAATTCTTCTCATTGAGTCGACATTGATGTTGCTTTTTTCAAAATACAAAAATTAATTAAAAAAAAATTAATAAATTAGCAAAGGGATCAATAGTGAAAAGGAAGAAAATGAGACAAAAAAAACTCAGGTTGCTTCAGGACCAAGCAATTGAGAGAAAGAAGACAAAACATTTTGCCTATAAAATAGTGAAGGAATGTCACACAAGTGGGGGAGGCCAAAGAAATTAAATAAATAAATAAAAATCAAAAAACATTTTTCTCACACTTTTCTCTTCAAATCTTCAACACACACAAAAGAAAAAAACTCAAGCTCCTAATAAACCTAAACCAGCTGCCAACCTAAAAAAACTAAAACCAAAGAACCAGATCTCTCCCTTATCCCTTTACTATAAAAAGAAAAGGCAAACATATAAATAAAAATATCAAAGTCTTTCCTCTCTTCACCTTTCATTTCTCCATAAACACTAGCCACACCTTTCATCCGTAAGTCAGCCACCATCCATGAACCACCACTACTCAAGACAGCTCCCTCCTCTTTACCCATGGCTATCAACCTCTCATCGATGGTTAGTCACAATACCAACCTTCACGCCAACCTTTCTGCTCTTCACCACAGCTCATAACAACCATGAGTAACCCCCTACTATGCAATCCTTTACCTCACGGTGTCCTCCTCTCATCCATCCACCTGAAGCCACCATAAAAATCAACTCACCAACATTGTGAAAAGCCCTTGTGTCTAGCCATTTCCTCGTAGCTGACATCACCGCTAGCTAAACACCATCACCATTGACCACATTCCTTCATCACCAAGCACCAACTCCTTAACATCAAAGCAACCCCCGCCAATAGTAGATCCAACAACGCCAACTCCAGCAGAATCACTGTTGTGAGTACCAAACGACTTCTCCTCTCTTATCCAAGCCATCCACAACTCTATCTCTCCAATGACCAGCAACTCTCTTTCTTCTCCAAGTTAGCCACCTATAAGAGAAAAGAAAAAACTAAAACTAAAAATCAAAATAAAATGAACTATTTTTTGTGGATTTTTCTTGGTTTTGCAAGTGGTAATATCCCTCACCACTAGTATAGGAAGAAAAAGAAGAAAGAAGTGTTTCCAATCCACCTATTTTTCATCATTACCAAAGGCAGCACGTGGATTATTTTTGCAATTTCAGAGGTTTTCCGGCATGGAACTTGAGTTTCCACAACTTCTCCGAATTATTTCAACTTTTGAAAGGTTGATTTTTTTAATTTTAAATGTTTAATATATGTGTTTAAATTATTGTTATAATTTTGAATTTTGATGGTTTGTAAACATGTAATTGTGGAGTAAAAAGTATAGTAAAAAAGAGATTGTATGTGTGTGTGTGTTGCACTTTCTTATTACTTTTTTTATGATAAATAGATGGTAAAAAAAAAAGAGGATAAAATATAAAAAAATTAATTAACCAAATATTTTAATTGCATACGTCCAAATTTCAAAAGTTTTTCATGTATATTTTTTAAAAAAAAATACATTTTTATCATGTTTTAAAAATATAAAATTGATATCTTAACTAGTTTATGATTATTCATTAGGGTTTGGCCAAAGTATCAAAAATCTCACAATAATTAATTAATTTAATTAGCATTTAGAGTGTTAAAATTTAGTTGTAGATTTTAATATTCAGGGTATAAAATTACATTGTAAAGTATACCCTTAGGTATTAAAATAGAAAATAGAAAATAAATGTGATGTTAAAATTTGAGCCTTAGAGTGGTTAGAATTTTACCCAATAAGGTAGAGACTTTCTCATGAAAGGAAATATACCTTGAATTTTAGATGAGACCAACAAATAGAAATACGAATTAAAATAACAATAAATTAACAATACAACTTACCATAGATAAGGTATACTGGGGGTGATGCATCTCCCCCCTACACAACTAGTCCTCTTACCTAAACTCTCGTAGACCATAAGTTTCATATTGACTATGATACTAAGTGGTGACTCCTATAATCATAACTTTATGATTAAACTCAACCACCTTTCATTCTAAGAGGCACGTCTGCCATTCGATTCCATGCACGTGATGACACTTCAACATTTGATTGATTGAGAATTAGGCTTTATAATTTATTTTGATTTACTTTCTATGGAGTTATCAAAGTCTTATGACTTGAATCATGGATTTGACATCTTGGCTTGGGTCATTTGCTTTCCCTTTTATTTTTTTTAATTTCATCTTTCAACATTATGTTGATTGAGAATTGATCTTTATAACTTGTTTCATCCAAGTTGTCTTGGACCTAAATCGCATATTTGAAAGGTTAATCATGATTGATCTAGGTCGATGCAGTTTTATTCGTCTTAATATTGAAAAAAACAAATGTTGTCTTGATTTTTTTAGTCAATCTACGCTTTTACCAATCATTTAAGTTGTTATTGGACATGTCAAGTCAATCGGGTCACATAGGATTAACTCCCACATAATTTTATTTTTTTCCTAATTGAAAAACATTAGCTACGCCTAAACATTTTTTTATGTTAAGAAAATTGATCTGACCCACAGTATAGTGTAAACCAACGATCTAGTAGTTACTAAATTTGAATGTTTAAATTTTGAAATTATATTTAGATAATTGACATTGTGATTGAATTGTATAATTTCAAGTTAATTTAACTTTAAATTAAAATTAAAATTATATATATACACACACACACAACACAAGACCACAAAAAGAAAAATGTAAGGTTCCAATTAGCTGGAATGGAATTAACAATTGTTTGCCCCTTATAATAATAATAAAAATATTGGTCTAGGAATGCATGCGAGCCAGGCCAATTGGGCTTTTATCAATTTTAAGGGATTTGGACAGTAGAGCTATGGGCTTAGCAATAATGAATTCCATTGATATAATTGGGCTAATACAAACAACTCTAGTATATATATCGTGGTTAAGTGGATTTTAACAAGAGAAAAAAGCTAATGATTTTTGCTTTTTATTTTACATATTTGGTAATTGATTGGTTTATGTTAATGAAGCCCATGAATTGATTACAGGATTGGTGCTTATTGCACCAACAGTTAAACTACTTTAATTTACATAAATTCAATTTATATAGAATTTTTGTATTTTAATAAAATTGAGAATAAGATTATTTTTAATCAATATCGAGCTTGTGCTGAAGCAAACATAAAGTTGCACATTGTTTAATTAGCTCATTTAGCCATAGTATCTGATGATGTAATTCATGCATGTACGTAATGAAATCATTCTTCTCCTCAGAAATCTCTTGAAAGTAGATGAAGTAAAGAGTTGCTTGAAACGCATTACATTACATATTTTCCAGGCATCACCTTGGAATACAAATCTTCCGGCTGCTGCCTTCGAGTGTCCATCAAACAAAAAGTTAAAAGCAGCCGACGATCTCACTAAACATGGCTACTCAGCATCAACACTCCAAAACCACCAAGATGATATTAGACGAAATCACACTATATTTACGGTACAATTTTATTTTTTTTTAACTTGAAGTTGTTCGCACGCATCTACAGTCATGAAACCGAGTGACGTCTTCTCTTCTGAAATAAGAGCCTTGTTTCTGAATTAGCCTTCCCCCCTATGGGTTTGAGTCCGTTGATTCGGAACATGGCGTTAAGCTTGCTTAATTTTTTGGTGAATGATTTGAAGAACTTATTTGCAGGATGAGACCTTACCAGCTCCTGTTTCATGGACACATGATCCTTTTCAAGGTCGGTCATCCTCATTCTCATTCTTGCTACTTCAAGCTTCAGCTCTCGATTCTCTCTTCTAACCGATGCATAATTATCTCTTGGAGAAATGGCCCCACTTCCTGCGCCACTGCCTGAACGTTGAGGGAATTGACCGTTTAATGCACCGAAGAAGAACTGGTTGTGTCCCCCATTCATTGCATTTCGGAGCCTGATCTGTTCAAAGTATAGCACTTGGACTGCCATCTGTACTGGCAACCTTTCATCTTGTGCAGCATGGCTGCAGGCTTCTTGAGATAATTTCTGGCAATCGATGGTCTTGCAGAGTCGGGAGCGTTCTGAATCTTTAATGTTTGGGTGAACCTGTAAATAGAGCATGAACAAAACACAAACTGGTGTTTGAATCTTGTAAATGAAAAATCTAGAGGCATGAAGATGAAGTGGGAGGTGGAGCTGCATATTATTTTTGTGAACACAAAGAGAGAATAGTAGAGGAAGAGTTACTAACTTTGAGGAAGATATCCACAGCTCTGTACAGTCCATCGCTAACTGTACGAGCATGGTCTGGAAGTAGTTCTGCCAGTGCTATAAACTTTGATGGCAGTAAGTTTGGGTCTAGCGCAACTTCTGCGAGAAAATTGTCCAGTAATTTTGATACCTTTAGAATTGAGCTCTGTTTAGGAGAACCGGGACTGTCAAAATCATAAACCATCTCACTCTCATCCCGCAAGTTGTTATCTTCATCATCATCCTCATCCAGGTTTAGAAAGATAGAGAAGATCCTCAAGACCGAATCAGTATCATACATGGCGCAGTGGTTGTTTCCATGTGAATTTGCTGGTATTAGGATGTCCTCAAGAATTGCCTGATCAAGTTGAAGACCAATCCTCCTCTCCAAATCAGATCTGCAAGAAGTAGTTGCTGATGACGCTATAGCAGTTTTTAATAAGCTTGAAAGAAAAACCATTGGAACTGGACACTTTCTTGATTGGGTTGGTAGTAAACTAACTATTGCCTCGACGATGACTCTTTGTTTCTTCTGCGACTCCAAGTCCAAGAGACTTCCTTTAACCAAATGAGGGTCCCTGACAACAAGTCCTTGAAGAGAATTATGGGCATAATTTATCAAAATTTTGCTAATCATATCCTGTTTTAGACCCTTTGATTTAACTGCGGTTAATACTCTTTGGAAGAAATCAAGATTCAGCATTGCGAGTGATTTTCCCCACCAGTCTGATGGTGTTTCTGGTTCCATAAGTGGCATAGTTTTTGCGGGGTAGTTGTGGTCAAGCTTTAACAAGCCAGAGGTCAGTTGCTCTTTGCATGCATTGTTTGCAATCGCATTGATAAGCCTGTTGACCAGATTGATCTCTTCCGAGATGGGCAATAAAGTTTCACATCGGTGAAGAACAGAAATTGAAATTGATATGTTTGGAAGCACCATCTCCTTTAGATACGATTCAGCCCGGGCTTCCAAGTTCTTCTCTGCAAAATCTTCTGTCATTTCCAGAAAACGGGCTGTGCAACATAACATAGCAACATTTGATTGTGTAATCTCGAAATTTATTCCATAGCAGAACTTTGCAGCAAGCTCGAAACCCTCTGGTCCACCCGGTACAGCAGGGATATTTATGCGTGAGATCTTTGAATCTTTCGCTTCCAGCAACAGTTTACGAATTCTTCCACTTCGAGAAACTAGAGGAAACTGCATAGAATTTGAATCATAAATTTAACGTTTCCAGTGAAGTTTTCTCTATCTTTTTCCTTTTCTTCTCACCGTAGGACAGTCCATTTATTTAACATTTACAGGTAGAGATTATTTTTGGTACCGAATACCACAATTGATGTCAAGGTATCAGAGGTGAGAAGATCAGGAAGCTGTTTTAGATCCTAAACTCTTGTTCTATATGCATGCACATTTGCATGAACTAGATTTTTCTTACCTTGTGAAGTGCAAAGTTCGATGCTCCTACTTCGATTGTAAGATCACTAGAAACATCAGAAATTGGCCTGCAAAATGGTTGAATGATTAAAGCCTAGACAAAAAAAAAATCGAAAATAGAAAGAAATAAATAATTCCTACACGTTAGTCAGTGCCATTAATTTAGAGACCATATAGGAGCTTCTACCATAGACCTGAACTCCCATTTTTGAAACCACAAATTTCAAACAGATTCACATGACCAGAGAGTAGATTAAGTGTTTCAGGGGCAAATTAAGCATGAAGGAACCACCTCATATCTATGGATTGTGTGATCCATCTTGACTGTCTGAATCGACAATGATGGTCCAGATAGAAAAACCAAGAGCTCAATTATTACACGATGAGGGGGACTGCCCAAGCAGTCTACTGCAGTAGGCAATTAGGTTATATTTTTTAACTGTAAAAAACCTGAACTGCAGAGTGCAGAATGGGTTGTTCTTATGCAATGGAAACAAATTGGAAATTTTACCAACCTACATAGATCTGACAGATGCAAAAGGGTGACCTCTGAGTTATGAGATAGCTGTGTTTGTCTCAAGTTGTCATACTCAATGAACTACTGTATAGCTTATTGGCACATGTTTGAGGCCTTATCTAAAAGAAAAAAAAAAAAACTAATCTTTTGAGTGATAAAACATTAATTGCATTCATAGACTTGAAGATGGAGCATGTGAATGGATCTGCAGCCTCATGCCTCTGTAGTTCAATTCGAGCAGAACCTATGCAAAGTCAAGATCATATGTTTGATCTATCATGCTCTATGCTTACTTTTTTGAAGTTGTATTATGAACTGTTGTTTTCTTCTCTTATGGCTAGGGTCATCAGCTACTCAAGCTCATAGGATTACTTGGACCTACAGAAGGATTGTTGTTGGGTGTTTCAAGGGATGTCTAATAAATTCTCATCAATAAAGCTTTTTTTATCGTTTTATTTTATTTTTTTGTTGATTTTTTCAATCTATAATCTATCCACCAGATTCTTTTTTGGATTGAAATAAAATTCAAAATTCTGAGTTTACAAAATTGCAGGACAGACAGAAGACACTACTGAATTGCGCAAAGCTCTAAATTTCAGGTTATAAAATAGTCTTTTCTTCAGTTGAAGTAAAAAAAAAAGGTGAATAACCAAATAGTCAAGAGAGTGATTCAAGTTGCAGTTTTTCAAATTTAAGAGAATTTTCATCAGAAAAAAAAAATAAAATTTATTGGCCTCTCGTTCCGGGGATACACTTTCTATTTCCAGCAGTCTGCCTTAATTTATTTTTTTTTTCCTTGTTAATCAAGAAAAATTGCGCTTTCCCCTGAGATTAAATCACATTGTTACAATCTTGAACTTCTAATGATTCTCTAATAACAAAAACTCTCTCAAGCATTATATGCTAGCTAGGTTGGGCATCTGAAAACTCATAGCAAGCATCAGAAAATTTTCTTCCTGAATCATGCAGTGGATATTGAAACAAACCTCACTAAACAGAAAATTAGAGGTAATAGCTAGTGACATGAAGACCAGCATGAGATAAAGCTCGTTAGAAAGTAGTTTACTGGGAAAGACAAGATTACCATTCAGTAGCATGCCTTATACTTGAGCTTGGACGAAATGCTCTCTTCCCTGATATACTTGGCTTCAATTCACCTACTGTAACCACACCCATCTCCTTATTAGAAAAAAGAGACCTGGCAATTCAGTCTTAGATTTCACTCTGAAAGTTCTGCACCACCAACCCCACTAACAAGTGTCTCTCTTTCAAGAATCTAACTGTTTTTAACAATCCATGATCTCTTGTTTGTTACAAACCAGAATAGGAGTTATTATTCTTCTGGTGAAAGCTGTTTAAAGGACACCTCTTCCTTTAGTTCTATTTAGAAAAGGAAAGCTAGAGTGAGGTGAAAGTCATGGTAAAATTTAAACTCACAATCATTTGATTAAAAAAAAAAAACCCTTACATGTTATGTGAAAATATTTTGACCTACAAACTAGTATATATGAACGGTGACCTTTTCTTCAAGGAGACTTTTGATATATACTTTAATGAGTGTTTATAATGTGCTTAATCTAAAGTCAAGAATTTTGTAGGTGTGTGACTGCCCTTTTCGGAGAAAGGCGGTGAGGTGTGGCCTTTTTTCTTACATGGTTTTTATTTGAAAAATCTGCAGGAATCCTGAAGGGTTGCAATGCTTTTAGGGGGTGTAATCATAGCTGGTGAAAGCTACCCGCAATAAAGATTAGCTTAATTTAATTCTATATTATGTGTAAAGCTCACTAAAGTGGGAATTAAGATGATGAGTTGGATAACATGTTATAATGAGAAGCACATTACCCCCAACTTAAGCTGCTTTTTTCATGGGGGATTACTGTTTCCTGTTTTAGCTTCTTTTGTGAGAGAGTATGTTTTATGAGTGCTCACAAATCACAATAATAATAATAATTAAAAAAAAAAAACCTTCCTAGTTTGAGAATTACAGTTTGGACATTCAAGACTCGTAATTACTAAAATGATATGAACAGCCTAACAAAACAAAGGATATGTTAGAGATGCAAATTGCATCAATCACAAAGTTAATCACAAAGTTACGGGCCAAGAAATTAAACTTGTTGTATATATTTGAGTCAATGAGATAATACAAAAGATTTTCATGTTTTAATTTTTAGGAGGTTAAAGTCAGTTTTTGGTTTATTTGTTTTCTAATTACATAGTTTTACGCTAACAAATATAATTTTTTAACCGAGTAATGGATTGGGCTGAAATTTTACTAGAAGTTTTCAGAGGTCCTGTCGTATATGCGGATAAAATTTTAAGTCAATCGGACATCAGAAAGGTCTTCAAATAAGGTCTAGAAATTACTATGCGAGAAAATCATTATTTTCTTAAATGATTTAGATTTTTTTTTTCTATTTTGACTAGTACTCATTTATTATTTTTCGAGACTTGTTTATGATATGTTTTACCTATTATAAATAGGATTAGTTTGGATTAATATTTTTTTACAAACTTTGATTTGAAAAATAATATTGTTTGTGTATGTAAGGTATTCTCGTATTATTTGGTTGTCTAAAGAACTGATTTAATGTATCAAATAATAATTATCTCCGTAGCGTCTTTCTTATACTTTTCATTCATGAATTGGTGTTCATTGGGTAGGGGTTCATTCCAATAGTGTTGGTGATTTGGTTTAGATAATCTTTATGTCACACTCTTATTAAACTTGATTCTTTTGCTTTTCAAAATTTGTCTTTCTTGTGTGTAGATTATGTGATCATGGGGTTTGTATCTTTTGGTAACAAATCTTGGCTTCATTTATTAGGTTATATCCTTCTGTAATTTTCCTTTCTTGTCTCACATGTTGAAACTCATTATATCCAATACTTTTTATTTTCAATCTTCATCTATTCCTCTTGAATTGTAGCAACAACTAATTTACAAAAAAAAAAGTGTTACTTTGTTTTGTTATTTTCACTATATATATCAATAACATAAAAAGTATAAAAAAACAAAGAAAGCCATTCAAACAAAGACATTATAAATTTTGTCATAGTACCTAAAGGTGAAATTAGATCAAACCATATTGAGATTACTTGAAAATTGATATTTTGGTTATTTGAAGTCTAGTCTCACTATATATCAAATATGAGTTCACTTGGATATTGTTTGGTTAAGGTGATTCGAGTTTAGTTTGTATAAAACGGGTTTCATTTGCGTCAATTATTGAAACTTGCTTTGCTACTATTTAAATTGATTTGCATAGTATATTAAAGTGTCAAACAAGTCATTTTAATAATATTTACTTCTGCATTTTTTTTAAAGTATCAAACAAGTCATTTTAATAATATTTACTTCTGCATTTTTTTGTGTCCTAAAAAACATTCATATCTCGTATGAATTCACTTGTTACTCGCAAAATTATAATCAAAGTTTTATCTTTGCTTGTTTTTATATATTTATTACTTGTGGAGTTAATTACACTTTTTTGGATTATGCTACTAAGGTGTTCTCTTTGTTTATGTTGATTTTAGTTTCGCAAAAGCTGAAAAAAAGGCAAGATAAGAGGAAAAAGATGTAGCAAGCATATTAGCCTACAATTTGTGTGAAACGCAAGAGGCATGAGGATATTTTCTATACTAAAAACCTTTTGCAGATTCAAAATGTCTAAAGAAAATGGATTTACACCACCTCCTACAAAGAATAACAACTTAAAACTTTAAATTCAAGATATAACACAGATGTTGGAGAGGTTTAACAAGGTGGTTGGTAATATTCAAGATAGGTTGGATAGGGTAGAGAGGTAAGATAACAATAATGATGGACAAAAGAACGAAGTTGATCAGAGGGATAACCATAACAAGAGACTTAAACAACATACAAATTATAACTTGGGATGATTTTGAGATGAAGATGATGTTGTGGGAGATATGATTTTGAGCATGACATCGTAGGTCATGTGGATGATTTTTGGTAGCCTAGAGGCCAAAAGGATGATGGGTTTAGACATAGGAACCAATTCAGCCATAAAGGGGATTTCTAAAACTATGGAAATTGTGATGATATGGATGGTGATTTGGACTTTATTAAACAAAAAATTTCTAGTTTTCAAGGTAAAAATGATCTCGAGGTTTATTTGGAGTAGGAAAAGAAGGTGAGTTGGATTTTTTATTACCAGAATTATTCTAAGTAGAAAAATGTGAAACATATAGTGGTTGAATTTGTTGATTACATGATTATTTGATGAGATCATATCGTGACTTCTAGGAGGAGGATTAAGCAGAGACTTATTTATTTATGGAATGATATGAAGGCTTTGATGAGAAAGCAATTTATTCATAATCATTATTATAGGGAGCTTTGTTAGAAACTATAGGGTTTGACCTAAGTCAGTGGAGGATTACCACAAAAAGATAGAGATATCGATGATTCAGGTTAATGTAATGGAAGTTAAGGAGACCACCATGACCAGGTCTTTTTATGAGTTGAATAGTGGTATTGTTAATGTAGTAGAGTTACAATATTATATTAAGTTGGAGGACATGGTTCATATGGCAATAAATTCAGAGAGAGATTAAAATAAGAAGTAGCTCACAACCACAGTTTAATCCAGTTTCATCTTTCTCTACTTAGAGGCTCAATGTGAAGAGAGAAGTGGTTACTCAATCTAAACCCTTTGTGCATACTAAGGCTAAAAAATAGACTCATATGGATGCTAAAAGTAATCTTGAAACTCAGCCTACTCATAATCGTGGTATAAAATGTTTTAGGTGCTTGGGGATTTGACATATTACTTTTTAGTGTCCAAACAATAGAGAGATGATTTTAAAAGACCATAGAGAGATAGAGTGTAAAAGTGACAAATCTGATGATGATAAGTTGCCACCTTTGGAGGATTGTAGTGATGTTGAGATTGCATACCCAATTAAAAGGGAGGTCTTGGTTATAAGGCGTATGCTTAATATGCAAGTTAAAGAGGATGATATTGACCAGCAAAGGGAGAATATCTTTCATACGATGTAACATTCAAAATAAGATATATTGCATGATAATTGATAGAGACAGTTGTACCAATACAGTTAGAACTACTCATATTAGGAAGTTGAATTTGAGTATTATAAAGCATTATTGAGAGATATACTTTATAAACCTTATCAATTCTAATGGTTGAATGAATGTGGTAAAGTGAAAGTAACTAAGCAGGTCTTGATTTGCTTTTCTATTGGTAGTGGAGGTAAGAAAATAGAAGAGAAAAAATTAAGTCTGCAAAGTACGAACTATGTGGAAAAATTAAAGAAACAATAAAATGTTTTGCAAGAGAATGTGAGATTAAATATGCTTTTATTCTAATAAGCCAATGATTGTACTTGTGTATAAAAAGGATTTTAATGCTAACGATCTCAATTATGTTGTTCCTAATGGGGTTGTTTCTTTGTTGCATGAATTTGATGATGTCTTTCTCAAAGATATTCCTATTGTTTTACCACTATTGACGAGAATAGAACATTAAATAAATCTTATACCTAAAGTTGCAATTCCTAACCAACTAGCAAAAATTTCAAAAGCAAATGGAAGAGTTTATGACAAAGAAGTACATTCACAAGAGCATGAGTTCATGTGTTGTTTTAGTTTTACTTGTGCCTAAGAAGGATTAAACTTCGAGGATGTGTGTTAACTTTCATGCCATCAATAACATAACAGTAAAGTATAGACATCTTATCATTAGGCCTGATAATATGTTTGATAAGTTGCATGAATCTTGTATTTTCTCTATAATAGATTTGAAAAGTGGATACCATTATATTAAGATAAAATAATATGATGAATGGAAAAATATGTTTAAGACTAAATATGGTTTGTATGAATGGTTAGTCATGCCTTTTGGACTTACAAACACACTTAGTATATTTAAGGGATTGATGAATCATGTGTTGTATGTGTTCATAGGTAAATTCATAGTTGCGTATTTTAATGATATCCTAATATATAGCAAGAACTTGAATAAGCATAACGATCATTTACATATTTACTTGATATGTTGCATGAAGAACAATTGTATGCTAATCTTAAGAAGTGAAACTTTTGCATAGAAAAAAATATGTTTCTTGAATATGTTGTAGTTAAACAGGGTATTGAGATGGTTAAAGAGAAGGTTAAGGTCATTTGGGATCGGCCAACTCCAAAATTTATGACTAAGGTAAGAAGCTTTCATGGTTTGGCTAACTCTTATAAACATTTTATTAAAGACTTTAGCACGCTAGTTGTTCCATTAATTGAAATTGTGAAAAAATCAGTTGGTTTTAAATGGGATGATGAGTAAGAAGATGCTTTTAAATTATGAAAATCAAAATTATATTCTACATCGATTTTAGTTTTATTTGACTTTACAAAAGCTTATGAAATTGAATGTGATGTATAATATAAAGGTAGTCATTTTAATGCAGGATAAAAAAACTCATTGTTTATTTTAGTGAAAAGCTCAATGGGGCCTTGAACCACCCTATATATAACAAAGAGTTTGACATATTGGTGAGGACATTGGAGATATGGCAGCACTACCTTTGGCCCAAGGAATTCATCATTTATTTTGATCATGAGTCTTTAAAACATTTAAATGGATAAGGTAAGTTAAGTCGATGACATGCCAAATAGGTGGAGTTTATTGAAACCTTTTTATGTGTGATTAAATACAAGCAAGAAAATAAAAATATTATGGCTGACGGGTTGTCATGAAGGTATATTCTTTTATCTACTCTGAATGTTATAATGCTAGGATTTGAATATGTAAAGAAGTTGTATATGAATGGTGATGATTTTACTAATGTTTTTACTGCATGTGAGAATCTATCTTTCGATATATTTTATAGACTTGATAGATATTTATTCAAAGAAAATCATTTGTGTGTATTATTGAGTTCTATGCATGAATTACTTGTATGTAAAACACATGTGAGTGGTTTAATGGGGTAATTTTGGTGTTGTTAAGACTTTGAATATGTTGTATGAATATTTTTATTAGTCTAAAATGAAAAAGGATGTGCAACGTATATGTTATAACTACATTACATGTAGGAAAGTAAAGTCTAAAATCCAACCATTTGGTTTGTATACTCCTTTTCCTATACCTAAAAAACATTAGGTAGATATTTGTATGGACTTTGTATTAGGTTTGTCTAGGTCAAAAAGGGTGAAGGATTCAATACTTATAGTTGTTGATAGGTTTTAAATATGGTGCATTTCATAACATATAAAATCGATGATATAACTACCATAGTTTATTTGCTCTTTAGGGAGATAGTAGGGCTTCAAAGGGTTCCTAAGTTATACTTTTGGAAGGTATTGTGGGAAAATTAGAAACTAAATTATTGTTTTCTACTACATGTCATTCCCAAATAGATGGACAAACTGAAGTAATTAATAAGACAATAACTATACTTTGATGTACTATCATACAAAAAAACTTGAATAGTTAGGAACACAATTTGTCATTCATTGAGTTTGCATATAATTGTAATGTGCTTCTACTACTAGATTTTCACCATTTGAGATTGTTTATAACTTTAACCCTTTAACTCTTATGGATTTGGTTCCTTTGCCTAATGAAAAAATGGCTAGTTTGGATGGTAATCATAAAGCATATGTGGTGAAAGCACTCCATAAGAATGTACGCCAACAAATAGAGAAAAACAATGATGTTTATGCATCCTAAATGAATAAAGGGCACAAATAAGTTGTCTTTCAACCCGGTTATTTAATTTGGATGTATATAAGTAAAGAGAGATTTCCAACCTATTAGAAATCAAATTTTCATTCACAAAGAGATAAGTCATTCAAAATTTCTACCATATGAGTATGGTGTTAATACTACTTTCAATATTTATAATCTCTCTTTGTTAGATGTAGGTGATGATTCAAGGTCAAATATTTTTTAGGAGAGATGATACAAACCAACCCAACAACACAAACGATCCATTGAAGGTGTGAAACCTTGGTTAATTGTTTTTTAAAATATTAAATTAAATTAATAGATATAGAATCAAATGACAAGGGGTAAAATTAAAAGAAATAAAATAGAATATAGCACTAATTGTTATAAAATATAAACAAATAGGGACAAAATGAAATAACTAAACAAAATAGGATCAATATGTAAACATTAAGAGATTGGACTATAAATACCCCTTTTTTTCTTCTCTAAAGTTGACAACAATAAAGAAGAGATGGAGAATATTTTTAAGCTTATTTACAAAAATTAAAAGGAAATCCTACAAATTGAAGGGGTTTGGGTAAGATTTAAGTTAAGTGGTGAAGGAAATAACATCAAGGCAAGAATTAAAGGAGAATAAGTAAAAGAAATTAGGGATTTAGAGAGCGAAGAAGTCGGTCAAGAGGGAGACAAAAGGAGCATCAAAACATTTTGACTGGTTAATACTCGAAGCTCACTTTATCACCAGGTAAGGATTTTAGACTCTATTACATAAGTTAAATTGAATACAATTAAGAATTGATATATGAATTGTAAATAGAGGTTAAGAATCATGAGAAAAATTAAGGGAGATGAAAAAATTTTCATTGTTTGATGTAATTGGAATGAAAATGGATGAAAACAACTTAGAATAATGAGCAATTGAAAAACAAATCCTAGTGTTGTGAAGGGTGGCGGTGTCGGCCATAAAGGGGAAAATTTGGAAAAAAATTTAAAATAATGCATGAATGTTGTTTAGTTGTAATTATTATAGCATGGATTGAAAAGTGAAGAGTGAATTGAAAATAGATAGAATTCTTGTGTTTAATTTGTAATGAAAAGATTGGTTATGCTTTGAATTATGAACATTGCAAGTTTGTGGCGAATTATTGGATTTTCGTGTAATGTTGAAGTATTATTGATGAAGGAATGTTAGAGAAAGTGAATGTGCTTTCAATGAGAGAATCTTGGTTATTTCAAGAAGGATGTAATAAATAAATTAGTTTATTATTAGGGTGATAGGGTTAATAATGTTATAAGATATGTGGAAGGAAAATAATTACTTTGAATGGTGAGAAAACAAATGAAAATACTTTATTTTATATCAAAAGCAAAAATTGAAAAACTGGATAGCTTCATCACCCAACTTCTAGCTAGGTTTAGAGCTTGAAAATGATGAATATTAGATTAAGTTTCTCATAAAAGTTAAAGTTAGGGATGTTAATTTCCAACAGCCTGATCTCGTTTAAATTGGAGTTATGAAACTCCATATTCGAGTTAAGAACTAAGAGAGGATCAAATTAAATCTTGTTAGACAGTTTTTAGATGTTGCAATAACAAATAGTTTTGGATGTATTAATGGCAGAACTAGGTTGTCTTCCTTTCAATAAAATTACAGCCATATATCTTAGCGTTTGGAAGAAACAAACTATACATGAAACTAAATGATATAACTTCAAATATGGTTAAAATATTGATTAGTATTTTTTAGCATTCAAGTTAAGTTGGTTAAAAGTAGCTAACTTTAAAATTTGTTTAGGATTGCTCTTAATGTAATAATTAAATGATGGGAATTATAAGATTGAAATTAGTAATATGGGTTAAATGGTTAATGATGATTAATTAAAATCATATAAATCGTATTAATTCATTTTTAAATCAATAATAAAATGATTGTCTATGGAATTATATTTCAAAATAAATTGAGGATTGAATAGTAAATGATATTGTTCTTGTTGGCATAGGAGAGGTTGCAAGACCCACTCAACAGCAAGGGATCATTTCACATTCTCAGATATCAGATGCATGCTCGATACCTTAAAACTAAAGTATTATTTAACTGTGAATGTAATTTTCCTTAAAAGTATCTTAATCTTTTTTATAAAAATATTAAATTGTTGGAGAAACTAATTACCCTAGTAAATGGAACTAATGGTTTGATGAATGGACAATTAAAGAAACTAGTGTTACCCTGATTGAAACTAGTTACCCTGGTTGCCTTACTTAATAAGCAAATCAAGATAATAGTTCCCTTGATAATGGGATAATGCCTTGATAAATGAGTAATTAGAGAAACTAGCTCCTAAATTAATAGGATTAGTGTCTCGGCTATTAGGCAATTGGAGAAATCCATTAATGTAGTAATGAGACGAAAGCCTAGTTTGGGCTAGAGAGGATATTTGTATGTCCTTGAACTATGCAAAATTGTATTAGTTATATATGTTTAGAAGAAGTAATAATAAATACTCATTGTGTATAACCTGATTTTATTGAGTATTATATAAATTTTTATGTACTTGGCAGTGTCGTGTCAAGTAATAGATCATGTATTTGTGATTTTTGTTTAATTAAATGCATATTTTTCTATGTGATGTAATTATGTATCCAAAAAAGTATTTGAATATAAATTAAGTATGAATTATTTAAATTAGTTTTTCTTTGAAAACACATGATTGTAATTATGTGGGCTTATTTTTAGATTTATTTGTTTTAAAATGAATATGAGTCTTGAATTATGTCGTAATTAAATTAATTATCTTATTATTTGTAATATTTCTTGAATAATATAATAATTGATTCATTTGAGTAAATATTGAATAAAAAAAAGAAGTTGTTCTTATGTTAGGTTTAATATAAATAAGGAAGTCCCAAATAATGGGGAAAACATTGAAATTTTTATTTGCAGGTTATGAAAATTAGTTAAGTCAATAACTTGGTATTGAAAAATTAAAGAAAACTCTGCTGGATTTTCAATAGAGATTGAAAAAAAAAATTGTACTTTCAATGATAATACAATGTACATACATGAAATATCGTGTAAATTAAAGTTATTATAAAGAGTGTAATTTGAATCAATCACAAGTTCAAGTGCCGTAAAGTTAATGGAGGCATTAAATGAGCTTGTTTAATATATTTGGACCAAGACTAATTTCAAGGAGGCTACAACACATATTGGTCAACCTATGATCAACATGACCCAAGTGGAGGAAAAGCCTAATTCTTCCACGACATTGGCTTAAGGTTGTCCTTATGATGGTAGCCTTGTTTGAATAATTAATCCTAATATTATAAGAATATTTTGGAACTTTCCATATTCTATAAGGAAACTAACGGGCATGATTTTTGTTTCTATTGCACAGGTTTACGCTAATAAATATAGGTTTTGTTCTGACTGATGAATTAGACTGAACTTTTACCGGAAGTTTTCAGAGATCTTGTTTTATAAATATTTAAAATTTTAGGTCGATCAAACATCGAAAATGTTTTGAAATAAGATGCCTAAGCTGCTAAGCTTCTATTTGGATCTTGTTTTATAGCTTGTATTGAGGCTTTTTTACATACCTTGATTTGAGAATAAAATTGCTTGTGTATGTGAAGTATTCTCGTATTCTTTGGTTCTCTAGAATTGATTTGACTTATCAAATAATAATTGTATTCGTGACGTCTTCCTTATACATTTCATATATGAATTGGTATTCGTTGAGTGGAGATTTATTCTAATAGCATTAGAGCTTTGGTTCATGTAATTTTTGTGTCATATTTTTATCAAAACTGATTCTTTAACTTTCTGAGATTTTTCTTTCTTACATATGAGTTACGTGATTATGAGAGGTTCTTATATGTTGGTATTAAAACTTGGTTCTATTTATCAGATTAAATCCTTATATAATTCTTATTTTTCTTGCTCGGCAGGTTGAAACTCATTATTTTAAATTCTTATCTATTTCTCTTGAAAAAAAATTATAATTTATTATTGTTATTAATACATATATCAATAATATAAAAAATAAAAAAATCATTAAAACAAAGATGTGATCACATGATTCGCATCACAAGAAGCATTTATTGCCTTAATAAATCAAAACAAAGAGCTATATGTAAAGGAATTTAAGAGGATGAGTTGTTAAATGATGATACCATTTCACATGTCAGAGAACCTATATCTCTTCCTTTTTTTATAAGTTTTGAAGACTGCCTCTTTTTTTAAACAGATTACTTTTGTACATCTCATTATAATATTGATAGCTTTCAAAAAGCTAATTATTACCATTATATTTTTAACACGTTTTTTTATTTCAATTTTTTTTTATAGTTTTTATTTCTTTTTAATTTTACTCAAGTTAATATTAGAGCAGGCTAGAGCTTAAGGGCCAATTAAGCAATAGTTCAATACCTTCACTTAACAAAAACCTCAAAAAATAAGTAAATAATATTTTATAAAATGAAAATTTCTACCACTTAACAAAAAAAACTCCAAATATAAAAATAAAATTACTTAAGACACCACTTATATACATAAATAAAAAAAATAAAATATTTTAAAATATCACATGTATAATTTTATACAAAACATTAATTTGAATTATATTTGTGTCGGTGAGAACATCTACTGTAGTTATGTATGAATTCTAATGACTGTTGGATTAATCATTACTTAAGATTGCACGACGTGCTGATAATGACGATCCACTATTCCAGTGGTTAAAATGTTGTCTATAAACTCCTTTTTTTTTTTTTTCTATAATATACTAATTTTCATGGCTGTTTTAGGTTAAAAATAATAGGTTAATTTAAGTTAATTCAAGTTAATTTATTTTTTAAATTTATATAAATATAAATTTTATTTTAAAAAATTAATAGATTTTAACTTGATTTTAATTAATTTTTTCTCAAATTAACTAAATTACAAATCAATTTAAATTTTTGATCGATTCGATTCTTTTATATATCTTTTTAAAAAACTCAGCTTCACCTAAATTTCAGGTGGCATGAGTGCTATATCAAATGGGGTTCAGTTGGGATTTAAAACGGTGCTCATTTCTATGTTTATTTCTCTTTCCTTGTAAGTTTTATTTATTATTATTAATATAAGTGTCCAAACTAACTTGTATATATCTCGATTAATTTTACGGGTCTTGAAGTTAACGATTATATAAATTTTTAGTAGCTATTATATTAGCAACCACAAGTCTCATACCTGAGATCACAAGTAAAACAAATTTTTTAGTCCAAAACTTTCATAATAGACTATGTACTATATGATTTTTTTATATATTTTTTGAAGACATAAAAAGTGGGCTCGACTATCTTTTTCCCTTTTGTTTTTGTCTTTACTTTTTTTCCCTTCACTGAGACAGTCAGCATCTTGTTGTCTATGATCGAATGTTGTGTATTGCCAATGACTAAATTCTATAGAGAAGTTTGGATTTTAGTATGAACCCAGTAGTAGCATCTGACCTAAAATTTGGGATTAATTTGTCTAAATTGGACCAAGAAATGACAAGCAGAAGGCTGGCCTATTTTTCTGGCCATGTAATACTGTGGCATGATTTTTACACTATTCCTCAAAGTTGCACTTTCATTTAAAGTTCCTCTTTATTTTATTCATGTCACAACAGCTTTCAGTCGTGTTTGGAAAAAGGCCACTAATATTGTCTCTTCATAATGACACTAATTATTTCTATAGCAGTCCTGGATAAATGAATAAATAAATAGGCGTCTATTTCTTTACAAAACAAATAATGAGACGGCTGCTTGAAGATCTAATTACCAAACTTGCCCTCAGGTAATATGTACAATATTTGAGTATTTATTAACATATTCTAAAATAGTTGGGCTTTACATTTACCAGGTTTTCATAATTTATTTTAATTTATTTTTTATAGAGTTATTACAATTTCATGACCCAACTCATGAGTTTTGTAGGTTATCTGTGTTGACTTGAGTTATTTTTTGTCTATTTTTTAATTATTTATTTTTTTTAATTTTATTTTTCGACATTGAATTCATTATCTATTTGACTTTATAATTTTTTTCTATTTTCTTTCTATAGATTTATCTCTGTCTCATGATCCGGGTCGCAAGTTTAGTAGGTTAATCTTGTTGACTTGGGTCATTGTTTTGTCTATTTTTTTCAGTTTTATCTTTTAATATTAGGATCATTGAAAATCTAACTTTAAAATCTTTTTTGATTTTTTTTCTATTAAGTTATTATGATTACCTGTCTCGGGTTTTACTAGTTAACATTGATTGACTCGGGTTATTTTTTTTTATTATTATTCAGTTTAATCCTTTAAAATTAGGTTGATTGGGAATTAAAATTTATATTTTTTTTATTTGTTTTCTATAGAATTATCATGGTTTTATGACCTAGGTCGCAAGTTAGGTCAATTGACTCAGATTTTGTTTCGTATTTTTTTGTTCATTTTTTTAAAAAAATTATATCCTTCAATATTAGGTTGATTATAAATTATACTTCATAATTTATTTTGGTTTGTATTTTATGAGGTTATCTCGGTCTCATGACCCGAGTCATAGGTTTGGTCAGTTTGCTCAAGTTGAATCGAGTAGTTTGTTGTATTTTTTTTTAATTTTACCTTTCAACATTGAGTTGATTGTGAATTGAGTTTTATAATTAGTTTTGATTTGCTTATTATGGAGTTATCCTAGTCATATGACTCATGTTTGACAAGTTAACCCGTATTGACTTGATTTATTTTTTTAGTAGAATTTTGTTTTCAATTTCATCATTCAACATAAGGTTGATTAATAATTAAATTTAATATTTTTGTTATTTTCTTTTTATAGGGTTATAAGGGTCTCATAAGGTAGGTAGTAAATTTTATTTCAATATTTAAAAAAAAGATGTTGTTCTGGTTTTTCTAAGTTGAACAACATTTTATCGGTCGTTCGGGTTGTCTTTGAATCTGTAAAATTAACTATATTAAATCAGGTCAATACCCATATAGTTTTATTTTATTTTTTGGTTAAAAATGCATTAACAACACTTAGATATTTTTTTACATAAAAAAATAATTCAACCAATAGCATAACACAAACAATAATATGTTGCGGGCAATAATCTAGTTTCAACTATTAAGCTATTTACTATTTTTTTTGCCCATGCGATGTTATTGAGCAAATCTCATTTTATTTAATTTTAATAAATATTTTAAGGAATTTTAATTATTTAAATTATGGAGTGAAAATATATTTTTTAAAACTTAAATCCCCTCCTCTTCTTATATATGAATTTATTTTTTTATTTAACAAAGGCATAAAGTTTTCATCAACATGGTTTTTGAAAAAAAGAAACAAAACTTAAAGCACTTAAAATAAAATTTTGTAAGAATTTAAAAGATTTAAATATAGGAGAGAAAATGCATTTTCTTTTGGCAAAACTACATTTTCCTTAATTATTTATTTCTTTTTTATTTTGGTAAAAAAAAAACATTTTTTTACAATAAACATTTTCTTTCATATAAAAAAGTTATCATCATCTCTAAAATAATTTTAAAACAACATATAAAATGTAATATCTCAATTATTTATATATGATTGTATGAAAAAATAATCAAAAGATTAATAAATTTTGAAAACAATATAAATATTTAAAAATAAAAAATACAAAACAATATTTTAATCTCACTGAATATCATGTGTAATTTTTTAAGAAATAATTATGTGTCTAAAATGCGAGGCATGCATGCCTAGTCTCCCATTTTTTAAAAAATCCTTAAGTGTATAGACACGTTATCCACTTGGGTTTTTTTTTAAAAAAATAAATATGACTTATCATTTGATGGAATACATAACAGGATATCTACTAAGATAGCTTAAAAAGAAGATTTTAAGATATTTAGACTAAAAAACAATGTTCAATTTAATTTATTTTTATCTGAAAACACCTTATAAATCTCAATAACTCCATTTACAATTCTAAAACACCCAACAATCAATCTATAAACTAAAAATCCAATCAAATTAAAAAAAAGTATTTTTAACCTCAATTTACCTTTTCCAATAAGATTAATGCTTGGATCCATATTCATAAAATTCATTGATACAAACATCACCTTTTTTTTTTTTTTTATCAGTCAAAACCTTTATTGTCCTTTTTTTTATCCAATAAAATTTTTGAATCAAAGTGTAAAAACCTAAAACTACATAGACTAAATATAAAAAAAATCACAAAATTCAAGCGCCTAACACATTTTTTTTCACCTGACAATTGAATTGTGGATTGAATAGTGTAATCCATGATACACCTGAGACTTAGACTGCAATAGTTGAATAATGAATGCCAAATCTTTTAATTTCTTTGTAGATGGCTCTGGTTTAATAAACCAGATTTCATTTCATGCACAAAATTAGATTTTTAATATTTGAAATTTTCACTGAAGTATTTGAGGTTTATATCTTTAAAAGGATATAATAGCATTTAGCGATAAAGAAGTATCATTAACAAACAAAATATACAGGGCATGACTTTTTAACTGTAAGTGATAAATGCCTCAAAGCTTGTGAAGAGGTGAGAATCCCATGCCGTAATGAGAGTTACTTGGGGCAGTTAATTAGAACCGGTTATTTAACTAAAAGCTACGAATGTGTCTACTTGGCTACACAACCTATTTTGAATCCCCCACAACAAACACCTCGATAACATGATTTTACTTCCTTGTTACACCAGTTACAACAACAGATGGAAGTGATGACCTTTAACTTTGGAAACCATTGTTGGTTGGTTAAATAACATTTTGAAAAGAGGAGTAACACTGCAGAGAACAGAAGGGGCCACATCGGTCAGAATTATGAAGGGAATGTGACAGTAGAGGAGGATGAAGGATTGGGAGAACATCTGGGCGCTACAAAAATAAAGAAAATGGCAGGAGTTCAGATGAAATCATTAATAGAATGAAAGTCGAAGTATTTCATTTCAATTGGAGATTGAATCCTGGTGCTTTTCAGGATTGGCTATTGTCCCTGGAAGATTATTTCGAATGATTTACAGTGCCTGAAGATATGAGGGTAAGATTTGTAAAGCTGAAATTGAAATGATCTGCTCGTGCCTGGTGGGGCAACGTTGAGGAGCATCTGAGACGCACTCGACAACCTCTTATTCAAGACTGGGCATAGATGAAGGCATGGTTCGAAGTTAAGTATTTACCTGCCAATTATGAACAGTTGGTCTATGAAGACATGTTACGATGGGCACAAGGCTTAAACACAACTGTGGATCAATCCACTGAAAGATTTCATGACTTGTCTGTAAGAAGCCAAGTTGTGGAAATAGATCAACAATCCCTTGCTAGGTATCTTATAGGATTACTTACACACATCAGGAGAAAAATGATTACAACCAAATTATTTTCTGTTGATGAAGCTTACTAGCTAGCGTTAGAATTTGGAAGGCAACAGAGAACGGCCGCAACCAATTCCACCAGAGAATGACGCAATATGAAGCAGTCCATTACTCTTCAGCAACTTCAGAAGACTACGTACCACCAACCCACCAAAGGCTGCAGCCGCGTATGGTGAACACAATAAATCAAGGTTAGGAACTGCAAAGCCACAATGTTATAAATGCAAAGGCTTCGGGCATTTTGCGGGAATATATCCCAACAAGAGAAAAGAAGGTGATGCATGCATCTGAAATCACTTCGGAACTGATGCCAAATTCAATGGTGGAAGAACAGGAAGAAGAAGAGGAAAACATTGAGGATATTGAAGAAGAAAGGGTATGAGCTTCAGAATTATCTCTTTTAGTAATTCATTGTATGTTTTCCAGTCATGTAGCAACTGAAGTGCACCAAGAGGAAGACTAGAGGAGGACTAGTATATTCCATACTAGAGTTTCTCACAAAGATAAGTCCCTCAATGCAATTATAAATAACATGAGTGACCTTAATGTCATCTCATCAGAAGCCGTTGAGAAGTTAAATTTTCCAATGGAGCAGCACCCAAATCCATACAAAGTGAGCTGGATTACATACAACCATTTAGTCATGGTTCAACACCGATGTTTGTTATCCTTTTCTTTGGAAAATCATTTTCAAGATGAGGTCTGGTGTGGCATAATCCCTACGACAGTCTGTCATTTACTCTTAGGAAAATAATGGCTCTATGATCGTAGAGTGAATTATGATGGAAGAAGCAACATTTATTCGTTGTTGATCAAGAATAAGAGATTAGTTTTGGAACCCTTACCAATTAAAGAGTTCCAACAGAAGACAACTTTGCTCATTACTCCGCAAGAGTTTCAGAAAACATTGGCTATCACTGGCATCCTCTTCATGTTTATTTGCAAGGCAATAACAACAAACACAAAGGATAAAAATGAAGATTTACTGACAGCACTTCAGCTGGTTCTCCAACAATTTAAAGAAGTTTTTCTTTTCTAGAAGAACTCCCATCACAATTGCCACTACTACGTGATGTCCAGCATGTTATTCACTTGGTGCCAGGATCTTCCTTACCATACCTTCCCTATTATCGGATGAGCCCTGCAGAACATGAAGAATTAAAGCGTCAGGTGCAAGAACTTGTGGACAAGGGATTCATTACAGACAGTAATCTTAGTACTTGTGTTGTACTAGCCCTCCTGACACCAAAGAAAGATGGTAGCTACAGGATGTGTATTGACAACAGAGCAGTCAATAAAATCACAGTCAAATATTGATTCTCGATTCCAAGATTGGATGACATGCTAGACCAAATCAGTGATGTTAAAGTCTTTTCAAAACTAGAACTGCATAGTGGATATCATCAAATCCACATCAAACCTGGTGATGAATGGAAAACAACCTTTAAAACCAAGGAAGACTTATGCGAATGGTTGGTGATGCCTTTCGGCCTAACAAACACACCAAAAACGTTCATGTTTTGACTATACACTTGTCTTTAGTGAAAACATAGAGGAGTATCTTCAGCATCTGACAAACATTCTACAAATGCTTCGCTAAGATCACTTCTATGCCCACTACAACAAGTGTTCTTTTCTTCAAACCAAAGTAAATTTATGAGGTTCATCATATCCCAACAAGGTGTTGAGGCTAATCTAGAGAAAGTGAAAACAATTTTAGAATGGCCAGAACTGCAATCTTTCTTTGAAGTTAGGAGCTTTCATGATCTAGCCACTTTTTACCGCAGGTTTATCAATAACTTCAGCACCATCATGGCACCTGTAACTGAGTTTCTAAAGGCCGAAGTTTTTAAATGGACTCCATCAGTAGCAAGGGCCTTCAATACAATAAAAAAAAAATGGTAGCAACACTTGTCCTTAAACTTCCAGATTTCAATAAGATATTTGAAGTTTCCTATGATGCATCTCATGTGGGAATTACTGGAGTTTTGAGTCAAGCAGGACATCCCATTGCTTGCATATTACAGTGAGAAGTTAAATGACAGCAGAAGAAAATACTCCAAATATGATTTAGAATTCTATACATTGATCCAAACATTGAAGCATTGGAGACCCTATCTTATTCATTGTGAGTTTATCTTATTTACTGATCATGATTTCTTAAAATAACTACGTTCTCAACAAAAGTTAAACATAAAGCATGCTCGGTGGATTATCTATCTTTAACAATTTGGTTTTATTATCAAGCACAAGAATGGCCATGAAAATAAAGTAGTTGATGACTTCAATAGAAGACCACATCCAGTAGCAATTGTTTCAACCAAATCGTCAGATTATGCTTTCACTTCCATCAAAGACTGCTATCAAACTGATCCAGATTTCAAGAAAATATGGCATTCTTCATAGCAACCCTGTCATTCCTATCACAGATTATGTAATTGATGAAGGATACTTGACAAAGAAAGGATGTATCTGTATTCCACAAGGGTCCTTACAAGAGTTTATCATTGAAGAGTTGCATGAGGGAGGGATTGCAGGATATTTTGGCCAACATAAGACTTATTCTTTGGTGGCAGATCGGTTTCATTTGCCAGGTATGAAGAAATATGTTAATAAAATTGTTAATAGGTGTAGAGTCTGTCAATTGAATAAAGGTAGCAAAACAAATGCTAGTCTTTACAGCCCTTTACACATCCCACACCATCCATGGCATGACTTAAGTATGGATTTCCTTTAAGGTCTTCAAAAAACTAGTAGGGGAAATGATTTTTGTCATGGTCATTATAGACAGGTTTAAAAAAATTGACACATTTTACCTCCTACAAAAAGACTTTTCATGCTTCTCATGTAGCTTCCTTATTTCTAAAAGCAATAATTAGATTACATGGCTCACCTCTTTCTATAGTTTCTGACAGAGATATTAATTTTGTCAGCTATTTTTGAAAGATTTTATGGGCTAAACTAGGAACAAAACTACTCTTTTCTAGTGCCTTTTACCTACAAACTAATGGCCAGATAGAAATTATCAATAAAAATCTAGGCAACCTACTTAGATGCCTCACCAACGAACATGGATTTAATTCTACCTCGTGTAGAGTTTATATACAACAACTTTGTCAACAAAACCACAGGCTGCACACCTTTTGAATTTGTATATGGTTTACAACCTAGAACACCTATTGATGTTATCCCTTTACCATTACCCCCAAAAACTCAATGAATCAGGGGTAGATTTTGCAGCATTCATGACTTCTTTGCATGATAATATAAGGAGTAAAATGGCAGAACAAACTACCAAGTATGCTGCTCACGCAAATTTGCATAAACGAGATATGCAATTTAAGAAAGGAGATCTTGTATTAATTCGGTTGCATCCAGAAAGGTTTCTCCCTGGCACTTACGACAAACTTCAAGCAAGAATGGGTGGTCCATTCATAAACGAATTGGTACTAATGCCTATTTAATTGATCTACCACCGAAGTTCCGGTTCAATCTTGTCTTCAATGTAACTAACCTTACATCATATCATGGTCCTTTACCTTCAGTTGAATCTACTGCTCCAGCAAATGTCCTTCATATTCAACCTATTACTGTAGTTGCAGATTCCATATTGACACATCAATTTGTGTCCATGCACAGAGAAGGCTATCATAAATTTTCAGTGAAGTGAGCATCTAAGCATTAATCTGAAGCTGCTTGAATTAAGGAGGATGAACTCCAACGTCTCAATCCTCATTTACATCAAAATTACCTTCAACAAGTTCCTTGGGAAGTAGGGAAGTTGATGCAATTTCAATGTTACCAGGCAATAGAAACATCATGCAGCAGATAAGTGTCATTGGTTCTGGTTGAACTAAGTTAAGTTCTGATGGATGAAAACACTCAATGCAAGCCACCTTTCCAACGTTACACGTTGACAACAGAGATGAATTATAGGTTGAAGTTTATCTTGTAGTTACATGTGATAATAGAAGTTTACTATGGAGTGGGGCCTTTGAAGTGTTTGCTTCTTGCAGGTTAATTTGTTCTGCTATGGAGCAGAAGGAGCTCCAGGAGGAACTTGCGGAATCTGTAGGTGCACCAGCTGGCTGATTTGCTGCATTTTGTATTGTGAAACTTGATCTGTAAGTAGTGGAAACCCTCGAGAAGAAATGATGCTGAGCATTTATGTATGGAGGATCAAATTTATGTGTACCGACATTCAAAAACATGGTTTTTGTCTTCATACCGAGCAAATTTAGAACGTGAACTTTGGTCTGGTTTACACGTTCCTTGGACCATTATTTAAATTTGTAAAATATGTAAATAATGTTTCATTTTAATCAAAGGAAATTATGTTGTTCGATTCGTCCAATATTCCATGCTTGTGGAAGTAGTAGTAGTCTTCATGTTCTCATCATATATAAAAATGACTATATATGACTCTCTCCAACTTTGTCGGCAACAAGCAAGACATCAGCCTCAGTGCATGCATAATCCTGATTGTTTAGTTCCTCTGAACAAGGTGATTTCTCAGATGCCATTTATTATTTATTTTATGTTTGTTTTTATATTTTAAAAGTATTTTTATAAAAATATTTTTTTTATTTTAAATTAATATTTTTTGATATTATTTTTTTAATGTGTTAATATTAAAAATAATTTTTTAAAAATAAAAAATAATTTAAAAAATAATACTGTACTTAAATTATAAAATGACTTGAGTTACTACTGTTTGGTTATTACAGAAGTGAGAAAGTGAGTGCTATCTGGGAGCTTCTGCCTGATCCTAAGGAGAAAAGAAAGGATGGCCACATGTGAGATTGTAAAGGACTCCAAGCGTCAGTCAAAAAAGGGGGAGGAGCTCCACTTGTCAAACAGAACAGAACAGAACAGAACAGAACATTGGGGAGTCTAGTTATTAATGTTTTTTAAAGTATTTTTTATTTAAAATAATATTTTTATATTTTTTTAAATTTATTTTTTTAAAACATCATATTAAAACAATCTATAAAAAATAATAAAAAAATTAATTTAAATAAAGATGAATCCCAAACGCCAAACAATCTCACCACCGGGACCGAACCAACCCTTCTTCCTTGTGAATGCCAACAAGAAGCTCTCTTCGTTTCCACCTTCTTCTTCCATGCTCAAACTACTTCGACTCTCGTCTTCTCTTCTAGCCCGTCACTCTTTTAGTACAACAAGTAAATTATCTTCCTCGTTAAGAAGAGCAACGAAGTACCGCAACTGTCCTTGTTCCTCGGCCTTTGTTGGTTGTTTCCACACGCACAAGGTGTTGGCCATGGCTGAAACTACGTCTTCATCTTCGTCTTCTCACAAGCATACTAATCGTCTCTCAGCTGAGCACAGTCCATATCTCCTTCAACACGCCCATAACCCTGTTAGTATATAAAAGAGATATTTGTATTGATTTTTGCTCGTTTCTTAATTCTCTTTTTCCTTGTCGAAATGAATTGAAGGTCAATTGGTACCCATGGGGCGAAGAAGCATTCGCTGAAGCACGTAGACGAGACGTCCCAATTTTCTTATCAAGTATTTATTATATTTGCCATTCGTTCTTTCGTTTCTTGTTATTATTTCTATTATTATCATCATGATTTGCAAAAACTGGGGGCTAATTACTACTTAGTATGTAATCAATTTTTTTTGGTTATTTGGTCATGACTTTTTTTTTTTGTGCTTTCTCTTTGAAGTTGGATACAGCACTTGTCATTGGTGAGTCTGTGACATTTTTCTTTCATTTTCTGGTCCAAAATGCCTATCGAAAACTTGAATGAATAACTGATTAATTGTTTGGTGTTTATCCTTTGATGGGTGTAAGGTGTCATGTTATGAAGGTGGAGTCTTTTGAGGATGCAGAGGTCGCTGAATTGTTGAATGATTCGTTTGTCAGTGTGAAGGTCTGTTCAAATCTTGATTGCCTGCATTAGTTGTTGTTGGCACTATTCATTTGTCCCTGAATTATCAACTTCTTTTAATGGTCTTGTTAATCACGCTAACATGTCAGATTGCCGCAGGTGGATAGAGAGGAACGACCTGATGTTGACAAGGTAAATAGCCTCTATCTTGACTGCCTTCCAGAGAAATAATTCTTGCCTTTATCCTTCGATGGGTCTATTGTGTGCTGATTAATCTATGATAAAAGAGGTTCTCAAGAACCGTGCGATACAATGTGCTGTTGAACTGCTGCTAAACTAGTTGTATGAAAAGTTAAAATGCCAATCATACCATGCTATTATATGAAAGAAGGTGACTGTAAAGTGTAAAAGACTGTGTTTGTCTATTTATATTATTTTAGTTTCAGAGCACACTTGCATTTGAATCCGGTTGGGTTTGCTCTTGTGCAAATAAATTTCAATGTTCTTCATAGATTGTTCGTTGGTTTCTTTATATACTAAGCAAATAGTTTTGATTTTACAGGTCTATATGACATTTGTACAGGCATTGTATGGTGGAGGAGGGTGGCCACTCAGTGTCTTCATTTCACCTGATCTGAAACCTTTGATGGGTGGAACTTACTTTCCCCCAGATGATAAGTATGGAAGACCAGGATTTAAGACCATACTTAGGTGGGAGTTTTGGTTCTTGGACATTTTTCCTTTCCTCTTTTCTGCAGCGTGGCTGTTCCTTGACCAATTATGAACACATTAGATCGTCACAAGTTTATTCTTGCATTGAATTATGATTCAAAGTAGTATTAAAGGTTAATTGCTTTTGCTTAGTCTATTATTTCTCTATTATTTCAGAAAGGTTAAGGATGCTTGGTTCAGTAAGAGGGATACGCTTGTGAAGAGTGGAGCCTTTGCTATTGAGCAGCTGTCAGAAGCATTGTCAGCAAGTGCAAGTTCAAAGAAATTGCCAGATGAGCTTTCACAAAATGCTTTGCATCTGTGTGCAGAACAAGTATGACTATTGCAAACTGCACAGTAGTCCTTTTTTATCTGACTTGGAAGGAAGAAATGCTCAAATATGAACTTCTGATTGAGCAACTGTGAGGAATGAGTTTGGTGTCTCTGACTCATTTTAATGCATTGCTAGAACCTTCTGAATTTCACTATTTTGGTTGTTGACTTGACTAAAATTTGATGCATAAAAAGATATTAAAGAGTTATATATTAGGCCCTGTTTGGCAGTGAGGCCGGGGATGTATCTCCCTGTTGCACTTCTTCTGCCTGCTTGGTGTTTCTGTAACATGGCAAACATAGATTAGCTTTTCATAGAATATTAATTTGATGCTTCTTGGTGTCTTGTAGTATTTTTTTTCCCTTTCTTCAACTGTTATCACAAAGCCACTTTCTTAGTCTTTTCAAGATTGTATCAATATCCACATTTTATTTACTGAATAATGTTTCTGTCATCCTAACACAAAGACTATTATCATGGATATAAATGGAGCTTTCTTGCATCAATTGTTGTCTTGCAGCAACTCTTTTTTTCCCTCCCTCATAGCAACATTAAAAGCAGACATCAAAACTTTTATATGTATACCAACATCGCACCCTTTTAGCACTTTTTAGTTGCCATTTTCATGGGGTTGTGTGTTGATTTGTTTTTATAGATGCTAAAAAAACATATTTCTGTTGTACTTTGCTGCTGCTGCTTGCTTTCACAAATTATGATCAGTTAAGAGGACTCAGGGAATGCATAGGACCATGGCATTGTTTTACATAGAACTCTTGATGAGGCACCATTTTATTGCCTTTTTTTAATTCTCTTCACTGCATTGCAGCTTTCTCAAAGCTATGATTCACGATATGGAGGGTTTGGATCTGCCCCAAAGTTTCCTAGACCGGTTGAGATCCAATTGATGCTTTACCATTCAAAAAAATTGGATGATGCTGGAAATTACAGTGAATCAAAGAAAGGTCTGCAGATGGTTTTCTTTACCTTGCAATGCATGGCAAGTGGAGGCATTCATGATCATATTGGAGGTGGTTTCCACAGATATAGTGTGGATGAACGCTGGCATGGTTGGTTTGTCTTTAAAACGATAGTTATTTCCTAAAGAATTGCTTAATTCAAAATTACTGGCATTCTGTTGTGGTTTTCTGCATTTTGGGTAGTTGTTGTATATGGAATATTGAAACTGTAGTATTTTCTTGCAGTTCCTCATTTTGAGAAAATGCTGTATGATCAAGGCCAACTTGTTAATGTTTACTTGGATGCCTTTTCCATTACCAATGATGTCTTCTATTCAAGTCTATCCCGTGATATTCTTGATTATTTGAGGAGAGACATGATTGGACCAGAAGGTGAAATATTTTCAGCAGAGGATGCTGATAGTGCTGAGCGTGAAGATGCCAAAAAGAAAAAGGAAGGAGCCTTTTACATATGGACCAGTCAAGAGGTTTCTTATCATCATCATTTTGGTCTTCATTTCATTTTGATTGGTTTGATTTCTCATTATGTAAAATCTAGCAGCACATCTGTTAATTTACTGATTTGTCAACTGCATCTGGAACTTATATCAACTGCATCTTGATAGTTCTAAATTGATGATGCTGACATTAGGAACTTATATCAACTGCATCTTGCAAAGCATTCTTATTCCACAATTGGATAGGCTTATGTCATGTACATGCTCTCTTTTTTTAAAAAAAAATACTATATAACTGAAGTCTTCATTCCCCTTCTCGGATTGAGATACTATTAGCCTTAGTCATATCTGCATCTTCCTGCTTAAAGATCAAGGAAGTATAGCTTTGTCCTAAATTTCATAGCATGAGCAGTGAATTTCTATTGTGAGTTACCCTGATTCCGTAACACTTATCTTTCATTGAAAGATGAAATTATATATACTTTTATCCGTTTTCTATGAAGTTTTCTTAAAAATTTATGTTGGGAGATTCATTTGACTTGCATTAACCTCTACTAATTCTGATTTTTCTACATGTTTTCCCCCTCTTTAAGATTGATGACCTCCTTGGAGAGCATGCAACTCTTTTTAAGGACCACTATTATGTAAAGCCTCTGGGGAACTGTGACCTTTCTAGAATGAGTGACCCACACGATGAATTTAAGGGGAAAAATGTGCTCATTGAATTAACTGATACTTCAGCACCGGCAAAAAAATATGGCCTGCCTCTTGAAAAATATCTTGATATTCTGGGTGAGTGCAGGCAAAAGCTTTTTGATGCAAGATCCAGAGGACCAAGGCCACATTTAGATGATAAGGTTTGTCATTGTCTGTTTAAAAGAAGGCATGGATTGTATAGAAATATTTCTTAATCTTTAGCTTTTCTGTTGTATGCACACTTTAACAGACCAGGTGCTTGCTAGGTAATTGTCTCATGGAATGGACTTGCAATTTCATCTCTTGCAAGAGCTTCCAAAATCCTTATGGGCGAAGCAGAGGGCACAAAATACAACTTCCCTGTTGTTGGTTGTGATGTAAGATTTTAACATCTTTGGCTAGCCAGTTTAACTTAAAATTATTGTATAATTACCAACATGCTTGTGGTTTGATCACACCAGTGCGATTCTAACTTTCTAAGCCAAGTTTGATGTAATTATCATGCATCTTTGTTATTCTTTAAGCATTTCCTTATCATGTCTAGATTTTGACCATGGTGTGAGGATAAAAAAACAGTTTCTTACTCTCGTTTATCCTGCTTATGGAAAACTTCTACATGTAATCATATTATTCTGAACATCAATTTTAAACAAAGGCCTGTCTTCTGGAAGGTCTATGCATTCAATCATCATCATTTTGGTGTATTTTTTGTGTTACCGAGTATATTGGATTTCTTGTACTTTCTAGGCATCTGTTCTGCTGGGCTCTGTCAGTCTTGATATGTAGCCATAAGTACTGATCTGTGGAAAATCACTCAGTTGAAGTATTCTTGGCATGATATGTCGTGTGTGGTTGACTTTTTTATTTGATCATGAGTAATAATTTTGCATATTCCATTGAATTCCAGCCCAAGGAATACATGACTGCTGCAGAGAAGGCGGCGTCTTTCATCAGAAGGCATCTTTATAATGAACAAGCTCACAGGCTAGAGCACAGCTTTAGGAATGGTCCATCTAAAGCACCTGGATTTTTAGATGATTATGCATTTCTAATTTCTGGGTTGCTGGATCTTTATGAGGTGGGTGGTGGGATCCATTGGCTAGTGTGGGCAACCGAACTACAGAATAAACAGGTAAAAGAATCAGAGTTCATCTCCCTGAGATAAATAGTGAGCCAATTGTTCTCGTGTTTTTAAGAGTTATTTTTCCAGGATGAATTATTTCTCGACAGAGAGGGAGGAGGCTATTTTAATACCCCAGGAGAAGATCCTTCAGTTCTCCTACGAGTAAAGGAAGACCATGATGGTGCTGAGCCCTCAGGAAATTCCGTTTCGGCAATAAATCTCATAAGATTGGCCTCTATGATGACTGGCAGCAAGTCTGAGTATTACAGGCAGAATGCTGAGCATCTTCTGGTATGCTGTTGCTTCACTTACAAGCGTTTCTTGGGGAAGACTAGTGTTTACAACTCGAGCACTCAATGTGTTAGCATAATAAATTCATCCCTTGGCGATGCAGGCAGTTTTTGAGTCGAGATTGAAGGACATGGCTATGGCAGTACCTCTGATGTGCTGTGCAGCTGACATGATCTCTGTGCCTTCCCACAAGCAAGTTGTCTTAGTTGGCCACAAATCATCCTTGGAATTCGATAAAATGCTTGCTGCTGCACATGCATCATATGATCCCAATAGAACAGTAAGTAGAAGAGCTTCAATATCAATTCATGAACCCCATGTACTCTGCCTATGACTCCTCCTCCTCTCTCTCTCTGAGATGCAATTATTGCCATTTGCAGGTGATTCATATAGATCCTACCGACAATGAAGAAATGGAGATTTGGGAGGACAATAATAGCAATATAGCTCTCATGGCAAGGAATAATTTTGCTGCAGATAAAGTAGTTGCTCTCGTCTGTCAAAATTTCACATGCAGTCCCCCAGTCACGGATCCCAAGTCTCTTAAAGCATTGCTTCTCAAGAAACCTTCCTGAGGTGTAAATCGCGGTCAGTGAAGACTTTCAAAGTGTTAATTGTATGTGATGTATAAGACATACCTTTTTCGTGTTGTGACTATATTGGTGAGCTATGTCACGATCAAATGTTTTTTTTTTTGTAAAAAAAAAAGTTTAGGTGCTATCAAAGAAGCAATAGAGATTCGAGAGTTGGGTAATTAATTTTATTAGATCAAATAATTTTAGTTAATTTAATAATATTATTAAAAAAAAATAACAACACATAAATTGAACAAAACAAAAATGAATTGAGTTAACTTGTGTTAACTTTCAAAACATGTGATTTTATATATAAGATTAAGATATTTTTATGGAAAGATTGAATGGTAAATAATAACAAAAAAATATATAAGTTGGGTTAATTTTTTAAATTTATGATTCGGGTTTTTAGGTTGAAATTATTCTATAGAAGATAAACTTGAAAAAATGAAGGAAATTTTCAATAAAAAATAATTTAAAATAAATCAAATAGAAATAAAAAGAATTAATGACTAAATTTAATATAAAATAAAATAAAATTTTGAGAGATATGATTGAAAAACAAATTCAAATAAAAATGATTAAAAAATAGAAATTAAAAGAATAAAAACCAAGTTTGATAGATAAAAAAATCAATAGATGATGAAATTTAAAAAAAAAAACTCTAATTTTATGAATTATTTAAAATAAAACAAATAGGAAAAAAAACATGGACTAAATCTCAAAGAAAAACAAAATGAATGGATGCTTTGAAAATGTAAAGGGTCATGTGTGGAAATCAATGAAAAGAAAACATAGAAAAAAAAAAAGAGAAAAGATTGTTAGTGTTAAACCAAAGATCTATTGGTCACACGTGCCGCCAAGAGATGGAGGGACTGTCGTGAAGATTCAAACTCTGCCATGAAAGCAGGTGTTTGGCTGCTTAACAATGTCTCACGTACTGTCTAAATAGCGTGAACGAAGCCATGTGAACAACATGCCATTAATTTTTTAATATTAAATAATATTTTATATCTTTTAAAATATCAAATTACTGGTGATTCAACTCGATAATTACAAAACAAACTATAATGAATAGACTAAAACCTCCTAGATGGAGGTTAAAAATAACTTGAATTCAAAAGCAATGTAGTCATTTTATTATGTTATTGAAATGAAAAGGTCGAAATAATCCATAAATGACAATTTAATATTTTTTGTTTTAAAAGGTATGTTAGTTATTTTATTGTGAAAAAAACAACAAAAATATCTTATTACCCTTACCCCATTGCCAAGGTTAATTTTTTTTTTTTAATTATTTTGCTAAGAAAGGCAAAATCATAATTATAGTGTTTCAATCCACAACCAATGACTCTAAACCTACAATAAAAATTGCTATAGTGAATCATCCATCCGTTGTAGTTTCTTTTATTTAATAAGTTTTGGATGTTGAACCAATCCAAGAACAATTATAAGTAGGGTGCATTTGGTATAAGTGGGGCTTGTAGTTGCGATTTTAGCTGTAAAAATATTCGGTGATACATGCCGTTAAAATGTTTTTATGTTATAGAACTTCATTTTCTAGCTTTTATTACATATTTTATCCGTGTTTCGTCGTAGGCCAAAAATTTATTTTTTCAACAAAAAAAGTTGTATACACATGCTTTTCCAATATGTTTTTGCAGTTAAAATTTTTTTTTCATGAAAATAAAAAGTATATGTATATATATAATCAAATAAATCAAGAATTATATATTAATAAATAAACGATAACAAAAAATAAAATTAAAAAAAATAAGAGACAAATATACATCAAGATATTTAATCTCACAAGACAGGATATTTACCCGGTTGTATTTGCTAAATTTATTTATTAAAATAATTTTTTATTCAATCAAACAATAATAGAAATAGACGCACACATTAAATTGATTGAATAAAATAAAAGAAAAAAAATGTTATACAAGATTGAACATATTAAAAATATTATCCGAAAATAAAAATACTATTTTTATTCAATCAAATGATAATAGAAACATGCACATATATTAAATTGATTAAATAAAATAAAAGAGAAAAAAACACTATGCAAGGTTAGACACATTAAATATATTGTTTGAAATTAAATGTTTTTTTTAAATGAAATTCATCTATACAAAAGATAAAAAAAAAATATAGATGAATCAAAAAAACATCTTCAAAAATTAAATGATTAACCAAAAAATAATTATCATTTAATAGAGGCTCTCAAAACAAAATAAAAGATAAGAGTATTAATTTAGATATAAATAAATGAAAAAAAAACATATACAAAAGCATTAATTTAAAAAAAATGAAAAAAATAATTTAAAAAAAGTCAACTCACCTGGCCAATTTTGTTAGGGCCCCGTGCAAATAGACCCTCTTTTTTCTCTTTTCATCTAGGGCAGAAGACATGTCGTTTGCCATAATTTTTTTTGAGAAAAAGTCAAACGATGTGTCATCTGTATTGCTTAGTTTGTGGCCACTTTAATGGCTGGAAAAACAGGGTTAATGGATTTTTAGACCCAAAAACCAAATTTTTAACCAATGTTTACCCAAAATATCATCCTAAAACCCGAAACCAAAAAGCTTATCAAGATCAGATCTATTTTTATTAGGAACTTCAAGGTAAAAAAACCTAAAGTTAGCTCCCCTCTTCAAAAGGAGCAATTTAACACCAACTTAATACCATTAAAAAATCTACGAATACAAACGAATTCGCCGATGGATTTTTTCCATTAGTATTTTATGATGATCTTTACCGACTGAAGTTTTTTCATCGCAAACTCTATCGGTATTTACTGACAGAAATATGTCATTGGCATATACCGAAGGAATCCTAGTCGAAATAGAAGGAATTAAAAAAAAAACAATACGATGACGTGTAAGTTTTTACAGACGTCGTTATTGATGGAATTACAACTGGATTCAAACAAGGAAACCCGTATAGTGACGTGTCACTTATACTGACAGAATTGCTGATGGATTAACATACAGAATAATTTTATCGGTAAATTCATCGATAATATTTAATAGATGACTTGACCCTTTCCCCTCCTCTCTCCTTCCCTATTTCTCCTTCTTCCTTAAAAAACCTCTCTACAACAAAATAAATAGCCCCCCTATCCCCTCTCATCTCAACATAAGACAGAATAATTTTGTTAGAAAATTCATCGATAATATTTAATATATGATTGGCCCTCTCCCCTTCCCTATTTCTTCTTTTTCCTTAAAAAACCTCTCTGCAACTAAACAAACAACCCCCTCCCCCACATCTCCTTCATCTTAACATAACTCATCCTTCTACAACTTTTCTAATCACAACAACATAGCGTTTGTAGGTTGAATAATCTTGAGCTAAACCAATATTTTTGCAAATTTATTTAGTTAATATAATTAATTAATACATGTTGTCATCGTTATTTGATATAAGTTCGATAGAAGTCATGGATGATCATTCATAGATGTATCGAGATTCACCCTAAGGATTGTGGAGAATGAATTATTGTAATGGGATTCAGGGTTTTATTAATTACGCAACATCTGATCTGAGAAATATTAGTAGAGGTGGTATTCGGTGTCCATGCAAGATGTGTAAAAATAAAAAATTTCTCGATCCAGATGTTGTAACGATACATCTTCTATATAAAGGGTTCATGGAGGAATACTTGTGTTAATATGCATACAGAGAACCATTTGTTCCTCGCGAGACCTTGGTAGAAAGGATGGTTGGGTCAACTTCTAGTGCTAGCAATGTGCATGGAGTTGTAAATGACAACAATAATTCTTATAGGACTATGGTTATAGATGCAATGAGAATGAATTAGAGTCATACCAATCAATTTTCAATCATAGATGTAGAACCTAATTCAAACGCAGCCAAGGTTTTTGATGTTTTGAAAAATTATAACAAACCATTATGGGATGGCTGCACAAATCACAATAAATTATCAGCTGTTGCACAAGTGTTTACCATCAAGTCAGATTATGAGTTGAGTGAGGCTGGTTATGACAGAGTTGAATGGGCGAGAAGCATTTTACCGTAAGGGAACTGGCTGAAAGAGAACTTCTATGCTGCTAAATCCATAATGAAACTCCTTGGTCTAGGATATTAGAAAATTGACATGTGTCCAAACTTCTGCACGTTGTACTACCTTGAAAATGCTAAGCTGACTAATTGCATGACATGTGGGCATTCCCGTTATAAACCCAAAACTAGCAGGGGAAAGACTCTTGTAGAACATAAAAAACTTAGATACTTTCCAATCACACATAGATTGTATAAGTTATTCATGTCACCAAAAACTGTTGAGTACATGACATGACACCAATCACATGATATAGTGTATGGAGTGATGTGTATTCTTCCGACGGTGAAGCATAGAAACATTTTAAAAGAGTGCATCCTCACTTTTTAGTTGAATCAAGGAACGTGTGTCTTAGGTTATGTATAGACAGATTCAATCCATTCAGGTCATTTGCTACTCATTCTTGTTGGCCTGTTATACTCATGGTTTGCAACTTGCAACTGGGGATGTATATAAGGCTAGAGTTCATGTTTTTATCTATGGTCATACCCGATCCTAATAGTCCAGGCTAGAATATAGATTTTTATCTTCAACTGTTGATTGATAAGTTGACGCGGTTATGGTCCTCCAGAGCTTTAACTTATAATGTATCGACAAATCAAAATTTTCTTATGAAGGCAACTTTGATGTGGATTATCAATGATTTTCCAACTTATAAAATGGTTTCTAGTTGGAGCACACATGAAAAATTAGCATGTCTATACTGCATGGAAAATAACAAGGCATTAGTGCTTACAAACAGGGGTAAAACATCTTTTTTTTACTGCCACCGGCGTTTCTTGTCAACAAATCACAGGTACAGAAAGAACATAAATGATTTTTTTGTTGGTAAAGTTGAAAAGGATGTTGCATCCCCGTGTATTTTTGGTGAAGAATTGTATGACGTGGTGTCAGAGTATGGTGACATTGTATTTGGTTTCCAATCCGGTACATAGAAATTTCCTGGTTTTGGTTTGACCCACAATTGGGTAAAGTGAAGTATTTTCTAAAAGCTTCCTTATTTAAAAACCAATCTCCTCCGTTGTAACCTAAACGTCATGCATATATAAAAGAACATGTTTGAGAACATTTTCAACACAGTCATAGACATGAAGGGGAAAACAAAGGACAATATCAAGGCTAGAATGAATATAACAATGTTTTGTCATCGTAAATATATAGAGTTAGTTTATACTGGGTCATGGATCGTAAATATTGGTCAAATTCTCATGGATTCAGTAAACTGATTATTAAATCCAAATTGCATGCAAATATATGTATTTTAAAAAAAAGCTAAAACACACCATATATATACAAGGAAAAAAAATATGATTTTTGTATTTTTGAGAGACTAGTTGTATGCAATTTGAGTAAAAAAATGAATTTTCTAAAAAAAATAATTTATTGTTATTTTTGTAAAAGGGAGAACAATTTGTTTTATACTGAAAAACGCACATTGCATGTAGTTCACAATTCCAAATATTAAACAAAAATAATAACCATTTGGTTCCAAAATTTCACAATTTTAGCAATTTGTCCAAAAATAAGTTGAGTTTATAGATAGACCTTCTAAGGTGTTTGAAATGTCTAGGGCATACTGGAATATACACTGGTAGATCGTTGGAATAGTGGCGGTGTATGTACCATGGGTCGCTGCTGCTGAAGGTGTGTGAACAGATTTGAAGCACCTCAGTCTCCTCTTCGCTCTTATACTGGTAGTGAGGTAACCGAATGTATGAGGAATGAGAATTGCTTGATCAAAGTTTTGATCCTTCTTGGTGTTTAAATCCTCTTCTCTTTTAGTTTGTTCTCTTTTCGCCAAGTTATTGTTTGTATCCCATCAGTTGTTGTCGACTGCTAGTGGTTATAAAAAAAGAAGGGTGGTTGCAAGGGTGGTCTTCGAAGCTACCGATGACGATTAGTTAGTCTTTGAAGTTGGTTCATGGTCGGTCTTTATTGTTGGAGCTCAAAGTGGGTCTTTCCTAGTGGTGGGGGCGTTGATTTTTGGTCGGGTTTTTATCACCATGATGCGGCACTTCTTTCTGTGGTGGCAACACCTTTTTTGTGGCCGAAAGGCAAAGAAATGGTGGTAAAAAGTGATGTTGTTGATGGGGAGAAAGATGAAGTAAGTTAGATCAGGTGTGGCTGATTGTATGGTATTGATGTGAGCTCACATTACTTGATAGTCCAGATCACTTAATTTATGATCTAATAGTCATGATTAAATTGACCTTAAATTGATCTGATAGCCAAGACTTCTTGGGTATTGGCCATATGTCACCCAAGCTATGGTAGATCTGTGAGCCTATTTTTAGTAGACGGTTTGATCGCTTTTGATATGATCAACAGTCCGGATCTAATCAAACAAAACTTATCAATGGCCCTGATCTGTTGGATCTTTGATCTAGTGTGGACAAGTCTATTTTAAACTCTAGTCAAGTAGCTGAAATTCATCTAGCCAACTTGATCATACGACTTAGAAGAAAAACATTATTATATATGAGAGAGAAGGTTTGTTTCTGGTGGTTTTTTGTAAGCTTCTCTATCTCATTTCTACCCCTATAAAATCTCCCCCTGTTACGATGTCGCAGTCACACAAATTAATTACCCTAACTTAAAACACAACACACAAGATAGTATAGAGCAAGCAAGGGGTTGATTCCACAAGGAAGATTTAGTTTAGATTTTTATGCTATACGTTATGCAATTGGGGGGTTTTGATTTGTGATGATTTAAACTATGGAAGAAATTAAACTAGCAAAACAAAATCAATTGAAACCAAAATTTATCAAGAAAACAAACATTGGTCGCAAGCACACATCCACCAACGAAAATTAGAACCGATCCTTGAAACGAAACTTCAATTTATATTCTGAATTTTTATCTTTTTCTAACGTTGGTTAATTAACGGATCCGCCGTATAACTAACCCTAACCAACAAACAATTACAATGTCCGCATTAATGATTTAGTTCAATGGCAGCCCTAAGAACTAGATAAATTGATTGATCTCTTGACAACCAAGCTGTCTGCGGCTTGTCTTCCTTTGTTTGAGTGTTCTCCCTAAGTTCAATAACGTAGTTCTGCCACAATTATCATGCTTAGTTGCTTCACAAGTTCATATATCACAACTCTGGTTTTGATATCAAACTTAACAAAAGATTGCTCACAATAATAACTTAGAGTCCGCTCTAGCAATTATCAACAACAATCATAGAAAAAATGCATAGGAAAACAATCATACTCATTCATAATATAAACTGAAAATAAAAGGAAGAATAAATCTCACGGTTCTTGAAATCCGAAGGTTTGTTGTGTCCTTGCAACCAAGAAAATGATCTTAGCCTTGCATATCTATGGAACAACTACTCTTAAAGATAAAAGAAAGCATTATTTATGGTTTGTAGAGAGGAGAGTTTGTGATTCTTCACTTCTGGCTACTGCCCCTTTCTTTTTGCCCTCTTTCCTTTCTCTTTTTCTTTTTATATGCTAAGAAACTCTAGTCCCTATTTTACAAAATAGTCCTCCCTTAAGTTGACAGTTTACATTTAAGTACTTCAATAACTATTTTCCTAAAAAAAAGAAATAGCCTTGCATTAAATCTTCAAGCTTTGACTTCGAGGAGCTAAATTGCTGAAATAAAAACTTGGACGCTGGTTTAGATGCTTCAAAATGTAAATTTGACATGTTCCTTCACGAAACCTGTTTGCTGGCAGAATTCAGCTGTCATCTTTGAAAATTAATATCTCCCTCATATGACATCATTTTTGGCTGAAATTTAGAGTGTTGATAGGTCTTTATGTCAGGAATCCAACAAAATTGAGTTGGCATAAATTGGACTTCTGTAGCTCTACATATTGAATTTTGAATGGACAAAGGTCAACATTGGCAGAATGCGAGATTTGACTTTGAAGGATGCGATTTCCATGATCTTTCTCTTTTTATTTTTCTTGCATTAAATTTATAGAAAGGTATGGATGTTTTATTTTTAGTTCCACTGGAATCACTTCATTTCGATCTCTAAAACTCACGCTCTGCACAAAATATCGACTGAACATCAAATTTGCCAATTACCTCTAATTTACTCCTTTTTGCATCTTTCATCCAAAAGTGCCTTCAAAACATAAAATAAAGAATATCAAGGTATTTTCTATATAGAACATAGGCTAAACACTAGTTAAATGTTAGTGAAACTATCGAATAATATGGTTGCATCAAATACCCCCACACTTAACTCTTGCTCGAATAATATGGTTGCATCAAATACCCCCACACTTAACTCTTGCTCGTCCTCGAGAAAGGATAAATAAAATCAAATTGACAATAACTATGATCAATCTCTTAATCTCCTATCAATGTCCAAGAGAATATATATTATAAACCAGAATACAATCAAGAAGGATAAAAAGTATAAATTTTCATGAATTCATTTACATGCAAACTTCAAAACTCAATTAATCATCGGGATTTAAATGAAATCTATGCCATGTCAAAGTGATAGGTCTTCTCATTTATATACACTCCAACACTCACGTGTTTAGGGCTTATGTGTTTAAATCTATCAAATTCATTCAATGAATATGTTCTACCGTAAGCTTGCTCTTCAATCTCATCTCCATTACTAATATATTACAAGCAATACATGAATCAAAAGGTCTTATTTTCCGGATGTTATGGGGCTAAGGTTAAGGTGAGGTAAAAGAGAGTAAAAGAAAAGGTTCAAACCAAAGAAAGTAGAGTATTCTGAAAAATAATTTTCAAACAAGATATTCCATCAAAGCACATAAATTTTTCATCTTTAATCACCAATGCTTAACTTCTTTTGATTTCAAGCTCTTTCAACATAAAATTTTAAGAACATAAAGGAACACTTTTTTTCTTTTTTTTTCTTTTTTTTTCTCTTTTTCTTTTTTTTTCTTTTTTACCTTTGGCAACTTTGCCCATCTTTTCATCAAGCACACTTCTTCTTTCTTTTCACATAATTTCCAACCATAATTCCATGAGATATCACAAGTATATGCTTTACTAATCCTTGGCCAGGGGAAAAGGAAAACATGTACAAAGTTAAGGCTTATACATGGATAATGTAAAAAAAAGATAAACAAGCTCAAAAGGGGTTTACTAAGGATAATTTGCTTTAGGTTGGCTTTTTGGCTCAAGTGGTTAAAATTTCTAATGCCTTTATCGTCTTCCTGTATATATGTAATGTGAATGTAATCTCAACAAGATATGAAGCAAGTTCTAGAGATACATATCATTGAAAGAATGCACAATCAAAGAATATAATGTTGAATGCTCAAAAGTTTGCATTGGTATAACACTATAAAGTCAACATGGCATATTCTTAAAGTCAATCCCTAAACCAATTAAACATTAAAACTTGCATGCACACTCATTCATTTGATTTATATCTTCATCTATCTCAACTAATTCTCATACATAATACTCATATTCTCAAAAACCAATGGGAGTTCAAAAGATCAAACATAATTTTTTTAAAAAAATAACAAAAAAAACCAAAATTCTCTTAATACCCCCACACTTAAAACACAACATTGTCCTCAATGTTGAAATAAAAGAAAAGGAATATAAGAGAATGACAAAGATAAAGAAAAATATGAAAAATAAAAGATAAGGGAAAAAGAAAGCAAATCTGAAATTATTTTTTTATGCTGGGTTGCCTCCTAGTAAGCACTTTTTTTTAATGTTATTGGCTTGACATGCTGCATGCTCATTCTTCATAGATTGGTTCAGCTAACTCCACAGAAGCGATGAGTTCTGCTGTCCAACCTTCATAGAAAGGTTTCAAGCGATGCCTATTGACCTTGAGTACTTTGTTGGTTTCTAGCCTTGTAATTTCAACTGCACCATAAGGAAAAACATTAGAAACAATAAATGGTCCAATCCAACGAGAGCGTAACTTTCTAGGAAAAAGTTTCAAACGCAAATGATAAAGAAGGACTTTGTCTCCAACATGAAACTCCTTTCTTGTAAGCATTCAGTCATGAAGACTCTTAGTTTTTTCTTTGTAAATCCTTGTATTCTCGTAAGCATCATTTCGAATCTCTTCCAACTCTTGCAATTGCAACTTTCTTACAATCCCAGCAGCATCATAATCCATGTTACATTGTTTAATGGCCCAAAAAGCTTTGTGTTCAAGCTCTACCAATAGATGACATGCTTTCCCGTAAATCATCCTATAAGGTGACATCCCTATAGGTGATTTATAAGCAGTCCGATAAGCCCAAAGTGCATCACCAAGTCGTAGACTCCAATCTCTCCGGTTAGGTTCACTGTCTTCTCCAAAATAGACTTGATTTCTCGATTTGAAATTTCAGCTTGGCCATTCATTTAAGGGTGGTAGGTTGTTGAAGTCTGATGCATCACATGATATTTGTGTAACAATGCTTCTATTGAACGATTGCAAAAATGAGTGCCACGATCACTATCAAATATGTGAGTCCTGACAAATCTAAAACAACCTTAGAATCGTTAGTTCGTGTGGCTTTCGCCTCAATCCACTTGGACACATAATCAACATCAAGAAGGATATAAAGATTGCCAAAAGAAGAAGGAAATGGACCCATAAAATCACTAACCCAAACATAAAAAATTTCACTTACAAGAATATTCGTTAAAGGCATTTGATTCTTATGATTGATATTACCTGTTCTTTGACATTTCTCACATGATTTGCAGAAGTGAAATGCATCTTTAAAAATAGAAGGCCAATAGAAACCACTTTCAAGTATCTTATGGGCCGTTTTTTTTGCTCCAAAATGCCCACCACAAGAATGAGAATGAAAAAAAAGTGAGAATGGAATGAAATTCATCCTGTGGTACACATCTCCTTACTACTTGATCCACACAAAATTTCCACAAGTAATGAGTATCCCAAAAATAATATTTAACATCAGCTCGTAACTTGTCCTTTTAGGATGTAGACAAACCTGGAGGAAATTCTTTGGTGACTAAATAGTTCACCAAATCAGCATACCATGGTCTTGTAGAGGAATGTAGCATATACAACTGTTCATCGGGGAATGTTTCTCTTATTGTTTCGGTTATCCTCGGTCCTTAGTCGGCTCAAGTGATTAGCCACATGGTTTTCGGCACCTTTTCTGTCTTTGATCTCAAGATCAAATTCTTGCAAAAGCAAGATCCACCTAATCAATCTTGGTTTGGACTCCTTTTTCTTTAAAAGATACCTTAAAGCTGCATGGTCAGTAAAAACAATGACTTTTGTACCAATTAGATATGACCTGAATATTTCAAGAGCAAACACCACTGCAAAAATTTCTTTTTCAATTGTATGGTAATTGCTTTGCGCTCCGTCCAACATGCAGGAAACATAAGCAATAACATGCAAATTCTTTCCTATTCTTTGCCCAAGCACAGCGCCTACTGCATAGTCACTTACATCACACATTATTTCAAAAGGCATATCCCAGTTTGGTGGTTGGATTATAGGGGTAGATGTGACACGCCTCTTAAGCTCATCATGGGCATCTTTACATGCTTGATCAAACACAAAATCCACTTTTTGGCTAATATTTTGCACAAGGGTGCTGTAATCTTCGAGAAATCTTTGATAAAGCGTTGATAGAAACCTGCATGACCTAGGAAAAAACAAACTTCCTTCACGCATGAGGGGTAAGACAATGATGAAATAATGTCTATTTTAGCTTTATCAACCTCTAATCCACGTGAAGACACAACATGCCCAAGAACTATTCCTTGTTATACCATAAAATAACACTTTTCATAGTTCAAGACAAGGTTAGTTTTAATGCACCTTTTCAAGATCAAAGATAAATTTTCTAGACACTTATTAAAAGAATCACCATATACCGTGAAATCATCCATGAAAACCTCAATTATTCTTTCAACATTATTAGAAAAAATACTCATCATGCATCTTTGAAAAGTTACGGGTGCATTACAGAGACCAAAAGGGCATTCTTTTATATGCATATATACCAAATGGACATGTAAATGTAGTCTTTTCTTGATCCTCAGGATTAATAACAATATGATTGTATCCACTATATCCATCAAGGCGTTCAAGCATTTGATCCATAAATGGTAATGGAAAATAATCTTTGCGTGTAACAAGATTTAGCTTTCTGTAATCAACACACATTCTCCATCCACTCGAGATGCGAGTAGGAATGAGTTCATCATTTTTGTTTTTCACCAACGTGATTCCGATCTTCTTGGGCACCACATGGATTGGTGCCACCCATTTATTGTCCGTGATGGGGTAAATGACACCTGCATCTAACAGTTTTAAAATTTCAGCTTTCACTACCTCCATCATAGGCGAGTTCAACCTCCTTTGCATTTTCCTTGTTGGTTTCGCATTGTCCTCCAATAGTATGTGATGCATACACATTGAGGGACTAATGCTCTTGATGTCGGCTAAAGTCCATCCAATGGTCGTCTTGTGATCACACAACAACTTCACAAGTTTTTCCTCTTGCATACTTGTCAAACCTTTTGCGATGACAACAGGAAATGTATTGTTGTCACCAATGAATACATACTTCAAATTATCGGGCAAAGGTTTCAATTCTAGCTCGGGGGCCTGTAAAATAGATGGTAAAAGCTTTCTATGTGAAAGTACTAAATCAACAGAGACATTATCATGGGGAATGGTTTGTAAAGCTTGCAAAGCCAATGCTGATTCGTGCATGTTTTGGGGAACACCTATGTGCCTCTCCATCTCTTCTATCTTGGTAAAATCATAGTCATATCTCAAAGCTACACTTAATCCATCCTCACAATCAAAATCAAAAACTTATTGCACACACTTATCAACTTGGTCATAACATGTGATAGAATAAACATTGCTATAAGGATATTTCATTGCATCATGAAAATTAAATTCAATCTTTTTATCTCCTACTTTCATAGACAAAGTATCCTTGCCATAATCAATATTTGTATTGGCAGTTTTCAAGAATGGTCTCCCAAACAATATAGGAGTGTTGTTTGATGAATCACAAGAATCATGTTCCATATCAAGAATATAAAAGTCACATGGAATGACCAAACTATCAATCTTGACTAGGACATCTTCTATCACACCAAGTAGGTAAACAAAACTACGATCCGCAAGTTGTATTACAATGTTAGTTTTATTCAAAGGCTCAAGACTAAGAGAATCATAAACATGTTTGGGTATAACACTAATGGATGCACCTAAATTGCATAAGGCCCTTTTGAAATTAGCATTACCAATAACACATGGGATAGTAAACGCACCTAGGCCTTTTTGCTTCAAAGGCATATTCTTTTGAACAACAGTAGATACAACTTCACCCATACTTACCATTTCATGACCTTTCAGTTTGAAAGCTCTTTTGGTAGTACATGACTCCTTCAAGAATTTGGCATACTTGGGAATTTGCTTGATAGCATCAAGCAAAGGAATGTTGATTTATACTTCATTGAAAACCTCTAAAATCTTTTTTTTTTTTTGTCTTCTTTCTTTGACCTAGAAGAACTCACAAGAAAGGGTGGAATTGTTTTAAAACTGGAATTCATTGAGTGAGGAGTTACCTTTGGAGTGTTGGTCTTTGTTTTAGTTTGTGGAGGAGGAGGATGTTCCTTCTTTGTACTCAATTCAGTTTCTATCTCTTCTTCTTCCTCCATCTCAATTTGTTTCAACCTTTTATCTTCAAGTTCTTTCCCACTTCGCAACATGATCGCACTAACATTCTATTTTGGATTCAATGCTTGGGAGGGCAATGTTCCATTCATTTGTGCTTCCAATTTCCCCACACTTGAAGCTACTTGCCCTATTTGCTTATCCAAGTTGTGAATACTTGACCTTGTTTCCTGTTGAAAAGACATGACATTTTGTTGCAAGGTCACAATGTTAGAAGCCAAAGTTTCCATCATCTCACGAAGATCATCACTAGATGACGACCCCATAACATTGGAGTTTGTGAATGGAAGGGGTTGTCTTGCTTGATAATTCTGTTGGGATTAAAATCCATGTGGATGGAACTGTCGGCCTTGATTACCTTGTTAAGGTGGGTTCCTATAGCATAAGTTAGGATGATCTCTCCATCCAGGATTGTACGTGTTGGAAAAGGGATCATATTTACGTTGTGGCTTTCCATTGAATGCTCCATCAACTACATTAGCATGTTCAATGTAATCTTCTTGCATTGTTGGGCACATATCTGAGGCATGTCCTTGTAAGGAACATATGCTATAAACTTTCACCTACTGTACATTTCCACAAGCCAAAGAACACATAAGAGAAGTAAGATCATTAACTTTATTTTCAAGGTTAAAAATACTTACCTCATTTACTCGTTTGTTTGAGAAGTCTCCACGAGTGCCAAAATGTTTCGAGTTGGCTGCCATGTTTGAGATTAATTGGCGTGCAGCCTCGGGTGTCTTATCTCTCAATGCCCCTCCACTTGCAGCATCAATGATACTACGGTCAGTAGGCATCAATCCTTCATAGAAATATTGAATGAGTAGCTGATCGGGTATATGATGATGAGGACATCGAACGCAGAGTTGCTTAAATCTTTCCCAATATTTGGAGAATGTCTCTCCATGAGATTGTTGAATCCCACATATTTTTTTCCTTATGTTGGCAACTCGAGATGCTGGAAAATACTTTTCAAGGAAGATCTTCTACATACCATTCCAAGTTCCAATTGAACCTGGGAGAATGGAGAAAAGCCATGCCTTTGCTGCCCCTTTTAAAGAGAAAGGGAAAGCTTTCAACTTAACATGTTCTTCATTAACTCCATTCGGTTTCATGCCAACACAAACCATATGGAACTCCTTGAGATGAGTATGAGGATCTTCTCCTGCAAAACCATTAAATGTTGGTAGCAAATGTATAAAACCATATTTGAGCTCACAGTTTACATTATTATCGATGTTTATGCACCATGGCTAATTTATGCATAAAAGGTCGATACCTAATTCCACCAAAAAATTTGTTTTGAATAGTACTGCAGAAAGCAAAAATTCTGTCTCTTTTTTTTAGAAAAATAAATAAAAATCACAGCAAATAAAAATAATAGCACAAGAATGAACTAAAATTACTTCCCCGGCAACGGCGCCAAAATTTGTTGCGATGTGGCGGTCGCACAAATTAATTACCCTAGCTTAAAACACAACACACAAGATAGTATAGAGAAAGCAAGGGGTCGATCCCACAAGAAAGATTTAGTTTAGATTTTTATGCTATACGTTATGCAATTAGCGGGTTTTGATTTGTGATGATCTAAACTATGGAAGAAAGTAAACTAGCAAACAAAATCAATTGAAACCAAAATTTATCAAGAAAACAAACCTTGGTTGCAAGCACACATCCGAAAATTAGAACCGATCCTTGAAACGAAACTTCAATTTATATTCTGAATTTTTATCTTTTCCTAACGTTGGTTAATTAACGGATTCGCTGTATAACTAACCCTAACCAACAAACAATCACAATGTCCGCATTAATGATTGAGTTCAATGGCAGCCCTAAGAACTAGATAAATTGATTGATCTCTTGACAACCAAGTTGTCTGCAGCTTGTGTTCCTTTGTTTGAGTGTTCTCCCTAAGTTTAATAACGTAGTTCCGCCACCCTAAGTTTAATATCGTAGTTCCGCCACAATTATCAAGCTTAGTTGCTTCACAAGTTCATACATCACAACTCCGGTTTTGATATCAAACTTAGCAATAGATTGTTCACAATAATAACTTAGAGTCCGCTCTAGCAATTATCAACAACAATCATAGAAAATATGCATATGCATAGAAAAACAATCATACTCATTCATAATATAAACTGAAAATAAAAGGAAGAATAAATCTCACGGTTCTTGAAATCCGAAGGTTTGTTGTGTCCTTGCAACCAAGAAAATAATCTTAGCCTTGCATATCTATGGAACAACTACTTTTAAAGATAGAAGAAAGCATTATTTCTGGTTTATAGAGAGGAGAGTTTGTGTATCTTCACTTCTGGCTGTTGTCCCTTTCTTTTTGCCCTCTTTCCCTTCTCTCTTTCTTTTTATATGCTAAGAAACCCTAGTCTCTATTTTACAAAATAGTCCTCCCTTAAGTTGACAGTTTACATTTAAGTACTTCAATAACTATTTTCCTAAAAAAGAGAAATAGCCTTGCATTAAATCTTCAAGCTTTGACTTAGAGGAGCTAAATTGCTGAAATAAAAACTTGGACGCCGGTTTAGATGCTTCGAAATGTAAATTTGACATGTTCCTTCACGAAACCTGTTTGCTGGCAGAATTCAGCTATCATCTTTGAAAATTAATATCTCCCTCATATGACATCATTTTTTTCTGAAATTTAGAGTGTTCATAGGTCTTTAAGTTAGGAATCCAACAAAATTGAGTTGGTATAAATTGGACTTCTGTAGCTCCAAATATTGAATTTTGAATGGACAAAGGTCAACATTGGCAGAATGCGAGATTTGACTTTAAAGGATGTGATTTCCATGATCTTTCTCTTTTAATTTTTCTTGCATTAAATTTCTAGAAAGGTATGGATGTTTTATTTTTAGTGTCACTGGAATCACTTCATTTCGATCTCTAAAACTCACGCTCTGCACAAAACATCGACTGAACATCAAATCTGCCAATTACCTCTAATTTACTCATTTTTGCATCTTTCATCCAAAAGTACCTTCAAAACATAAAATAAGGAATATCAAGGCAGTTTCTATATATAACATAGGCTAAACACTAGTTAAATGTTGATGAAACTATTGAATAATATAGTTGCATCACTCCCCTTTATTTTTATGTATGTGTAACCACTTATTTATAGAAAAAAAATTATTTGGCTTGAAGGCAAAGCAAACCAAAATTAACCATTGGATTTCAAGAATAAATCTTTACCACTCATTTGATTTTTATTACTTTGTAGGAATAACTTATAGGCAAAGCAAAGAAATATAGACCCTCGGATTAAGAAATTTGATTATGGATCATTTGATTAAAAATTTGATTGCTTTGTGAGAGGGTTTTCAATTTTAAAATCTGTTGTCTCCCTTCCATAATTAGATCACTAAAATAACAAACATGTTTTTTTTTTGTTTTTTTAATTCTTTGAAAAAGATGCAGATAATAATGCAAATACGTCAAAAACATAATTTTTTTTTGTTTCCTTGTTCTGCTATTTTTGTTTTTTTTTAAAGCAAAGACTAGTTAAGTGCTTGGCATAGGAAGTTTGTAAAGACAAATAAATTGTTCTTCCAAAACTAGTATTCTCAAAGCTTGTAGTTTGGTTGACTTAAAACTTTGTCTTTGCAGCAATCCCCTTCAACCCAAACTATGACGAAACTGTTTATAACTAGATTAGCCTGAAATCCCAATATAGCAATTCCTTTTAACTAGAACCAAAAGCTCAGTCAACCTAAGATCCCAATCTGGCGATCCCCTTTAATCAGAATCATAATTTTAAAAACACTTCAACTAACCTGAAATCGCAATCTAGCGATTCCTTTTAACCAGAACCAAAAAGTGTCTTTAGTTTAGTTAACCTGGAATCTCAATCCAGAGACCTTTAACCAGAACCTTGGTCTTTGTCTTTAGCTCAGTCAACCTGAAATTCCAATATAGTGATTCCATTTAACTAGAACCAAAATTTTGCATACAGGTCGATTAACTTGAAATCTTAATTTAGAGACCGCTTTTAACTAAAACCTTGTTGTTTATCTTTAGCTCGGTCAACCTAAGATCCCAATCTGGCAATTCCCTTTAACTAGAACCAAAGTGGTTCCTTCAGTTTGGTTAACCTGAAATTTCAATCTAGAGACCCCTTTTAACTAGAACTTTGGTCTTTATCTTCAGCTCGGCCAACCTGAAATCTCAATTCGACGATTCCTTTTAACTAGAACTAAAGTGTTGCCCTCAACTCGGTTAACCTGAAATCTCAATCTAGAGACCTCTTTTAACTAGAACCTTGGTCTTTGTTTTTAGCTCAGTCTATCTAAAATCTCAATCTAGAGACCCTTTTTAATTAGAACCTTGGTCTTTGTCTTCAGCTCGGTCAACATGAAATTTCAATATGGCGATTCCCTTTAATTAAAACCAATTTTTTGCATGTAGGTCGATTAACTTGAAATCTTAATTTAAAGACCACTTTTAAACAGAACCTTGGTCTTTATCTTTAGCTCGGTTAACTTGAGATCCCAATCCGGAGATTCCCTTTAACTAGAACCAAAGTGTTGCCTTCAACTTGGTTAACCAGAAATCTCAATCTAGAAACCCCTTTTAACTAGAACTTTGGTCTTTGTCTTCATCTTGGTTAACCTGAAATCCCAATTCGATGATTCCCTTTAACTAGAACCAAAGTGTTGCCTTTAACTCGGTTAACCTGAAATCTCAATCTAAAGACCCCTTTTAACCAAAACCTTGCTCTTTGTTTTTAACTCAGTCTACCTAAAATCTCAATCTAAAGACCTTTTTTAACTAGAACTTTGGTTTTTATCTTCAGCTCGGTCAACCTGAAATTCCAATCTGGTGATTCCCTTTAACTAAAACCAAAATTTTGCATGCAGGTCGATTAACTTGAAATCTTAATTTAGAGACCGCTTTTAACCAGAACCTTGGTCTTTGTCTTTTGCTCGGTGAACCTGAGATCCTAATTTGACGATTCTCTTTAACTAGTACCAAAGTGTTGCCTTCAGCTTGGTTAACCTGAAATCTCAATCTAGAGACCCCTTTTAACTAGAATTTTAGTCTTTGTCTTCAGCTCGGTCAACCTGAAATCTCAATTCGACGGTTCCCTTTAACCAAAACCAAAGTGTTGTCTTCAACTCAATTAACCTGAAATCTCAATTTAGAGACCCTTTTTAACCAGAACCTTGATCATTGTCTTTAGCTCAGTCTACCTAAAATCTCAATCTAACTACCCCTTTTAACTAGAACCTTAGTCTTTGTCTTCAGGTTGGTCAACCTGAAATTTTAATCTGTCAATTCCTTTTAACTAGAACCAAAATTTTGCATGTAGGTCGATTAACTTGAAATCTCAATTTAGAGACCGTATTTAACCAGAACCTTTGTCTTTGTTTTTAGCTCGGTGAACCTGAGATCCAAACTGACGATTCCCTTTAACTAGAACTAAAATATGAAAAATAGCTCGGCTAACTTGAAATCTCAATCTGAAAATTTCTTTTAACCAGAACTAAAATCTTTGTTAATCTTTGTCTTTAGCTCAGTCTACCTAAAATCTCAATCTAAATACCCCTTTTTACTAGAACCTTAGTCTTTGTCTTCAGGTTGGTCAACTTGAAATTTTAATCTGGCAATTCCTTTTAACTAGAACCAAAATTTTGCATGCAGGTCGATTAACTTGAAATCTCAATTTAGAGACCACATTTAACGAGAACCTTTGTCTTTATTTTTAGCTCGATCGACCTGAGATCCCAATCTGACGATTCCCTTTAACTAGAACTAAAATATGAAAAACAGCTCGGCTAACTTGAAATCTCAATCTAAAAATTTCTTTTAACCAGAACTAAAATCTTTGTTACTTCTCAATCGCAGGGTTTGAAAAATCGGTACTTCTTGATTACAGGGTTAACCTGAAGATTCTTCCTGATGATAGGGTTGATCTTTCTATAGAAAATTTCCTAATAACATGGTTCATCTCACTTTTCTTCCTAATTACAGGGTTTAATTTCTTGGTGTTTTTTTATTATAGGGTTGACCTGAAATTTCCTTATCATGGAGTTTGAAAACGTGGTGCTTCCTGATTATAGAGTTATAGAGTTGACCTGAAATTTTCTGATCATGGAGTTTGAAAATGTTATGCTTCTTGATTGCAGGGTTGACCTGAAGATTCTTCTTGATGTAGGGTTCTTCTCACTGTATGGTTCTTTTTAAATGTGGCAGGGTTGATCTTCTCTTTTTCTTGAGAATTTTCTAATAGTAGGGTTCTTCTCAGTTTTTTTCTTGCTTTTAAAAAATTGAGATTCCTTACCATCATAGCTCAAAGATTCTTTCTTTCTCAACAAAAATTCATCAAAATCTTGCTAGATTTTAATGAAGATCTTCTTGAAATATTTAAAAACATATATGCTATGCTATGGGATTAGATGACATGCATGTATCCTTACTTGTTTGAAATATAAGCCCTCCCTCTTCGATGTTCTATCGCTATAGGGTGCCTTAGCTTACCATCCAAACCTTCTTAGTTCTTTGATTCACCAGCTCATTCAAGTTTACCATATGTCAATCCTCCACTCAAATATAAGTGCAATGCCTATCTTGGGTTATTTGCAATGATTACTACTTTCATTGTTTATCAAACCTGACCATGTCACCAAGTATGGTGTTGCTTGATTCATCATGAAGGAGTTTAACTAATCATTCACTTCTTAGATTCTCTCAATAATTGCCCTCTGATTAGTTGTGTGCATCTTGACAGTAATTATCAAAAGATTTTTTAGTGTCAACCTTATCTTAGATTGTCAATCAGTCATAAAGTTACCTTCAGTTGAACCATACTCTTCAAGCATATGTTATCATCAACCTCTATGGAATTGCCAAGTCATCTAGACATGCATCTTTTAGCTTGCAGTAAAGGCTGATCATTGTATGCTCAATGTTTTTCTCAATAAAATTCCTCTCAACCTATCTAATCAGATCATGAAAAGAAATTCATTATCATCATTAATGTTGTTCATTTTATCAACCACATTAATGTGGTGGAATGCATCTTAAATCGATGAACTTCAAAACAAATTGTCTCACGATCAGTCTAGGTGGCGTGCATTCTTTCAAAATTTATTAAAATGCACCCATGCGATAACATTTTTTATGATTCATAACCATATTTTAGAGGATAAACTAAAATTTTAGATATAAAGATGCCCCTTAAAAGTAGTGTTACTCTCAACTATTGTTAGAGTTCATTAAATCATAGACTATCTTTGAGAAACATTGCCCTTAGTTAATTTGATCGTGCTCATTCTTTTATTTATCATCAAGAGGCATTTGTCATAACTAGATACTAAACATAACTTTGATGGATTTCATTAAATCATTAATTGATTTTGTCTGCTAGCTAATATGAATATTGTTTATTTTCTCTCCCAAGGTCCACTATATTGCCCCCAATTACTTAACTTAAGAAGTGTCAATGTCATTTTTGTCAACTACTTTGCAAACTTAGTCAATGATCTTTTTGTTTGAAAGTCTTTCTTGTTCAAGAATCAACTTGTAAATTTCAAGGATCATATCCATTCAAGTTTAATTGTTGAAATGAAATCTGAGAGATGTTAGTTTTTTAAAAAAGTATTTTTGAAAATCAAGTTTCTTTGATCAAATACCTAACACACACCATTCAATATGTGCAATCCTTTGATTATTTTGCATTTTGAAAACAAAAATTGACTCGATGTAAGATTAAAACAATTTGTTTAGCTCTTCTATGGTTCTTTGTGTCCATTTTAATATCTTATTTTAGGTATATCATTTGATAGTACGTGACAAGATGACCTTCTATAGATTTTAACAATAAGAGGTTCGAGTAAAGACTCAAGGTTCCGTTGAAAATTTATCTCATTTACAATACATACTTTATCAGCATGTATAATAATCAATTATGAAGCCGCAACCCTTATGGAAAAGCTTTTCAAGTTTTGAAAATGTCATTTATCGATTCAAATCACTTACTTGAGTAGAAAGGGTTTTTAAAAACATGTAACACAAGCTATGGCTCATGACTATGAAGGAAAAGGAAATTCATAAGCTTAAAAGGTATTTGAGTGTTTCAAAGACCTAGGATCACCATCAACTATTCATTAACTCTTTTTCTCTTGCTATCATTGTAGAAGAAATGATGTATAACCATGTCATATATTTTATCAATAAATCTTGTTTTCTAAAACTTGATAGGAAACTCTATCACAATTAAACAATAACTATACCTTATTCTTAATAGGATTTTTCATCCAAAAAAAAAAACTTTCAGTGTTATCAATCAAGGTCAAACATTGACATATAACCATGTCACTCCTTTCATTGTCAATCTCAAACTTAAAGAGAATATTGAAGCTCATTAACAATCATTTATCACTTGATACTCCTTTATCTCAAATTTAAATTCAAAAGAAAGGCCTAGGTTATCTACCAATTATTAGTCTTATTATTTCTTTATTTTTATTTCATTACCTTTGTAAAAGAATGGCATATAATTATGCCACACATTTCATGTCCATCTAAAAGATCAGTATTATTTTAACAAAAGCCATAAATCAAATCCGACTTTTGCTTTGATGGATAACCAATTTAATCATTTGAAGACACCAGGGGCTTTATCATAGATATCAAAAGACATGCTCATAGTTCAATATCTTTTTTTTTACTATTTCCCTTGGCATCGACTTTTAGCATTTGTTATGCCTTTCCTCAATTATAACTTTTTTTCCTTCCTAGATGTGATAATCATTTTCCTACTTTTAACCTTATCATGACATTCCATCATCAAAAATTTGATTTGCCTTTAAATGCTGGCAATTTCTACTTTTGGCATTCTCACTGTCTTTCTTAGGGTGTCCCTAGATACCTTTTAGTCTAGGTTTTTTTTTATACTTTCAGTCATTTCTTAATTGTTGGACTTTCATTCTTAGCATTCTTTTTACCATTAATTCTACTGTTGTATTCATCTTTTCAACAAAAAAAACCCTTATTAACCCTTAGTATGGAGTGTGGTCCATGTCAGGATTTCTTTTTTAAAGAAAGATTCTATCAAGCTTAAATTCAGATTGCAAGGGAATTATATTTTAAGAACTGTGAAAGGAATAAACAAAGATTATATTTTTTTCATTTCAAGCAAGGTCGATTAGAACTAATGCATTTTGACCTCATCCAAGATAATGATTTGGACGTGCAAAGAATTATGATTTGCGAGTGCATAATTACCAAATCCATCACATGTCATTATGCATACTGGTAACTTAGCTCTATGATATGCGGTTCAATTTTGTATGTGAGTTTAAAATTTGTTTTGTCACCCCATATTGTTCATCATATTATTTTAATGAATGTTGAGTCATTTTTGTAATCAAAACACTTTCATCTTTTAGAATTGATTGACCTTAATTTCGTATGTTGGAGTTTGATCAAAATATTTTGTCAAAATAAAATGCTAGACATCTCTTGATTTCAGAACAACATAGAGACAAAGAAAAGATATATCTCAAGGATGAGATGTGACCTAAAACAAAGTGAACATACTAAACAAAATAGCAAAGTCTCATAACAACATGATTGACAATTCAACACCTTTCTTGGATCAACTTCTCTAGCAATATTTGTGTTTTGCCAAGCATTTTTTATTACTTGTTATGGTGTACCACCTAGAAGATAGTGGCTTAGGGTAATTGTTGTTGAAGGCTGGACAATTCCAATACTTTTGTCCGACTGTGTTTCTTCCTTGGTAATAAATGTGAATTGAAATGGAAAGCATCCATAGAGCAAACCCTTCCTTAATCTTAACATATCAATGTTTTTGGTCTTGAAGTTATAGAATATCACATTAGGAAAATAATCTCTTATAAGCATAATGTTAGCATTGAAGAAGGTTAAAGGATTTACATGGGGTTCTTTCCTTGTTAAAACCCTATGTTTATTGAATGCCTTTTGTTCCATTATTTTCTATTGTAACTCTTCATGATCCATACTTCCATGAAATCATTCTCCCTATCAATACAAGTCATTACAAGTTTTTCTTTATATTTGACAAGCTCAATATCTTTGTTTTTATTGCCCTTATAGACCGGTGAAGAAAGTAGAAACAAATAATAAATCTCCCTTTTCACATCAAATGCAAATATATTTCTCTTCCAAGTAAGCCAATTAAGTGAACCATTCACATATACTTTTGTCATACGTTAAAGAAACTCCTCTTACAACTTTACTTCATCCAATAACTTCCATCTCCAAGTCTTTGACTATAACAAACTTAACTCTAATACAGTGATATATATAGAATTTTATATCATGTGAGCGAAACTTGGGCTTCGAGAATCTCATTATCTTGTAGTGTAAAGGCTTTGATCTTTCAACTATCAGGCTAAATTTTATAGTATCATATCGTGTCTTTGGATTCGGGATTTTTTATCATTGTTTGATAGCAGGGTTAGACATATAATAACATGGTCCATTGTATGCATGGCAAAGTAAAACTCTTTGATTTATTGATGCCACAATCTCCATGTGGTCAGGAAGGAAATCAAATGATATTTGAGGATGGGGCTTCAGAGTGTTAGTTCAAATAAAGAAAACATGATATTCATTTCTTATCATTCTTTGTATAAGTACCTAGAGATAGGTTGGGTTTTTGGTCGTGTAGCTTCTTGAAAGTGGATTCATTTGTGAATTTGTTGCACTCCTTAGAAAGAAGCCTAAATTTCCATATAGTCTTCATTGATGAATGCATCAGAACTTTATAGATGACATCTGAGCATAGGTCATAAGTTGTGTTCATGGTAAAACAGAGGCTCTTGTTACCGACTTGTAGAAAACCATAAACAATGCTTTAGGATTGGAAAATGAGTATATTCTCCTTAACACTGTCAGACGTTGGTGACTCTTAACTCGTTAGGGGAAAATCAGATTTGGGAGACCTATATTTTAACCTATGAGCTTGTATATTATGTGAATGAATATGTTTTTATAGGATGAACTCGCCCTTCAAAGGGTGACACACAATCGTAACTCTTGTATGATGAACAAGAATTTTGATTTTTGCCCAAACTCTACAACAAAAATTTCTTGGGTGATGGCTATTGTGTCACCTATAAGTCCTAAACTCAAGATGCTTCAAGAAGGGTTTTTCTTGATTTAAAACATGTGTAGGGAACATACACCCTAAAGCCAAGTTCTAATCCTTTTATGAGAAACAAAGGGTAGATTTACTACTTGGTCTTTAAAAAAGGGTCTTGCTATCCTAGTGATCACCCTTGTGAAGGCAATATAGGGGCTCAATAGGTAATAGAATGTAACGTATATCAATCACTACCTGTCCAAGTACTCAGGAAAGAGTTGAATGGTTTCACAAACTTAAACCCAGCCCTGACTGAAAGTCATAGGGTAAGCCGTTATTCCCCCACCTAACCTAAAGTTTCCATGTGTGTGCATTCCGAAGTGATATATCACAAAGAAACTACTAATCCATGAAGCCATTTATCTGTATTCAAACATATATATATGGTTAAGATAAAATATGCTAAATCATGAATAAATTAAAATAAGTTAAATGCAAAAATCTAAACTCATCAAATAAAAAAACCACATCATCCACATAAATCTTAGTCCAATACTGTAAGAAACAATATCTTTTTTCGTTGAGTCGTCATTCTATCTCATATGGATGCATGATATCAGGGGTCCAAGGAGTCGTCACCTAGTTGTTTGGTTTAGGGTCACCAGGAAACCTGGGTATACTAGTCTTATCAGAGATTTCAAGGGTAAGAGACTAGTTGTGGCTAGGGAAGATATAAGCATCCCTAGTGCACCCTACCTGAGATAAGCTACATTGTGTGGTTTAAAGGGTTTGATGAATTTCTAACTGATGAAGTCTATGGCTTAGAGTAAAGATTCATTCATACGAATAAATATGGAATTTCAAATTTATTATGGGCTTGTGTGCCCAAATAAATTCTTATGGAAAAGGTCCATGTAGGTGCCTTGATAAGGTTCACCTATTGTGAAAGGCGGAAAGGTTTTCCACAACTCGTATAATGTGGTGAAAAATACTCCCAAATAAAATTGATGAATATTGAGAATAATTCTAAGAATTTTCTAATCAATTCCTAATATTTAAATTCCAGCTTACTTGTAGGTTTAGCATTTATACCATAATATTAACCATTAATTCTCATGAATTAAAATTTAGAGGTTATTGAAATATTTGTCAAATTTTCATGGATTTAATAAACTGATTATTAAATTCAAAATGCATGCAAATATATGTATTTTTGTAAAAAAAAAAAAAAAAAACACACCATGTATATATATAATAAAAAATATGATTTTTATTTTATTTTTGAGAGACTTGGCCTTATGCAATTTAAGTAAAAAAATGTATTTTCTAAAAGAAAGAATTTTTTTATTTTTATTTTTGTAAAAGGGAAAATGATTCTTTTAATATCAAAAAATCTCCTTGAGTGTAGATCACAATTCCAAATATTAAACAAAAATAATAACCATTTGGTTCTAAAATTTCACAATTTTTAGCAATTTGTCCAAAAATAATTTGAGTTTATAGATCGACCTTCCAAGATGTTTGAAATGTCCAGGGTATATTAGAATATACAGTAGAAGACCATTATGGTGGCGCGTGTACCACGAGCCACCAACACTCTTGGAGTGTGGATTCATGCATCGTCATTGTTAGAGGAGCGTGAATTGGTAGATTCAAAGCACCCTGGTCTCCTATTCGCTCTTATATTGGCGATGAGGTAAACAGACGTCTGAGGTAAGAGATCTATTTAATCAAAGGTTCAATCTTCCTTGGTGTTTAATTCCTTTTCTCTTTTGGTTTGTTCTCTTTTCACCAAGTTATTGCTTGTATCCCATCGATTGTTGTCGATTGCTGGTGGTTGTCAAAGAAGAAGGGTGGTTGTAGGGGTGGTCTTGAAGCTACCAGTGATGGATGGTTAGTCTTTGAAGCTAGTTCACGGTGGGTCTTCACTGAAAAAGCTCATGGTGGGTCTTTGTTAGTGGTGAGGGCGTTGATTTCTGGTCAGGTTTTGGTTGCAACATGGTAGCGCTTTTATTTGTGGTGGTGGTGGTGCCTCTTTTTATGGCCAGAAGGCAAAACATTAGTAGTAAGAAGTGACGCCGTCAATAATGAGAAAGATGAATTGGGTTAGATCATGTGCGGTCGATTGTATGGTGATTAGTACTTAAAAATGTATTTTTATCAAGGTTTTATATCATCATTTTGCACTTAAAGTATCAATAACTCCTTAACTAGAGCATGTTTTATAATATCATGTCTAATACTATAAGATACCTTTAATTTATGGTAAATATTCATCTTAAATGCAGGCCTATCATATAAATAAAGGGATTGATTGATGAGTTTAACTACTAAAATTGAGAAGACAAAGAGAGGGCTAAGCTTAGAAAAGAGATGTTGGTTTAGTCCAAACTAGAACACTATTCAGTTATCGAGTCATATCTGGAGCTGTAGATCTTGGATTTCAATTTGGTTTTTATGGCTAGAAAGCTAAGACATAGGTCTAAAACATTCAAAAAAGTCCAAGCTCAATTTTGTTGTTTGGAAGTCCAAATCTTAGCATCAAAAGAGAAGTCAGAATCTGTCCTGCAATCTAGACACTGTTCAGTGTTCAGCCCATATCACAAGTTCTAGAAGTCCAAATGCACTAATTCTTTTTTTGTTGGAAATTTTAGACAAGTTCCTAGAACTTTCATGAAGACAATCTGTTCAAATTCAGACGTTAGCGATGACGTTTTTGTTTAGACAAGAAGATAAGGATTATCACCAAGTCAAGATGTGGCCACCCACTTAACAATTAGTCATCAAATCAATAGTTTCAAATTTTGGCCTATAAAAGGAGGCATTTTCCATGCATTTAGGCATCTTGATTTTCATATCAAAATCATGTTCTTGCTCTCTCTCTTTATAATTTTATAATGCTTAAGCTTTGTTTATATTAATCTCTTGCTTATGCTTTTCATTTCCTTTCCTTTACTTAGTTAACTTATATTTTATTTATGTTCTTATCTTGTTTATTTATGTTTCTCTCTTTTATTATGTTTAGCTAATTTATTATGTCATGGTGAAAAGGTTACACTAATGGTGTAAGAATAAGTATAGTATAAACTCAACATGGATTTTAATGTCTGATACTAACATGTTTTGTATTTGTTATCTTGTTCACTTTTAATACTTTGCTTGTTAAATGATTAATCTAGATTTATGTTGTATAACCCTTAGTACAACAAATACTTGGCACTTTCATAGCCCAACCATATGGTATAACTGACACCTGGGCTATGAAAGGAACTTGATTTATTGTTAACATAAGTTATAATCATGAACACCTGACAACATTTACAAGTATTAGAATTATTCGAATAAGACAACTAATGTGTAATCATGTTAAGAATTTATAATCCGATTGGAACCTCTTTTGTGTGTGGTTTCTAGTTGAGTAATAAAAAGAGTTTATATTATACTTATTTGAAAAACCATTAGTAGATCATATAACCTTGACAATTATTTTATCCTTGTTTAATCTTTATATCAATATCACATCTCAAAACTCTCTTCAACTCTTTTTCTGTTATTATCTATTTCTTTATTTGTAGTTTATACAGTTAAACCTCCCTGTGATTCGACCTCGGTCTTGCTGAGTTATTTATTATTTCGACACTCCTACACTTAGAAGAAAACATCAATTCTTTAGCCGTGTCATACGGTATTGATGTGAACTCACATTACTTGACAATCTAAATCATTTAATATCTTATCTAACAATCACGATCAAATTGACCTTAAATTAATCTGATAGCCATGACTTCTTGGGTAGTGACATATATCACCCAAGCTATAACAAATCTGTGAGCCTGTTTTTAGTAGACGGTATGATCGTTTTTTAAATGATCAACGGTCTGGATCTAATCAAACAAAAATGATCAATGGCCCTGATCTGTTAGATCTTTGATCTAATAATTTGTTATAATGTAATTATAGGCATACCGTTATAAACTCTATCATCTAGAACATTACACAACCAATCTCCAGTACCATAAGTAAGTCTACATCTTTCAAATCCTACCTTTTGATAAATGGGAATCTTCTTCAATTTAAATTACAATTCCAACTTTAATAACCATTTTATCTTTTCTTTTTTCAAAAAGTCTCCAACAAAGAAAGGAATTTTATCAAAATTAGGAACGCGTTTACAAAAATATTAACTACTACGAGTTAATTCTTCAGTGTATCGTTTGTCATAAACACCACTCTCCATATTGACATGATGCCCATATAGGTTTGCATGAATAGATGTAGGACTCGGTCTTCTTCGAGGTAAGTTTTTAGGCACGTCTCTCTCCTCGTCACTTTCTCTAATTGTGCCTCCCTTTTTCAGTTGATCCAAATAATTTGTGAAGTCGGGTTCTTCATTCTGCTTCTTACGCCCTCATAACATCACAAATAGCCTCCACTTCTTCATTATGAGATGGGAAGATGTTGCAAACGTCTTTATCCATCAAATATGCTAATCTACTCTAATACTAACAGACATAGTTTACAGAGAAAGATAGAAAATTAGGGTTTCTCAGGTCCTAAAAACTACATCCTTGAATCATGTAGAAAGAAACTAGAACTCCTCAAGTTCTAAATATTAGCCCTAAACTATAGTGAAAACTATGGACTGAAAAGTTTTAAATAAATTTTTGAATGATCAACTAAATAATTTGTGCTTTAAAAACAAGCTACAAAGTTATTTAAATAATAATTAAACTACCTATAGCTAATTAAAATAAAATCAAATCAAATTAAAAATTTAAAACTTGACTAAGAAAACAAATCTAAAAATAACTAGAAAAATAATAAAAATTCTGAAACAACATTTTATGGGTCTAATTTGAATATGATTCTAACCTTTTTATTATTATTATTATTATAATGAGTTTATCTTATACAGAGCAGTTTGGATATAATTCTATTCTTTTTATTATTATTATAATTAGTTGATCTCAAGTCTTATAGAATACGCTAGTTAATATATACTAGACGTCATGCCCGCGCGCTGCCACGAGTTTGTGGCATGTCTGTGCGTTGTCATGGACTTATGAAAAAAAACATAAAAAAAATCATATGGCGAAAGACTATTGCAATCTATAATGTTTTCAAGAAAAAAACTACAAAGATAATTTTAGAAAAAAAAACATAAAAAAATAAAAGGAAAAAAAAACCATGTAGAGAAACACTGTAACAATTTATAGTGTTTTGTGAGGAAATGTACAGTCGTAATTCTCAACCAGCTCAATATTTAAAAAAAAAATTGATAAAGATAATTTTATAAAAATCATAACAAAAAAAAACCATATGGTGAATGACTGTAGCAATCCACAATATTTTAAAGAAAAAAAAAGTATTAAGCTAAATTCTCAACCAACTTAATATTAAAAAAATAAAAGCAACAAAGATAATTTTGAAAAAAATCATATAAAAAAACAAAAATCATACAAAAAGAAAAAAGATCCATGTAGTGAAACACTATAGCAATCCACAATGTTTTGTGAGGAAAGCTATATTTATAATTCTTAATCAGCTTAATATTAAAAAAATAAAATCGACAAAGATAATTTTGGAAAAAATCATAAAAACCATGTAGGGAAACGTTGTAGCAATTCACAATGTTTTAAAGAAAAAAACTACAAAGTTAAATTCTTAATCATCTCAATATTAAAAAAATAAATTTGACAAAGATAATTTTAGAAAAAAATATGTAAAAAAACATTGTAGCAAAACAAAAATCATATGAGAAAACACTGTAACAACCGACAATATTTTAAAGAAAAAATTATAAAACTAAATTCTTAATCAGTTCAATAGTAAAAAAATAAAATCGACAAAGATAATTTTAAAAAAAAATAAAAAAAAATAAAACAAAAGGAAAAAGAAAAAACATGTGGGGAATGGGAAAAAAAAATACAATACTTTCACCAGAATATTAGTTAATATACAAAGCTTGTTTGACTTGTTGAAATTCTTTTTTGGACTTCTTGTCCATGTGCATTCCGCGTAACTTGACTCCTATAAATACCACCCAGACTCGGATTTAAAACAGTTGCCGAGTGCCTTCCTCTTCTTTGCACGATATAATTATGAGATTGCTATATTTGTGATTGTCTTGGTTATGGCTATCTATCTGTCCATGTTGTTTGGCATATGCTGATTGATTGGAATAACTTGAGCAGTGGCCATGTAAATCCACTGCCAGGAAGGCCTGTTGTTCATGATACCGCAAACAATTCTCTGTTCATACCCTTCTGAACCTCTTCCATATCAAATATGCTGCCTCCAATAAGGAACTCCCTCAGAGTGAGGTTTTAGCTTTGAATTTTTTTGAAAAGTCTGGGCACTTCTCTTCATAAAATGCAGTGTGCAGCTCAGCAAAATACAGTTTGCAGTCCCATAATATGATTTGAGTCATCGCATTCTACAAAGATACACTTACAAGAGAAATTTCTATCAGTTACTACAGAAACTTATGCTTCATATAGAGTACCTATAATGACCAAAACAAATCCCTCTCGAATCATGCATATAAATGCCAGCGTGCACGCATGCCCACTGCTAAAGTTATAGGCTCAAAGGAGGTTTCGTAATGAATTCTTCTCTTGATTTGTGCTGTTCCACCTCTTCCGTTTTCAGTTTGGTAATTTGTGGTGCGATTTCTAAAACTCAATTTATAACTCGAAGTCTTTCTTAGATGTTTAATGCTTAATGTTCAGTCCACTCGAAAAATGAAGAGGGAACAGTGGATAGGCACAAAAACTAGTGTACCGGAGTGCTCTGTAAACAGATCCCTACATGGAAGATTGTAATTAAACAAGAAATATGAGAAATAAAGTAAACAGTAATACCCAGGAAAACAACTGCCTTGACAGATCTTCAGAAAAACCAAGCTTGAAATCTGATCCCAAAACCTGCTGTCAGCTGAACAAGGACTTTCTTGAGCTTTGAAGTAGCATTTTTCTAAAGTTAAATTCTCTTCAGGAAAGCTTCTGGCCTCGCATATCTGTTCTTCCTGTGACGTTTAAATTGCACTGAAGATGTTTTACGTAACACAGCCTTCCAAACCATATCCACAGCATCACCGGCCTGGGATGGATAGCTATATTCAAAGTGAGGAGCAATTTCCTTTAATCGTTCCCACAACTTGGTCCACTGGTCTTTCTCAATTCTATGAAGAAGATCCAGTAAATACCCTTTCTTAACAGCATCAGATGCTCGAACAAATAGACAAAATTCTGAGTAGTCTAGGACATCTTCAAATGGTAGCTCAATGTCATCACTTATTATCACAGGAACACAATGACTTGCAATGGCATCAAACAGGCGATTGGAGGAAGGGGTATCCCCAGCAATATTCAGACAGAATTTGGATGAAGCCATCCCTTGGGCTGCTTTTTTAATTCCATTCCCTCGATATGTTCCAAATGTGAAGTGCACATCTTTCTCATCTTTTAGAAGGTAGTAAAGTTCTTGGCGAATAGCTCCTCCCTGAAAAGAAATACATTCAAAATGCAAAACCAATTTTATTGATATGGTGAACATAAAAATCACAAAACATGCATATAAAAAGTTCTTCCTGAAATAAAAAAATGCATGCTTCAAAAGATATCAAGAATAACCATGGAACCAATAGCTGCCAATTTTACATGCATCGCAGGGGTTTATGATTTTTGGAATTGCTGGACATCATCCAATGTGGGAAGGTCACAAAATGCATGCTTGCAAATACAACAAAGTCTAAATGGGAAGGTTTTCATCTTCTAGCATTGCAAAAGGCAGAGCTAATTTGGAAATGGTTCCCAGGATTCAGAATATGACATAAACCTATTCCTGTCATCTTAATTTGTGCAAATGGATGTACATTCAGGAACATTAGGAATGCGTGCTCCCCAGCAAAATCTTCCAAATTTTTAATCAAATGCGTAGTCTTTCAAATTTGATCTATAATATTCTTCTACATGACCAAGAATTAAAATTTTCATGAGCTGGATCATGGATTTGAGGACATGCATAGTGAAAACACAATGCAATTGCGTCCAAATTGTAACTTTAACCTAGAAGAACATATGGTAAAGATCACGTGTTGTCAGATAATCCATTCAACATCATCTAATATGAGAAATTTATCTGAGCAGTTTCCATCCACAGTAAGTAGAAAGCCAGAATCACATTGGAAAAACAACACAAGTTTGTATTCTACTATATATAGGTCCAGAATTCATATCAACCGAATGAATTTGGTTAAAATTCTCTTTTTTTCCCATCCATATCACAAGTATATATTAAGATCGGAATATATTTTAAATCATCAAAGCAACATCACGAAATAAATGCTCCAAAATAATAAAATGAGGGAGGCAGAGAAACATACGTCCTTTCTATAAATTGCTCCTTGGAAATGCATTAATATTGGTCTGCGGTCAAACTGAGCTGATTCACCACTCGGAATGGTCCTCACAACGTGCTTGTAAGGAGCAATTATATCTTTCCCAAGATTGGCAATTTCAACAGGGTATCTCCCAAAATCTGCAAGCACGAACATAGCTGAACCCAGCTTTTTTCTGGCATGTAACATGCTATTCGGATGATGGGCTACAATCAAATGATCGTTCCCCCCAAACCGCTTCCACTCATCCCGAGCCGTCAAAAATTGCACTAATTTAGTCTGCAGCATTTTGTTAACACTGACTTTCTCCTTTCCATGTAGTTTAGAATGCCGATTATAGCTTAGAGAAGAGAAAAACGGCACAAAAACAATATCTGCCTGACTAGAATTTTGCACTCTTACTGCGGTGCCCACCTTTGGAGTGTTTGATGCCAGAAGATCAAGGGTTAGCCAGTACTCCACACTATGCTGTAAATTCAACCCACCTGGGTATGGTGGGATACGACTGTGGCTGTCAACATTTGGCCAAGTTTGATTTGTATTTCCCTTCCAACCCAATAATCCAAAGTGAAACTCTGGAGGCAAATCATACACAAATACCTTCAGCTTTCGGAGAGCCTGGTTTCGACCACATGTTTTGTTTCTGTAGCATCTAGAAGCACCCACATTGGTGTTTGGACAAGACAAACTTCCACATCTCATTGACAAATTAGTATCAGTGGAAGAGAAGAAGGGAAATTTGACAAGTTCAGTTTGGGCATTGGGTTTCAAGAAAAATGATGTGTTATTAACAAGAATTAGCTTGAAAACTGATCTGGGAATGAAATGAGTACCGGGAAATTGAACAAGGGAAAAAGAAGAAAGGATCAAAAGGAAGATAGAGATGGTAATTAGAAAGAAAAGAGATCTAGAGAAGAACTTGGCTTTCTCAGACATGGAGAAAATTAAGGCAAAACATGCAAGATTAGAGGAACTAGAGCTAAAGAACAAGAGCAGGTTTCATGTGTGTATGGTTCCAAGATGAACGTGGTTTAGCTTCTAATGTACCCTTCCCCAACAACAAGAAGAGTTTTATTGGCTTTAAGATTTCAAACACCAACGCCACAATTCCAAGAACTGAGTTCCTTTCCAGAATGTGCATTGGAAAATACTCATCAGTCAAAAGGGAGTGTCCCTTCTTCCATGTTTTTATGGTTATACAGAAAGAAATAAAACAAATTTTGATCAAAAAGGATTAGTACACTAGAGAGAGTGATTAAATCAGATATACGGCGTAATATTCCTTGCAAAACACAACGAAATACCATAATGCATTGGTAAGACTCCCGGCCTCCCTCGGTTAAGAACTCTTTAAAAGGTAGATGCATGGCACTTTTCCCGTGTCCCCTGTGTCCAGATTGGCCTTTAGTATTTGAAAAAAAGCACCTCCTTTTACATGACTATGACTATTGAGCGCACTTTTGTCGTCTAACCGACCACCCACCTGCTAGCTGCTTCTCCACGAGCTGTTAAACTTGGATTGAGATTCAATTATTTTTTATAAAAATAAAAAAAATTATTTTAAATTAATTTTTTAATATTATTTAATATATTAATATTAAAAATACATTTTAAATGGAAATAGAAGATTAAAAAGAAAAGCAAAAAACAAATTCACAAAATTTAAACAAAAAAAAATAAAAATAAAATAATGATCACTAGATTTGAAAAAATTAACAAATTACAATTATGGATCCAATGATGAAATTGAAAATAAATTGAAATTTGACAAAAGAGCCAATAATAAAAATTAAAAAATTAGGATCAAAGTTCAAAAATCACTAAATGAGAAGATATTTTTGAAATTTTGAATGACCAACGTGAATTTTAAGGGGAGGAAAGAGAAAAGAGAAAAATAAAAAAAATGAGTTGTCGGTAATATACCATCGTATAAACAATGTCAGGCGCCACCTTGTATGGAAGGAGTGCCTCGATGCTTCCAACATGTAACGTCATCGTCTTATAAGATCGCAAGCACCTCCTACCCACTGGTCATAACTTGCTTACATTATCCAACTTTGATTTTTGAATTATATTTTATTTTTATTAAAATATCAAATTGTTTTTAGTCAACTTGATAATAACTAAAAAAATAAAATGAAAATACAAAAAACAATCATAAACGCCAGTTAAATAAGTTTTTCTTTTAAGGATAATTTAGTTGTTGCATTGTGGTTTAAAATAGGTAAAGACCTACTTGTCCTCGATCAATTTGGTCATGACTAATAGACCTTGTAAAAAGACTATTACCTTAAATAGCCAGTTCATCAATTTGGTTTAGATGGGCAAATTGGTCATTATAATGTTCCAATTAACCGTGAATCATCTCATAATGAATAATGTTTTTCTCTATCTAATTAGTTTTTGTTAATTGTAAGATGGTTTTAAAAGTCTAAAATAATGGTAGCATACAAGTTCTTCTCCCTCCCCTCTCCCCTTTAAATACCATCATAATATCTCAATCATTAATTTAATGGTTTTTTTATATATGGATCACTTCATTACAGGTCTCTAATATCTGGTCTCACCATTAAGATTTTTGTAGAGTTTTGAAATGCAACCCAAATGTTGTTTGGTAAAAATTCAAAATTTTATTTTTTTGCTTAAAATTTTTTTTTAATATTTTTGGATTATTTAAATTTGCTAATGTCAAAAATAAATTTTAAAAAATAAAAAAATATTATTTTAATATATTTTCTAGCAAAAAGCACTTTGAAAAGTAACAATTACCACAATTACAACACTCTAAAAGGATGGTAATGCTCCTACATCATTTATACTGGAAGAAATTGAACTTAAGATCTCTAGATATAATACCATATATGTAAGAACAAAATATCATTTGTTTTCCAAAACCTAGATTGATGATGATAACGAGTAAATTTATTCCTATATTCAGGAGATCATAACATCTTAGTTATAAATTCAATGGTTATTTATGTATGAGTTGTCCCTTTAAGAATTTCAAATACTTTTATGCAAGTCACCTCATCATAACTTTCATCACCATGATTTCCACCCAAGTCCTACTTCACAAAACAAAATCCTTATTGTTGATGTATAAAGCTAATAAGATTGACCCAACGACATCATTTCCTTGTTAGAGAAAAAAGAGAGATATAAAAAGAATATACCACATTATGCTTTTTCAAAGCATACGTTCATATGCAGTGAGCAAGCTAACAACAACTAACTAGCCTCAAACCTGAGATAAGACCTTGTGAGAAAACCTTGCCAAATTGCTTTTAGTGTTTGTTTGTCTTCGAAGTCACATATATGGTGCACCCTCAATCTCAAAGTGAAAAGCATCATTTTAATGCTTTTCACCTTGTCTTTAAGATTGCACCTAAATAAAGATTTTCACTTTGAAACTCAGGTGCAACCTCAAAGATAAATGCGCCTTTAATGCCTCTATATTAGGTTACATGCCCGCATGACTAAGCCTAGTGTTACGCCGTTTATCCAGGGCTAGTGGTGATCTTTTTCCTTATGTGGGATTTTTTACTAAAATCATTAAAACATAAAACTGCCTTAAAAATAAAAGGGAAAGGTTATTCAAAACTACATAGGCTAGATGCTCTTTAAACTTAATACTAATCACACTTGACCTTAGAAGTTTAAACCCAAATACAACAACACTACAACACAAACACGTGGTTCATCTAGCAAATGTTTGTCTCATATTTTAGAGAGGAAGAAAAAGCATAAGGTAGGGTTTTCTTTAATTAAAATTAGAAATGGTGGATAGAAAAAGAAAGCCTTTAATCTAATCTTGTTCTCCAGAACAAAAACCCTCATAAACTTTGTCCTCGGTTCCTCTCCACTTAATACCATTTATAGTGAACAAAATTGATTCTTACTCGCAACAAACAACATCTCTCTGTCATTGAATTCGTAGCTACCGGCAGGAATTCTTTGATTACCAAGGAAAAACTAGCTTTTTTTTTTAATCATTATGCTCTCCTAGCCATTTTCACTTTCCTTATTAAGAGACTCTCAATTACTTCTTTTTATTCTCTAGTAATTGATTGCTTAACATAACTTTCCTTATAATAATAAGTAAAAGAAGATGAATTTGCTTGATTAATTGATTTGTTTTGGAATAATGATAATACTAATAATAAATGCTTATCAAGAATGTTGAGGCAAACATAGAGAGAAGTGTTGAGGTTATTGCTCTAGAGAATGAGGTGAAATTTAATGTGAAACTAAGAATTTCTTCTACTATGATGTGTTCATTTCCATGTTGTATTTTTCCTTCTGACAACCCCTTTTTATTATTTCACTGCCAAATTGGTGGAGTTTTGTAAGAAAACATACTCGTATACAACTTCCTTAAACTCTTTATTGTTTTAATGACTTATAACGTAGAATACATAGTATTTATAGGCTTAATAGAAAATTCTAGTGATCGCTCTTACATATATCAAAAATGACTCTGACAAATCTCAAAAGTAATGAACTAAATACTTATTTGAATGTGTTTCTAATCATATTGTAAGTACCTTGTATCAATTACTCTTGTTGATATTCATATAACAAGTTTAGTGCTCAACATTCTTCTCTCTTAAACTTGTTTTTTTTTTTTTTGAGCTATGACTCCATGTTTCTTATGCAAATGATGAAACATAGTAGATTTAAGAGGCTTTGTGATATATTAGTGACTTGATCACTTGTTCTTACATGAATCAGCTCAATTTTTTTTCCCTTTACATGCACTCTTATGAAATGCAAAAGAGCATTAATTTGTTTCGAATGTTCATGATGAACTGAATTCTTGCCTAATGTAATAGCTGATTTATTATCAACATCAATCATGGTTATTTTTTTTACTGCTACTGCAATTCTTAAAGTAATTTCCTCAACCAAATAGTATGACAAACACACGAAGAAGCTACAATATATTCTATTTCACAAGTTGAAAGTGCAATAATATATTAGTTCTTAGAAGATTGTGTGAATGCTGTTTCACCCAAGTAAAATACAAAGCCATTAGTAATTTTTCAGTCATAATAATTTCCATCTTAATCATTGTCACTTTAACTAGTAAGTTCAAGGCTTCATAAAGATGGATAAAACAAACCATAATTGGATATGCCTTTAACAAATCATAAAATTCCCTTGGCTTCCTATAAGTGAGAAATTCTTGGATTTTCCATATATCTGATAACCAAACCAAATTTATATGATATCAGGCCTAGTGAAAGTTAAGTAACATAAGCACTTAACAAGACTTTTGTAATAAGTTTGATTCACCAATGCTCATACTCCTTTAGTCAGCTTGGTGTCGTACTCAATTGGAGTATCAACTAGTTGACAATCTTACATAGCAAACTTCTTTAAAATCTGACGTATATTATGCTTGTGAGATGAAAATTCCACACTTTTCTTGCTTTACTTAAATTCCTAAAATATAAGCCACGATCCCTAAATCTATCATTTCAAACTCTTTCACCATAGATTTCTTAAACTCTTTAATCATGAAAGAGTTATTTCTTGTAAATATTAAATCATCTACATATAGACAAACAAACAAAACATCTTATTGAGAGTTAGTTTTCACATACAAAGTATGCTTATATGCATCTCATTAATTCTAGAATTCCATACTCGTGGTGTTTGTTTAAGCCTATAAAAAGCTTTATTCAGCTTACATACCTTCTATTCTTGCCTTTAAACAATGAACCCATATGGATGCTCTACATATACATCTTCTTCAAGATGTCTATTAAAAAAGGTAGACTTCATGTCCACCCAGAGTAATTTCCACTTCTTTTGAGCTATTAATAAGATTAACAATCTCATTATTTCGAGTTGAGCAACCGATGCAAACACTTCTTTATAATCTACTTTATATTGTTGATCGTAACCTTTTGCCATCAACCTGACCTTTTGTTTTTCTACTTCTCCTTTTGTATTTCTTTTTGTTTTGAACACCCACTTGACACTAATTACTTTGTGTACTTGAGGAAGTACTATAGTAAGCTCCCAAGTATTATTTCTATTAATGTCATTTGTTTTATCTTTCATTACTTTCTTCCAATTAGCTTTTTGAAAAGCTTCTTAAAATATCAAAGGATCACAGCCTATAAAAAGATATAGCATGTTAAAATCATCAAAATCAGTTACTTATGTGACATTATATATCTTTTAAATACTCTTTGCCTTTTTTAGATCTAAACGAGAGGTGTCATCTGATGATGGTTAAATTTCAGCTTGAGGTGGTGATGTTGGCACATTCTAGTTTTCTTCTTTATTTTTCTGCTCTTGTTCTTCTTCTAAAATAAATTATTGGGGGTTCCCTTCATTACTTCAATTCCACATTTGATCTTCATAAAACTAAACATGTCTTGATATTACCACTTTCTTGGTGATAGAATTATACAATTTATAGCCATAAGAATTATCTTTATACCCCAACATAATGTATTTTTAACTTTTATCTTCAAGTTTAGTCCTCTTTTCTTTTATTTTGGCATATACAACATCGAAAAAAATTATCAAATGATCAACCTTTTTCTTGTGAAAACTTCATGCTTCTTCAAGTATGATATTGTAAAGATATTTTGCAGAAAACATGATCAACAAATATATAACACAAGCAACAACATCTCCTCTGATAGTGGCATGTCCAAACAAGAGGATAATGGTGGCGAGAGACAATCATGATGTAGAATCTAACAGTGACAAATTATATTATGAAGACATGCCACCATTAAAGGATTGTTCTGAGGATGAATCAACATTACATATTGAGGAGTCCTTGGTTATAAGGTGCAACACTTCAGGTTCAGGTTAAAGAAGATGATAGTGATCAGTAAAGGGAAAACATCTTCCATATGTAATGTTATATACAAAACAAGGTGTGTAGTTTAATTATAGATAATTGAAGTTGTACTAATATGGCTAGCACCACCCTTATTAGTAAATTGAATTTGTGTACTATTAAGAATACTAAACCTTATAAATTGCAATGACTGAATGATAGTGGTAAAGTGAAAGTGAGAAAACAAGTTATGGTTTTGTTATCAATTAGGAAGTATATTGATGAAGTTCTGTATGAAGTGGTACCAATACAAGCGAGTCATATCTTATTGGGGAGACCATGGTCGTATGATAGGAAGACAATTAATGTTGGGGTTAAAAATAGGTATACCATTGTAAAAAAATAGTAAAATCATCACTCTTGTATCTCTTACACCCAAACAATTATATGATAATCAAATAAAGCCAAAAGGTGAGCATGAGGCTATAAGGAAAGAAAATAAAGGTGAGGAACAAGGGGAGAGAAGACCATTAGAGTCGACTACAGCCCAAAACATTACTGCAATCCATTCAATCACCCATCCAAACATAAACAAACATTTGGCCAACACTCCAAACAAATCAGACCATTTATCCACTACCCAAAACACCCAAATCTAGCCGAGAGTGGAGGTAAGATAAGAGGAGTGAAGAAAGTCAACAATTGTGATGGGAATTGTATGGAAAAATAAAAAAAAAACAACCTAATTTTTATGCTAGAGAATGTGAGGTTAGATCTTTTTTTTTCATTAACAAACTAATGATTTTATTGTGCCTAGTGTTGCTGTTTCTTTATTGCAGGAGTTTGAAAATGTGTTTTCTAGAGATGTCCCTAGCATATTACCACCCTTGAAGGGAGTACAATATTAGATTGATCTTATACTTGGGGTTGCGAATTCTAATCAACCAGCTTATAAAAGCAATCTTGATAAGATGAAAGAGCTTCAAAGGCAAGTTGATGAGCTGATGGAGAAGGGTAAGTGTATGAATTTGTGTGCTATGTTAGTGTTACTTATGCTTAAGAAAGATGAAATATGAAGGATGTGTGTTAATTGTTGAGTTATCAACAATATAATGGTAAAGTATTAGCATCTCATTCCTAAGCTTAATGACATGCTAGATGAGTTACATAGATCATGCATTTTCTCTAAAATTGATGTGAAAATTGGGTACCATCATATTAGGATGAAAGAAGGTGATGAGTGGAAAACTGCATTTAAGACTAAGTATGGTTTGTATAAATCAGTCATGTTGTTTATTTGGACTTATAGATGCACCTAGTACGTTCATGCATTTAATGAATCATGTATTGTTTACGTTTATAGGTAAGTTTATGGTTGTGTATTTTGATGACAATATGATCTATAGCAAGAACTTAAATGACCATCTTGATTATTTGCATAATGTAGTTAGTGTATCGTGTAGTAAGAAATTAAATGTTAATCTCAAGAAGTGTACTTTTTGCATGGAGAAAATTATGTTTATTGGTTATGTTGTAACTGTACAGGGTATCAAGATGGATGAGATGAAAGTTAAGGCTATATCCAAGATTGCCCTACATCAAAATTGGTAAGTGAGGTAAGGAGTTTTCATAGGTTAACTAGTTTTTACAGTTGTTTTGTGAAATATTTCGATACATTAACTGCACCTTTGAATGAAATTTGTTAAAAAGTCAGTTGAGTTTAAATGAAGAGAAGAACAAGAATTAGTTTTTGCTCTTTTGAAAGAAAATTATGTTATACACCTATTTCAACTTTACCTGACTTTACAAAAGTATTTGAAATTGAATGTGATGCATTTAGAATAAGAATATAAGTTGTGTTAATGCACGATCAAAAACCCATTGCTTATTTTAGTGAAGAGTTAAGTAGAGCGACTTTGAACTATCTCACTTATGATAATGAATTGTATGCTTTGGTAAGAACATTTGAGACATGGTAGCATTCTTTATGGCTAAAAGAGTTTATAGTCCATTTAGTTCATCAGTCTTTGAAACATCTAAAAGGCAAGGTAAGTTGAATAGGAGACATGCAAAATGGGTTGAATTCATTGAAATTTTTCCTTGCATAATCAAGTAAAAGCAAGGCAAAAAGAACATAGTGGCTGATAGACTTTCATGCATGTATGTTGTTTTAAACACTATGATTACTATATTGCTAGGCTTTGAATATGTAAAGGCATTGTATGCTAGTAATTTTGACTTTGCCGAAATATATAATACATATGACATTCGGTTTTGAATAAGTTTTATTTGATGGATGGTTACTTGTTCAAAAAGAATCGATTGTGTGTTCTTGCTAGTTCTTTGCATGAATTGCTTATTGGTGAAGCACATGGGGGTGGTTTAATGGGTCATTTTAGGGTTGCAAAAACTATGGGTGCATTTCATGAATATTTATATTGGCTAAAGATGAAAGGGATGTGCAAGGAATATATGAACAATGCATTGCATGTAAAAGGAAAAATCTGGAGTACAACCACATGAATTATATACACCATTGTGTGTGCTTATTGAACCTTGGGCAGATATGTTTATGGATTTTGTTTTAGATTTATCTTGGTCAAAGAAAGATAGAGACTCTATTTTTGTTATAGTTGATAGGTTTTTTAAGATGGTGCATTTCATTGCCTGCTATAAGATCGATGATATCACATACTTGTTCTTTAAAGAGATTATACATTTGTATAGCATTCCTAGAAGTATAGTTTCATATCATGATGTTAAGTTCCTTAGCTACTTTTAGAAGACTTTATGGGGAAAGTTGGGAATTAAACTCTTATTTTTAACAATTTGTCATCCTCAAACAAATGGAAAAACTAAGCTAGTGAATAGAAATTTATCACAAATTTTGTGTGTTGTTATTTAAAAAAATCTAAAAAGTTGGGAAGAATGTTTTTTTTTTGTTAAGTTTGCTTATAATAGAACTATGCATTCAACCACTAACTTTTATACTTTTGAAATTGTTTATGGGTTTCATCCACTAACACTGATGGATTTAATTCATCTACCTTTGAAAAAATGGTAAGTTTAGATGGTGAAAAGAAGGTAAAGATGGTGTGACAACTTTGTGAGGGAGTTCGATTGTAAATAGATAAAAGGAACATGTTGTACGCTTTTAAAGAAAATAAAAGGTGTAAACATGTTGTTTTCCAACATAGTGATTGCGTTTGGGTTCACATGCGTAAAAAATGATTTCTTAATTATAGGAAATCAAAGTTACATCCTTGTAGTGATGGTCCATTCCAGGTTTTAGAGAGGATCAATGATAATACCTAAAAAGTTGATCTTCCAAATAAGTATGGTATTAGTGTTACCTTTAATGTTGCTAATCTTACTTTGTTTGACACAAGTTTTGATTCGAGGTTGAATCTCTTTGAAGAGAGTGGGGATGAAATGGATCATCCTATGAATATGATGTCACCATATTATTCGATAGTTTTACCCATATTATTTTTCCTATGTTTTACATTTAAAATGTCTTGATAATCTTTGTTTAATGTTTTGAAGGTAATTTTGGATGTAAGATTTTAAAAGAACATTGATAGATTTGACCTCTAATCGATGTTTTGTGCAGAGCTTTAGCTCTAGAGGTCGAAATAAAGTGATTCCAATGGAATTAGAAAGCTAACATCCATACCTTTCTATACATATATTGCAAGAAAAATAAAAAGAGAAAGAGAATGGAAATCGAAGCCTTTAAAGACAGATCTTGTATTTTACTGGTGTTGATCTTTGGTTATTCCGACTTGAATATCTTGTGTTAGAGAAATCCATTTGATGCAAACTCAATTTTGTTGACCTATCAACCTACTAAATTTCAGCAGAAAAAAAGCTCATATGAGAGAGAGAGATATGATTTTTCTAAGAGGACTCATAAATTCTACCACCAGACAGGTTTTATGAAAAAACAAGTCCAATCTTAAGCATCTAAACTAACATTCAAGTCTCTATTTGGGAATTTAGCTCCTCTAAATCTAAAGTCAAAGCTTAAGATTTTATGCAAGACTATTTCTTCTTTTTTAGGAAAATAGTTATTGCATTACTTTAATGTAAATTGTCTACTTAGAAAAGGACTATATTTTTAGGGAAGTAAGGGAGAGCAGGGCAGCTAGAAGAGAAGAAAAACTCCACCTTTTCATCATTTACCCGAAATCATGTATTCACATTTTCTTTTTATTAGTTTCTCAATAGACATGCAAGGCTAAGTTCTTTTTCTTGGTTGCAATGACACAGAAACCTTTGGATTTCAAGAACTGTGAGATCTATTTTACCTTTTCTTTTAGTATTATATGATGAAAATGAGTATTTTTGTTTTCCTATACTTATTTTCTATGATTGTTTAGTTTGATTGCTAGAGCGGACTCTAAGTTATTATTCTAACCAATCTACTGGTAAGTTTGCTATCAAAATCGGAGTTGTGATATATAAAATTGTGAAGTAATTGAGTTTAATAATTGTGATGAATCTATGTTATTAATCTTAGAAAAAACATTTAATCAAATCAAACATAGACTGCAGACAATTATGTTGTGTAGTTCTTTAGGCTAGCATTGAATTAAACTACTAGTGCAGGCATTGTGGTTGTTTAATGGTTAAGGTTAGTTACATTGCGGATCTATTAACTAACTAATATTAAAAAAGATAAATATTCAAAATATAAAGTGATGTTTCATTTCCATGATCAGTTCTGATTTTTGTAAGTGGACATCTACTTGAGACCAAGGTTTGTTCTCTTGATAAATTTTAGATTTCTTTAATTTAGCTTGATTGTTTCATTCTGTTTACCATAGCATAGCCTAGATAACTTCAAACCCTCCTATTTCTTATCATCTAGCACAAGAACCTGATTAAATCTTCCTCGTGGGATAGACTCATTACTTGTTCTATACTATCTCATTTATTTAAACTAGGGTAATGAATTTGTGTGACTATGATATCATAACAGAACACTAAAGACCTATTACACATTTTAAATGGGCCCATCACAAGGTCCAAAACAAAGACATTAAAAGAAGCATTAAATGGACTGGTTATGCAAGTTTCGGTTAAGGCTGAACTTGGGGATCCTCTGGAGCATTAAGAAGAGGCTTTAGTACATTTAATCCATTAAGGTTAATTTATCAGAACTATTTAAACACATGTAAGCCTAAATTTTGGACTTTTGATGAATAACACTTCTACAATTTTTAGTTTTAACGTGTGAGAGAGATTCTTGCATTCTCTGGTTCTTGAATGAACTAAATCTAACTTATTAAAGATTAATTGGCTTCATGGCGTCATTCAACTTCATTCCAATGGTGCTAGTACCTTATTTTCCATTATGTCACACTCCTATCAGACCTCTTTTCACTTTCCGAGATCAGATCTCAATTTTGATTGTGAGTTGCATGACCACAAGGTTTGCATCATATGAGCATTGGTTTGGGTATAAGACTAATTACTAATGTTGGAAATAATGTATATAATGTTAAGTACTCTAAGATCAAGTTATATTTCTAATATACAAATAATGTGTATGCTTCTTATAAGAATATTGGGTTAAAGGAAGCTTTTTACTTATTGTGTTGATTATTTCCTTTTATGTATCACGTATTAAAGAAGAAACATGTTCAAGTCCTACAAGAGTGCTACTACTTCATCAAGTAATAGTAGTGGTGATCGTGTTGTTAATTTAAGTGACGATCATGAAAAGGCACATACTATAGAAGTTACCAACCAAGGCTCGACCAATACAGACAACATAGCTAGAATCCCTTCTACTAGAGACATTGTATACAACAAAAGTGTTATAGAATAGAAAGGCAACCTCACTATATAAATAATCTTTTTTTTCTAAATATTAAAATGATTTATTTGTATTACATTATTTTAAGTCTTATATTACATGAAAATGGTTTCAATGAATTGATTTTCAATTTCACTAATATTAAAGTTGCTCATTCAATCACATTTACGATTAAATCCTCATTTAAAGAACCATTGTTTCAATGAAGTCAGCTTCATGAGCATCCTAAATGGATGAATATGGTAAAAGCTTGGTAGGAAAAGTTTAAGGCTAGAAAATAATCTCTAATTTGAGTTGATAGTTTTTTAAATTCTCAAAACTAATTAATGTATGAATTTAATATAAGGAAAAAATTTTCTACGATGATAACAACGAGTTATTGGTCAAAAAGTGTGGTAAAACCATAGTACAACTAGGTAAGTATCAATAAAAAATGTTATATTATTGTAAACTTGTAATTTTTTTTTATTTTCCTTACCTTATTTTTGTTTAACAAAATTATATATCAGATTGCGTGATTTGTGGTATGATGTTCGCAAACAAGCAATTAACAAAATTGGCTCATCACAGAGCATAATTGGGCTTGTCTCAATATTTTGTGGCATTAGAAGGTTTTAAAAAGCACTCATGATTCGGGAGTCAAAACAAAAACAAAGAAACTCATGGTTCGATAAGCAAGCACACTAAAGGAGCGTTTTCATGTGTGAACCATGCAAAACATCTAGTAAGAGCTCATTGTTATATATTTTATTATTTTTATTGAAGTTTTAATTAAGTGTTTATTTGTGAGACTATTAAATCAAACTATTTCATTTACAGGAAAAACAACTTAGGCTCGAATTAACCCAAATGGGGTTATATAAGGAAACCATATAAAGAAGGGGGATAGGGAAGAAAAGGGAGAAAAGGTTTATCAATGAAATAGCAGAAGTGTTTATTGTAAGGCTTCAGAAATGAGGGTAGGTAGTACTATTTCAACTGTAAGCACACCACATTTCAACCCAAGCCAGACATCAATGAACATTGATGAGGTGGTCTAAAAAGGGTTCATGAACAAATGGAAGTATAGTTGCCTAATTTGAAGGAAAAATTGTGATCAAATGCTTTAGGTGTGATTTGGATGGGGAATACACCTCTAACAAATTTTGCCAATTGCTTGCCTTAGATGAAACCATCCACCAAACTTCATGTACAGATACTCCTGAGCAAAATGGTGTTGCTAAAAGAAAACATAGGCACATTGTCGAAACTGCTCGTTCTCTCTTGTTGTCTGCTTTTGTTCCTAGTGAGTTTTGGGGAGAAGTTGTTCTTACTGTTGTAAGTTTGATTAATATGATTCCATCTTCTCATAGTTCGAGTCTATCTCCTTTTAAAAAGTTATATGGGTATGTCCCTGATTATTTATCATTTAGAGTTTTTGGTTGTACTTGTTTCGTTCTTTTTCCTCATGTAAAATGCGGTTGTACTTGTTTCGTTCTTCGTTCTCATGTAGAATGCAGTAAGTTATCCTCTCGATCTACTATTTGTGTCTTTCTAGGTTATGGTGAAGGTAAAAAGGGGTATCGTTGTTTTGATCCAATAACTCAGGAACTTTATGTGTCTCGTCATGTTGTCTTCCTTGAGCATATACCTTTCTTTTCTATTCCATCCAGTACTCATAGCCTGACTAAAATTGATTTTATTCATATAGATCCCTTTTCTGAGGATTCTTGCAATGATACATCTCTCCATGTTCGATCAATTTGTACTCATAACTCTGCAGGTACTGGTACTTTACTCTCTAGCACACCTGAAGCTCCATTTTCATCTACAGCCCCTCAAGCTTCATCTGAGATTGTGGATCCACCTTCACGTCAGTCCATCCACAGTCGTAAGTCCACAAAACTACCAGATTTTGCTTATTCTTCATCATTTACTTCCTTTTTAGCTTCTATTCATTGTTTCTTTGAGCCCTCTTCCTATAAAGAAGCAATTCTTGATCCGCTTTGGCAGCAAGCTATGGATGAGGAACTTTCTGCTTTGCATAATACAGATACTTGGGATCTGGTTCCTCTACCTTCTGGTAAGAGTGTTGTTAGTTGTCGTTGGGTGTATAAGATCAAGACTAATTCTGATGGGTCTATTGAGCGATACAAAGCTAGGTTGGTTGCAAAAGGATACTCTCAACAGTATGGTATGGACTATGAGGAGACATTTGCCCTGGTTGCAAAAATGACTACTATTCGTACTCTTATTGTCGTAGCTTCGATTCGTCAGTGGCATATTTCTCAGCTTGATGTTAAAAATGCCTTCTTGAATGGAGATCTTCAAGAAGAAGTTTATATGGCACTCCCTCTTAGTATTTCACATGGCTCTGGATATGTTTGTAAACTTAAGAAAGCATTATATGGTCTCAAACAAGCACCCTATGCTTGGTTTGAGAAATTTTCTATTGTGATCTCGTCTCTTGGCTTTGTTTCTAGTAGTTATGATTCTACTCTCTTTATTAAGTGCATTGATGCAGGTTGTATCATTCTATCTTTATATGTTGATGAAATGATTATTACTAGTGGTGACATTGATGGTATTTCAGTTTTGAAGACATAGTTGGCTAGACGATTTGAAATGAAAGATTTGGGTTATCTTCGATATTTCCTGGGTATTGAGGTAGCATACTCACCTAGAGGTTATCTTCTTTCTCAGTCGAAATATGTTGCAGATATTTTTAAGCGGGCTAGACTTACTGATAACAAGACTGTAGATACTCCTATTGAGGTCAACGCGAGGTACTCTTCTTCTGATGGTTTACCTTTGATAGATCCTACTTTATACCGCACTATTGTTGGGAGTTTAGTATATCTCACCATCACTCGTCCAGATATTGCATATGCTGTTTATATTGTTAGTTAGTTTGTTGCTTCTCCTACTACTGTTCATTGGGCAGCTATTCTTTGTATTTTTCGATATCTTCGGGGTATAGTTTTTCAGAGCCTCTTACTTTCATCCACCTCTTCCTTAGAGTTGCGTGCATACTCTGATATTGATCATAGTAGTGATCCCACAGATTGCAAGTCTGTTACTGGGTTCTGTATCTTTTTAGGTGATTCTCTTATTTCTTGGAAGAGCAAGAAATAATCTATTGTTTCTCAATCATCCACCGAAGCAGAATATCGTGCCATGGCATCTACTACCAAAGAGATTGTTTGGTTACATTGGTTACTTGCTGATATGGGAGTTTCCTTTTCTTATCCTACTGCTATATATTGTGACAACTAGAGTTCTATTCAGATTGATCACAACTCGGTTTTTCATGAGCGAACTAAGCACATTAAGATCGATTGTCATCTTACTCGTCATTATCTCAAGCATGGCACCATTGCTTTACCTTTTGTTCATTCTTCCTTGCAGATTGCAGATTTCTTTACGAAGGCGCATTCCATCTCTCGTTTTCATTTCTTGGTTAGCAAACTCTTGATGCTTGTAGCTGCCGCATCGTAAATTTGAAATGAGATGTTAAATAATATTTATGTAGTCTTATTTATTAAGGATATAATAGTACTTTCAGTTTAACCTATATATACTTTATTTGTATTTAGGTTAAGTCTAAGCATTCATAATAAACATATCATTTAGAATTCTAGCCTCTTTTTCATGTTTCATCTTAATTATTTTAACAAATGGAAGCTGCCATTTTCTTTGGTCATCTATAGTCTTCTCTCTGTGTAACACAACACGCCCGTAATCTTGTAACTATCCCGTGTTTTTAAAACCTCTATGATTAGGAATTTTAGAAGATCCAGGTATCGCACGCACATGTATTTTGTTAAAAGACATATTTTCAATACAAAATTCTCCCTTGAAGTCAAATCAAAATCATATCAATTGGGTTGCAGAAGCTGATGGAACTCTCAAGTTGTTCCAGTCCCTGCTGCCATTGAAAGGGTTGTTGTTTGCTCTTGCTTTAAAGTTTAATCAGTCTCAATCTCTGATAAAATCAAGATTTTAGATTCTTGCCAACCTACTTAGAGCTAGCTTAGGTACATGGTGGAATTTTCCTAGGGCAACTCCAACACAGGTGTTAAATGGAGAGCCAAAATTTAATATTTTAATTTTTATTTACTTGTTATTCATACTTTAAGAGGAAACCTAAACAAAATATCTAAAATATTTTTTTTTCTTACTAATGCTATTCTTATATATCTAAAAGAAAAGTCAGAATTAACAAAGTGAAGCCAACAAAAAAATAAATCAATTAAATATAGTCATAAAAAAACATCAAAATCATTAAGAAAAAATAAAACACTTATTTATTCCACTGCAGTACAATTGACTTTTCAAATAGCTTTTTTACATTAGAGTATACATGGTAAAAAAAAACTATATTTATACTATTTAAAATGTTTTTTTTTATGAATTTAGCTCTTTAAAATAGCATCTCTCCTTGAAAATGCTCATAGAACATATATTTTATTTGGGAAGATGTTCTTAGAACATAGATGTTATTTATAATAGTTAAATTGTTAATATTTTTTTTAATAGCATAAATATAGTTGTTTTTTATTTTTATTTTTTATATATATATACTACAATGGTTAAAAGTAAAGATATCTAGATATCTAGAATTTATGATTGTATTTTAATATATTTCACATGTAATTATTTTAATAATATAATATGACTTGATTAATTTAACTAGTCTTAAAACAACAAAAACAATTCCCAATCAACTTAATATTAAATGATAAAAAAAATAAATTAAAAAAATTATAAAAAAACAACCCGAGTAAACATGCTAAACTCATGACAAAGATAATGAGATCAGGATAATTTTATAAAATTAAAAAAAAAACACATTTGAAAAAAATTAAAAAAAAACAATAAAAAAAACACTATTACAATAAATAATATTTTAGAAGATTTTAATATTTTTTCGAGACATATTGGAATAGCAATTTTTGTAAGAAACCCCTTGGGGTTAGCCTAATAGAAGAATTAGGACTTCACAGTGTATTCATGTCCAAGATTTCATGTTCAACTCTTGCCGGATGCAAACAATTCCATGGACCCATTAGACATGGATAAAGCCCATGACCTAACTGTGTTGTGCTTAGTATTTTTTATTTTTCATTTAGCACGTCCCTAGAAGATGCTAGGTATAAAATCTGGGCCGATAACTGTTAAAAATGAAAAGAATAAATGCAACGTAGTAGTATTGGATTTGGGCTCAAGCCTTACTGGACACGCATTTCTAAGACAAATATGATTTGGAGTTGGGCTTATAGACAGGAGGCATCTACTTATAAAGCCACCCACCCGGCGCCCAATGGAGCTTTATTTTAGGCAATAAAATCTTTTGGCGGTTTTTGGAGCCAAACCGCTCTTTATTTTGGCGGGAAATATATATTTTTTCCCATTTTCTGATTAAATAATCATACCTTTCTCTCTATTTAATATAATAAAAATAAATAAAATCACAGTAAGTATTTTTAATCCCATCCTCTTCTCTCATACTTATATCCCATTTTTCAAATAAAAAACAAAAATCTGAAAATAAAAAAAGAAACAAGATGATTAAAAGAGATCAGAGAAGAGAGGGGGGGAGAAATGAATTCGAGGGCTCCTCCTTGCCCGAGAAGCACATCGAAAAAGAAAACCCCATAGTTCAAGTAAACACTGTCATATCTTCCTTTCCACAACAACAACAACAACAACAAAAATCCCAAAGATTGGGGTTTTGATTTGGAGCGAAGGCCATGGCCGAAGTGGTGAAGATGGCAATCGACGGCGAAGATGAGTCTAAACCGAACAGCCAAGATCAACCAAAGAAGACCCTGAAGAGAAAGTGAGCAACATTAACACCAAAACAGCAGCAGCAACTTTTGAACATAAGAGCTGAACAGAAAAGAGCCAAGATTGAGGAATTAAAAAGAGAAATGAAAGGGCTATTTGGGTATTACAAAGAAACGACGAGTTAAAAAATGGGTTTTGGATTTGGTGTAGATTTGAGTGGAAACAAGTGTAGTAATGTGAATGCGATGGTGGGTTTGTTAATGGAAAAGAGTGGCATGTCGTTTACCAAATTGGTGGAGGAAATTTATAAGAAGTTAGTGAAAATGAGTGGGGATTTGACTGTTGCAGTAGTGAAAAATGTTGTGTTGTTTGTTGGTCAAAGAGTAATGTACGATGTGCCTAATGTTGATGCTGATATTTTGGAGGACGAGACTCATTCTTGTCTTTGGTGCTGGGAGGTTTTTTTTTTATTTCATTTTATTGTTTTTAGCCTTTTACGTGTTTATTGCTTGTGCTTAATCTCGCTACTTGTCGTTAATAATTTGATTTGTGTACTTGTTGTAGACAAGAGACTTCAAGCTAATGCCGAAATCTATCCATGGAGCATTGAAAATTAGGCGCACGTGTCGAAAAAAGATTCATGACAGGATTGCCGCTGTTTCTGGTAATATATATACGATTAGATTTTTGTAGTCGCTTTGAGTTTGTTTGTAATTAGTAGTAAAAGCATGAGATGGCTGGGTTTGTGGATAATGCTTCTCTTTCTCTGTTCAATAATCGTCACTAAAAATGCTTGGGAAGCTGTCATTCTTTAAATTTTATGAATTCATGACTTTCTTTAGTGTAAATAAGGTTTAATAGGATGAAACATGTGCTTTAGTGTCTCTTAAGTCTGAACAGACACCTTAATTAGAGCATGCAATTCATTAATACATGTTCACCATTTTGCTTTTCTTACCTAGTGTCTTGG